>NC_135168.1:18093535-18740202 GCF_041146795.1 Maylandia zebra | reverse complement strand
TCACAGCTTATTCAACCAGCTTTGTGTTCAAAACCATTACTAACAGCATAGAACACTGCATGTGGTTAAAAGGCCACATTTCTGAACCTCATCACAGTGTCTTCCTAAATAGACGGAGCTGCAGCTGTCAGGAGATGAATGGTGCAGAGCATTCAGTTTAATTCTATTTAAATATCACAACTTCAAAGTAGCAGTCATCTGAAGGAGCTTCCTATGGTAAAAGATAAGGACCCAACTATGTCAGAGGTAGAACCTTAATGATCTAAAAATACCTCACAGTATGTGTAAGGATCAAACTTTTTTCCAGCATGGCACCAATATCTTGGGTTTGGGTATCTGCTGATACCATCACCAGTGTTAAAATAATCTGTATTCCTCACTGTGGCCTAAAGACTGTAAATCATCCCTTCATTCTTCAAATATTGTTTTCCTACTTCCTACTAAGTGTTACAGCAAACATAAGAAGAGTGCAAGTGGGAGAGCATGCCACCGAGAAGATCAGCACTAGTTATAGTCTGCAAGCTTGTTAGCATCACAAGCATGAAATGCTGCCAAATTGCTGGCCCCTTGCTGTTAGCTTCCTCCATGCTACGTTAGCACTCTACCTGGTACACTGTTGTTGACTTCTGTCCTAGCAAGCAGAGAACAGTGTTGAATTTAATTAAGTGGATTGGACCCGTATATATAACCAGTATCCAATCCAGATATCAAATTAATGAAGCCCCACCTATGAGCAAAGACTTGGTGATAACTCCCATCAAATAAGAATAGTCCAACAGAACAGGCTCAATGAGGGGCAGCCATCTGCAGTGACGGACTGAGGGGGCAGGAGAAAGACATGATAAAAGAGAAGGGCATAAAGTGATGAAAAACAGGGTGTAATGCAAATTATGGGAGAGAGAGAACAGATGAAAAATAAATAAATAAGGACATACAGTAGTGAAGTTTGGGGGAGTTGAGGAGAAATGCTCTTTGTTCCCCCAGCAGACTGAGGCTAGAGCACCATCACTAATAGTTGGTTCAGGATCACCTAGATCTAAAATGGGCATTCATTACAACATTAATAACTTATAAGGGAAACAGAGTTAAATGGGCTACTATTGGCAATAGTAACACGGTTCAAATATGTGTTAATATCAAGATGCAATAAATAAAAATGTTTTGAAGTGTACTGGTGTATATAGAGTATGTTGCTGTCATGGTCCTGGGTCGTTGACCCAGCGTTTTGTGTTTCATTTTTGATTCATCTTATTTTTTGTGTTAATTCTTATTTTGTATTAGTGCTTAGGATTTGGTTCTTGTGTTTAGTGCTTTAGTGTTCTCCCTCCTGTGCTCTGTTCGTGTCCCTGAGTTTGTCTTGGTGAATTTCCTGTTTTACTTTGAAAGTCTGTGTCTGTTATTACTGTGTCAGCTTGTGTCTTCCTGTCATCTTGTGAATTAGGATCAGCTGTGCTCCCCTCCTGTGTGCCATTACCTGATTACCTTGTGTGTGTATATTTAGTGGGTGTCAGTCTGTGCTCCTTGTCAGTTCGTCTGTGTTATTCTGCTCCTCGCTGCGGCTCTCTGCCCTGCCTTCTACGTGTCATGTCTGTGTATCTCCCACTGTCCTTATGTTTCAGGTTTGTTTGTTAGTTTTTCCCAGTTTAGGTTTATGTTCAGTTCTGCCCTCACCTTAGCTATTGTTCACTGTAAATGAAACTCACTCGCACCTCCACCGCTGTCTGTTACTTGGGTCCTCATTCACTCCACCACACGACTGCTGCCCCAGCCGTGACAGTTACATAATTCTCCCCAGTTTGTTATAAATGGGATGGCCTTTCCTTAAACTGAACAAAAGTTAGATGTTAGGGTGACCCAATAGTTCCAGTGAATGAAATTCTCTCAGCTCTCAGATCAAGCTGTAATGGAGGAAAACACCCTGGTAGTCTCATGCAGGTTTGTTTACAGAAGAAAATGCTAGGTAGAAACCTCAGTTGATTGATGACGATAACCCATATTTATAAGTGGAGTCACTCTAGGACGCTATGATTTTAAGGCTATTTTGAAGAAGAGACACAAAGTTACTTTTGCTTTATTAACAGTCAAACAATATGAAAGCTCTGTGCTGTAGTTATTATGGACAAATCCTAGTAAACAAAACTATAACAGGAGTGAGAAAGCTTTACTGGTCCCTGGTGCTGGGCACTACTTATTGCCCAGACTAATAAGCACATAAGGGTGATCCAACAAATTCAGGCTGATGAGTCCTCTGTAAATAACAACTCCAATGCCACATTTGACTTTGGGGCTAACAACTGTGTCTGACAGAATCCAGACTGAGAGGAGAAAGTTGGAATGAAGGGACTTCACGAGGAGTAGCCAGGCAATAAAATCAGAGTGTATGTATTTGTTGGCTAACCTTGATTCAGTCTCATACCCATTACATACAACAGAAGGGCTCTCCAGGGGTCAAGTCAGCAAAAGCACAGTACACAATGTTTGGTTAAAAAATACAAAATGCATAAAATCAGTTGGAAGCTGAAACAATAATTTGGGTTAATTTGACTGAAAAACCTTCTAAATTAACATGCTGGATGCCACTCAAGTAATTGCCATCCAAGCATAAGATATTTTTGGCACTTGCAGGATTCTTTAATGTGTGTTATTTGTATTTCTGTTTATTGTGTTCATGCAACTGTCCCATTAGAGACTCTAATAAATGGAACTTTGAGCTAATTTTTCCCAGTTTACTCATTACTGTGGCAACAAATACTAAAGCCAATATTTTTTAAACTAAAGGTCCATATTTCATTTTTGTTCCCAGGGGCTGCTGTGAATGATTAACGGGGTCCTTACCAAGTAAGATGTACATCATTTGCAAAGTCTGACTGTGCCCTTCAGCAAAGTTGATGATGATCATGGCTGTTTAGCTGCAATATGGCAATAGTTTGGTAAACTACTGCGCTGAGAATGAAAATACAAAGGAATCAATCCATGCTTTTTGGAGTACAAACAAAAAGATGAAAAAAGATCAGAATAAAATATTAAATGGCCTAGATTTCTGCTCACACCACTGTGAGCAGAGCTTTCTGTATCCTCTCCAATGATCACTTTTTAAATGTTTTTCCACAACATTTTCCTCATCATTTCACAGATTTTCCACCTTTATCCCTCTTTGAGGAAATAATCCGTAGGAGACGAGGAATTCCCAGACAGTAAAAGTATCCCAAGAAACATGAGACACTTAAGCTCACATCTGCATCCCCATATAACCCAGCATCCTCGAGTCCATACAGTAGCTTGTATATCATGCAGGTTTTATGGACCTGACCCCATTGTGGGTGGGTCAACGGTATCCAGTTAGGGCAGTGATAAACTTCACAGCCAAAGGCACAAAGTTTGCTGCTCAGTTTGGTGGCCTGTGAGACATTACTTATCAGTGCTCTGGTGAATAACAAACCTTGTCTTTTAATGTGGTTTGTGTGATCATGCCAAGCTGCACAAAGCAGCCGTTCAACCCACAGCAAAGTGTGGTTTCAGAGGAATCCCTTTACCCCCTACCCTTAAGCCTACCCTCAAACCCCCTCCCCTCCTGGATGAGCTGCCTCACAATTTCTTGGGGTCCTGCAGATGTGGAGTTAGTAACTGGCACAAGCTACAGTATACAACTTTGCGGGCTGCGAAGCCTCACTGTGGCAATCAGGGGTACATTGGACTGGACTGCAGACTCTAAGTGGGCTGCTGCCAGTGCTTTGAACTGTGAAAATAAATACTGAATAGAGCTACGTTGTGCTAGCCAGGCCTCGAGTCCTATACTCATCTGTCTTGGTGTACACATCAGTGGGAGAGTTTGCCTTGGACTAAGGCCACCGCATGTGGTAGCTGCAAGATTTTTTTTGCCCTGGATCACACTTTAATAAAACTGGCTGCTGAATATGAGGGGCAAGAATTCAGACTCATTTTGCACATGTGATAACTTTCCCTGCTCTGTGCCCTTGTTGAGGATGATATCTGCACAAAACAGTATCTCTCGTGTCTGGTAGAGCGGTTTGTTTCAGAGCTGAAAGAGAGATCACCGGGGTGAGAGGAAGTGGGCCACTCAGAGGAAGGAGGCGAATGAAGCACCTGGGATAGGTTGCTTTGGATGTTTGGACGTTGAAGGGGAACTTGTCTGGTGGCCAACTCTGCATTTCTTTACAGAAATGGACTGACAGTCCTGTGCTGTCCCCTGCACATTAGTTTTAAAGAGTGAGAACAGGAGACTGGATGTCAGAATAAAGCATTCGCAGTGTTTCAGAAGACTTATAGGTCCCCCGCTGCTATATATTTCTTTATCTGCTGCATTGTAAAGCAGAGCCAACAATCATGCCATACTGCAAAGCAGCATGAATGAAGGGATTTAAATCTAACAAGGAGTTGTGTAGGTTTTGGGTTTAACAAGTTACAAAGAGGATTACAGGGTATGCCATGCATACTTTGCAACAAATACCCTACTCTTAGTTTTGACTGGATTTTCACTCTGCAGTCAAACATTAGTTTATTCTATGTGGTAGCTCTCCACAGGCTGGGGAACTCTAACATTTCATATTAAGTGCATACCCTGAGCTTCTATTAAGATTTTGATTTATGATGGTGTATCTTTGGCCACATTTCATTCATCTAAGTGAATTTACTGAGCACGCATGCACTTTTTAATTCCACTTCAATATGCTGAAAGATATGTACTGTCTTCTTTAGCTAGAACAACCACACGCTTCTGCTGCCGGCTACTAAATATCTTTGATGGAGCAATTGGAGTAATACTCAACTCAAGTCTTCACAACTGGCTGCATTTGGGTTTGGTGCAGCTGCATATGCTGGCAGTTCATTTGGTAAAATTTCGATACTTGTGTTTGGTGTCAAATAGTAGTACTTATCGTGTGATTTTCTTTCCAACTCAGCTATTTTTTTTGCCTCATAAATCAGCTTTTTTTCCTTGTGGAAACATCGCAAAACCTTTTAACTCCTTAGCATAATGCTTTAATTGTAGAAGGAGCCATTGGGGAATTTTTATACATCTGAACTAAAAATACTAAAAATGAAAAATGCTCTATTATCCCATTTTAGGTAGTTATTGTGGTCTAACTATAAAATCAAACTGTCACAATAGTCATCCCTACATGCATGAATGCCCCTTTCAAAGTGAGGCACAAACTTGTACCCATTTTTTTGAAGGACATGGACATTTTTAAGTCTAGTTCGGAGAATTTTTATTTTGCGTGTTTCCATTTCACAACAGATGCCATTCAAACTGCTTCTGCAAAAGCATGCTCTCAAGGAGCTCAAATGTCACAGGTGGATTCTGCCTTCACCATCGAGTTCAATCTAACACTGATAGAAAACAGATTAGATTTTAATAAGAGTTACCAGTCGAGGCCGTTGTGACAATTTTTGGTACACAGATGTTGCAGGGTGTTTTGATAAATTTCCCTCTTTTTGCATTGTTGCAGATATTACGATCCGGAATAAGATTATTGCAGTTGGCATTTGTTTTTCCACATCTGTCTGGAACCAACATTTTCCTGTCTAGAGCCATGTGCCATCTCCTGCAGCAGATGGAAACTGAAATATGTTGGATAGAAGTGGCAAAGTATGGGAAGCCACTCCATCGTTCTGAGAAACAGGTGTGGCAATAGTTTTACAAGAGTCTCTGTATATACATTTGGAGGAGGATCGTAAGTGCTTCTTGTGTCTGCTGTAAAAAGAATTCATGGCAGACCATCACAAAGAGACAAAATGCTCATATCTCTGACATGAAGGTATTATGATAGGGATAAAAGTACCAGATGTTAATAATAAATCTAGATAATGTCAACCGTGTATCAGGAGGGGGAATTCATAAGACTGGTTTTGCTGTATTCCTTAGAGGCATCCAATAAGAAAGTTACCATGTGCAAAAGACATTATTACAAATGCTAATGCTGAAGCAATCACAAAAATGGTTTATCAAGGTAACCAAACATTTTGTGCAGATGTCTGTCCAGTGTGAATATAAATACACCGTTGTCTTAGCATGAGTACCTCAAGTACCCATCCATCAATGACCTCCCCCAGCCACCATCTCCAACTTTTCCAAGGGGGACCCTGGGACATTTCCAAGTCAGCCAAGAGACATATCATCTTGTCCCGGGTCTACTCCAAGTTGGATATACTCTAAACACCTCACCTAGGAGGTGCTTTCTATAATACAGAGCATAGTGTCTCTACTATGAGCTTCTTGCTCTGTCTCCAAATTGAGGAGGAAGCCAGTTTTGAAGCTAGTACCTGAAACCTTAGTATTTCAGTCATTACCATTAGCTTAGCTTTGGAGATATAAATGTATAGATGCAGAGGTACAGCTATAATTTTAATGGATTCACAGTATGAATTTTATTGTTAGACTGACATGGAAGGTGGCTAAAGCTCAGGAGGTAGAGTAAGTCATCTACTAAGTGGAAGGTTGGTTTTTGATCCCTGGCTGCTCTAGTCTTCGTGATGCTAACTCCAAGTTCTTCTCTGATTCATCCATCAGAGTATGAATGTGTGTAAATGTTAGATAGAAAGGAACTTCAGCATGAAAAAGGTGCTTGTATGAGTCATGTTGTATAAAGCGATCCGAGTGCTCAGGTGGAGCAATAACCTCTATATACGAGTCCTTTTGTCATCTATCACAGGAAACTAGCACTTTTGAGTCATAATAACAAAGTCCTGGGTTTGATTCCAGGCTGCTGCCTTTCTGTGTGGAGTTTGCAGTCTCCCCCCATGTCAGTTGGATCCCTCTGAACACTCTGGCTTCCTTTCACAGTCTAGACTCATGCACGGGGTTAAGTTGATAGGCGACTAAATTGACTATAGGTATCATAATGAGTGAATGAATGTCCATCTCTCTGTTTTAAGCCCGCAGCAGTCTGACAACTTGTTCGGGGGGGTACCCTGTCTCTCACCATATGGCATTTTGGATAATCTATAGCTCTACCAACCCTGAAACTGATGAATCAAAGTATGCCAAGAAGATTATTAAAATGTCTTTCTTCTTTGTTGCTTTTTTCCCAACCCTCAGCAAATGCAATATGGCCAATCCATATCATGGAGACAAAAAATCAATGCACAAATCAGTTTAAAAAAACGCACACGGCACATTTTCTTTCTGTGAGTGTGTAGCTAACAATACAAGAATAGGAAGACACATTCTGGCAACAGATACTTTAGTTTGAACCCTTATCAAATTGGAAAAAAAATCTATGTCAGTAAACAGTAGAATTCCACAATCATGTCAGTTTATAGTGCAATCTAGAGCAGGTTTACACTTGCATGTATTGGCTGGCTCAGTGAATTGCTTTACCCTTCTTGCCACATGACTCTAGATTGTTTTCCTGCCTCTGTGTTGGCAGACATTGGACTAGCTGAAGTGAATAATATTGTTGCCATTTACTCTGTTTTACATTGTTAAAAGCTCCCATTTGAGGTCTTAAGTTCTGGTCTTCTTTATGATAAAACTTCAACCCAACTATGTTAGGTATTTCTGACATAAGAGCTCCACATATTGGTGTTTCCCTAGATTTAAACCTCATATCAGAGGATAAAAGAAGCTGCTATACTGAAGAAGAGAAGGCCATTGTGGTTTTCATACTCAGTGACTACGTACCTTTATTGGGGACACACTATGTGGTTCAGTACAAACACTGATGACTGGAGGAGGCTAGGGGCCGAGAAACCCGATTCTGGAATAACAGTAGTTTACCAAACCCTCGTGTATGTTTAGAATTGAATCAGTGAGCAGCTGTTCCCGTGTTGAGTGATTTCTCTTAAGCAGACCGTGGTTGTTTGCATGCCCAGTACAAAGTGCCAGGCAGCGTTGGCTGAACTTACTGCAGCTAACCCTCTGCCACGCACGTGTCTTTGATTCCTATGCAAGGCTTGAAGAGCAACATCTTCTTGACATTGCAGATGTTTGTCATTAATAGCACATGTTTGTCGTCTTATTTCTTTTCCATCTTGTATCCTAACAGCTCTTGAACTACCATTTTTTTAATCACTTACGTTTCCTCAGTTTCTTGGAGGAACATCTGAGAAAGATTGATGATTTACTGCCTTGTTTGAAAGAAGCTCACACGAAAAGTGGGGTATAATTTTGTCCTTGTGTGAAAGTTATGCTTCTCCCTATGATGCCTGAAGCCCATGTTACAAATTACTGTTTTTCAGCTTTTGCTTCAACAATTAATTACAATGACAAATAGTTTAGGATGTGAGGAGGCCTTTATGACACTGCCTAAACAGTTCTTGAGAGGCTCAGCTTGATTCTTTTTTTTTTTTTTTTGCCTAATTGCTTCATTTCCATGTTTGCCTTTGCTCAGCTGTAAACAGTATACCACACCAGGTAGGACTTTTCAGATGTTTATGCAAGCTTGACCTGCTGTTTTGTATTCATACAATTTGAAGTTCTCATCCTTTGGCTGAAAGATTTTTGCTATTCATAATAGAGATGGACTATATTTTTCCTATTATTATGATTCTACTGGTTGTGTTTACAGTTCGGTTTCTTTTTTTTTTTTGCATGATTGGGATGAGGTATGGCCACTTGAGAGAACGGCAATCTTAGAAACTCGCACACTGTCTGCTTCAGTCATTGTCGGGGAGTTGATCCACACGACTGTATTTAGTGTAATGAAAACAGTGCAAAAGTACAGCACACACATTCATTCAGGCTGAAGTTAGACATTTTCCAGAGGAAGGAAATCATACAAAAGATTCAAAACACATGCTTTCTTGAGCTGGTCTACAGAGAAAGGCTGAAACATGGGCAGTTGAAGTGGTTTTGATGAATTGTAACCAGTTGCCTAAAGGGTGTGAGTAACCGTAAATGACTGAATGGTCTGTGAAGTGGACAAAATTTAGGGTATTTAGGGTAACAAACCTGTGCTTGGATATAAGCAAGCACACCCTGGCACTAAAGATACCAACAAGTCCTTTAATCATCAATTTAAGAATGGAATTCATCAAAGGGTGAATCAACACCACGTTTTTTCAGTCCAGAACCAAGAAACGGTTATTACTGATCGCTTGTTGACTGCTTGCAGATAATGCTCTAAAGCAGAGCTTCCCAAAGTGTGGGGCCCGCCCCCTAGGGGGCGCGCAGAGCCATTGCAGGGGGGGCGCAGTATGAAAAGGGGAAAAAAAAGAAGAACGCTTGGACACTGCTAGCATAATGGACAGGTTTTTGACGGAGCTCCCACACAAACGCAAACCAACTTCATTCTGGTTTCACCTGCGCAAGTGCCAAGGTAGGTTTTCCCTGCATCGGGAGCACACGCTGGGCTGTTTAAATCACGGGCAAACAGTATCCCACATTCTTGATTTTTAGTTCACTAACACTTGTTGTAATAACTAACTACTCCTGACATTTTGGAGATGTACTTCTTTATACAGTAAAGTTACAACGGGATACAAATAACATCAGGCCGTTCCTGCCACGATTTGTTCCCTCGGTTCAAATCAAACAGTATCCCACCGCTGTTTATGTTTTTGAACCCATTTTGCACAGAGAGGCATTTTTTGCAAAATGTATTGATAGCAATGTTGAATATTAATATTCAGTTACACAGGAAAAAATAACTACAAGTAAAATAATTACACCGTGACGCCTCTGCCTTTCTAAATGGAGGGACAGTAACTGCGTGTGTGTATGTAAGCGTGTAAAACCTGAAGATTGTCAGATTAATAGTATTTTGTCTCTATCTGCCATTCTGCAATTCATCTCATGTAAACAATAACGTGGCGCACAGCGTGACGTAAAAAAGGCACATACCTTTGATGTTGCGTGACGAACTCTGTATTTCTCGTCCACACGTAAACGCAAAAAAGGAGTTAAAAAAAAAAAATCTCTGTTTTTGGTGATTCGAAACGCTGTTTACGTGTGGATGAAAGGCCCAAACGTATAGAAACAGCTGCGTTTTCAAAAATACCCGTGTAGGTGTGGACATAGCGTAAAAGAGTTAGTAGTGTATTTTATTACTACCTGTAATTTATTGAAGATTACTTGTATTTGCTTAATTGTTTCGCAAATGTTTGAGGTGTGAAATAAACTGCAATGGAGTTTGAAAACAAAATATGGGGCAAATATTTTTCTTGTAAAACAAAGGCGGGCCCAGCAAAAAACAGTTTGGGAACCACTGCTCTAAAGCAAGCCTACATTCTTACTAAAGACATGAAGGTCAACAAAAAAGTGCACTAACTCCGGACTGTACATAGTATAACTTGGCTGATGTATAAACTGCTTTGCCAATAGTGATGTTATGAATCCCTGGGGAATAAAATCAACATCAATCCACTGAGCAGAACAGCTGATGAGAGACATTGGGCTGACAGTGATGATCAGTGGATGCAAACATCCTGCCACAGGCTGTTACTGTGCTTATTCAAGAAGTTATGCACCTTTGATAAGACAGCTTGTGGTGAATGCATTTGAATCTCACACTTCTGCACTTCAGCAAGCTCCGAAGATAATCAACTGACGTGTTCTCACTTCTCCAGTGTTTCCTATGTTGGGAGACATCACACTTATTTTAATCTGTTGTTTCAGGTCTTTACTAATTGTTTGGTAACGCTCATTATATTAAACGAGCCTCTGTCAGTTACCTTATGCTCATTTCTATTCTGGGACCTAAAGTAGCTTTGCATGAGTCACACCTCTTGTGCAAAGCTGCATATCATGCAGACCTTCAGTTCAGCGTCTGCCTGAAACAGGAACTATTTAGTCAGAGGCACCTCAGCTGATGAACCACCATGTCCTGTCATGCCTGTTAAGGATTTTAAACAAGGTGTAACAAGTTTCTCATTCTTAATTGGAAAAGACGACTTCTTATATAAATCTGTTCATGTTGGAGCTGAAACGTGATCTGGAATATGAAGCAAAGATAAGAAGGACATCTCAGTAAATACTACGCTGTTAACGTGCTTAACTGACTTAATCTCTAAATCACTGGATATGTAAAAACTGTCTCTCTCTGTTAGTATGTGTGAGGATTTCCTAAAAGAGGAAAATGTCAGCAGTCATCAAATACCAATGAAAACAAAGTTGTTGCTCTGTTATTCTGCTGGTGTGACCCAGTAGCTTAGTGGTTAGGACTCATGTCTCATGGGTGCAGATGCCAGGAGTAGTGATTCCCCTATTCTGATTCCTAGCTGGCTTGAGTATTTGCTGCCACTGCCTTATTTTACTATATTTCCCATCTCGCCTCATTTAATCTCAGCCCCATTTCATATGTAATGGGGCAAAATAGGAAATATTAGACCTTCTCCTCCACCAGCTCAACAAACGTGAAGCTAACGAGAAGCTAACTTAATGCTAAAACAAAGTGGCATCAGCTGCACTGTAGCTTAGAAGCGCCACGGTTACAAACACATACATATATTCTTTATATTTATATTCATTTCTTTTTTTGTTCATGTGGTCTTGAAGAAGAAGAAGAAGAAAACTTCTATTATTTCTGCGTTTTATCTTGCCATCACATTGTTTTTCACAGTGAAAACATTAAAATCCAAGCAGCTCCTTTTCTGGGACATAACACAGCACACAACTTCACGCTTTAAAGATCTACCTCCAACAGGGGCACTACAAAGATAGCCACTGTTTGAAAGAGCCTTTCTCCTCGTTGCCAAACAAAGCAACACAGTCAATTTTCCAGCTTTGGAAAAAGGATTAAGTCTTGTTCCTTCACAAGATTCCATCTCTTGCCTTGAACTGGTAACGGTAAGAAGGGGAAAAACAGAAGAAAACTTGGCCAAACGCTGCCCCACTGTAAGGTCACATTCAGCAGCGGAACCAGAGGAGGCTGTAAATCAGTGGGTTCGTAGTACTGCTACGCCGTTTGTGACACTCCCTTTTAAAACTATATGAAGACAGTTGAGGTGTGCAGAGACTTCTCCCAGGTGCTTCAGATTTCATGACTAGACACAACATTGCACTCCTGACACTGAACTGCACCAACACAGGCAGGATATAATTGCTGTTTACATTATTGTTGCCAGCTCTCTCTACTAGAAACCAGGTCAGTGGAATTTAGGTCAATTTTGTCCTATGTGTAAGACACTTAAAGAGTAAAGTACTCAATTTCCTGTTTATACAAACTTATGCGGAGAACTTCAATCTCCCCACAAAACCTCTGTTTTCTTGGAAACCACTTTTTTTTCACTTCCTGTCACTCTAAGCAGTTCGGTCCTCGGCTGCCGCCTGAGTAGCGGCAGCAGTCACCGGATTATTATCTTGTATCTCTTTCAAATTAAATTCTCTGAAAGGAACCATCTGACAAATTAAGCTGGAAGCAGCTGGCATTGTGATGAGAACACTGGCTTCCTGCCCCTGTTGGTTTGAATGGGTTTCCTCTACCAGCAGTGGGTGGGCGGTCCTGCTGCTAATAACGCAAAGAGGGGCTAGGGGTGAGAGAAGGTCAACCAGACTCTGAGGAAATGAGGCTCTCGAGAAATAACTGGAAAATACGTTTTCCAAAAGGAGGGGGAATTGAAGCCAAACTATTGTTTCATACACTGTTTGTCTCTCTTTTCTGTCCCCCCCCCCTTCTGTTTTTGGATAAGGGAACCATCTCGCACTGCTCCTTTGTACCTCAGAGCTTGAATCCGCAATGCTTTTCCAAAAGCTCAGCACACTGCTGCACCTCACACTCTCAGGGATGTTAGAACAACATTTGGGGAGCCATATCTGCCGCCATGCGTGAGCCCTGTGCTGTAGGTCGCCAAAGCCTGCTGTGAATCAGAGGCTTGATCAGGTAGTTATGTTGGCTTAACTAAATTAAAAGCAAAATATACTCTTGGAGAGAGTAAATGGCTTTATCTGAAGCCAAACCAGCCGTGATCCCATGAACTCATTATTCACAAAACGCACGGCTGCCTGCATGCAATGCCACAAGGACACGCGCGCTGTGCTCTGCTCTGCATGTGTGTGGCACCCTCTTTGTACAAAAATAAAGCTTCTAGCTGCTCTGTTGAATAGGAGTTGTGTGCTCATGCACACTAGAGATTTCCTGTGGTCTAGTCTAGCGATATTGTGGGTCCCGGATAAAACACGATCAGGAGGCCCTTACAATGAAACATGTGAGATCTTGGCATGCCAGCTTAGGCCCAGAGAATTGTGTCAAAAACAAAACACGGCTTCGGCAAAGGAGGCCAATAAAGACGGAGCATTACGCTAGTCAGTGGACAGTAGAGATGCATCATGTGCGATGGAAAACACCTGATGCATGCAGGCTCCCTCGAGCGGGGCTAAAGCAGAGGACGGGGCCAGGGTCAACAGGTGGATGCAAAAGCACTCTAGAACCTGCCATCGAGGCAAATGCTTTTTCTCCTCTGACTGCTTCCCATCTTGAAAGAGTCACTTCTGGTTCTCATTCCACCTGAGTAGTTTAACTCTTCCACGCGTGCCTTGTGCAAAGAGGGCCCCACACAGATTTAGTTAATGGCTCTTTTTCTAGTCCCTGTGAAATTAGTGCTTATTTGGTTTCAAAGACGCAGAATTAGTCTGCGGTTCCATGAATGAAGAAAAGATGGAGCTTAACCCTTTCCTGTGCAGGTGTGTTACATGAAACAGAATGTCTCTGGTCGTCTCACGCTGAAGGGGCAGGTTTCTGCATTATACATTTATATACAGCTGCCTATTTTTAGAGGTTTGACTGAAATGCATTTACCCTTTCTGTTGACAAACTGGTATGGTTATTCAGTGAAAGATAGCATTGGCACACAGTTTATTGACACTTAAAATAGACGGCTCTGCACCACGTCTGAGGAAATACATCACTAAAGTAACTGGCTTGCCCTGCTGCCAATATATGGACCAATTTAGAGCCTGAGTTTGTTGTAGAATATCAATCAAAACTACAAAAAACTCTGATTTATCATCATAAACGTTAGTTTAAAGTTCAAATTTATTCTTACTCAGATTTTATAAAATCTTAACAGTAAAAACTATTTGGACGACTTTCTGTGAGACTCGTATTTATTTTTGTACCACTGACTTTCTTACAAAGTTCAATGAAAACATCAATACCCTTCTCATATCTGTTTATTGAAGACTGTAAATTGAGTGTAACGGCATCTCAGAATCAGGCCAAAAGCTAACATGTCTGCCAGCACCTTGAAAGCGTACTATTACATTACTGTGTATCTTGACTGTTTAATCTCTGCAATCAGTAGAGTCTGCGGGAAGCCACTGCTTGCCTGCACAAAATAGCCGGCACATAACGCCACCTTCAAACTACAGCCAATTGCTTCTTTTAGCCTAAAAACTGGAAAAAAGTGCAAAGTTTTTAGAACAGCATTACAACTATGATGCCATGTGATCAATTTTCTATTTAGCTAGATATTTAAATAAAAAAATAAACATCAAAGCTTCTCAAACACCAAGTTAAATGACGATTAATCTAATTTGTTGTCTGTTGAAAAAAACAATGCTCATATTAATGCATTACTGCAGCCAGTATCTGACAATGACTTGCACATGCACATACAAAGAAACATGCAAAATAATGTTCCAATCCAAGTAACCAGACCCTTCAAGAAACCATACCATTTGTTTTATAATTGCGGGTTTCCCTCAGCAGTCCCATGAATACTTATCTCAGACTCTAACAGTAATGGAGAATCATGTAAGATGTGATTGATGAACAGCACAGGAGGCATCTCATACCATAGACTTCACCGACTCACCATCTTTGGATGTGGCACTGTCTCAGTGGAACCGCAAGCAAACACAACGTGTGATTTAATGTAAAAAGAGTGGAGGTCAGAGGACATGCCGCATGCATATGGGATTTTTCCTCCTCTAAGTTCAATCCCCAAAGCAATATAAAACAAACCTGCTGAAATGTTAACTGCACATGACTTCTGTACACAGAGTTGGTTGAGCAGCCACAGTATGCTACTGTTCTGCATGGCAGCATGGCCCTGTGGGAACACTGCACCGCTGGGAGTTTTTCAGATCGTCCAAACTACATTTCCTCTGTGCTGGGTCAGTCAAGCATGAGCTGATGGAGTTTTGTGGTGGGTTTTGTTATTACTACTGTTATTAATCTGGGCTTTGAAATGAAAAATGATGTTGAGGATGAAAAGGCACACGTTTACTTTGTTATGCTGCGCGTCCAACGTATCAACATTCACTGTAGATTGGGCATTTTATGGGCAACAAAGAGTTTGTTGAGTTTGCCGTTTTTGGTTCCATTTAGGCTTTTATATGAAGAGTTTGAATCAGTGCTCGATGATTCAACTGTAAAAATACAAAATGTAAAATACACTGCCCTGACCAAAAAATCCATCCAGAGTTGCATTAATTTTCCACCAGGATCTTTACTACAGTAATATTGGGAGAATGACACCACTGCATAAATTCATCCCCAGTACATTCCAGAGATTCTACGCTGGGGTTTAGTCCGTGTGTGAACCACTCTTTCGCAGTTTGAGCCAAATGACTCCTGACATTTTCATTTTGGAATATATTCCTGCCATCTTCGTCTGTGAAGGTTCTCAGTCATCCAGGTCATCGTAGTCTAAGGAGCTTGAAAAGAAAAGTGACTGGACTTCTTTAAGTTGCTTGAAGACGCTTTACCTCTCCTCACCTCCCCTATACATGCAATCATTGCAATAAACAAAAATAACTGATCGTAACTAGGTAGGTAGTTGACCTTTGGCCTCGTATGATGTTGCTGAACCTAGACCTGAGCACCACCAGATCACAACACTGCCCCCACTAGGCATGGTGAGTCTGTCGCTTCATCGTCTTGACTTCTTCACCTGATGCACCCACCATTTTGGAACAGGGTAAATCTGGGCTTGTTAGATCACATGACCTTCCTTCCCACTTTCGCCAAAGTGCTTGCTCATAGGGGGTATTATGATTGTTGAGTTTTTCTCAGTGTGTATCATTGTAGGTTCTACTTTAAATTATAAAGTGCTTTGAGGTGCCTGTTGTGATTTGGTGCTGTATAAATAAAACTGAATTGAACTGAACTTCAGTCATTTTCTGGGTTTGACATAGGGTGATAATTTAACCCTTCTGAATGACCACAGGATGCACCTTCTGGCATGGTTTCGTCAGAAATGAGAAGTTACTCGCTGTATCAGGTTTAAATAACATGCTGAAACATTAATCGCTGCATTAATCAGCCGAGAGAAAACTGTTACCTATTTGCTTACTGACTTTTTTGGCAGGGCAGTGTCTAAACATGTGAGTCTGTTGATGACGTTTGTTTTATTTTCACTGGATATATTAGGACTTCAATTATCTAAAAGCACACTGTTTGTTTCTAGAATATGATTTTTATTATAATTAAGGTGAATTAAATTACTTTCCTTTGCATTCATATTCTTTTGTTATCTTGGTATTAGGAAAAAAAACCTCAAACTCATTTTACTGATTAATAATATTACTTATTTCATTGATACTGAACACAGCAAACAGTCAGTCATTGTTATCTGCTTTTAAATTCCATCTCTCTAATCTCTATAAATTGCTGCCTTGGCCAGGATTGTGACTAAAGCCTATATGCTGTTTTGTAAATATTTTTCCAGGCTTAGAAGCAGTTCAGCTCTGCCAAATGAGTTTCACAAATCTAGGATAGAATGAGAACTTTTCCAAGCTCCAAACAACACTACTGAGCCACAATAATGCAAAGTCAATGAATTACCTCGTATTACCCCAGATGACACCAACAGAACCCAAATGGAGGAGTTGCATGTCAGGAGCAGCTGCCGGTTTGGAGAAAGACACCTGTGTGGATTAAGCTCTGGTGTCCGGTTGAGTTTCATTCTCCCAATGGCCTCGAGCCTAGACTGATAAATGATGCCCGGCTCTCTCAGCGCATAACTTACTGACACACATCTCACAGACATGCTGCTCTGATTTCACAGTGGAAGCGGCCCGGATAAACCTGGATCCAAAATAGAACAGTTAGGTCATGTTCCACATCTACTGGGAATAAAGCAGGACTGTCGTAGTTAAGAATGGACTTGCCAAAAGTTTGGACCTTAAAAAAAAATAAAACCAATAAAGCAAATAAGGCACTATTAATCATAAAGTGTTGGCAACTGTTCTGAATGAGTTAACAAAAAGTGTGTGAAAATCTCTTGCATTTTTCAAGCCAAGCGGTCATTTTTTCCAGTTCCGCAAATGTGATCACTTACAGCTTTATTTCCGATATTAAAAACCATGTGATTCTGAATGTTCGTCTACACAAGCAGAGGAACAAAGAGTGGGCTAAAGCTCAACTTTCAGGTATAGCATGGGGCTTTTGTCCCCCCCTAACTCTTTCCAGGCCGTATCTATCATTAAAATACAACCTGATGCCATATTCAAAATGTTGCAGAACATTCAGTGGAGAGGCCACCTACAGCTCTAGTATGAAACAATGATTTCAATGATTTGTTCTGTTTTATCTCAGTTCCAATAAATGTGGTTCTATGAAAGTTGATATTTTTAAGAATAGGTTTAATAACTTCAGCTATAATTTTGTGTCTAGTTAAGTAAGAATGCTACGTTTTGCTGGAACTCCCTTGGACTTCCAAGGATAAGGAGATTTGATATTTAAAAATCAATTTTTATTTATTTATTCATTTATTTTTAATCATTTTGGCCTCATTAAATTTCACATAATACTCTAGGGCTTAAGACATTTACATGTAACAGATTAAACCATTTACAACAAAATAGATCAGGAACCTTTCAAAAAGCATCCCTAAAATTAAACAACCGTTCCAGGGATTGAACAAATCTGTCTAATGATGCTTTTTAAGTGTTATTTGTGTGTTGGGTTATTCTAATTTATTTACATTATGTGTTGTAAAAATTCTAAACTCTCTTCTAAACTCGTTTACTTGGCATTAAACTGCTGTGACTAACTCAAAAATAATGGTTAAGTTAGAGGCTAGAGCTAGTGAATTTTAGGTATTAAGAACAGAATATTATTAGATTCAAAAGAACCAAAAAGAAAAAAAAAACATCTTTTAGCAGCTCAGCATTTTTAAACCATTTTCCTTTTTAATTAAATACATGACAATGGAGAGCAACAGGAAATATGGAAACAAAGAATGGGGTTTACGTGACACTAGAGCCACTGACTAGGCTTCAAGCTAGATTGTTATGGTTCCCTGCCATGTGTTTGAAACCACTGGGCCACCAGGACTCCGCTTTTGATGGTTTTGTTTGTGGAATGAAACAATGTTTGTCTTTGATGAGTTTGTGCCGTGGCACCAATAATAAGTAATAAACCATGAGGGTGGCATCTTTACGTGATCCACCCAAGAAAAGCTGGAAAAAAAGAATAAAAACACAATACTCACACATAGTTTTGGGAGAAGTCTAAAAATAAGGTTTATGTGGCTGCTTAAACAAATCATCACATCTTATTGATTTTTTTTTAGCCTTACATGAGTGTATTAAATGTTCCAATTCAAGCCACTAATTACAACATGCCTAACTAGCTCTTTGATAAGGAAGTTCCTTACATCAACTTTACCAGTGAAATAGTCAACATTCAGTACATTTTTTACACAGAACGTTAAACACTGTCTGAGGAAAAAAAAACTGTATATGCATTTAAGACCTATTGAAAAAAATCAATCCTCAATCGTATTCTCTAACTAAATTGTATTTTAAATGTATTTAATGTATTTTAAATTGTATTTCAAACTGCTGTGGTGAAGAGAGAGCTGAGCCAATAGGTGAAGCTTTCAATTTCCAAGTCCCTCAGTTTTAGAAAAGAGATTTTAGATATTATTAGAGTCACAATTTTAAAAGGCTAAAATGAGCTTCCTCTTTAGGGTGGCTCAGACATCCAGGAGGTTCAGGCTTCTGGTTATGATGCCTTCTAGATGCCTCCCTTTGGGGATTTTCCAGGTAGACCAAACTGGGAGGATGTGGGGTAAGACTCAGAACTGGCTCAAGAAATTAAACATCTAATCTGTGTTTGGAAAGCCCGGATCCTTAAGGAGGAACTGGAAAGTGTTGCTGGGGAGAAGGATTTCTGAAATACTCCGCTTAGCCTGCTGCAACTGCAGCTTGACTTCAGATAAGCAGAAGATAATGCATGGATGGACACCAGTGCCATTTTGCACGATTCATACCATTGCAACACTGAGTAACACATTGCTGAGTATCACTGATGTTAGCAGTGCTAGCACCAGCAGCCATTTTTCCTTGCAGTTAAACATGCCTGGTACAATTACTCATTGCTTGCTCAAAACATATAGGCACGGAGAAGAAACTAAACCTCCTGAATCTGCATATAGGACACAAGCAGTGAAAGAGAATTTTTTTAAATCACTATTTTCTGTTGCCTACATTGTAGAGGGTGACTTTGCCTCCACACCTAAACAGTAAAACGAGTACAGCCAAGGGTTACAGAGGGATACAGCAGGTCGGAAAACCATAAGATCTGTGCAGTGGCTCAGAGTGGGGAAAAGAGTCACAATTCACAATAACTTCTGTTGTGAGCTTCAGTAAGTTTTCTCAGTGTATAGGCTGTGATCAGCTGTGATATCAGCAGTTTCACGAGCCATCATGGCTGATGTCTATGCCCTACAGTGACACCATACTGTTTATATTGTCTTTACATCAGATAGGATAACGTTGGAACTTGAATTAACCTAAGCATCATCAGCTTAAATGCAGATATATGTCCACTACTGCTAATGCAAACTAATGCAAAACTACCCAGTATTTTCAGGCAGCATTTGAATAACACAAAGTTAGTAAAGCTTTATTTGTTTTGCAGGACATTTCACAAAATGAAAACGCATAATTTATCAAAAATAAAATCCCATGTAACCTTTAAATCTGCAGTTTATCAAGTGTCACTCTTTGCCTTTAAATCTAACCTCTCGTCTTCCTCTCTCTGTTCTCGCGCTCTTTTCTCTCCCTGTGAAATACAGCAGCTGGACCTTTACCGACAAACTGCTCAAAAACAGTTTGTGTGTTTGCTGATGTTTGTTCAGCTGATAGAAACGTTGAATTTGAAATTACCTGCCACTTAAAAAAACATCCCTTCATGCTTCCTCCCCTTCTGTAGCACTAGCTAGATTCTGAAGTAGCGCAAACATAAATTATGGACACCTGCGCTCCTTCCAGCTTAAACCCTATAAATGATACTTTAAAACCACAAGAAGTAAAAAGTAGAGATATATTTTTTTAAGGAGTAAAAGTGAAAAGTTAAAAATAAATACACAAGTAAAGTACAGATGCCTAAAAATTTTAGGTACTTCCCACCTCTGTATATGGTAGGGCTAGTGGTTGTGCAACATTAATACACTGATAATAAAACATGCATAAAATTTCAAGCTTAGCTGAAAAAAATACATGCACACCTTATTAGTTTTTAAACCATCAGCGTGTGACTATTTCTTAAATTAAAGAGTTGTAAGTGGTAAAACTGACACATCCCATCATCCCATCGCCACCAGCATGCCATGGCAGATTTAAAAACCTGCGACACTAATTAAGCTTGCAAAGGCTATTGGTTAAAATGATTTTTGATCCAAAATGGAGAGAGGGCTGGAGAGAGCATCAGGCACAATTTAAGGCCAAGTTTTACCACAAGGACATCCCAGTAAAGGCAGGAATGCAGCTATGAAAGAGCCAGTAATCTAGCAATATGAAGATATGCTGTTCAACCCTTTAAATAATTTTGCTGCCAACCAATAATTTACTGACCTGTCACCAAGTTATCAAGGAGATTTCACAGTGCTGACTTGCACGAACCCCCCCAAGTATTGTTGGATTTCCTCTCGAAACACACTATGCATAAGGTTTACTTTAAAGTTAACCACATTTGTCTCACTTGAGTTTGTCCCACTATTACTTTCATGTTATAAAAATGTGCTGCTGTCACAATCTGTAATCCACAAACTGTGGAAGAAAACAGTCATTGCTTTACATTTATTTTTCCACTATGCAACAACTTTCCTCCACTCTGGCCTTAAAAACGGTAAGCATGGACTTCTTTGTAGTGCTAACTGGCATTGAGGGCTCCTGCCGCAAACACAATCCAGCCAGCGACAAAGTAGTAAAGCATGAAAAAGTCAGGCGGGGTAAAAGTCTGTCACTAAGATTACCTGACTGACTGAATTAAAGTGAAGAGGGTTAAGTAAACAGTTAAAGATGACACATGGGTGCTATGTGAACAGTTCTCTCTCCTGGCTCCGTCCAGGGCTGATATACTGTAAAAGGAGAAACGTGAGACGGTGTGTGTCTGCAGCGGTAGCAAACAACACAACATAAATCAAGTCTGTGATGATGTCATTAGATTCCTGTGAGAGTAGCAACATTAAAACTTGCACAGCATGAACGCAGCCCTGAGAGTATATTCCCTGTGCAATGTCTTAATTTTATGTTTGTAATGTGAAAAGACAGAAAACCATCCTCGAGGCTTCTGGTCCGGCAGGATCCACTAGTGATGTGCGATACCACTGATTTCCTTTCCGATCCGATACCAAGTAAAATTCAGGGTGGTATCGGCGATACTGATCCGATACCGATACTCTGTACAAAAACTTAATGTTTCATTGCATTTCATAATACAATATATAATTGTATTATGTAATTGTAATAATAACATAACCATATTGCTTCATAATGATTAGAGGACATCAGACAACTTGTTTTTATTGCTTAATAATGCAGAATAATCATATATTAAAAAAAAAAACTGACGTTGTGCGCTATTTGAGCATGTTGCCTGCCTGCAGCACTCTGCGAGAGACGTCTTTCTCGCCCTAGCAGCACCTGTCCCCGTCCTCCTCTTCAGTTCGCCTCAACATAAGCTCATCATATTCTGTGATGTGATTTACTCCGAGGTGTTTGACGATGTCAGTGGTGTTGCCACAACACCCCACTGTCTTGCCACATATACCACAAACCGCGTCTGGGCTGTTTGTGGAGGTAAAACGCATCCACACATGACTCTGTTTGCGCTCAGCCATTGTTGTGAGTGTGCACGCCAGGGGCTGCGACACATTTATACAGCCGTATTTCGCATATGACTATGAAAGGCGTAAGAGGAAGTAGTTCCTTCAAATTTAGAAGATCCAAATGATATAGTTTCTTTCCACTGCATTCATTTTAATGGAAAAACTACAAATTTACCCCAGAGTACTAAAATATCGATATTATAATATGAGAATCGATTCTAGAACAAAAATTGCTGGTATCGGAAGAATCGATATTTCAGTATCGATCCGCACACCACTAGGATCCACCATTCCAGGATCCAGTGAGAGCACATCTGTTTCACATGCAGAGCTAAGACTGTGGCAAATCCTGGCTTATTTCGATTTGAAATTAAATTTATAAGCCATGTTTATATTCAAAATGTTCATGCTATGGGCTTGAATAAAACTTGAGTTCTGCAAAATCTTCAAATAAATGACTACAAAAAACAGCTGTGATGTGCCTGCCTACCTACTGTACACTGGGCTTCATTTACACATTGGGAAGATATTTTTGTAAAAAACCAACTGAATCCCTGGACTATATTTGTCCCGCAGTTTTATCTGCATTACATCAGCTACAGTAATTTCTAAAGTATGGCAGGCTATCCAAGTTTTAAAATTGGGGCATCCATTTTAAATTCAATAGAGTTTGTTATCTTGAGGCACAAACATTTCGTTGGATGTAGTCATCTTGGTTTTCAGCGAGACACACAGCTTTTATCTGCAACAAAATACAATGCATAATGATATATGTATAGTGCTCTGCACTGAACCGTGAACCATGTGGCTTGTGTGGTATGTCAGGATTATTGTCAACAAATTCCACAAAAAGCCAAAACCACAAGTGTATTCATCCAGCTGTGCATTAACATTCCCACCCTGTATGTGGAATTCAGTCCCAAAAGTAAAATGAAAAAGTTTGATGCAGTCAGACTGAACCCCTAACTCCTTCCAGCTCCATAGTGCAAAGCCGGCGTGATGTCCGATTGCAACAGTTTGCAACAATGTGAGAAATGCACAGGTATAGTCTTGTGAATTCACAGCTCCATACTGTTTTTACGCTGCCTTCTTACCTAAACCAGGTCATTTCCAACAGTGAGAAAGCACATGATGTAAAATATGTCCTGCTGGATGCTGTATACCACTGAAAAAGTCACTGGGTTGAGTTTAAACAAGTTAAAAAATGAAATGAGTAAAATGAACTTGATAATCAACAGGATGTTAGCGTCTGTTTTTTCTGCATTTTCAGATTGAAATGAGTAAAAAAAAGTCTGTCTTTAACTTTACAACATTTAACTTTTTTCTAGAGGACAGTCTCCTTCCAAGAGCACTGAAAAGAATTCAAAACTGTCCACATTTGACAGACAGGCAGAGCTTCACATGTACACTCACTGACCACATCATCAGCCAGACCTCACTAGTACCGGGTTCAGAACTGGTGCAGAGATTTTTAATAAGGTCCTCACAGATTTTGGTTCATATTGACATGATAGTATCGTCAGTGTTGGGAAGGTTGCTTTTAAAATGTATTCCGTTACAGAATACAGATTACATGCCCTAAAATGTATTCTGTAACGTATTCCGTTACGTTACTCAATGAGAGTAACGTATTCTGAATACTTTGGATTACTTAACATATTATCATGCATTTTACAACTACATGAATGTACTATTGCTGTGTGATTTATTACTATTACTGAAGGTCCACGGCTCCGAACCGTAGTAAAGGGACCTCTGACTAATACGGGTTCCGTGTCGGGCTCGTAGCCGAAAAATAGCTTTACTTTGTTGTGTGGGTCAACTCTGCTTGCGAGAGACAGAGAGAGGTGTTGAAAGGCTGCTCCAAGGGAATTTTAGAACTTAAGTAAGTTTCGGAGGAAAGCGCAAACAAAGCGTACAGTCGAGTTTTAATAGCTTACTTACAACTTGGCTCGTCATGTACTCTTGTTGGCTGCAGTGGTTATTATTATATTTACATGCTTCCAGCTCCCATTTCTGCTCGATGATAACTCTGATACTTTTCGACTCTCCTTTTTCTCCCACCTCGTGCTCACAAACACATAACGAGTATGGCAGTCCATTCTCCCTGCAGCACGGACTACACTGCCCATGATGCTACATTCTTTAGAGCTATACCTGTAGCATTCTGCCTATTAGTTTAGCACAACAACAACAACAAAAAGGCACTCTCTCACCCAGGAAACACGCCGAGCGAGAGCGTTCACCCTGTAACCATGGCAACCGCAACGCTGCCGCCTGGAACTACAGAACATAGCTGTCAAACAAAACCCAAACAGTCCTGACCCAACAAAGAAACTGTATTCTAAATACCACCTTTTTAAACGGTACCTGTAACGGAATACAGTTACTCATATTTTGTATTTTAAATACGTAACGGCGGTACATGTATTCCGTTACTCCCCAACACTGAGTATCATAGTCGTTGCAGATTTCCTGGCTGCACATCCTTGATGTGAATTTGAGAAGGTATAAAGTTGTACTTATTAAAGTGTAGCACATTAAAAATGTGTATTAATGAGTGTATGAAGAATGTATGAAGCTGTCCGTATTTCTGGTAACAAAGAAGCAACCCAGTGCCACTCTGGAGTTCATCCATGCTCACTTTTCAGAAAAGTCAAGTTTGAATAAGCAGGCATTTATTGCTTGTTTTTGTGTGACTTGTTGATAATAAAAAACATGCAGACGGTCATCATATTTATTTTCAAGCTGATGTTAAAACTCAGATTTAATAGACAGGTGTTGTGGTAACCCACCAATCTAAGCAGCTTCCTCTTCCGTGCTGCAGGCTGTCTAGTGTCACAGCACAGTAACCAAGCCGCTGCATGTGAATAATTCAGATATGAGTCATCCTCTCCTTTTCTCACAATTACCAATTAGGAGAAGAAAGGGTCCTAAAACGCATCGTTTATAAGTTCCAGTAGTGCAGACATTAATTTTTGCCCAAGTAAAGCTGTCTGCTTGAGTTAGACATCAGGGTACAGTTCAGAGGATGACAGCAGCAGGAGGGCTCGCGCCACCGCAGAGCGTTGCCTTTTGAAAGGATTTGAAACAGTTCAGATGACACGGAGGGGGCAGGAAGTACAATAGTGATGGCAATGCTCTTCAACACTGTAATCCTATTGTCAAGTTCAAGGATTAAAGTCCTTTCATTGTGTTCATTATTTTTTATGTGTGTATGAGTGCATGTGGAGGGTGGTCAGAGGTGTGTGTGTATGTTGGGGGGGGTCGTCTTAACGGTTGATCCGAGAAAAAGGCCCTCAGTAAATTATAGGTCAGTCCCTTTGAACCTTTGATGGCACCTGCTGCTGTATTGCAGGTTTTTATGTTGCACCAACAAAACTCTGAAAACAGAAACAGGAAAGAGCAGAGATACCCAAAATAGTTGACAAGGACCAGAATTGACCCTGCAGGAAATTCTTCATTTCCTTCCAATAGGGGGGTCCAGAGAAGGATGAGGCATTTCAAATATTTTGTTTTGTTTTCCTTTGACATAAACTCACACTTTAAAACACTTTGCAGTGCATAATTCACCCATCTACACGCACAGGTGTCTGCACAGCTTCTATGTAAGGTGCCATTAACAACTTCAGATGGATGTCTTGCTCCCAAGCCCTTGAGCCTGCGATCATGTAAAGGAAAAACAACAAGCAAGCAACCTTGGGTCTTATCAGAAGAATAATATGCACAGGCCTTTCTCAAGAGGTCAGTGAGGAGTTACCAATGACACCAATCAGCCCAAAGTAAGAAAGCAGTCGGTGAGCGTGAGCGTCAGAAAAACAGAATATCATCAGGATGACATTTTAGTTCAGGTCAAGATGTGAGAGAAAAATATATTAGTTTCTATTTTCTAAAAATAGTATATTCACCAGGTAATTGCAGAGATTTGACGAAGTGTTAGCAAAAACAGACAGACTGCCTGGACAGTCGGATAAATTCAAGTTATCTGAGCCCTGAAAGTAGCCAAGAAACGTTTTACACTGATCGCATTGTTTAAACCACCGCAGGATGTTCTAAGCTCATTTTCAAACAGAGATTGAGAAGGTGTTAATGCATCCATCCCTCTTATTTACATACTTAGGAACTCAGTAATCTCTCAGTGGAAGTGGCTTCTCTAGAGTCTGTGGCAGGCGTTCACTCTGCTGTCTTATTAAAGTGACAAAATGTCTGGAGCTGCTTTTTTTCTTTTTCAGATTTATATTGTCACTTTGCCTTTATTGATGGTAC
This sequence comes from Maylandia zebra, assembly GCF_041146795.1. Classification (NCBI taxonomy): domain Eukaryota; kingdom Metazoa; phylum Chordata; class Actinopteri; order Cichliformes; family Cichlidae; genus Maylandia; species Maylandia zebra. Next base: position 18,713,976 of record NC_135168.1, on the reverse strand, counting down.
AGTGCAGAGAGTGGACAGGAAACCAGAGGAAAGAGTGTCGGGGGAAATGACACTCAGGAAATTGTCTGGGGCAAAACTGAACCCAGGCCCCTGCACAAGCCTACAGCGTAAGGGTTCCCAGCACATCTTGGTGAGCTATAGGTGCGCTCTGAGTTGGTTTAGCATCAAAAGTAGTTAAAAATGGCCAATTATACCCTGGACCCCAGGGGGTTAGACTTTTTTTTTTTTTTTAAAGTAAACCAATAGTTACTTTTCAAGTAATTAATTTGTTTTAGAAGCTTGTAACTCAGTTACGTTTTTGAAGTAGTAACTAATAACTATAATTAATTACTTTTTCAAGGTAACTTGCCCAACACTGATTATACCACATTTAGTTTTTCTCCAGATGTGACACGCTTGAAATGAATAGAGTTTAAGCAGATGCCTGTTGTAAAGTAATTTTTAGCAACTTGGATATAAAGAGTAAAACACTCAAGTAACATGGCTGCTCTGGATAACATTCCGAATTAGAGCTCCATTAGCTAAGCTATTAAAGATACAATAACCAACTATAGACGGCCATGGTTGTTATGTCCTCTTATTTGCTAAAACTCTGTTATACATTTCTGAACATGCAAGTCATCTACAGTTTTGCCAAACCAATACATTATGAGCCTCAGTGATCCAGTGGTGAATCCAGCCTGGAGCCAGTAAGATTGGAAGGCACTGCCAAAAAAGGGAAAAGAGCAGTCATTGTAAGCTGTGAGTTTAAGCAGGTGGAATAAAAACTCCTATTAATTTCAATAACTCTCTGGAACACATTAGAGTAAAGAATTTTTCTATTTCACAGAACATATTGATACTGTAATAAAAGCCATTGTTTCGGGGGCCAAGTAGCCAAAATAGCTTATTATTAAGTGATTCCACGGGACTAGGAAATGATTGCCCTCTCTGTGCTGCAGTCAACTCAGCATGATGAACATCACACAGATGAAAGAGGGGGGGAGTGTTTTGGTCCTCACATGAACAGGTGGGAACATTAACTGCAGTTGGCAGGTTGTGCTAACAAGCTGGAGGGTGTTTGGAGGCTTTTTGAGATGTGTGTGCCTGCACTGTGGCTAATTAATCACAGAGCACTGACACAGTTAAAATGAGGCAAATGGCTGTGCTTCTCCAGGAACAGAGGAATAAATGGGTGTGTGCTCTGTAATTGATTCCTCATTTTCACAGACTTCAAACGCAAACGAGAGTTTTAATCAGATTACAGTTCTGGATGATTCCAAAAGAATCGGCCAAATGAAGAAATATTAAACTTACTCCTGGAGGAGCGCGGATTCTCTTCCTGACAATGTTGGGAATATAATGACCTTATGCTAATAATGCCGGTAAAAAAAGGAGAGAGATAAAAGATCCCCCTCAGGGTTTTGAGAAGTGCTGTTTTGGGTTAGATCTTCTTTTATGTCTTTGGGTTTGTTTTACATTTATTCAAAAAGCAAGCAAACTTTTGGAAACTGGAATGCTCTCGCTGAGCTGTATAAAACTGCAAGAAGGAACGCAAAGAGAGGACGACCTCTTTATTACTTGGTTTACATAGTTTTAAATGTCCGCCATGGCAAACATCTGCCATCCATTCAAACTATTTAGTTAACAGTGATTTAAGGCTAAACAAAAGCAAAGGAGATTGGATGTCACAGTTAGTCTTGGATGTATGTAGTATGTCATGAGTAAGTACTTTTATTTAGATAGAAAGGATTTTGCAAAAGTGACCAGATAGTTTATGATGATATAAGATGAAGCTTGTTTGTCACAGTTACACTGTTTACATGACTTTTTAATATCCCACCAGTTTGTTTATAGTGATTGGGTTTCAATTACCCAGCTGAGTTTTTATAGAGGAACCCCTCTGCTCATGCTGGACTCCAGCGTCCACTTGTACAGTCTTTATTTTTTGGAAATCCCAGTGGGTGCTTGGCCTAGATGAATCCACATTATCATCCTTATTAAAAATAATCTTTTTGTATTTCAGTTCAAAAACTTTCCCGCTTCAAGGGTATGATTAATGATTAAGAGGAAAAACCTCTCATCTTTGAAGCTCTTAGAGACATCAAAGCTCTTCAGCTTATTGTTAGACTAGGTTTATGTCCTAAAGCACAGCTAACACTTAACTGCATTAAAGAGAGTTTCATTGAACATGAGGCAAAGAAGAAATCTGGCAAGTGACCTGTAAGCTGTCAAGAACGTATTTCATCCACGTGTATTTATGCTATGTATGTATATTCAGTTGGGTTTAAATGGAGTGTAATATGGATGTTAGCATATAAATGTTTATAGTCAGATATACAGTTCAGTATTTCATAAGATTTTCCCTTGTGGCTGGTTAATGTTAAGACTGTTCTTAACCTAAAATACAGGCCAGGACCTGTGCATACATCATACTGTCTGTCAGATATACATTTTTTTTAAAAAGTTGCAATGTTACATTTGCTAAATGTTGTACTCAATGACCTCAAAGCCAATAAACTTAAATTCGTCTGGCGCTGTATTATTTTATAAACTTGATCAAGTGTAGCGGATTAATCAATAAACAAGGATAAATATGTATCAGAAAATTAACACTACACATACACTTTTCCTGTATAAATAAAGTACTGATAGGATTCAACTACCAGAAAACCTCTCAACTTGTCAAACAGCTGGGAGGTTTTGGAAAAACACTGAGAACAGGGAACTCTGTCACACTAGTTTTGTTTTTCTGAGATATATAAATATATATATGAATATATGAATGAATATATTTTTATAAATTGACATTGATCAAACGGTCATTGGTGTGCTTCTTTTCAGTTTTCAGATGTCGAAAGTGAGCGGCACCTCGTCCATGTTAGTGATGTGGCTGGGCTGGATGTGTTTGTCGGCGATGTGTTTGCTGCAGTAGGAGCGGAAGATGGCCAGCTTTTCATTATAATCCGCTGGAAGTTGCTGCGCTACCGTAGTCCTGGTCCGGATGGAAAAATGGCACCGTTTCATGAAATGAAAGCACCAAGACGGACCTCCTTGGAAATGTTCAATTTTCATTTCTTCTGCTAGCGAAACCGCTTTTAGTTGAATGGTGACCGTCGAAACGCTTCTCCCACTCGTTCTTTGCTCGATGATCCACTGCTCGAGTCTTTCCTCCAACTCAGGCCACCTTGCCTTATGTCCGCGGGAACTCAGCTGCGTCTTCTTAACCTGCCGGAGCTTGTTTTCCAGCTTCCTCCACTTGCGAACCATCGATTCATTAATCTTAAATTCTCTTGCGGCTGCTCGATTTCCATGTTCCTCCGCGTAGCTGATGGCCTTCAGTTTAAACTGTGCTTCATAAGCGTGTCTCTTTGCCATTTTCAGGGTTGTTAAAACAACAATGTTCCGCATAATGCACATACCTGTCCTTTTATACAGGTATGTGCGATTGTCCCGGTATATACGATCAACGCCCACACTTCACCCTTTAGCGTTCTCATGGTGTTCTCTACTACGTCCTCCTTACAACACACAGGGCGCACTGCACTATAGGGCGCGCCGCACTTTTTAAAGAAAATCTAAGGCTTTTATGTGCGCCTTATAGTTGCGAAAATACGGTAGCCAGTTAAGTGCCAAGACAGATTAGGATCATACAATTATGCTAAACAAGGAGGGAGGGGCAGACGCTCAGAAACACTCACTGTTAACGTTCGGTTAGGACGCAACCTTGTCCGGAAAAAGTGAAGAAATGAGAGAAAACTGAAGCAGTATGAGCAACTAGCTGCATGATATCAATGACATTAGAGCCTGCAAAGCTGAGTGCAGAATGGAAAATGAAAATATCTGTCAGACCAGGGTCAACAACAGATCTTCAAAGACATCCTTGTAGATGCCAACCACTTACCCGCTTAATCTGGAACAGAGTCCAGTTTTGGGTCAAGTGCTGCAGCATCACCTGTCCTGCTGATAACTGCAGGTCAACCACGACCTTCTGCTACTCAAAGTAAAAATGATGCCAGCCAAACAGTAAGAAGGATGAAAAGCTAGCTAAAATGGTAGCCAGTGACCTTTAGCCACTTTCCATAGTGGAGGAAAAAAATGTCAAACCAGGGGTTTTACTCCATTCATGTTCACCCTACTAGTGGTAAATGCATAAAAATAAGGTTTTTATAAAACCACAAAATAAGAAAAGAAAAAACTCACCGACACAAAACTGTCATATTTGCTAAATTAGGCTAAAAGTTGGCGGCCTTATGAGAGCTGGCTCTTATGAATCCCAAAGTGCCGAATCTTTGAAAAGAAGCGGGTCTCCTGTCACTACATGTTAAAACGGTGCTCTTGAACTTGTTTTAGTTTGACAGGAGAACCTAAACGCTACAACATAGCCATGAGTGACAGTCATAAAGGTTGTTAAAACAGACATAGAGGAGAAGAGCCCTTTGTGGTCATCAACCAAATAGTGCCACAGCTCAAAAGTACTTTTGTTGCTACATACTGGTATATTTACACATGCTTATTCTGAATTATTTCAACTGAATATTGCAGGCATTATTCCTTTGCTTTCACAGCCACCCAGGCTCTTGGCTACAGTTTAATATGGTTAACCTGAACTCAGTTTCACTGCTGACCTTTAGCAACTGAGGCACAGCAAACCTCCTGAAAATTTAGACCACTGCATTTATTTAATCTCATACACAGCTGTTTTTATCCAAACCCACGATAAGTTAACAGCAGACTCCGTTAAGCGTTTCTCTCATTTCCACTTGGTGCCCAGAAGCATTCACACCGACACTGGAATGTGTTTTTATTCCAAAATAAAGACTCAAACATAGGTCTCTTCCTGATAAAACTGACACTGGTAGGGAATACTTGCTGGCAGACAAACATATGGAGAACTAAGGTTCTTTAATAAAATCCCTCATCAACAAGTAGCTGTCTTTGAATAACTTAGCAAAACACTTTACTCCACAACCACAATTTAATCTCCACAATCTCTACATTCATCTCATCACCCGTATCTGTGATAAATTTTAAAAACATACCAAACTACCAAGCCCACAGCAATTTACATACAGAATTCTTGATTTTATCAATAGTGCACATTTCTAAACAATTCTCTTGATGGAAATTGCTAAACTCAGTACTAGCACAAATTAGTACAATGTTTGTGTGTGTTTTTTAAAGGTTGCCATGGCAAAAAAAAGGCAGAGGTTTAAAAGGAGAACTGAGAAAACCAAATTTATTCACCACTGCAGATGACCCATTACCAAAATAAAACACAGTCTGTATCACAGAAGCCATTTGTCCTCATCTGGACTTGGGGTATCAACAGTCCTCAGTCCAAGTAAACTAAGTTAGGACAATATTTAACCAGGAAGCATATTGTCATAAATCTTCTGACAATACCAACTGGGGACTTGCACCCAAAGAATCTACCAGTTACACTGCCCACTCTTACGAACTGCAAAGATATTTCCGCCAAACAGACAATACATCAAAGAAAATGGTTTGGTTTTCAGCTTAACATACAATTTACATTATATGAGCAAAAACACTGGGCCATGCCATGAAGCTCCTAGAACACAGATTTTGTCCTGACGCTAATACCAAAGAAGGTTTTACGACTGAGTCAGAGTCACGGTGTTGGTGACTTTTATCCACTATCTACCTCAGCAGTAAAGGACCAGACTTTAATGTTATGCAATCTGTGATGATCTTGGAGGTGAAGAAATTTCACAACCAAATTGCTGCAGCACTGGAGTCCTGTTACAGTAGAATGTTCAAATTCACAAATGTTAATAAAGGCAGACTGGCGCTTGACTTACACCTATTGCAATGGGACTGAAAACAGAGGTGGAGTGGAATACTTACCATAACATAAATAGTTCACTCAACCCTCTAAATACAATGATTAAACACTGCCAACAATAACAACAAATGGAAAGGTTAATCACCTTCTGAAATGGAATAACACAGCTTGAAAGGCATCGTTCTATCACTACACAAACAAATCACACACTGAACACTTTAAGTAATAACTGAGGCCTGTTACTGGCCTTAACTGGCTCCTTAAATAGGCTAAACCCCTCCTATAACAAATGATTAATGTTCAACATATAAACGAATTAAAACAGAATGAAGATGAACTCTATAAAAACCTGACAGGAGCACCCTGGCACCCCAACACTGCCGGTTACACTAACAAATCAAGCTGAAGATGTTTGTGGAAACAAACGTTTGAGAAAAGCTGTAAAAGATCACAAAATCTGACCATTTTTTCATTGTGTAAAAGTCATAAAATGACATAACTAGGTTGTGCACATATGAATAGGTATGTTCTTACTTGTCCTTTTCTTAGCATTTGAATGGGAAAGGTTAAAAAATAAGTTGTGTATTTCTTAGACTCTAAGACAAAACAATGTTTTATTGGAAAAAGGAAACATTAAACAGGATTCAGAAAGGCAATTCAAAGGTTAAAACCATTACAATAGTGTGTGTGCATGATACTGTCTGAGAGCTGACATCAGGGATGCTTTCATCATGATTAATAAACATACAACTACACTCTACACATTTTTCCACACACAAACACATAGACTGTATATCAAGCAAAGTGATACCACCTTTGGGTCAAAGGGGTTTGATCCAATTATAGCCTAGCTTGAGATCACTTCCACATCTAACATAAAATGTGGCTGCAGCCTGGTTACGATCATATCTTACTTGTTTTCCAGCATCATGAACCAATCTAAACCAAGCTGGGGAATGTTCCCCAGGAATGACAATTAAATGAACAAAGAGCAACCTGTGCAATGAACCAAAACAAATGGGAAGAGTGAGCAGTTGCCAAAATCTATAACTGTGGAGCAGCATTTTATGTATGCATCCATGCAAAAAAAGAGAAATAAATAAAAAGAGAGATTGTGCGTTGACCTTGTATTGTGCAGTCTGAAGTGATGCGGGGGTGATTTCAAACAGATGCCGGACAGACACCTGTATCCTTCCCCAGGTCACCAAGCGATGTGACAACCCTCGTCTCGTTTTGCACCCAATATTGTTGAGTCCTTAATGAAATAATCCAAATGGGATTAGTATGGAGGTCTTTGAAGTCTCATTTTCTTTGCCTCCGGTGGAATATCGGGACACGGTGCTTCTTTTGATCAGTGCAATCAGAATCAACTTCGGAGTGGTCCCCGCTGTGTCGGATCCAGTCCAGGAACAGAAGCTTCCGCATGGCTTCATCTCTGCTGGGAGAGCCAAGGGATTCCCTTATTTGCCACAAATAACGTTATGAGCTCATAATTATAAACTGTTCAGCTGTTGTTGCAGCGTATGAGGTAATATGTCTTTTTATGAACAGATTACTTTAATTAATTTAACTGAGGTAAAACTTGTTCATGCAGCATGAGCAGTGGATGTAAAACAACAACTTGTTTCCTCATCTCCCGGGGTGCAACGGGGTGTGTATTTGCCCGGACATCTGAGCTAATTAGCGCTTTCTTCCGGGGTGGGGGGAGGCTCACATTCGCAATCTATAGCTTGATTCACAAACTTCACCTCTGGGGCTGTCGTTCGTGAGAACCGGCATTTCAAACTTGTTTTGAGGCAAGTTCAAAGTTATTGTGGGAGGATGGTCCTTTGTGTCGCCTTTAATCACTTTGCAGCGACTGAAAGGAGTGAAAAGCATCACCATGACAAACTCAGTCATCTGTGAAAATAAACGCTGGTGTGCATTCTCTATAATAAACAAGTAGCCACATGTTATGACGCAGTAAGGTGTTTGCATAGCGTGTGAGATGATTCATTTGTTACTGAACAGTGTCATTTAGAAATGAAAGAAAAGCCTTAAAAAACAGTATCACAGTATATATTTACTATTCATTTACACTTTACTTCAAATTCTAAATCTAAATAATGAAAAATATTACATGCATCATCCCAGGTTAGAAGAAAATGTCCTTAAAGATCAAACCAGTCATTTTTTCAACTTTGCAAAATGTCATCATAAATCAGATAAATATGTTTTTTGTAAAAAAAAAAATTCCATTTCAAAACAACAGATTAGAACAATCATAATAAAACTACTACAGTGATGCCAAATATTGAATCCCCCTAAATTTAAAATTCAGAAAGTTTCAGTTTCAGTGTTTGGTCTTTTGAATGCTTGTTTTTAAGTTTCCTGATGTCTTTCCTGAGATGTTTCAACCCAGAGGTCAGCATATACTCCTCAGAGACTGTGCAGAGTGTTTTATAGTCTAATATATTATACTCCCATCCAAGAGAACAATGCGGTTTTTGTCCTGGTCGCTGAACTGGACCAGCTCTTTATCCTCTTGAGGATAATGGAGGGTGTGTGGGAGTTTGCCCAATAGTCTACATGTGTTTTGTGGACTGAGAGAGCATCTGATGTGTCGCTGATGTGGGGGGTGGGGGGTGGGATTTCTGGAGTACAGGGTATGATCTGTTGTTATGGGTTATTCTGACACTGTACAGCCACAGTGAGAGCTTGGTTTGCATTGCCAGTAATAACTCAGACCCAGGATTGGACTCCATCATTGTCAGGGATTTCTGGGTTCTGTAATTTTTTCAGACATCATTTCTGGGCAGAGGAAAGGTGTGGAGGGCATAGCGTTAAGCGATTAAAAGATTCTTCTCTGCTTTTTGGATGATGTGGTTCTTTTGGCTTCGTTGATCACCTCCAGCTTGTGCTGGGAGTACATGTACAAGACTATACTTCTCAGTTGAAAAAGACTGGCATGCCCACTTTAGATTGGAAAGAGTTGCTTCCCCAAGTGGAGGAGATGCAAATACAGTGGGGCAAAAAAGTATTTAGTCAGCCACCGATTGTGCAAGTTCCCCCACTTAAAATGATGACAGAGGTCAGTAATTTGCACCAGAGGTACACTTCAACTGTGAGAGACAGAATGTGAAAAAAAAATCCATGAATTCACATGGTAGGATTTGTAAAGAATTTATTCGTAAATTAGGGTGGAAAATAAGTATTTGGTCACCTCAAACAAGGAAAATCTCTGGCTCTCACAGACCTGTAACGTCTTCTGTAAGAAGCTTTTCTGTCCCCCACTCGTTACCTGTATGAATGGCACCTGTTTGAACTCATCATCTGTATAAAAGACACCTGTCCACAGCCTCAAACAGTCAGACTCCAAACTCCGCCATGGCCAAGACCAAAGAGCTTTCGAAGGACACCAGGAAAAGTATTGTAGACCTGCACCAGACTGGGAAGAGTGAATCTACAATAGGCAAGCAGCTTGGTGTGAAAAAATCAACTGTGGGAGCAATCATCAGAAAATGGAAGACATACAAGACCACTGATAATCTCCCTCGATCTGGGGCTCCACGCAAGATCTCATCCCGTGGGGTCAAAATGATCATGAGAACGGTGAGCAAAGATCCCAGAACCACACGGGGGGACCTGGTGAATGACCTGCAGAGAGCTGGGACCAAAGTAACAAAGGTCACCATCAGTAACACACTACAACGGCAGGGAATCAAATCCCGCAGTGCCAGACGTGTTCCGCTGCTGAAGCCAGTGCATGTCCAGGCCCGTCTGAAGTTTGCCAGAGAGCACATGGATGATACAGCAGAGGATTGGGAGAATGTCATGTGGTCAGATGAAACCAAAGTAGAACTTTTTGGTATAAACTCAACTCGTCGTGTTTGGAGGAAGACGAATACTGAGTTGCATCCCAAGAACACCATACCTACTGTGAAGCATGGGGGTGGAAACATCATGCTATGGGGCTGTTTTTCTGCCAAGGGGGCAGGACGACTGATCCGTGTTAAGGACAGAATGAATGGGGCCCATGTATCGTGAGATTTTGAGCCAAAACCTCCTTCCATCAGTGAGAACTTTGAAGATGAAACGAGGCTGGGTCTCCCAACATGACAATGATCCAAAACACACCGCCCGGGCAACAAAGGAGTGGCTCCGTAAGAAGCATTTGAAAGTCCTGGAGTGGCCTAGCCAGTCTCCAGACCTCAACCCCATAGAAAATCTGTGGCGGGAGTTGAAAGTCCGTGTTGCTCGGCGACAGCCCCAAAACATCACTGCTCTCGAGAAGATCTGCATGGAGGAATGGGCCAAAATACCAGCTACTGTGTGTGCAAACCTGGTAAAGACCTATAGTAAACGTTTGACCTCTGTTATTGCCAACAAAGGTTATGTTACAAAGTATTGAGTTGTATTTTTGTTATTGACCAAATACTTATTTTCCACCCTGATTTACGAATAAATTCTTTACAAATCCTACCATGTGGATTCATGGATTTTTTTTTCACATTCTGTCTCTCACAGTTGAAGTGTACCTCTGGTGCAAATTACTGACCTCTGTCATCATTTTAGGTGGGGGAACTTGCACAATCGGTGGCTGACTAAATACTTTTTTGCCCCACTGTATCTCAACGACTTGTTCAAGAGTGATTGAGGGAAGAAGCGGGAGATTGCTGATGTGAATGCTGTACTGGTCTGTTGTAAAATAGGAATGAGATTGTAGATTTCCTTGTCAAACTACAGTCCCACCCCACTTAATAATAATGGATTGCATTTATATAGCACTTTCCGAGACCCTCAAAGCACTTTAGAATTCCACTATTCATTCACTCTCACATTCACACACTGGTGGAGGCAGCTACAGTTGTAGCCACAGCTGCCCTGGGGCAGACTGACAGAAGTGAGGCTGCCATATCGCGCCATCGGCCCCTCTGGCCAACACCAGTAGGAAGTCGGTGAAGTGTCTTGCCCAAGGACACAACGACGAGACTGTCCGAACCGGGATTTGAACCGGCAACCTTCTGATTACAAGGCAAACTGCCAAGTTTTGAGCCACGATCGCCCCACTTATTCCCACAAACTCTGGATAATGACTGAAAGAATGAGATTGTGGAGACAGGCAGCAAAAATGAACTTGTTTCAAAGGCTTTTTGGGCTCTCCATTAGAGATGGGGTGAGCAGCTTGGTCATTTGGGAAATCTGCTCCTCCTTCATGTCATAAAGAGCCAGCTGAGGTGTTTTGTGTTGGACACCTCCTAGGTGAGGAGTTTCAGGCATGTAGTACTGAGAGGAGAACCCAGGAAAGACCTATATGGCACAATGGTGAGATTATACGTGTCAGTTGGCTTGGTAACACCTTAGCGTCTCATCAGAAGTGATGAAGGAGGTGGCTTGGGAGCAAAAGGCCCCAGATAAGCGATGGATGGATGGATGGATGGATGGTCTAAACAGTGAACCTTATGAAAAAAAAGACCTGATTGTTGTGGTGGTACTTAAAGTAACATTTGCATAGACATTTGTTTTCTTTATTTTTAACTTTTTAAGAGCAAAAAGTAGCCTCTAAAAAGTTGTATTGGTCTGTTTAGGACACTGCCTTTTTTGGGAATGCATTGTGTAAGCATGAATATGTTAGAGTAACCATATCCACCTTAGAGGGGTTGTGATATTTGTTTGAACCCATTTGAAACAAATGGTAATGTTGGTTAATTTCAGCTGCTTTTTTAGGTGCTAATATGCCGTCTTATTGGCAATTCAATGACAGGAAATTCAGATTAATGCCTGTACTGTATCTGAGGCTCTGTCTAAAATTATTTTTCAATGATTTAAATTGCATCTTTGTGAAAACAGTATTTAGAACTGGATCTGGACTAAAATTAAGGTCAACATTTATGATAGAAATGTTTGGCACAAAATCAAACAAAGAGTTACAAAACAGCATGAGCTCAGTCGTCATTTATACGAGCACAAGGCCAGTAATGTACGGTGTGGAGTCGGGTGTTCACACATGGTAGAATAACTGCAGTAGCTTTTGATGTCCTGAGCACCTTACAAGCTGATTAAACACAAGATTTACAAGGCCTGGCTGTGAAACACTAGAGATGTATCTGAGCAGCATGTGGTGTTGCAGTAATTAAGTTATTAAGTCCTTACTTGAATGTCCATCCTTCGTGCAAGCTGTTGTGCAAATTTATGGCTCGTGTTAGATCCACAGCCTCTCGCAGCCTCAGTGGTATGGAGATAATTTAGCACGGAGAGTAAAAAAATAATCCACCAAACTCTTCCCAACAAGAATATTTGTCCATATGGACATGTTTAAGACTGAAATGTGTTCCTTACATAAAGCGGCGCTCAAAGAGTTATGAATTAGCTTGTGACATGCAAACAGGTGCACATGGCCAGAAATATCTACCAGCTAAGCTAATGTTTATCCTGAGTGAGTCACAGCAGGCATAATGATTATCATTCCACAACCTGTCCAAGATTCCTCGCAGTGCATTAGCAACATTACCAATCACGGTGTCATGCTTTGTGTAGATATCCAATCAGCTTGTTTGAATAGTGGCAAGATGTGTGGATCCCAGATGCGAGCGAATCTCAGGAAAGTGAACTCGGAGACTTTTATCGCATCTGCAGATTCAGTCCAGTCTTTGCTGTACGTAATGTTAAGCGTCGTTTCTCATTTAACTAATTTGACCTGTTAAATTAGTACCATCCTTATGGCTTTGGAACATTAAGTTTTTATAATCAAAAACAGTTGGTTTAAGGCTAATTTAAACAGGACTTACACCAAAGCTTCATTTGTTTATGTAAAGCCCATTCTGTTATGTCTCACTATGTGTAATTTCATTTGTCAGGGTCTTTGTGCAGAATAGGAAATTTAAATGTTCACAGGCCTGTATATACATGACCGTAACCAGCTATGAGCTCACATAGGTCTTGTTTTTTTCCCTCCTCCAAAATAAGACTGTATAAATCAGCATACATAAATGTGGGATTCTCTAGATGGCTTTTACTTTGAAAAGACTCTTTGGGAATTCTATGAAGTTATGGCTTGCCCCACGGTGCCTCTAATTGGGTTGTGATTAAGGGGTTAGGCTGACACATAGTTCACGAGGAATGATTATGAGGTTTATGATGGTTGGTTTAGGCACAAGAAGTGAATCAGAAGAACTCTTTCCCACAGTCCCATTTTACTGGAAGCAAAGGAATAGCTCTGTATTTATTTTGCTTTATACACACAACACTCTGCTCTTTCATAATTCTGAATACACAGTTGCTCCTTATAAAAAGGGAGATATAGAAAATAAACTTAACTGTATCAAAATTATAGCACCTATAGTTTTTTTTTCTTGTCACTGGAGCACAGGTAGTGCACTTGAAATATGATACATAAAAACAAAAAAACAACCTAGTCTTCTAAACCCCGGTTATGGCTCTGTCTCTCCACATTTTCATGGGAAAATACATGCGGAGATTATTCTCAAGTTTAAAACCAGTACTTACTTGTTTAAGGCTGCACATGTCAAAACGTTTCTATAAAATATTTCTCAGTTTATTCTCGGTAGTAAAAAAAATAAATAAATAAAAGAGAGAAAAAAATTAATTTCCCCATTCTGACATCTCCCTGAGCTTTCAGCATCTTTAGCAGAAGGCAGATGTCTCAGTGGTTTACACTGTTGCCTCCCAGCAAGAGGGTTTAAGTTCAAACCTGGGAGTATGCATGGTTTCTCTGGGAGCTCCGGTATGTCCCACCATTGAAAAAACATGTTAGGGAAATTTTGCCTTGGATACTCTGCAAAAGAAATTTTTAATCAACAGTTTCTTGTCCTGTCTGAATTCAGTTATAAATGAATCTTCCTGCTCTATTTTTATTGCCACCTCTAACTTCACCATTATTTTTCACTATCACCGGTATTGTCATGTTTAAAGCAACAGCAGCCACAAACTACTTGATAGAAAGCTCCAGCAAGGCTGACTTCTGCATTAGATTTACACCACAAGTCGTACCTTGGGTTTTCAGTCAAAGCCTTCTGAAACGTTATACTGTAACCTGACTTGGAACAGCCTGCCACAACTGATTGGCTGTTTCCTCCTATGCATTTCTGGATTCTACTACTGCTGAAACCTTTTAAATGGACTCAAAGGAAACAGACAAACTTGTTTTTTGGTGGTGAAACTGTGGGGCAATGGAAAAACACCACAGACTAGTATATATCTCGGCAAAGGTATTGCTCTAGGCTTTGTTGTAGATATCAAGCAGGTTTGTCACAGAAGGATAAATTAGGATAAAATGAGCAGGTGGTTTGTGAATAAAATGGTACATTTAGCCTGTTACAAAGACAGTGGACAGACAAGAGGACAGTGAATGCTGGACTTTTGGTTGTTGTTCTATGAATTGTCTATGTTAGTTTGGGAATGCGGCCTCAAATAAATACATAACAATGTTACTGGTGTAAAAAAGTGCCAGAGATTAATAGAAACTCTGATTCCGAAGATGATCTTTCGTGGCATTTCCTTCTGTCCTGCTCCGCTGACGTGTCCTGATCGATTTCATGGTGCATGAATTTTTACAAAAAGCTACTGACATTTTAATGTTATCAGAATTTCTGCTGTGTTAGGTCCTTGGTTACTATTACCATTCAGATGTGCTGACATTATCTCAGAGCGGGCTGACATGCCAGCTGAGCCGCTGCTTGGCAGGCTGACCCACAAACCCACACCCACCCTTGGCTCAGCTCAGCTACTGGTGAGATTTACCACAGACAGAAACTGTCGAGAGGTTTCAGCTTAGACAGCAGATTGCTGCTCTTTGGTAAATGCATGCTTTGAGTTTCTGCCAAAAGATAACCATCTGAAAAAGTTTGTATTTCTTGAAATCTTCTGACATGATTTGAATACACTTTTTATATCCAAAGAGCAAAGTTAAAAACTTTAGCCAGTGAAAGAATAAGTTCACATTCCAGCAACATACAGTGGCTTGAAATATTCATCTGATAATAATAATAACGATGGATTGCATTTATATAGCGCTTTTCGGGCGCTATAAAGTGCTTTACAATACCACTATTCATTCACTCTCACATTCATACACTGGTGAAGGCAAGCTACAGTTGTAACCACAGCTGCCCTGGGGCAGACTGACAGAAGCAAGGCTGCCATATCGCGCCATCTGCCCCTCTGGCCATCACCAGTAGGCGGTAGGTGAAGTGTCTTGCCCAAGGACACAACGACCGAGACTGTCCGAGCCGGGGCTCGAACCGGCAACCTTCTGATTACAAGACGAACACCCAACTCTTGAGCCACGATCGCCCCTGAATATAAAGAATGCCAGAAAAAGAAGTACGCAGCCTTCTCCTTGCTTCTTAACCTTATCTGTCATGCCCACATCTTAATTCTCATCAGCTGGCAGAACTGTTAGCATACAGATTCTCTCAAGAGTTAGTGTCTTCCTGTAACGTGAGAAGAACTGACTTTAGCATGTAGCCCTAATGCACAATTGCATGGTTGTCATACAACAGTTCGACAAAATATGCTCCTAAAGCAGTGGAATGGAAAAGCAGCTTTTGTACAGTGCATGTGTGAAACTCTTATGGAAAGCTAGGATAATTTGTTATCACAAATGCACAACTGAACATTATGGAAATGTGAAATTGTATGAAATGTATGAAATTGAGGAAATAAAAATGATTTATCATTGACATAAAGACTGAAGGGGAGCATTGGAGAGGAATGTGAAGGAAATACTGTGTTCGGTGTCAAAAACAAGGTCCAAGTTTGAAGCCAGAGAGTGCGCTGTAAATGATCCATTATCCCTGCTGTCGGCTTCACGGAGGGTAGGAGTTTAATCCACATGATTTACTTCTAAAGATTGCTGTCCAAAGAAGGATCTCTGCCCACACACTTTTTGACTTACAGAAAATCTGCAGCTAAAAATAAATGTTAAATGGACAAGGTGTTCCATATATTCTGCACAGAGCATATCTGACTCACATGTAATGTTATATCACATAAGGTTCTTATATTTCATAGCACATCAATAAGGGAAGTCTCTGTTTCCTCAAACTGATGACTACACATTTTTGCTGAGATACTTGGGATAGAAAATGTTCAGCTATGCGCTCCCTAGCTGACTGCCCTCTTGCCTCCTGCCTGCTCTTCTCACTAAGCTTACCCTTGACATTTAGGGGAGGTTGTGAAGTTTTTCATGGACTCCTGGGAAAGAGCCACACAGCACAAGACAGGGAGGGATGTAATGTCTTTTCCAGAAGTGATGAATTTTAAACTTTCTTTATCAGCATGCCTAAGAAGAAGTAAACTGAATGTCTACAAACATTACAGTGAGGCCAGGCAGCCAGTGGCTTCTTGTTTTTGTCATTTTGTCATCCGGTCTGTGCCATCTTTTAAATTTAACTTCACCTTGTGACTAGTTTTCTTACTTATAGTATCTTCTTTGCAACTGCAGTGACCCACTTTTCCCTCAGAGACCTTTTATGTTTTGTTGGGACTGAGTTAATCTGCAGATCTCTATAAAATAGTGCTGCATACTTAATCCTTTTAGTGTCTAAGCCCACATTCTTGTATCCAACATTTTAGGTCCACTGAGTTCTCTGCTGTAGAGTAACTGGTCCTAGGGCCCAAGCAGATTCCTCATAGTTCAGCATTAGGCTAATTTATATTTCAGGAGTATTTGCTATGAGTTATAAAAACTGGGTAAAACAGCAACCCGTCTGCCAATATCCTCTGGAAATAGTAGTGACCACAGTTTTTGGACATTCTGTAAAATCCCCGCCTCATGTCTATATATTCAATAAAGTGTCCCGAGAATACAGTAACCTTATCTCAACAGAAAGACTGAAAGAAAGGAGAAAATTATAGCCTATATCTGTCCAAAGGTAACAAAATATATTTTCTAGCGCCTTATCTTCTGGAGACCACTAAGATAATTACCCTAAACCTTACCCTAAGCTTTAAAGTCAAGTAGGCTAAAAGATCTCAGAAACCAACACATCATGATATGATCTAAAGAAACAGTTGAGAAATAAAGTCAGTGACATATATCAGCCTGGAAGGGGTTACAAAGCCATTTCTCAGGCTTTGGGACGCCAGCAAACCACGGTGAGAACAATTATCCAGAAATGAAAAAAACTTGGAACAATAGTGAACTTTCCCAGGAGAGGCATTGACGACTCATCCAGGATGTCACGAAAGAACCCAGAAGAGCATCTAAAGAAATGTACAACTAAAGTCACAGTTATGATTCAACAATAGGAAGGAGACTGTGGAAAAATGGCTCTGAATGGCTTAAAAAACAAAAAACAAAAAAATGAATGTAGTTATTTTTTGGGGGGGTTTGTGGCCTACTCAAAGCCCCGACCGAAATCGAATGAAATGCTTTGGCATGACCTTAAACAGGTCGTTCACGCTAGAAAACCCACCAATGTGGATGAATTAAAACAATTCTACAAAGAAGAGTGAGCCAAAATTCCTCCACAGTGATGTAAAACAGTCGTTGCCAGGTTTTGCAAACACTTGATTGCAGTTCTTGCTGCCAAGAGTGCCACAACCAGTTATTAGTTTTAGGGGGCAATTACTTTTTCACTCAGGATCAGGTAGGTAGTTTGAATACATTTTTCCCCATTAATACAGAAATTAATTTAAAAATGGTCTTTTGTATTTACTTGGGTTATCTTTGTCTAATATTAAAACAGTTTTGATAATCATGTAAGTGTGATAAATATGCAAAAACAGTTTCTCATCTCACTGTATTTATCCATTTGAATCCTATCATGGGCCAAAATGGTACTAAACCAGGGCTCAAGGAACTATGCTACATTTCTTAAAATACAGTTTAGTTGTGTGCCTAAACTTAGTGAGAATTGTTTTAAACCACTTCGGGGGCGATCGTGGCTCAAGAGTTGGCAGTTCGTCTTGTAATCGGAAGGTTGCCGGTTCGAGCCCCAGCTCCGACAGTCTCGGTCGTTGTGTCCTTGGGCAAAATACTTCACCCGTTGCCTACTGGTGGTGGTCAGAGGGCTCGGTGGCGCCAGTGTCCGGCAGCCTCGCCTCTGTCAGTGCGCCCCAGGGTGGCTGTGGCTACAATGTAGCTGCCATCACCAGTGTGTGAATGTGTGGATGACTGAATGTGTAAAGCGCTTTGGGGTCCTTAGGGACTAGTAAAGCGCTATACAAATACAGGCCATTTACCATTGTAGTCTCAGCTGACACTGGATGAGAGGCAGTTAACACCCTGAACTGGTCACCAGCCTAATTTTGACCACCCCTTTAAATATTTCCATGCTGTAACACGACAGGAACCTTTAGTGATTGCTAGTATCTGCTCAAAACTAATTTCTTCAAGGAGGTGCACTGTGCTGAGCTGCCAAAGAGAGATGAGCTTATAAATCTTTTCAGATTTAGTAATTTAAAAGGAACTTGGCGGGGGATGTGATCTTTTTAATAACCTCAACTGTGATTTGTGCCAAATTACTCAGAATTACACTGCAGCTAGAGATAAGATTTAAGTTTATTGGATTTTTTTTTTTATTTTTTGCCAGCTTTGTAAAGCTACAAATGAAGCCAGGAAGTTGTTAATCTGCCTTAAAAAATAAATAATTTGACTTAAAAAATAAATAAATAAAACAAAACCAAAAAAAACTTTTCCATCATCCAGAAAACACATTTCAGGAGGAAACAATGAATCTCCAGAACGTCTTTAGAAAGTTTATGGGAGTAAGTGGTCAGGCTTATTCTGAAATTTGGCTCCAATTAAGCATTAGCAGGTCCAATTCAAAACCATATCCACCAGTGTCAACTTTCAAAAGTTATTTGTTGAATAACAACTCACTCTGGCCTGAGTCTACAACTTTCCTGGTTCTCCTTTCTATTCCATTATCACAGCGTGGAAGTTGGGGGAAAAAAAAAAAGTAGTATGAGCCCATAAATCCTATTGGCTGGTGGCAGAAAGGCCTTGCTGACTGAGTTTTGCCACTATTTTAACTTCCATTTATAGCGTGGCAGCACTTCCTGCTATTGTGTGCCAGGAAAACCCAGGCCCTCTTGGCTGCTCTCTAATGTCCTGCCTCTCTTATCCAGCCCAAAACTCAAAGAAAAATCACACACGTACAGACCAACACTAACCACTCTCCGTCTCTCTCTCACACACACAAACGCACAGAGCTCTGTTGGTGCACTGCCTCCTACCACTGCTCAGATAAGTGTACAGGGCTCCTGCTTAGACACAGCAAACAAAGTGCTTTCTCAGGTCGATAAAAACTGATGTTGAACTACTCAAAAAAAAAAAATAAAATCAAGCCAGTGGCCAGAGGTCCTCGACCAGAAAAGGTTCTGGGCTCTTTAAAGTCACTTGAGACTATAATTGGTATTGGAAAGTTTTTCATTTGGGAAAAACTCCTGGCTCTGGATATCACAAACAGCCTATGCTGTCAGAGACACTACAGAGGAAGCATTTCATTGCTGCACCTCATCAATGAGCTGCACACAGCGCGGATTACAGATTTAGACTCCAGGCTTTCACTCCTTTTCAGCTTCATTCACGTCTCATCCATCTGAACGACTGGCAGCACAGACTCCTTTTGTCTGTGACGCCAAGGCCCTGGAGTTGGGAAAACCATCAGAACGCTGTAAATCATCTCAGGGACTGAGTGTCAGCCAAAGTATCCTCAATTACTGGACCGCATCTCTGTGGATCACAGTTGTGGTCGACCTCTAACTGCACACGTCTTTTAACATCTCTCTCGTCTCTGAGTGGAAGGCTGAGCCTCTCTGCTTGATACCGTGTTTTTGGAGATGATCTAATTACTTTCGCAGACAGCTGATAGTGCCTGCGGAGTGATGAGTAAGAGCGGCTGAGATAACAGAGCAGATAGTTTGTTGTGGGTGGCAGTTGACAATTAAAGTCTAATCTAAACGGTGGGAAAGTGGAGCAAAATAAATAGTTAGCACTTAATTATCTTACGATATGAGTTATTTTAAAGGAAAGAGTTTGAAAGCATGCTTTATTCTGAAGATGATGGTGCCAAAATCCCACATATGTACTGTGATAGGTGAAGAACATCTCAGTAAAATAGCTGTCTACACAAGGCAAAAAAGCTATACAACATAGTAATATATATATTTTTTTAAAAGGCTTCAAATGCCTATGAACCTACAGTGTTACATTCCTTCTGGTCTGCACAGATACAATCTGAGGAATGGATAAGTCAGGAAAACATCTTTACTATCATGAAGCCACAAAATGCAGGAATGTGAAGTATGACAAATATGGCTTTTTTGTTTTTCTCTGCACATATTTTACTCTTTTGAATCCAGCCAGAATCCACTTCAAATGCAAACGTATGCAGAGACCCAAATGCCAAAAAGCATGTTTAAAGTCCGTTACTGCTCCTCAACTACATTTGCTGTAAATATGTATGCAAGCATTCATCAAACTCAGCAGAGAAGAGACTGTCTTGGTAATAATTAAAGTTTAAACACCAAACCATGGTAAAATATAGAGCTAGACAGCTGCAGTTACTATGTGGTTATTTCCAAAAACAAAACCCCTTCAGCCATCATAAAGTAAACTGCTATCTAAAAGTAAAAAGTAATGACTTTTTTGATTATATCAGCCATTTATAGCAAAAAACCCATGCAATTGTTTACTTATGTACAGTATGCTGAATGATGGTGATGATGGGCAGCAGATTGAACGTAAAAGTTTTAACTACCACAAGCAGTCATGCAAAGTGACACAAAACTACAGCCAATATTTCTGCCACAGAGCTGAATGGACCTGCTGTTTGTGTTAGCTTGTGTTAAAAGGCCGGCATCACTGGGAAAGGTTTTATGATGCAAGACATCCGTGTTAAAGTTTAAATCTACAGCAAAGCATCCATCACATTTGGACCAGACTCATGAAGAGCAATCAGCAATATCACCAAAGTGCAATTGCAATATCATATAACTCTAAAAGACAACACTTAAATGTGGGCTTACGCATTTTACTAAATGTGTATCGTGTAAGCATCCCAATACAGGCTGCAAGCAGCAAGGGAAATAAAATCAGCTCCATTAAATCAGTATGAAGTAACACATAATCAGGACTGCCAGACTGGATTTCTGCCCACCTGGGAAATGTTTTCCTATAAATGGGTTGGTGAAAATTAATTTGGGTGGATTGTTATCTTTGAGTTTGGGTACTTTTTGTACCATTTGGTTTCCAGCCACACACTGAGAGGCAGCCAAAGCCAGAACTCTCACCCGAAAAAACACGCATGAAGCACATCAGTTTAAATTTATTGTGACGTACACCTTCCAATTACATTTACTGTCTAAGAAATCATATGGAACTGCAGATCCCGTGGTAGATTTGCCATATTTTTAAAGTTTTATTCAGCAGAAAAATAATACACTGACAGTTGTCGGTGTATTACTTGTGGTAGATAGCAAACAGGCACTGCCAGTATCTGCTTTTACCAGTTAAATCTGGCAGCTCCGCAAACAAGCAATGGCAACAGCAGGGGGCATCCATCTGACCTTAATTAAGTTTTAGTAGCATCAGTCTACAGCCTGTCACCGAACAGCAACTTCAACAACAGCACAGACCAGGCAGCTTACCTTAATGAAGTGTACCAGTAGCCTCTCAGCAGATTAGGGAAGCATATGCAGCTCAAACCTACTAACAAGTCCACCAGAAAGGCTGTTTTTTTTCCCCTAAGGGGTAGCAGGTGAGTCCACCATCAGTATAAACAGATTATTCCTCCTCAAAATGTCCAGAAGTAAACACCAAACTATGGGTTAGCTGATTACATAGCTGAGGCCGCAGGTTAGCATACTGGTGTAAGGCCAAACCAGAAGTCAGGTCACTGACAGTTTAAGTAGTCTGCATTGGAAGGGATGGAAAACTAAGGGATGACTAAATAAAAAAAGAATGACTGTATTCATTATAGCTGAAGCAGTTCCAGCGTGGCTGACAACCCATTGTTTACTAGGACCTCTGAGGGAGGTGAACCATCTTTAAGACAATATGTGTCACCTGTGCTTCTGACATGGGCACAAGCATGGCTAATGAGAGCGGGGGGGGAATCCAAGTTTGAAATGAATAGAGTCTGACTTCTGGCTGTATAAAGCACATTCATCAAAACCTTTAACTTAATATGAAAGATAGACAGATCTGAAACCTGTATTTATTAATGCTGACCAGCAGGGGGCAACTTCCCTGGTTCTACAAAGAAGTTCCAACTTCTTACTTAATTCATTGCCTCAGTCAGCTTTTTCCTCTTGACTTTATTTCGACAATCTCTGGATATATAAGTCTTCTACATGCAGTGATGCTGATATTGTATCTTAGTGTTTAGAGTAAAATAGATATAATGCAGTCACTACCCAAACAGTCGTGCAATTCCTCATAGCTCTATAACCAAACATGGCGGTGTCACAGTGTTAGAAATGGTTATCAAAAGCACAGCGTGTGACATCACAGTGTCATACATTGGATCAATGCAAATTATGGCTACAAAACAGCTCAGTCAGTTTCTTGTTCTGCACAACTTAAACCAGTAATGCTGACACCGGCATCTGCTGTCTCCAGCTTTGATTACTTGACTATCTACATGTCTCTGATGAATTATTTTGTTTTTGCCAGCAGAAGTAGCTTTCCATACTTGTAGCCAGGAAGGACTTTGGAGTACCAGTAAACCCTTCATGATCCATTATACGTGCCCTTACTCAAGATAATGGCATGAAGCGCAGGAATTTACTGCTATCTGTTAACCTTGGAGCCTCCTCCGTTCACTAAGTAATAAAAACTTAAATGTAGAGCATCCTTACTGCTGCACAGATGTGAACTGAGGTCTGTGTAGGCTTCTACATTTACAGCATCCATCTGATCAGATGATGTGTTTGCTGACACTGTTCAGCAGCAACAGGAAGCATGTGAAGAAAATTTGGTGCCATAAGTACTTTGAACTGTCTCGTAAAAATGCCTGGACACAATCCCAGATTTACTTGTTCAAATGGTGGGTACAAAAAAAAGAAGCATTAATAGATCCTATAATTATTGCTCTATAGACTGTATAGCTTTCTGTCTCAGTCTGCAGCATGCTGCCAAATCTCAATAAATGTTTTTTTCTCAAAAGGCCTGTCTCTTCACCTCACCTCCTCATCCCCAAAGACAGTTTTTAAGTATCAGCATGTATTTTATATCTCAAAGAGCTGAAATCAAATAAGAGGAAGATGCAGGGTCCAAAGAAAGCAGACTGTAAGAATGGAATACGAACCAGGTGCAGAGTTTGGAGGGTCTTCACAAGACGCTCACCACCAAATTTAATCGCCTGGAAATATTCAGGCAAAGCCTCCTCTTAGCTGACCTATTGAACTCTCACATTTTGCCTTTTATGCTTTGCTCACAGTGGGCTCAAGAGCCTATTTGACATATATTTTATATAGTGGGAGATAATTTCTCCGTTACTACAGCTGCGTATTTGTGTGCGTAATTTAAAATCAGTCACTGAACATATACGTTCAGCTGCTGTAAAAGAAAGAAGGTGCTGTTTGTTGCTTTTTAGATGTAACTATTGTTGGAATTGAAAATGGAAATTACCTCTGGCTCTGCACACATGCACAGTGCATTAAGTATTCATGCCAGTGCGCAACCAACTCCAAAAGTCATTGTGTTTTTTGATTTGTTGCCATTTTGCAGCATGCCTGCCTCTGCTGGGATCATCAGAAATCCAAACTAGTAGCTAACTTAAACCTTTTCCTTTTGCTGCAGCTCAGAAGCTTTTTTTTAGCAGCTAAAAGTTCAGGATACGGAAAATTACCTCTTGCTTGAGATAGTTACTCATATTATGTATTTATCTTATTGTTAAAAAAAAAGAAAGTAAATATAACAAACACTGTAAGTCTGTTAAATTACAGTAAATTAACTAGATTTTCCAGGATTAAATTTCATTTCATTTGTGCCCACTGCAATCAGTGACATCAGTTTGTTGCTGACACAATGTCAAACAACATTTTAACATGAACGCTAGACAAACATTCCAATTCTTTACTGTAAACAGTCAACTTTAGCACAGTTTTCAGCCACGTGTGAGCCTAAACACACTTTTACTGAAATTACACTAGTCTTTCAGCAAAAGAACAAAATACTACATTTCACTACAAATATGTACAATTCTTTACACTTTTATTTATTTTAATTCAAAGACATCAGTGTTTACAGTATTCACAAAGAACACTGAATTACTGCTGAAAATTCCCTGTAGTTTGTCACACGGTAGTTACTGCCATTTCAGTGTTGCAGTACTGTTACAGTACTCAAACTCATGGGGTTGTATTTATTTGGAGGCATCAATAATTTTCTATGCAGAAGTCAATCAATAACAATATCTGCAAACAAAAGAATCAGAACCACAAGGAGCAAAGCCAGTTTAACACTAAAAATCCTTTTGGCAGTTTTAGACCAAAGCACTGCACGTTTAGGACGTTATGTAGGATAAGAAATGCACATGCAACCAGAAGACAACAGTACAATATTGCTCTACTATTATTTTTTTGTTTGACAGCCAACTAAATAAACAAATGGTGTTCGATAGGAACATGTACTGTATATACTAATATCCACTGACTTATCAGAGTTAAAATCCACTCAGTTTCAGTCAAAATCATGTAGCGTTTACTCTTTGAATCACTTTACAGATCACAAAGATGAATATGGATTCTGGGTTTTGGAGCCGTACTGCAGATTCTATAATAAAACAGAAACCACAAAAACATAAGGATCTAAAGTCACAGGTAATTAAATGAGATAATATCACCTGAATATTGCGCTATGCCTCTTATTTCAAGAGATCCTACCATATATAAGATGTATAGAATAGAGGGCATTTTGTCATATCAAAATGAGGCGGTAAAGCCTCAAACCATACACGTGTCCTTTAACTTTAATGTCACTCTGAAGTCAAACTTTAGATTTTTCTGAACTTTTTTGCCTGCAAAGTATCTACCTGCAGGACTTAACGGAGGCTGATGGCTTCTTTCAAATTCTAAAACCCTGTATTATGGAGCCATGTACGTAGGCAGAGGGAGGGTTTTATTCTGGATGTCATTTTATAGATATTTCCAAAAGCTCTCAGAGTTTAGACGAGTGAGCTTTCCCAGCTGGGGATATAAAGGGCTCAATCCAGCAGGACCAGCAGTAATTGAGCTAAAGCTGCTGTGGCAAACTGTGTGGGCTCGAAGACGATGCTCAGCAGAGGTGAGCATATCAGCAGAAAACCTGGGTGGTACGTCGAGAGGGAAGAGGAGTGCTGGTCAAGCACGAATTCCATTAGTTATTGACTCTTCCCTCTCTTGAAGTATCACATGTAGGGTAGCATCCCATGCATAAATAAGAGACCGAGCTCAAACTCCGAAGAGGCATCTGCTTACATTGGCAGTGACTATGAGACAGAGCCGTGAGGTTCAGTGGCGGGTCAGCCACGATAGGAGCTTTGAAAAGCAGGCGGAACCTCAGCATCTGTTGGAGCAGAGAAGCTTCTCCTCTTCATGCCTGATTTCACGGCGTCTGATGCGAAGGGAGAGCAGTGTTTGGTTTTCTTTGATTGATCAACACGGAGAGGTGGTCTGGTGCTTAGGCACACACACACACATTTGACCTACACACAAACTCCCACTCACAATGAAAAGGGAGGCAGACAAGTACAACTTTTTTGCCATCTTTTTTCTTTTTTTTTTAAAAAAAAACAACTTTTTATTTTGTACTTTTTCCAAATTTATAGTACATACAAACAAAAATAAGCGAAAGGAACACAAAAGAAACAAACTAAACAGGATGAAACACACCTAATCTGTGGGGTGAAGAAAAAACTAATTATACACATATGTAAAGAGAGGGGGGACTCTATCAGCCGGGGTATGCCCAAAGTACCGTCCTATCGATCCCGTCCCAAAAACACCATCTACACCGCCCCTTACATCCACACAAAGAGAGCCAGACAGGGCCCGATGTCTGGTCCTCTCCCCGATAGGTCCAGTTCCATCCACAGTCTTAACATATTTGAACCCAGAGTGGGAAATAGCAGGGCCCCATTCTCTCAGGGCCCAGCCATTCGCCTCAAAGGGTCAAAAACCAGAAGCAGTTTGAATGAAAAAACAAACAAACATCCCAACGAAGAGGGGTCCATGCCCTATGGGGTTGAATGGGTCTTATAGGCTATCCATTTTGTCCAATGTTTTCGGTATTTGTCAGATTTCAGTCTCAATCAATCTTGCCAAAAAATTTAATCGTGCCATTTATTATGTCAGTTTTCAAAGGTGGCACAACACAAAGAAAAAGTCCATGTATTTCTTGCCTGATACTGATAATAAAGGTGGCTTGTATTAGAAAGTGCTTTGAGTGCTCAAATTGAATAGAAAGGCATTTATCAAAATTTAAAGCTTTTATTGCTGAGCAGGTGTAGTTTGGTGAGTTTATTGGGTCTTTTTTGCGGAAACCAGTCACCTGTTAAACCAAAATAATAAACTCAAAGACACTAAAATGCTCCACAGAGTTAATGGGAAGCTCAGGGATCTGTGCTTATGTGTTTTCTGAGTATAAAAATAAAACAAAATACTTTAATGTATAATACTGGTTGATTTTTTTTTCATTTTATCCCAGCTGCAAAACAGATGGAAGAAATGGTTTATAGACCTATGTATAGTATATGAGTTTCAGTTAAAGTCAGACAAACTGAAGAAAAAAAAGAACTTCCCTATTTTGTGTCCACTTGGGCCTGAAATGACCTCAAGACACCACTTCTTAACAAAGCCAAACTGGATAACAAAAAAAGACCCTTACTTTTATTTTCTGACCACACAACCTGCACCACCCCAAAAACAAGGGACACTTATTGGAAATCAGTGCGCTTTCCTTCCACGACTTGGATGGAAATTACAATTAAGTCACTTTTTGGCATTTTAATGGCTCAATGACATCAACGGTGACCAAGGAAAACATTCGAACTTGATGGAAGCTGAGGCTTATTATTGTAACCTTCTACGCCTGAGAATGGAAATTATAAATTGGAATTAGATGAATTGGAGTATGTAATAAAAACTGAACTAGAAACCACAAGAGAACAAAAGATGTCTTGAAGTCAAATGGCAGGCCGAGCCGCTGGCCAGACGTGTTGAAACTGTGTGGGAGAAGACAGTGGAGTATCACTGGGTGTTGAGGTTTTTAACCCCGAGGCTGCAAAGGAGAGCTAGTTTTTACATTGCATGGGAACGCCATCTTTAAACCTCATTATAATCATTTTGTACTGGTCAAAAAGACCTATTTGTGACCAGTAAAAGGCAGGTTTAATTCCCAGCAGGCCGTGCCTTAAATTCACAGAGAGATTGATTCCAACTAAGTGTCCCTTAAGGGTTAAAAGGGGAGAGGAATGGTGAGATACTGTTTCCATTTCTGGAGATCCTGGCCTATTTGACCAAAAACAATGTTTGAGGAGACGCTGGGAAAGAACTTTTATCCAACCTGATCCTCACCGTCTTGTTTCTGAAAAGTGACTTCATAACCCAAACCAGACAGAGCAGACAGGCCGCCCTTTATGAGCACCATCATGCTGGGAAACAAAAACCTTTCAGGGCAACGTGTGAATCTAATTCTGGCTGCTGTGTTTCAGTACTTTCCCTCGCTCTGCTCCTAATTTTAGAAAACTCAAAATCAACTGAGCCTGAACTTATCTGACAACTACACGCAACCCACCCGCCACCTTTGATGGCTACATAACTGCTGACGTTGATGATCGTGACATCAGATGCAAACTGAAGTCATCGGTTCGATGCGTCGCAGATGCTGCATTGACAGTTTTGCGATACGGATCAAATGTTGCTGCGGTGACAGTCGGGGTCAGCTCGCTTTTTTGTGCTTCCAAATAAAAACACATGTGGGTGCTGTGCAGCGAGCAAATATTTATCCACCAGTTTTAATTAGCACAGCAATTTCACTATGAAATTAAGCATCTCCATCATAACTCAAGCACTAACGCAGAAGCCTGCGCACACAATACACAAGCCTGAAATTTGGAAGAAGAAATGATGCAAAAATAGCAACAATGTGGAAGCAATTTATGCTAATTAGGCTTTTATTTATGGTCCAATAATTGGGTGCATTTGAATTGTTGATGATGTTTTTTCTCCTTATTTTTCTCCCCCTGTGTTCCCCCATTGCTCTCCTTCTGAGAGAGAAGATCAAAGCGGGCGCACTTCAATAGATGTTAATGGTGCATGGCTGTCGTCTTAGTCCTGAGTGGCCGAGATCTCTCCATTGAAAGAAAAACAGCCAATTTAGGTCTACGTGGACACAATTAGCACAATTTATGTGTGCCTTTCACGACAGTACTCCCGTTTAACCCAAGAGAGGGGATCAGCATTCATGTTGTAACTATGATTTTCGTAACCTTTACCTCTCTGTGCCTTGCCGCTGCATCCGAGGACTATAGATCAAATTGCTGGCAGATGCGTTACAAGCACTTGAATTGAAAGTGAAGCTAATTCAAAAATAACCTGCATGCTTCGGTAGCACCGCCGCAGGAACATGATGAACTGTGTGATAAATGTTGGAACGGAGAACTTGTAGTTGAGAAATTACGTTTTGTCTAACACAACAGCAATCACATGCAACTCATCCTTCAAAATGTCCTGCTGGTTAGCCCACCCACAGAAGTTTCCCTCTAAAAACAGGGAAGCAAATCAATTTTTTGTGTGTGAGTGTGTGTGTGTGTATTTTCTTTGCGTTGCTCCGCCGTAGCCTGAGGCAGTGCTTTTACAGTCCCTCTCCCTCCTGAATTTGAATGAGCAAAAATGGTGCAGCCCGGACCGAGTGGAGGAAACAAGGTGCATTATGTAGGTGGGAGGTAACCGTGCCATTGAGAGACAATTAGCATGAAGCCCAGACCTTTGGAAATGGCGCGGAGGCTGCCGAGAGTGGGCCTGACAGAATGAAAAGATTAAGACTTGAGAAAAGATAGCAGGGCATGGGAAAATCCAAAGGGAAGCAGGCCACTAAAGTAGCCAATGAGCAAAGGAGGGACAATGAGGCAATGAGCATTTTTTTCTTTTCTGTGGAAATTTATGGGCTCCTATCAGCTGCCAAGTGTGAGCACATTCCTCCATACCTAAAAAGTGGCATTTGTTTGTACGTGACTTTTGTTTCGCTCTGCATATAGATGCCAGTCTGTCAGGAGCGTGAAAGACAGGCAAAGTGGGGGCTATTGCAAACTATTCAACTCCAAAATTCCATCAGGTGTTGGCAGAAATGGGGATCTGTTTTAGATTGCACTAACTGATGTGCCATTAAAAGGCCCATATTGTGCTAATTGCTTTAATGAGCCGCTTGTTCACATGTTGTTCCATTTTCTGCGAGGAATTCCAAATTAGCAGGTCAGATAAATTCAATCTGTAGTTCTATCCTAATAACGTCATTCTGTCAACTCCCGATCCTCCCAACATAGTCAGTTTCAAATTTATGAAATAGATTATCTCTACTGGTGCTGTGGATTGGGACATTTAGGATTTTTTGTTTCACTTCCAGACCTCATAACTAATAATCATCCTGTGCTACAGGCTGGAAATGAGTGCAGATGAAGTAAGAGGAAGGTCAAAAAGAGCAGTTACAGCCGTCTCTGTGTAAACAGCATGAGAGCTGTTTACTGCATGTGTATTCATGCACCTGTGTGTGCGAGAGAGAGTTTACGTACGTGCTTCACACACATTCACACTCTCGCAGCAGCGTGCACGCAGAAACACTCGGCTTTCATAAACATCACAACAGCAGGCTGCAGAGAAAATGTGGTAATTGCATACAGTGCAGAGCAGCTGTTTCTGTGGTTCATAATGTGCTGTCGCTGAGAGAAGACTTCAGCTTCACATTAGTGTGGGTCGCTGAGCCCAGCCTGAGAAATAACCACGATGCGAAACTGTGTCTGGTTTAGGGGGAGAGACAATCTCAGTTTAAACAATTAAAATCAATGGGTGGCATATTTGAGAAATTTTTACTTTGGGTTCAAGCTGACTTTGTACTCATTTGATGAAGTTTTATTCTAACTTACTGTTATTATTAAATCAAAGTCAAGATTGATCCTTAATGCTTTTATGATAGTAAAAAACTAGAAAGATAAGGCTTTAGCCTAAAGCTAACACCAGCTTGACTCATTTTTATGATGTCTGCAATGTTATTGCTGGCTAATTAACATTTACCAGGGACCTGAGTGATGCACTGCATCAAAAGCAAGGGATTCACTAGAAAATAGTGGACTTATTATAGGATAATCACAGTTATGCCCTGGCTAAATTACATGACAATTTTTCAATGGATTTGATGCTTTTAGGCACGTAGATATAGTCAAGTTGAAGTTCAGACTGAGCATCAGAATGGGGAAGAAAGGTGATTTAAGTAACTCTGAATGGGGATTGATTGTTGTTCTCGAGGTTCAAGGTTCTTTTATTTGTCATTGAACAATATACGATGACTTAAAAAAAAAAAAACACTGCTTAAAAAAACATGGCTGGTTTCAGAGGTCGAGTGAGCAGCAGTTCTTTGGGTGAAAATGTCTTGTTGATGCTGGAGGTCAGAGGAGAATGAGCAGACTGGTTTGAGCTAATAGGAAGTCAGCAATTCGACTAAACACTTGCCACAGCAAAGAAGTTTAACATGCTGAAGGCTGGAGCAGAGGGGCAACAGCAACAGAAACATCAGGAAACAGGTGAAATCTGCACGGACAGGAATTAGGAATTAAAGCAGCTCTGAAGGTAAAGAGAGCCCCAAACTGGTGCAAGCAAGGTGTATCTAATAAAGTGTCTGGTGTGTGTATAAGGTTGCCATTAGAGAGAGACCTAAACATTATCTGACTTCTTATGGGCAGGACTTGGCCACAACAAAGAGAAAAAACTATGTTTAAAAGGAGGAGATATTTTTTGAAAGGACAATTTTCAGTGCTGCATCGATTCTGACTTCCCACGGGCCCCATGCAGCTCCATTTGGGAAAAAGAAAAATCATGGAATGCCTGAGGAGAAACATATCGACAGTACATAATAAGTGTTTTAGAACTGTCCAATTTTTCTCTGTGGTCACTTGGTCTCCAAACCCAATCAAAAAACCAGGAACCAAACCCACAAGCAATTGAATGAGAACATATTTACAAGGAGAAAATGCTAAATTCCAGCTCCACAAACTCATAAAAGGCTTCATTTCAATAACAACAAAACCATAGAAAGTCGCACAGAATTCACAAGCTCTTAGAGAAATAAAACAACTGAAGCACTTACCAAACTTGTTCAGTTTAATAACATAATCCACTCAATAAAAAAGTTACAAAGGTTACAGAAAATACTGGAACTCTTCAATTCAAGTTTAATTCTGTCCTAAGAAATGTATTTACACACTACTCCCAAAACCACAACCTCAAGCTTTTTGACTTTTAGCATGAAGGCCATTTAATCTGCTCTTGGAATCGGCTCTTATTATGGCAATAAATTTACTTTCCACAGGTTTTACCTGCATATAGATATATTGCCAACCACATTGCCAGAAATGAGACAATAGTATAAAGCGTAAATATAAAGTAGACTAGATGAACTCTTATGAGCAAGCACTTGGCGACAGTGGGAAGGAAAAACTCTCTTTTAACAGGAAATAAACCTCCGGCAGAATCAGGCTCAGGGAGAGGCGAACATCCGCCTGGAACGGTTGAAGATGAGAGCAGAAGAAGACGGGACAAAAGGCAAACTATGGGAGAAGAGCCAGAGTTTAATAACTTCTTAAATAAATGCAGTAGTGGCATAAAATACACAGAGAGTAAAAAGAGATGTGTGAAGGACAAACACTCAACATTGCACGGCCACAGCAGCTCAAGCTTATTGAAGCATTACTAAGGGAGAGCTTGGGGTCATCTGACTGAGCAGTAACTATAAGCTGTACCAGAAAGTAAAGTTGTAAGACTAGTTTTTAACGTAGAGAGTGTAGCTTCGCAGTTGAGCAGAAAAAGAAAACACAGTTGCTGCAAATCAGCTTAGAATTTTCAGGATTTAATAACATAAAACCTCCTTTTTAAAGGTTTCGTCAGTGCATTCAGCACGTTTGTTCTTCGTGAAGGATGGGCGCAACGTGTTTTGGTGTGAAACCCTGAACGTTGTTTGTTTACCGTGAAAACTCCGCTGGGTACCCTCAGCAAGAAACTGAAAGCTCAAAGCTGCTGCTCCTTTCTGCGCTCTGATCCTCTCGATTTCAATTCATCTTTATTGTCCCTGTGGGGAAATTTTTCCTTGTAGCCAGAAGCATAAAAGCATATAACACAAACATACAAAGCATAGCGCGAGACTCAGTAGTCATAAATCCCTGTGTTCATCATCCAGAAAGCAGCATTCACATATAAATATATTAACAATGTCCTTCTCAATTTCTCCAAGGCAGAAAAGTCTGCATGACAACTACACAGTCTTATTTACGACGTGTGCGACATGGCAGTAGAATGGTTTTTGTGTAATGTAAATCTGAGGAGAGGTATCCCTGTACTACCCTGCTACAGAAAATAAACATTTTTTTCCTCCACTCTTCTGCTGATGGTTTGTGATTGTGGTTTGGACCAAGCAGCAACAACCTCCCTCAGTTCATCACGGATGTTTGTTTTGCTGAATTAAGATCCTGGCAGCAGAAGTAGCATTGTTTTCTGTTCTCAGCAAGCTTCTCCTTTACTCAGCACAATAAAAGAAATACTACTGTCCTGACCGAATCTGCAGCGCACACACACACACACACACACACACACACACACACACACACACACACACACACACACACACACACACACACACACACACACACACACACACACACAGCTCTGAGGTAAGCTGCAGAACAAAGAGAAGCACACTCAATAACGGAGGATCTTATGGCACTAATTTTATTTGGTGTCAATAAACTTGAAACTGAAGCACTCAGTTTCATTTCCTAGTAGTTGCTGAAGTGTAATTAAATAATCCACTTCCTCAATCTAAGGCTAATCATGATTGAGATAACTGCACTGTAACCATTAAAGCTTTAGATATAATTGCTGGCCCTGAAGCTTTGAAATGAACTCTTCGACATTATATAAAAATAAAGCCTTTTTCCCTTTTATTCTCCCATTAAAGTGCAGCTGAGGTATTCAAAGTGGCTGTTATCAATGGCTAAAAGAGAAGTAAACATTTAGATAGCCGGTCCACCCACACCAGGCATACTTGGCCACATGGAGACCTCTGTGCGTGTCGTGTTATATACCGATCCTTGAGTTTTGGCCGTGCTTGTAAGATTTGCTTGTTGACCATCATGTATGCAGTGTTTTTGTGTGTAAGCATGATTAATTCGTGGCAGACCCCTCCCATGGAGCCGGAGCTGTGGTCCAAACAAATTGAGTGTGATTAAAGCGCTGCAGCCGCAGAGTTTAAAAACTCTGAAGAAGACTATATGAGAAAATCCACCCTCGCAGACCTGGTCATACGTACTGCCATGTGTCATCGCTGCTCGCCTTTGCTGTATGAGTCAAGAAACGAAAACCTGACTGTTTCATGAGTATGATAGCAACCTTTGTTTTTCAAAACAAAAATCCCACACTGCTTTGCAGAAGAACAGAGAAAAGTCGCACAACAAAATAAATAACCCCAAATGATGATAAATTCTAAAAACCAG
This sequence comes from Maylandia zebra, assembly GCF_041146795.1. Lineage (NCBI taxonomy): Eukaryota > Metazoa > Chordata > Actinopteri > Cichliformes > Cichlidae > Maylandia > Maylandia zebra. The sequence goes on along the minus strand of NC_135168.1, from coordinate 18,680,502 downwards.
AGCCTGACTGTAATGCATTTATGAAATTTGTTTTAGAATATGTGGGCATTCTCAAGCTTCACTCTGTAAACAGTAGATAAACAGAAATGGTAAAGATGACAGTATGAAAACTATAAAGATGATGCAAACTGTTACTTTGCTTCAAAGCCTTCATCAATGACAAAGTAAAGCTTTATCTTTTAGTGTGCTGCTTTAAAGTTTTTCAGATCAAGTATGCCAGGGTTAATGGAGGTAACATTTATACAGAATAAGATAGAAGAAATATCAACTTTGTGCTGTAGTATAAGTCAAATGAGAAAAGGAGAGTGCCTGAGATCATTGAGATGAGAATAAACAACATACAGTGGCTTGCAAAAGTATTTGGCCCCCTTGAACACATTTTGTCACATTACAGCCACAAACATGAATCAATGTTATTGGAATTCCACGTGAAAGACCAACACAAAGTGGTGGACACGTGAGAAGTGGAACGAAAATCAGACATGATTCCAAACATTTTTTTACAAATAAATAACTGCAAAGTGGGGTGTGCGTAATTATTCAGCCCCCTTTGGTCTAAGTGCAGTCAGTTGTCCATAGACATTGCCTGATGAGTGCACCTGTGTGTAATCTAATGTCAGTACAAATACAGCTGCTCTGTGACGGCCTCAGAGGTTGTCTAAGAGAATATTGGGAGCAACAACACCATGAAGTCCAAAGAACACACCAGACAGGTCAGGGATAAAGTTATTGAGACATTTAAAGCAGGCTTAGGCTACAAAAAGATTTTCCAAGCCTTGAACATCCCACATAGCACTGCTCAAGCGATCATTCAGAAATGGAAGGAGTATGGCACAACTGTAAACCTACCAAGACAAGGCCGTCCACCTAAACTCACAGGCCCAACAAGGAGAGCGCTGATCACAAATGCAGCCAAGAGGCCCACGGTGACTCTGGACGAGCTGCAGAGATCTACAGCTCAGGTGGGGGAATCTGTCCATAGGACAACTATTAGTTGTGCACTGCACAAAGTTGGCCTTTATGGAAGAGTGGCAAGAAGAAAGCCATTGTTACAGAAAACCATAAGAAGTCCCGTTTACAGTTTGCCATAAGCCAGCAAACAGCAAACATGTGAAGAAGGTGCTCTGGTCAGATGAGACCAAAATGGAACTTTTTGGCCAAAATGCAAAACGCTATGTGTGGTGGAAAACTAACACTGCACATCACTCTGAACACACCATCCCCACTGTCAAATATGGTGGTGGCAGCATCAGGCTCTGGGGGTGCTTCTCTTCAGCAGGGACAGGGAATCTGGTCAGAGTTGATGGGAAGATGGATGGAGCCAAATACAGGGCAATCTTGGAAGAAAACCTCTTGGAGTCTGCAAAAGACTTGAGACTGGGGCAGAGGTTCACCTTCCAGCAGGACAACGACCCTAAACATAAAGCCAGGGCAACAATGGAACGGTTTAAAACAAAACATATCCATGTGTTAGACTGGCCCAGTCAAAGTCCAGATCTAAATCCAATCGAGAATCTGTGGCAAGATCTGAAAACTGCTGTTCACAAACGCTGTCCATCTAATCTGACTGAGCTGGAGCTGTTTTGCAAAGAAGAATGGGAAAGGATTTCAGTCTCTAGATATGCAAAGCTGGTAGAGACAGACCCTAAAAGACTGGCAGCTGTAATTGCAGCAAAAGGTGGTTCTACAAAGTATTGACTCAGGGGGCTGAATAATTACGCACACCCCACTTTGCAGTTATTTATTTGTAAAAAATGTTTGGAATCATGTCTGATTTTCGTTCCACTTCTCACGTGTCCACCACTTTGTGTTGGTCTTTCACGTGGAATTCCAATAAAATTGATTCGTGTTTGTGGCTGTAATGTGACAAAATGTGGAAAAGTTCAAGGGGGCGGAATACTTTTGCAAGCCACTGTATTTGTGGAAATGGAACAAACAGTGAGGCAGAGGTGGAGGTTGGAGTTTAATGACTACATTCTGGCAGTGTGTGCAGTCCATTTAATTAATTTCATATTTACATAAATTTAAAATGACATAATTATAGTAAATTGTATTTATATAGTGCCAAACAATAGACACCTCAAGTCACTTTATATTGTAAGATAAAGACCCAACAAGAAAACAGAGAAAACTGCAGCAATCAGACGACCCCCTGTGGGCAAGCACATGGTGACAGTGGGAAAGAAAAACTCCCTTTTCACAACCGTTGGGGCAACCAACTGTTGTGACCAGTTGGGGGTGAGGGGAGGAAACAACGGCTTATGGGAAGCAGAAGTGAGTTGTGGGTAATATTTATAGGGCACATGGGGACCACAGGTGACCAGGTGAGCATTATTCTCTTGTGCCCTTGAGTGAAAGTTCTGCACTGTAACAGGAAGTATAACAAATAAATGAGAAAAAGATCAATCTGATGGGTCCCAAGATGCTGTTGATGCATTAATCAGATTATGAACATTTGTAAATGTTACATAGAAAAGCATAGGAAAAAATGTTGTGAATGAAGCTTGTAGTGTAGATCAGAGTAAAAGGGTGAATAAGACCATTACATTTAAACTCAGGTAAGAGTTGCTATAGTTTAGTTGCAGTTAGTTTGACATTATTTAACTAAATATCAGAGTCCTAACTAAATCTAAGGGTTTTAACGCACATTTGCTTCATGTGTTAAGAAAATAACTGATTTCCGCCATTGCTGAATTTTAGTTCAAGCATCAAATGTTGCTTTTAAGCCAAAATTAGTGAGGACCAAGTTGCAACCTTGTGACTCATTTCAGTGCTGGACCTCCAATTACTGCCATGATTAATTACAGATTCAGATTTTTATTTGATTCGTGTGTTTTCGGAACTGTAGCACATCTCAAGCAGCTCATCTAAACTCAAAGTCCGCTGATTGCTTATTCTGGAGCTTACAACCCCATCACATGATCCTCGTTATCAGAGTTTTCTCAGTTGCGATGAAAGTACTTTCCATTATTTGAAGGTTTTCATTTTTCTGCACTTTTTCCTACCATCATTTTCAACATTTGTATAGCAAATGAGCAAACAATTCATAATAGAGGGGAAAAATTAACTGTTACTGTTTAACAAAATAAATCAGTTTTATGATGTTTGAAAACATTTGTACTCATACTTAAGGCTGATTCGGTCTTGTGCAATAATGTTCTAAATAGTTGTGTTTTATTCCAACCAAAGTTGGTGTAAAATATACCAACATATGCTTTTTAAGAGCACAGAAACTGGTGGGAGTACAGTGTGTACTCAAACAGTGTATACAGAGTTATATGTATGACTCTGATGGTTGCCAAACATGCAGTGAGTTAACCGGCACTTAACTCAGCAGCATCTTCCTGAAACACAAAACAAAACAAAAGTCAAAAATTGCTGAAGCAGCAGAATATCACACTTGGGATCACAAACAGATGTGCTGCTTCTGCAGAGCCTGACAGAGTGGCTCCCTGACAGTGCAGTGACACTCGAGCCAGGGGTCTCCTGGTGACAATATCGTCTGTTTAGCATCCATCACACACTTCTATAAATGTTCTCAAGCTGGTGGCAACCAGAGCCGAGTTTAATCCAGGGCCCTCGGTGCTGGAGTAAAACCGCAGGGTTTTACCGAGGAAGAAAGGAGCTTTTCCAAAGATGGGACAGTCATCATCTTCCTCACACAACCACACACAAACATCTATCTTTCCCTTTCATTTCCCAACAACTCAGACTCCTCGCAGAAGCTTTCATGTGTGTTGAAAGGCATCAGCTGGCTGCAGTACACACAGCATTAAAGAACACTTATCGAAGGCGAGCCTCGCAGCTTTGATGCAGATGTGAAATGAGAAACGAGAGAGCCCCAAAGATTGGGGCATAACTTGAGGAGCATCAGTGTTGTTTCACGTGTAAGCCTTCAGAAGACGGACTGGTGATTTGTCCATCCTGCTGCAGAACAAAGACCTGACTAACAAGGGGAGATGTAGTGAGTTGTCCGATGGGTACTGAGGATACTGAACAGAGGAGGATGTGAATAATCTAACCACTAATTGTCATTCATTTCTTATATATATATTCATGCCCAGCAAAACCGCTCAATAGAACCATCAATGCACATAATAACAACCACCTTTTAGATTATTTTAAATGGCGATATTGTCAATATTAATGTAACAGATCCATTTAATTATCAGTCAGAGCTTTACTCAGCCTGCAACACTACCTTTACAATGTGCTTTGTGACTCAGGGGGGTGATTTTGACAACAGTGAGGCTATTTAGGTGTTTCTTTAAGTAAAAATGCTTGCAAAAGTTCAGCAGTAGAAATTTCCCTTAATTAAAAACTTTGAACCTTTCAGGAAAGCGATACAGTGTCTTTAGTGAGATTTTGTCCTTTTGTGTCTGAAAAATCTGTGTAAATCACTGCAAGTCCTCTGATTAATATGTTTTTGTCCTAATTGGAGAGGTTTCATTTCACAATTTGGCTCAGGAAGGCTCAGAGAAGTGATTGATGAGTATGAAATCATGTGACAGGCTCTGCAGTCATCACATCTCAACATGAACTGAACATTTAAAGGAGATGGATTTGTTGGACGGCAGTCATCACCACCATCATGAAAGCACCAAATGTGATGCAGCATGAGAAAAGCCATCGAAAGACACGGCCTGAGAATCCCAGCTGTGCAATGACAAAATCGAGAACATCCGGCTTTTCCAAACATTTCTGATGTTTGCTATCTTAACTTCCCTGTCTCTGCATATATTTCAAAAGTACGTCAAAATCAAATGTATTGAACCATGTCTGATACTTAAACTGTAAATAAACAATGCACAAATCATCGTCCTGCTCAGCACAGCCACACACGCCTGTGGTGCAACGTGACCAGTCAGTCAGAAAAATCTGTCCCATCAGTGGTGTTTGTAACATTTCTGTATGAATGTGCTACTATTGAGTATTTGCATTTTTTCTAAAAACTAATAAATAAAAGAACTGACACAGTTACGTTAAACATAGATAAATGAAATTTGTTTTTGCATTTTAACCTAGAAGTTTTTAAATTTTAGGAAACATAGAAAAGTAAGGAGTGAAAATGTTGCATTTTGACCAGATTTGTGACCACTAAACACATTAACTTGTGCAATATTTTGGAAGTTTGACAGGGTCCAAGGACCTTGGACCAAGTCACACTGGCCTAGAGACTGGTCTGCAACCATCTGGCAACAACCAGTCATGAGGGAGGCTTTCTAAACTAGTTGTGAAGGGTTGCTGGAGGTTGATAGCAGTCACTGGGAAAATAATTGCCAACAGTCCAAGTCATGCAGATCTACAGACCGGTCAGTGACTCCCTTGCAACAAACATATATTCCTCAACCAGGCGGCAAAAACTTCCCTGTGATTACTTTGGTCGCTGGCATATTGCTGCGCTGCTGGTTGGAAGGGAAGACAGACTGACAGACTTGTCTGCAAAACAAAGTTCAGCAACTCTCCAAGCTGCAGTGAAACTCTTAACACTGTGATGCAAACTGGAAATGGAGACGGTGCCTCAGTAATGCAGTCAATGTGTTTTAAAAGCTGCAACTAGAAGTTTTGCAACTTTTTACTTTGAAGTTGACCCTTCTCCATTTCTCATTCGGATTATATGTTTTCAAATGTTACTAATACAGTTGTACTTAGCAAGCATTTGCAGACAAACATGAAAACTACATGCAATCATGGCAATCTGTGAGCAACCAAAGATTCATAGGGAGGTTTTTGGTGCAGTGCCTTCTTTGCAACCAGTTTCACTCAGCAAAAGCCAGCCATGTCCAGCAACTACTGCCAGCTAATCAGGGAATACACACTTTTTCAAATACATGATATAACTGCGGTTGCATTTTGTCCAATATGGCAGCCGACTCTTTGAGCAATGTGTGCATGATGTCACATGAGAAACCTCAATAAAGACCAAAAACATTTTGAAATCAGCCTCAAGTGGGCCAACACCTTCCAAAGACACTTTCCCCCTTTATTTCTTTAGTCTATCTTCTTTAATTTTCCTGGTAAACATGCTTGATTTGGAGATTTCTCACATTTTAGGAGATATTCTGCATCAATTTTGTCTTAGTTTAAATAGCATAGAGGGGGAATTAAAGCAAGGAGAAAGCCAGGATATGCCAACCGAACATAATAATTCACTTACATCTATTGAAGGACACATTCCCTCTGAGATATAGCTTCATTGGGTTTTTTTTAAAGTTGTTTTGATGTTGGGTTGTTCACCCTCAGCGTCTGTCCAGCACGCATCCACACTCATGGTCCATTAGCATCGACTAATGAGAAAAGGAGTGACATGTGTTTTTTGATCCCGCAGTGAATGTGCTTTTAATTATCATGAGCCCTTTAATTCAAACCTTTGGAGGCACTGTTGCTGCATCAGGAGACTGAAGCTCAAACTAATCAATCTTTATAAACAAGCTTCGGGAGGATTTTGTTGTGGGGGTGAGACGCTGCTCTAAGAAAGTTACTCAGAGCTCAGTGCCATGTCCTTTTATAAACATAAGTGAAACTCTTGAGTCAACATGGAAATCATTTTAATGGGAATCATGTTTTGATGACATGTGTGAGAAAAAAAAAAAGGAGGGGAGCTCCCTGGGAAATCCAACAACGCCTCCTTCACACCTTCGTTCACACCTGCTTACCTATAGAGAGGATGGTGGGGGGACTTTGCTCCTGAAGTTGCCTCTGCCCGATGTCTCAGAGCCCCCACCGTCACACCAGAGAAGACACTGTGAGGTTTATTTGAATTCATCTCCCACTCACTCGTCCCACTACCTAACCAACTCCTCATTATCATTGTTTTATTATCTCAGCATTGTAGTGGTAGAGCCTTTTCAAAGAGGCTTTGGTCAACAGATTTCTCTGCAAGACCGAGCTCCTCGCGGTATATTACCCAGATTCAGGCTGTCACTCTTCACGGGGTTCATGGCTCCCTGCCTTTTCTCTCGTGGCCTCTCTCCCCTCGATGATGGAGCAGATAAGCATGTTGCATGCCGAATCACTGAGCTATGACAAAAAAAAAAAAAGCCTTTCTGCTCAATAAGACAGATGTAAATAATTGTTGAAAGCAATATAGGGCCCTGCGTCGTGGAGTCCGCTTGATGTTTTGTTTGGCTGCGAGTGAGGTGGCTCAGTTTCGTTCAGGTCCTGAATTGCCTTTTCAAATGTTTAGTTGAGACTCTGCACAAATGAAAAACTGCACAGACTGAGGCAAAAATACATAACTTACCACCCGAATGATTTGGGAAGGGGTGTAATCTGAGCATGAAGGTGGCTATTTTTAAAAACTGCCAACGCATACATGCATCTAAATGAAAGGAGGGGAAAAAGAGAAACAAAGCACATTTAAATAAATACTTTTTTTATTCTGTTATTGGCTTTTTACAGGTACAAAGCATACAGCATGTTATAGTTTTATCAAAAGTGGAAAATACTGATGTTACATTTGTAACAAATGTAAAAAATAAGTCTTCAATCTTACTTTCCCCGAAAGTAAGAACATACATTTCAGCATATGAAAATATTCATAAAAACACAGCTTAAGTAATTTAAGTTAATAAACAGTACAAAAATGTAGAAACCATACATGTCAAAATAATGAACAGGGACGCCAACATCAAGACAAATGACTCCATGATTGCTCATGAATTTAAAAAAAAATGTACACAAGTTCATAGTGTTTTAGTTGGGGTCATGTTTACAGGATTCATACATCATCATCATCATCATCGTTGCCTGAAAACACTTGGCTTGTCTGACAATGTGGTTTTGTGACTAACGACACCCTCACCATCATCCCTCCTGAAAAATCTCCTCTCTTCCTGAACTTGGGCCCAAAAACCAGAATAGTTCTGTCCCGTACTGAAATCCTCAAATGTCTGTAAGGCAGGGGGCTTGATTAAATCTCACTTTTGGAGCGTTTAGCCAGTCCTCTCTAAGAAAACACACCAGGGCAGGCAGACGGACAGACAGACAGAGGGATCATAACATCGGTGGGGTCTGCAATACCGTGCGAGCAAAGCAATGTTCATACTTTTACACTGAGGGCTGTGTCCCGTCACCTACAGGTGCAGTTAGATCAAACACACATGCTTCCTTTTAAGTAAATTAGAAAAATGATCCTAAAAAGACAGAAACTGGGAGATTTCTCTTGCTCTATGGAATTCTCTTCCTGTGAGTTTTTAAATTATCTACGCTCTTATCTCTCCGCTGCGAATGTGACAGAAGGTTCTGGAAAGGAGAAGCAGTATTGGTAATAAAGAACAGAAGTGTTTAATCAAGATAATGTGAATGGAGTTTTGCAGTCACCAAATTGAATTCAGACATGGACTTCTTTCTTCAGTGTCAGTGGATATGTTGTAATGAGGCCTCAGAGAGATGAATGCACGAATGTACAGTCTGAACCTAGAAAAGACTGGTAAACCATTCCAAGGTGGCTCATGATGAAATCTGTTCTTTTACAGGTGCCATTTTTCTGCCTTACTGCATTAAAAGTCGTCTTATTATTTTGAGTTATGCAAAAAACATGAAGTCCAATGTTCTCTGGAAATGTACAGTCTTCTTCTTCTTTTTTTTTTTTTAAATTGGAGAACGACACCATATTGTACAACATTGTAATAAATAGTCTCATACATATTGCTCAGCTTCTCCTTCATTAAGAATGGTCACTGAGCCATCTCCACTGTTCATTTCAATGTCTTTTGCTGCCGCATTCTCGGGAAGCAAGGCTAAGTCCTTGAACACATCTACATAATGCCCAAAGCCAGGGCCCCAGTTCAACAGATTGTCCCAGTTGAAGCCACCGGCTTGCTGACCCAGTTTGTGGGGTAGGGTGTAGTGCTGGTCAGTAGAGGGCATCTGGGCAACGCCAGGCCCTCCTTCTGCCCTCCGACTCGAGTAACGCCTCTGTTTAAGCCTCCCGCCGTAGTCCTCGTCGTCAGCGTCTGACTCGTTGACTTGCGAGAGCTTGGGGACCCGGGAGCTGTAGGACACAGGCTTCTCCCGGTCATACTCCATCTCTGAGCAGGTGAAGGAGTCATGTGAGTCACTTTCTGAAGAGGACTCTGGGGCAGGAATGCCATCAGCGGGGTTACGAACCCTTGACAGCGGCCTGCGGCAGTCCTCCTCTGAACTGGAGCGCCCGTGGTCAGCGCTACAGATGCTGGGGTTGCGTGGACGTGGAGTGTTAAGCCGCTCCACTTCCTCGATGGACAGCCCCACAGGAGGCCCCGTCTCCAACGGGATCTGCTCGATCGGCTGCTTCAGCCGACTGCCAGGCCTCGAGGTGTGGCCGTGGCCGGCCATGGTTTGTGGACTCTTGCTGCGCCTCCCCAACCGGGTGGCGTAGTTGAACATGGGTGGCGGTTGGCACATATCATTGTGCAGATCCAGCGGGCTGCCCTCACGACGAGCCAGGTTGAGTTCTCTGGTGGGAGTGTTTCGGTAGAAGGAGGAGGGCTTTGTGAACGGGGCTGGAGAGTGTCTGGAGAGAGGGTTTGGAGTAGGACAGGCTGAGTGGGAATGGCTGAGGGGGGTGGATCTCAGTGCTTGGGTGTACTGGGGCTGGTAGGTGTAGCTTGTTGCTCCGAGAGGTAAGGGAGATTGCCTGGCGAAGCCCAGCGGGCTGTGTCTCTGGATGGAAAACTTGGGCGTGTGACTGCGAAACTGCTTGTAGTGTTGGATGATGTCAGCATCCGAAGGAGCAATACTGCTGGCATTGTCTATATCATAATGTTCAATATCTGCCTCTGGGGCATTGCAGGGGGCACAGGGAGCACTGGGGACCGTCTCGTTGTTGTGAGGAATGTCTGTTTCATCATAGATCAGGTAAGGGTTTTCCCTCTCAATGATGTCTGGTTTGGGGTTCCCTTCCGGTTGCTTCCGTACAGTCATGTCATCTCCATATGGTGGGATGTTATCTGGGTCGTCGAATGCTACATTCTCGCTACCCTTCTTCTTTTTCTTCTTCTTCTTCTCCTTGGGTTTCTTTTCCTTGGGTTCCTTTGGCACTTTGGTCTTGTTGCGGTCCTTGCAATGGTTGCACAGGATCAGGCTGAGCACCACCAAGGCAAGGACAGTGGCACAGCTGCCAACAATAGCTGGCACCGCCCAGATGGGAAGGACCATTGTCTCTGATGTGGGACTGGGGCTGCAGACAAATCCACCATTATTCGCCGTGTTGCACACGGTACCCTGAGGGCACTCGACTCCCAGACAGGCCACCAGGGTCTCACAAGTCTTGCCTGTGTAGAGCTCGGAGCATACACAAGTGAAACCAGAGTGGGGGTCCGGCACGCAGCTGCCTTGGTTCTGGCAGGGATTAGAGGCACAGTCGCCAGGCGGGACACACTGGTATGTGTACCACTGGTTGACGCACATGAGGCCATCCCAGCATGGATTGCTCTCACACAGGTCGGGACCTCTGCAGCCTATTTTGACGGATGAACTGGTCTTGGTTAAAGTGACGAGGCTGTGCTCTCCCATAAATGGCAGGTTCTCTCTGTTGTACTTCACGTAGGCCAAGCAGCCGTCAAAACCTGTGGACAAAAAGAAGAAAAGAAAGGGCTCAGATAACAAGAAACAGCCAACAGCAGCTAACAGGGACATTACAGTGGCCTGAAGGGGAATTGCTTCTGACTGCCACCAGACCGAATGTTTTTTTTCAAAACGTCTGCTGAAGCTGGATTGCTTCCTCATAAATACCAGGAACTGGCAACTATAATAAGAGCTGAAGGAATTTTGTTTAGATGGGTAATTGGTTCAAGCTTAGGATAAAAAGATTTTCATCATGGAAAGCACCTCCTCCAATGAAAAAATAGAAAAATCATATTCTAAAAACTGGCAGAATAAATCACTGGTCAATTTAAGAGAAGAAATATGAAATATTTTCTAACAGAGAATCCATCGTCAGAGGCATTATAGCTTCAAGACATCCATCTGGGTTGGATGAAAGTCTCTGTGTCTAATTTAATCTCTTGCTTTGTGTGTTGCCTAACAGTGCTACCTCACCGGTGCAATTACATTTTTATTGAATTTATCCCAGTGCAGATTAAATCCATTTGTGTCTTTTCATTAGCCCTCAGAAAGCGAGTACACAGCGCTACACAAATGCTCAGATACACACTGAGTTAGGGGGTGGGTTCACAAACAGTCTGCCACAGATCTGCATGCTGAGGATATGTTTGTTTTGAAATATGCCCCAGTCTTTGTGTAAAAGAGGTTGACAAATCATCCAAATTGCTCATTTTTACCATATTAGTCCATAGTATTAGGTTAGTTTTTCCCTCCCCTGAAACCCTGAAATTTACTGTGCTGCATTACCTCCTCCTGGAAACCCTCTCTTTCACCTTTTCCAAACTGTTCTTAACTCATGCTCGAGGACATCTGATCTGTGATTTAAATCTAAACTAAGAAAAGAGTCGATGAGGCTTCACAGACAGACGCTCCAAGGCGAAGTCAGATTAAATTATAATTAGTTATTTTGTCCATAAATGATACTCTGATAAAGAAACATTTATTTAACTACCGTAAATTCATAACTTTAAATCTTCGCAGTGTCAAATAGAAATAGATTTCAGGCCAGTTACTCAGAGTCTTGTTGGATCGCCACCAAATATGGTCAGCAATTGAAAGAGCAGACTATTAATTCATATGCAGGAGAAAAAAAATGAGTACTGAATTCATAAAGATTCATGAGCTCACGTGTGCTGTCGCATACTTGTGCTATATGTCCATGCACACGCCTTTAGTCTGCAGAAAAGCTTTCCATAACATGTAAAAACACTGCTAGATGTGTAACTTACGCTGGGTAAAGAGTGAATGAGTTTTTCAAAATCATTAACATGTGTGTGAAACTATTGTTAATTGTATTCCACTTGGACCGTCATGTATCTAAAATTTGATTTTCTTGACTAAATGTGATGAGTTTTTTAAAAAAAAGCCTTTTTAATGAGAAGGAGGAGGAGGAGGAAGAGGAGGCACAGGAGCTGTTCTGACTAAATGCGATTTCTTTAGACACACCAACAGTCTTGTGTCAGGATCTGTAGTGGAATTAAGGAAGGGCAAACTCCCCTCTCTAACTTTTCCCATTCAAATTTGTCCTGTAATTTGGGGGTTCAACTCTGCAACACTACAGTCACAGTACATTAAAGTGAGCTCTTAGCAGCCAGTTACAAGAAAATCTGGCAAACGGATGGTGTGTTTCACCGTCCCACTCTGCCACCAGTTCTGCAGCGTCAAGTCATAGCAACAGTGTGTAGTGTAGTTTTCTGACAGTGGCAGCAGTATGTGTTGTTTAATTAGTGATTATAGGCAGCAAACCCTGTATATTGATAAATAAAACTTATATGGAAGAAAACTTATTGTATGTCTTCCATTTTTAACCTTTAACTATTTATTCTATATAGATAATATATATGTTACATATAGCCTCTCTACTTCTTAGTCCACTAACTTTGGCTAGTTAAGCTATATTGATTGTTCCAACATGTAGAGAGCAAAAAATACTATGTGTGAGTGACTACTGTTAACCAAAACCTTCTGTTACAAGGAACAACATGCTTTCTCTCGATCAACTTCTGGCAATCATCTTGGTCCTTTTCAAACCCTGGAATTCTGAAGTTATTTTAGGTGTCTGGTCGCAGACAGGGTATGTCATTGTGAAGAAAAGGTTTTATTTTGCATGGAGCTTTTTTCCAAAAGTTTCAGTTTTCCTGCCAATTCCAACTAAATTCTGGAATTAAATAGTGGAAAATCACAGCAACAGTTGTTTTGAGGCAGTTTATATTGTAAGGTAAAGACCCTACAAGAATAGAGAGAAAGCCCCTTGGCGACAGTGGGAAGGAAAAACTCCCTTTTATGAGGAAAAAACCTCAGACAAAAGCAAGCTCAGGGGTGGGTGGCCATCTGCTGAGACTTGGTTGTGGGTGAGGGGAGGGAGACAGGACAAAAAGCATACTGTGGAAAAGGGACAGAGATGAATAATAACTAATGATTAAATGCAAAGTGGTGTAAGTAAGTGAAGAAGAAATACTCAGTGCATCATGGGAAGCCCCCAGCATCCTAAGTCTATTGCAGCATAACTAAGGAACTAAGGAAGGCCTGTTCCAGCCTTAACTATAAGCTTTACCAAAAGGAAAATGTTTTAAGATTAATCTTAATCTTAGAGAGTGTCTGTCTCCCAAATCCAAACTGAAAGCTGGTAAAGATTATATGCAGGAAAATGTACACCCCAAATGCCCATATGTCCACATGTCCATCATTTTTACTCTTCCCCCCAATAAATGACAGGTAACAGCTACACTGTCCAGGCTTACCTGCTCCAGTTTTCTGCTGAGCTGGCCCCGGCCCAATCCCACCAAGCGAAAAGGTTAAAACGCTGAGACCTCCAAAATCCTGTGTGGGATGTTGGATGACCCTGGGTTGGCCGTTGTCCACCTGGAGCACAGTGGCTGAGCCGTTCTTGACCAGCTGTAGCGTGTGCCACTGGCCGTCTGAAACCACTGCGTCTACCACGGTGCGCTCCACCTTCCCCGCAACGCCAGCGTCTGAGATGTAGTGGATGTTGCCGTTCCTCAGCTAAGAGAAGCAAATTTTAGATTTTAGTTATTCGCTCACAGCTCAGAGTGATCAGAGTAAACCGGATCTAGCTGGCTTTGGTAAAAACATGCATATAAACAGTATATAAAAGACATTAACAATCATGTGAATCTGCAAACTGCCATTATTTCTGATGTCAAGCATAAAATAAAAATAGTCTTTGAAGAAAGTCGAGATAAACAGTGGTTAAAACTGCAGTTTTTTAGATTAATGCAATAAGTTATCGTGTCAGTATCAATCATGACCGATGAGAGGAAGTCTTGTCTCAGTCCCCACAAAACTACCACAGCAGTGCTTTCAGACTATGGTCGGAGATCGAAAACAAAAATGCAGCTGGATGCTCATACTATAAATCTTTCTCCCACTGGGACACACTGCAGTCAATCATGTTCTCACAACTTGTGTGTGTAGCTACAGTCACTCAGCCAGAAGATGATCAGAAGCTCAAGCACGACAAATTTAGGGAAAGCGCATATATTCCAACGGCCACAAGAGAAGGCTCTTTACTGAAGAGGGACGACGATTGTGCTTTAAAAAGAAATTAATCAAGCTCGCTTTGGCACGCACAGCAAATTTGTGGCTTACACTGTGTATGGTAATCGCATGTGTTCTCCCGACTTCGATGGAAAAGTAATCCTACCCACCTCCCCCAAAATCAGCAGTGATAAGTCGCTTCCGGAAGAATTGATGTAAAAAGGGAAAAGTGGAAGTCTCCCCAGCCAAAGAATACTAAGAGCTCTCAAGCTGGAAAACCAATCAAGGAGTTTATCTATTAAACATCTTGTTTTTCATTTCTCAGTTTATATAGTTCTCTCTCAACATATGTACACCCACAGTATGTATTCCCCTACTGCTCTTTTGTTTTTAGGTTTCAAAGCACTTATAATACTTTTCTGGACTATTTAGGAAGCCGCAGTGGTGATTTGATGAGCACCAGAAGCTGTTCAGTGGCGGAAAACAAAATCATAAGAGACAAAGCCCGATGCTGAAGTGGGAACGGGTTGATGCTGCTGAGACTGCAGGGCGTCTACATGGAAACTTAAGAGGATGAATGAACGCTCAGGCCTCCTTGGGCAGCTGCCCACGGTCAGGCAAAGGGAGGAGGGTGTACTGAACAGGACGAGAAGAGAGAAAAGACAGACTGGAGTAAAAGAAAGTGGGTGAGAAAGACGGGGTAGATTTCCTAGAATGAAAGTGGAACGTAGCACACACAGAAATATATATTACCTAGACATGTTTAGGATACAAATGTTCAAGGTGTCTTAACAGTGTATCAGGAGCTGTGGCGTAAATACTGTTAGTGATGCAAGATACTGCCTGGTCTACAGCTCTGACATACCAAAAGAAGCTGGTATGTAGATGCTTAAAATATCATCTACATAGTAACTTCATAGATAATCTATGAAACATCAAAGACAGAAGCTTCATTTTACTAGACCTGAGTTGATCCAGGGCTTTAAATTTTAGTGAATAGCCTCCCTTTCTAAGCATAGCTACTTATTTACTGTTCACAAGCATGATTTGGAAAGCTTTTATTGTGAAATTTACTCTTCATTGCCAACTCATTAAACTCACACACAAGGCAACCTTCCTCACCTTAACAGTAGTGTAGTTACTGCTCTCTTGCACATGCAGCAGAGTGCCGGTCTTGCTGCGTGTCCTGAACTTGACCTTCAAGTTGCTGGGACCCATGGGGTCAGAGGTCGTTCCCTGCAGAGACCGTCTCAGCAAGATGTCACGTTTTGGGCCCTGCTTCAGGGTGTAGTCCAGGCGGCCAGTACCATCCAGAGACAGAGCGGTGTCGGCTGTCATGTCTGTGTGAGAAAGACAGAAAATATCTTGTGACTTCACACGAGTTTCGCAGGCGGCTTTTAAACTTCCATTTCCACTCTGCTCCTGGCGGACGGTCAGGTGCAAATGATTTTCCTAATCCGACTGCCATAACCACGAATCGGTCCTTCCATTCTTACCAGCGATTACTGATATCTTCCCATAACATCATCGAGTCAGTTTTCAGAACAGCCCGTGTATCGCTGAGCAAGATAATGATTTCTAATAGAGATTAAGTAGGAAAATAACTGAAATGAAAACTGCAAGCCATCTCATTATTACTTAGTGGGATGGCACGTGAATTTTGTGTGCATGTTAACTATAAACCTGAGGCATTGCTAATTGCATCATTTCATTTCAAGAAGCAACAAGCCTTTTGGCATATTTCATTATTACTATAATGAATATGAGCCCTCTTGCTAATACACTATTAAAAGATTAGCATGTTATCCAGGATAAATAGCCATATGAATGTTAATAAAATACTGATGTGATTATTTCATGAAAGCAGTGTATTTATGAGGATATTTGTATATTTTGGAAAAAGGTAAAAAAGCTCAAAAGTCACTTTTAAGTTTTCTATTTAAAATGTGCTTAGAAATAAGAGCACAGATGAAAATGAAACAGAATTTTAACAAATTATAAGATTTATCAACAGTCACTGAGACTCAGAAAAATTGGTGTTGGTGAGTTTTCTTACTGTCAGAGACTGACTGCAAGTAGTTGCAGTGACCAGTTCCTGCCGAGAGATTGAGCCTGCAACACATTCAACCTCTGCACGAGCACGGCTGGACAGGTGTGGGAGGCAACCTGTGTCTAGACAACTGTAGTCTGACTTGAACTACATTCCATCTGAGACAACTGCCGTCTAATTTACTGATCCAGACAGATTCCCAACATGTTGCAATCAGTCTCAGTCAGTCTGTGCTAATGGGTGCAACTTCTCTGCGATGGGTCTCTTTGCAACAGGGGACTCAACTCGGCTGGTTGTATTCTGGTTCTATTCCCAAATAAGAGCAATGTTGCTGAGCACCTATGTCATTTTGTAGCAAAGTCACCGTTCTGCAGTAACTATCGCTATTTGTAAGATTTTGACCCTGAATGTAAGCAGTTATTGTGAAAGTAGATGGGATTTTTCTTGCTAATTTATCACAGTTAATTGGCATATTATCTCCAAAAAATTTCCACAAAGTTGCAAAATTGCATGTTCAATGCACCAAATCACAATAATTTTGGTTGTGCCGCAAACTCCAACCACTGTTTTCTCTAATAGGACTGTAGCACAAGTCTGTCGTGCCACTTATTATCTGAGGATGAATGTTTCTGTCCCACATTCACAGGGTTCAAAAATGTAAATCTTTACACAATCTGTTCTTTAAATTAAATTAACCAGGGCCCTAGAGTCTACATGACATATTTTATTCACGGCATTTCTTGTTGTTGTTTATTTTTTTTCTTTTCTCTTTCCAGCAAACAATACATATGGCACTAAGAAAGCCTGCTCTGCTCCATGTGTGCTAGAAGAAAATGTCTCTCATCCTTTTTTTCGTGCCAGTAAGCAAACCAGCAGATTTCCCACAAAATCAAACCTGATGGCAAACAGGGAAAAGCTCGCAGTAATGATCTTGTTTGTTTCCAGTAACAATATCAAAGTCTTTGAAAAAAATCTGGTAATAATTACCGGTAACACCGCAAAACACAATGTTGCACCTTACACAGTAGCTATAAGTTTCTGTCAGTTCTCATGTGTCTCAAAGGGTTTTCTGCATTTTTTTAGGTCTCTGATGCAAGTCGAATTTATCTCCTATAAAGTACACAAATGCTTTGAAATGAAGCTCAGAACCCACCGATGTGGTCTATATTAAGCTACATGGTGCAGTATGATGACTCAGGAGGGATAATTCATAAATAATCATGGCAGAATATTCCTAAGTAAGTGCAAACTCAGCAAAAAGAGAGACTTCAAAGACATATACTTACATTTCTCACAGAATTTGCCAGTGAAGCCATCCACACACTGGCATTGTTGCCAAGACCAGTGGTCCACACAGGTGCCCCCATGTCTGCAGGAGCTGGTGGTGCAGGCTCCTTCCAGTCTCGGACATCTACGGACACAATAACACACAAACTGACAATCAGACAGTGAATTTGACAAGTCAGCCACACAGACAGGGGGTCCGCGGAAAAAGGAAACTCCAAAAACAGGAGCAGATGAGCTGTGATTTCTCTTCCCGTGCGGCAATACAAAAAACCCCATAAAGAACCTCAGAGAATTAGCATATTAAAAGATCTGTCCTCGCTTCGCTATTCACGAGGAAGACAGTGAGGAAAAAAATTCTCTGGAATTCTGCAATTGGTTTCCCCCATCAAAAATCTTCCATTTGTACTTCAAAAAAAAAAGAAGACATCTTTTTAAAAACTCCCGAGAGGGTTTGAAAGTGTGAACAGATGTCCCACAGCGAGAGTCAAGGAGGTTAGAGAAGACGGACAGATGGGAAGAAGAAAAAGGAGATGGAGAGAGGCTGGGAGCGGGAGTAAAGGGGGAGAGGTTGGGATGCGGACCTGTCAAGGATGCCATGCGATGCCAGCGCCTGACTGGGCTCCAGCGGGCGGCCGTTGACAGCAAACTCCATGATGCAGCCGACAAAGTCGTGGGTGGCGACCTGACCGCGCCGATGAAGGATGGGTTCTATTGACCTGACGCCTCCCACAGAGAGCCTGTTGGGCTGCACATCGAGGATCCTACAAACACGCACACAGATAGATGAACAGGAGTGCACAAAGACTTAAAATGGATCACGACAGAAAGGAACATATGAGCAGAAACCCAAACGCTAAAAAATGCATTCAAGTATTCAAAGCACACACACAGACACGCACATTTTCACAAGCTTACACAGAAAAACAACGTGGGTCAGCGAGTTTCACAACAATATGGTCCCAAGACCCTTGCAAAATAAACCTTTGCTGATCTCTGTGGCCTTTCCTCATCTGCCAAATCTGTCTCTCACGCATACACACATATAAAATACGCACACACACACACAGCGAAAAACACACAGGAAAACATGCACAGTCTAAAGTTTTCGCCCCACAGGGCCTGGCTCTGTGCAGCAGCACTGGTCATCCAGTAATTTAATGACGGTTTACATCATATATCACATATTTGCAACAGATGACTTCATTCTGACTTTGAGTTATTTGTGTAGAAATATGTAAGAGAAAGGCATTTTAAGCAATTTGCATACAACGGAAGACTTAGACAGTAACACAGGAGTAAAGGTCACAATGCTTTGTCTACAGCATTAAGGAATTTTCACTATAATAAAAAGAATTAAAGGTCAACACTTTAACCAGAATAGCCATAAAAATTTAGAAAAAAATATAGAAATATTTGTTTGAACAAAAGTAAAGTTTCATTCTTTGCTCTCTACTTTAGAGATTAGCACTTAATAGAACTGGAAGCATCACTGTGAAACTAAAGGTTGAACCTCTGCAATTCATCTCTAAAGTACTGCTTAAAGAAAAACAGTTAAGGCAAGACAAAAATATAAATTGCTGCTTACTGTTATGAAGCTTCCTAACAAAGTTCACTTTGTTCTTATGAATCATCTTGTGGGTCCTTTAACTCACAAAATGTCTAAATTAAGCAAAGGGAAATAGACCATGCTAAGTTTATCCTGAGAAATGGCAGCTGAAACGTAAGCTGTTTTCTCATTTTCAGATGTAAACTTTGACAAGTGTATTGAGAATGTCAGAGGAATACAGTCGAGACCTTGGATGTTGCGTTAGATGTCTTCTCAGTCCTCGAAATACACAGTTTGGTTTACACGAGTGCCTGAGTAGAGCCTCAAGGACACACTTGGACATTAAATGGAATTTGTACTAAGGAGGTGGCAGAGTAACGAGTCTTCTAAGGTAACCTCTAGAAAAGTTGAAAAGTTCAAGGATACAGAACATCTGTGCAAGCTGCTGCACATACAGCAACATTTTAAAGCCATAAAATGTTGGAAAACACGGATCGTCATCCATTGACGAGAAGGACAATATGTGGTTAATTAAACCTCTTGATTATGAAGTGTTGATTCACTGCAGAGCGCAACGCAACAGCTGTAAAATATTAGACAAGTATGCTCACACCAGGTATACAAAACCTTTTGGTTATGTATGACTTTCCATTATTTTTACAGTTGTGAAAAATTATTCATCAAGTTTTCCAGTCCTCAGAAGTGAAACTGTCAACAGCGCTTTCCCATTCACAGTTTCTACGGATCATAGAAACAGCTGTTCAGCGTACTAAGCAATACATGCATATATGTGTTTTTGTGTGTGTGTGCTGCTTTCTTACCAGTCAGTGTGCACTGCCACGTTGCTCACAGCACAGTAGCCTGGTTCCTGGTCATCACCACACAGGTCCACGGTCAGGGATGCAGCCTGCATGATGACAAGAACACACATACTGCTGTCACGTGTGATTCTCTTTAAGAGAAACAGCTGTGAAGCTACACTGACTCACACAATTATTGTTCAGGGAGGAAATTACATTTAAGTAAAAAAATGTTTCTGGAAGAGTGTGGTTGACATAAACACCAACAACATGTGTCACTCACTGTTATTTGTGGTGGGGGTGGGCCATAAAACACTCAGTCAATATCAGTCTATCAGTCACTTTTTCTTTGTTAAGAGTGTTTTTCCAGAATGTGGAAACCCCCCCCCCCCCCGCGCTTTTCATTTGGGGCTTAAACACAGGATGCATTTCAAATTGTTTTTTAGCAAATGTATCTATACTCCTTTTGTTAGTGGTCAGTTTAAAGACAGTCCCATGTAAAAAAGGGACACATGCTAAAAATATGCTCAAAATAGGGCACCAGTGCTAAACCATTTTCTTTGCAGGTTAAATAAAATATTTGAGTAACTAAACTAATTTTATGTTATTAATGGAGCAATTCAATATATTTTGGACTATATCTTCATTAAAATAAAACAAAACAAAAGTCTACAACCTGTGGAAAATTGAGCTAAATTCTTGCCTTCAGCATCCAACAACCACCGACAAGTGGTCAAGGAATACTCATATTCACCTCATAACCAGTGGTTGCCAGGTGGTTGCAGACCAGTCTTTAGGCTTCTGTCACTTGATCCTAAATTGTCGCCATGACTGGCTTCACGTGTCAGCACGACCTCTATAGCCGTAAGCTGTTTAGCTTAGCACAAAACCTGGTACAGACTTATTCTGTCAGAGGGTTATAATATCCAGCTAGCATCATCTTTGAAGTTCAGTACTCAAAAGATTTTCCATTTTGTGCTAAGCTAAGCTGTGTGCTGGTAAAATCATATCCAACTTATATATGAAAGCAGTATTAATTTTCTCTCTGTTATACCAGATGGTGAATAAGTATTTCCAAAAATGTTAAGCTTTTTCTTTCTTCTAAAGATGGCAACAGCTGTTTAATTAAACCCCATATTGTGACAGTGAACGACAGAGGGACAGAGCAACCTGATGGGTGCTATATGCTTATTGTTCAAAGTTTATTGTCACAAGAGAACAAAATCCTCAAACCAATTGTATTTCCTTCCCGATTCCCTGCCTGAAGTATTTAAAGGCAAATTTCTAAACCCTAAAACCCATCAGAATGTGTGAATATAAATAAATATTTTCTCAAGCACCGTTGGCATATCTTTTACTCATGAGTTCTGGCACCATAAGCTGAGGGTTACTTCATTCAGATGAGTTACAGTATATGTTCCTGAACATTTGTGTTCCTAAGTCTTGTTCAGTGGTTAATGTGAGCTTTGTTCACCACAAGCCATGCAGTCACATTATTTTTCTTTATTTCATGAGTGTTCAATGGGAGAGGGGCACAGAAATGCCATACATTACAGCAAGCGTTTCCCGTTTCCCGTTAATGGGACAAAAGCTTTTGGCCAGATGTGGATTATTCTCTTTTCTCCCTCTGTGCTCAGAGAAGAAACGACCCTGCTAGAAAAAAATAATAAAAATGGGCTGGTGAGGAAACTGCCCGGAAAAGTGTGTGAACATGTTGAAAAACCAGGGCAATCACGCTCCACCTCTCGTGGAGCTTAAGTAAATACGGACCACACTGGCTTGCATCTCTGACACAAATCATCCACAACCCACCGGGCACACACACACACAGAGTTCATTTAGTACACTCGTGTCACACCCAAGTCAGACACACGAACACACATAATCAAATGAGAAAAAACTACAGAGACAAGAACGAGTCGAAGAACAACAGAACGCATTTGTGACTCCGAGGCGCCATAAAGAACATCAGAACCACATAAACATTTTATTAATGTTTTTCCTGTGATCAAAGGCACTGCAGTCATGCTTCTGCATTCACTGTCAACTGTCACGAGCTGTGCAGGAGGAATAATTTCTCAAAAGAAACCTTAGAAATGAAGAGCAAATGCATCCCCCAAAAAATGAGGAGTGTATTTTTCAGCTTGGCTAGCACTGGAGGAAATTTGAAGAAAGCACCACAGGAGATCATTGTTTTCCCCATGACTAATACAATGGGGTGGGGGGTGGGGGGGGTGGGACCACAACCTTACTCTCTGTTGTGGTACATGAGCTGAGTAACATTTGTTTTGTGCTTGTTTCTAGGACAAATAACTCACCTAATCCAAAACTTAATGATTTGCTGCTGGTGTTAATCAGCGGCAGTCCTAAACTGTCAAACTGAATTTGAAACATCATTGTCAGAAGATTTGAGTTTGTTCTCACACGATATCACTGTAATTGGTATTAATGTATAATTTAATCCAAATAATGCTTATTATTCTTCTACTCACCACCAAAATGTGATCTAAGAGTACAGAAACACTGCATCTTTGACAAGAATGACTCATCCAAGGTTTTTCCTTTTTTGTATTCTCAAATCTCCATGGAGATTTCTGTTTATAGTTTCAACCACTACTCCTCTTTTTTTCATGCCCTCAAAGATTACTACAAACTCTGCAAAATGAAATTGATCAGCTTTTCAGACTGCAGAGCAGATGGTCCGGCACGGCAACACGAGGACAAGTATGTTGTAGTTGGAGCTGCCAGGCAGGAGGAAGGCAGAAAGACCACAGAGACGTTTAATGGATGTAGAGAAGGAGGACGTGCACAAGGCTGTTGTGACACAAAGATATGCCAGGGATAGGGTGAGATGGAGGCAAATCACCCACTGTGGCAACGCCTAAAGAAGTAGTTGTTCTCAAAAACAGCTCTAATACAGTTGGCCTTCATTAGGTTAAAAAAATAAGCTAAATCTGACACGGATATGGTTCTGTTTGGGAGCTAATGAGTAACAGTTGAGAAATTTCACATTTTACATTAGAAATGACTTTTTCTTTTTCTTTGTTTATGGCACTTGGACCAATAGCTGCAGTGTTAACCACGAATACAGAAGCAAAGAGAAACATGTCAAACTTTATGAAATGCACTTTGATGTTGCATTCAAATGCTTTTGCTAAATACAGTTAATGGTACTGTAGATTATATATTAAAGGACGCGACATTAAGATAAACTCACTTGGAACAAGGCAATATGGCTGTTTGAATTTTGACACCGATGCTTTGGATGCTTTAAAGCTGGAAACAGTTACATCCTTCCTTAAACTCTCCACTGAACCTTTAACTATTAACATTTTCCATTACTGTGGTTTAAAACTGACGTCTTCGTACACTGTAACTCGTTGGACTGAGACAATTTGCCTAACATTTATGGTATTTGACAATTAAAACTAATTCCTGCAGAGATGACAGTAACTGAGATGGTTGCAGTATCTGTGAACTCTCTGCTCCCTCTGATTACTTGGAGCCTTCACGGTGAAGCAGTGCATGACCGAGTCCGTGGTTTGCGTCTGCTTTCGGGATTGGCTCAGAATTTAGGTGCAGGAACGCAGAACAGACCTCAAGCCTGGCCACCGAAATGACCCGTAGCACCTTTTGCAAACACGGTGATCAGGTTCACTTTACACCGCTCAAGGGAGCTGGCACTTCAGGCGTGACACACTCACATTTCTCTCTCATTCTTCAACAGCCCCAACACGACCACCTTCGCATAATATTCACCGGGTACCATTTGCAGACAGAATCACAGCTTTCAACGTGTGCTGTATTCCTTTACACCCGTCACTCTGCACCATCTCAAAACTGACAATTTAACGATTTTACCAGCTTCCTATGAAACTCCCAGTGCACGGTGGGAAATGACAGATTTGAAGTCCAGCAGGAGAGCTACATTATAGAAGGCTTGACAGGGCCTAGCTGGATTTTTTTTCCTCCTCCTGCCTTGCCACTGCATTGCTGGCAGGGAGAAGCCTCTCATTCAGAGCACAGGAGACAGGATTTCAACCTTCATGGCCATTTTGGATCCTGGTATTGTAAATCACAACTAGCAATAAAATATAATTACAAACCATGAAAACCATAAGCTGAGCTACCCGTGGTTTGGGGAAGTTTAATTATCATCTGATGGTGCAAAAAAGAATATAAGGCCAAATTTGGAGTCAGCTTCAGCTATAAAAGCTCAGGACATAAATGCTATTGAATGTGCAGTCCCTTTGCAACTATGCAGCATTTTCTGATTTTCCTAAATGTTTTTGCTGCTAGACCCATAAAAACGAATATGCCACTTAAAGCAAGAGCGAATGATGAGAAACATTTAGAGTATGAGATATTTTCTATCGTAAAAAAACAGGAATTCTTACCATCCCAGCTCTCCTGGCAATGACTGTGTGGAACTGCCCATCCGAAACTTTTATCATGGTCATCAATTTATAAGTTCCACTTCCCAAGTTAAAAGAGAAGCGCATCTGTCCCTCGAAGATCTCCAAAGCCAGGAACTCCGCCTTGTCTCCGGTCTGGTTATCGTGGTTGTATAAAAGCAGCGCGTTGCTCTTCAGGGTAGCAAACTTGATATATATGTAGTTATTGTTGGGATCCAGAGACGGAAACTCCATGTAGGAGAGCTCCTCAAAGCCATAGCTGTTCAACTCGCAGTGCTTGCCGAAAACCCCTGAGGAAAAAAACAGACCGAAAGTGGAATCATGGAGGAAGCCAATGAATGATTCACAGTGCTGCTGTGATAAAAATATCTACAGATAAAACAGAATCTTTATCAAGCAGCATTATCTGCTTTGTATATAGAAGTAACAAAGCAGATATCGTAGCTGTGCGATCACAGTCTTGCAAAAGACTCTTCAAAAAGTTGAAAACTTTTTTTTTCTTGCATCAACTGGAGACTACTACTGAGGACAGCAATACAACACATGAAAAATGGAGACAAAAAATGAAATGACAGTTTCCACATTTGTTTAAGAAATCAAAGGTTAAGAATGAAATAGCTGCTGGGAGAGTGCACATCTGAATTTGTCCATCTTGCTTTTCAATTTAGCGGGACTCTGTAATACCCTGAAAGTTTCCTACTATTACTTACCAAATGGACAATGACAGTAATATCCATCCACTCGATTCTGACAGGACCCGCCATTAAAACACGGGTTACACTCACAGTGATTGATGATGGAATCACACGTTTTGCCTGGGTTCACAGAACAACACAAATTAAAATGGATGGGGTGGCAGACAACACAGGAAAACCCCAAAGGGAACACAGTTCACTTTCCCCACAGGCCAAGTCATGCACGCCTTTCATCGCCTCACAGCTGAGAAATGCACTGCAAAAAAAAGATCCATTTAACTACGTACTACACCTTTAAATCTCATTCAAGCTCAAACAACAATACGATAAAAGTGAAAACTGTAAGTTCACCTGTTTCAGTGCAGTTTCACAAAGCTATTTTGGAAATAGCATTGCTTGCCCAAGATGATATCATTTGACCAAAAACAACATCTTGAAACTTTTATAGGAAAAAAACGAAATGATCTCATTCAACTGGCAGATTCCTCTCACTAGGAATAATCAGATTTTCAAACTCATTGCAAATTATGTTTGGACGAGGCTGTTTTTTTTTGGTTTTGGTTTTGTTTTGTTTGTGTGGGATTTTTTTTTGCAGGGCAGAAAGGCAAATAGTTGGAATGTACACAAATGGCCACCATACATACAAACAAACATATAAATGAAGTTTAAACATCACGATAAGGAATGCGACGTTGATAATACAAATAATACACTGGCTCCGAGAGAACAAATGGTTCATGAGTGGTTAAATAGAAAAAGATTGACAATGAACTTTTGAAAATGCATTTATGCTGTAAATCTTGAGACAAGTTGCTTAATGGAGACAGATTCTGCTGCCAAACACCAGTTGTGGAAACAGGAAGTTGAGAGTTCACCAGGAGGGCATGCAAACTACTGTAAGTCAATAGGTGCCTTTCTGCAGGAGGGTCATTTATCTTGATGAAACCTAAAGAATTGTGTTCATTTTTTATCATCATAATAAAAAAGGACAGTAATGACTTGAGGCAAATTGCCTGCTACAGCCCGCTTTGAAAATGCCTTTCAGATGCTACAGTCAGAGGCTGAACAACATACAGGTCCAAATGACCTTGAATGTAATTCCACTTAAAATCCACTCCCTTTTTATCAAGGGTAATAATGAAGCATATTCATTACATTTCCAAATTAAAAGGCCTGATTGGATCTGTTATAAAGCTGCTCATTTGTCATGCAGCTCAAAACCCTGCCAAATGAGAAATCCTTGATTAAGAAATCCCTGTGTATACAGTTGGATCAGAAATGTATCTGTGTGTGGCCAGAGTTGCATGCACATGAACACACACAATGAAATGCGATAGTGGTGAACTGCGTGTGGAGCCTAGACTCAAGTCCTGACTACGGTCAGCTTCGCATCATCCTCTTTATTAAAGCAAACATGGCGGGCTGATATGCATCACAGCTGATACCCCCCGCCCCCCAAACAGCAATCCAAAAATCAAACTGTTTTTGGCAGTGATGCTTGTATGCTATGGCTACAACACCTCCTGGAAACATTCAGAAGCAAATATTTTCATTGGACCTAAAGTCATCTGTGTGACTCCAGTATTGTGGGAGTTTTAATGCGCGCATGTGTGCGTGTCCCCGCGTGCTTTTTTCCAAGCCTAACACGAGTGGCTTTAAGGTCAAACATAAAATGTGACTCCTGCGTGTGTAGTACCTGCAAAGCCGGATTTACAGAGACAGTTGAAACCGCCTGGGAAATTCTGGCACAGCGCCCCGTTCTTGCAGGGATTGGAAAGGCATTCATTGACATCCCTCTCACAGGCCTTGCCGGTGAAACCTTCTGGACAGGTGCAGGAGAAATCCCCCACCAGATTATGGCAGGTGCCGCCATTGTGGCAGGGCGATGGCTGGCACTCATCGATGTCCGTCTCACACAGAGCTCCTGTGTATCCTGGCCTGCAGCTGCAGGCGTAGGGCTGCAGGGGGTGGTTGGAAACAAGGATCACTGGGACGCTTTCTTCTGTCTTAATATCAGGCCCGACACTGAGACGCCTCTTGCAGCTGCCTCCATTCTGGCACGGGTTGCGTGTGCAAGGATCATGGTCCACCGCATCTATTTGCACCCCGCTCTGTCTATATAAAATGTCTTTGATACTCTGGAAGAATGTGGCCACGCCGCTCGGGTTGACATATTGTCCGTGGCCACGTTTCACAGCTGCCATCACGAAAGTCTGATTGTTGAGCTCAAATGCTCCATAAATCAGCACCCCTGTGCCTAGTCCTGCTAGCTGAGAGTTGGCAATGCGTAGGAAGCTGAGGTAGTGGTTGGTGAGGAAGCTTTTGACTCCGTCAGAGTGGAGTCGGATGAGTATGCTGTTATCCACCGTAGCATTGTTGAAGCCCACGAAGAGGACTTTGGCTGTGTTACTAACTGAACCGTGGACACCGTCGCTGCTGCGGATGGTTAGGTCAAACGTTCCATCTGTTGAGCGAGCTTTAGAGTTGAGGTTGCACGTTCCAGTTGGGATACTAAACAGACCTGAAGATGGAGGTATAAGGGAACAGTGGAACCTGTCCTGAATATCCGGGTCTTGGGGTCTAACGTCTCCCAAAGAACCACCAGGAAACATGTTTCCAAAGTAGTGGACCAAGATTTCCATGGACCTGGGCTCTGAAGGGTTGTCATTCTGATCATTTATTTTCACGTGAACTGTTCCCGTGGAGGACATTTGCGGCACGCCAGAATCCTTGATCACAACAGAGAGGTAGAAATCACTAATCTGCTCTCTGTCAATTTCCCGACTTGTGGTTAAGACTCCAGCTGGACTAAGACTGAAGTAGCTTTTGGCAGAGCCAGAATTGAGGAGGCTATATAGAAAGGGGCCTTGGTTGGGTGGTAGATCTGGGTCAGAGGCTGTCAATGTTGTGACTGCAGTGCCAGCTCTCTGGTTCTCCATGACCTCAGCGTAGGTTTTAGTTAAAGTCGGGCCGTTATCATTGATATCTTCAAGATTCACAATCACCGTGGTGCTTCCGGTTGCGGGAGGTGTGCCAGTATCCACAGCGAGAATCGTCAGATTATACACAGGAATTGTCTCTCTGTCTAGCTCTGCAGCCACAGACACTTGGCCAGTTTTTGCGTTGATTGTAAAAATATTTTTATCAGACTCAGGAGCTATGGAGTAGGAAAATCTGCTCCAGCTTGGGACAGAGTCCGAGTCTCCAGCACTCACAAAAGTCACCAGACCACCGGGTGAGAGACCTTCACTGACCTGGACATC
Organism: Maylandia zebra; assembly: GCF_041146795.1. Lineage (NCBI taxonomy): Eukaryota > Metazoa > Chordata > Actinopteri > Cichliformes > Cichlidae > Maylandia > Maylandia zebra. Next base: position 18,652,361 of record NC_135168.1, on the reverse strand, counting down.
ATAAAGTTCATTAGTAAAAACAGGCGGATCGTTTGCATCAAGAATAGTGATATTCACAAACACCTCATCAATATCTGCCCCACGGATGCTTCCTGCGTTCTTGGCTAACACCTTCAGTGAAACCTTCTCCTCTTTCTCACGATCCAGAGTACCTGTGACATAAATCTGGCCCGTCCTCTTGTTGATGCCAAAGCCCTTCTTTCTGCTCCTACCAAAAATGAGGTAGTAAACTACTCCATCTTCTCCTTGGTCTCGATCACTGGCAAATACTTCCCCTACCACTGTTCCTTTTGGAGCAGCTTCTGAGATTTCAAAGTAGTACTGTTTGGAGACAAAGCGCGGCACGTATTCGTTGGCTCCCTTTAGCTGAATGTTGACGTTGGCGAAGCTGCAGCGCTCTTCGTCTGGGACATTGAAGGCCTTGACTGTTAAATGGTAGACCTGCTTAGCCTCATAATCCAAGAAGCCCTGGGTGGTGATGATGCCCGTGTTCGGGTCAATAACAAAGAGGTCACTGTCTGACGATTGAATCACATAAGCCATGACCGCGTTAGCTCCCGAATCAAGGTCTGTACCATTCAGTTTGATCACGGTGGTGCCACTGGGAACGTTCTCCTGCACAATGGGGAAGTACTCATCAGGATCAAACACAGGAGGGTTGTCGTTCACATCAGTCACGTGTACTGTGACTGAGACGTAGCTTGTTTTTGCAATCCAACCACCGTCAGTGGCTGAAACCCTAAGCTCGTGCTGTTGCTTTTCTTCAAAGTCCAGAGGGTGAGCTAAGGATAACACTCCAGTTCTACTGTTAAGTGCAAACAGACCCTTGTCGTTGCCTGAAGTAATATTGTACGTGATAAGGCCATTCATCTCTTTGTCTTTGTCTCTTGCAGACAGGGTCCTTATTGCTGTTCCCACAGCAAGGCTTTCAGGTACAGTAGCTGAGATTTGGCTTTGCGAGAACTCGGGTGTGTGGTGGTTTTCCTCCGTAACTGCTATACTCACTGTCGTCTGTGCAGACAACGGAGGATTTCCTTTGTCGCTTGCAGTGATTTTAATCTGGAAAATTTTATTCATATCTGATGTAAGCGAAGAGGCAACAGTAATCCATCCACTTGTTTTATCTAGTTTGAATTTACTAGAGCTATTTCCACCTGTCATTAGGTACTCTACCTCGGAATTAAGGCCAAAATCTTTCTTGTCCTGAGCTACAACCCTGAGCAGTCGGGTGCCAACTTTTACACTTTTAGTGACAGGTGTAAAGTAGCTGGGGGAATTAAACTCAGGGGGATTATCATTGCTGTCTACAATGTTCACAATAACTGTTGTCTCACTCATCAAAGGCTTGAGTGCTCGGTCCGAGGCTGTCACAATGAAGCTGTGGCGGTTTATATTTATACTGCTAGCACCTGTTGAGTTCTGATATTTTAACTGCTGCTTTACAAATATCTCTCCAGTGCTGGCATTAATTCTAAAATACTCTGACTGGGATCGGATGAAATAGAAAATTTTGCCATTGAAATCCTCGTCGGGATCAGTGGCGGACACCCGTGTGACCAGAGAGCCCACCTCTGTGAGCTCAGGATAGTCCAGATAGTAAGACGGTCGACTAAATCTGGGGGCATTATCATTAATATCAGTTATGAATACGGTGACATCTGTGCTTACTGTCCAGCCGCTGTCATGGGCAGACACTTTGACAATGTAGTGATTAGTGTCTTCTCTATTGAGTGGCCTGCTAATTGTTATGTCTCCTGTGTTTGGATTAATATTGAATGGAAGGCTGGTATCTGTAATTGAATATCGGCTAATGGCATTTGAACCGGCATCCTCGTCAGTGGTGGTGACTCTGGTGACAGTGTAACCCACAGGGGCATTTTCAGCCACTGTAGCACTGAAGATCTTGGAAAACCTGGGGGCATTGTCATTCACATCCAGTACGTTGATTAGTACTTTGACTATTGTGTTTTTGGGTGGCAAACCGCGGTCAGTGGCTTTGACTTTCAAAGTGTACAGAGCCACCTTCTCCCGGTCCAGTGGCCTGGTGGTTCGTATTTCACCGGTGGCTCGATTGATGCTGAAACTGTTCTCTTTGTTGCCCTCAATGATGGCATATTCCAGCTGTCCATTTGGCCCACTGTCCAGATCAACGGCAGAGACCATAAGCACCCCCTTGGGTGGAAGATTCTCCAGTATCTCAGCATGGAAGGGATCCTTATCAAATACTGGGTGATTGTCATTCACATCCAGCACAGCTATTTCCAATTTCTCATAAGAGGAGTAAGGTGGGAAGCCCTGATCTCTGGCCTCAATCCAGAGGACATACTTCTGTATGTTTTCATAATCCAGTGGATGTCTGATAGACAACTTGCCTGACAGCTGGTCGATATGAAAAGCATTATCCAGGTTCCCACTGGCAATGTAATATGACAGCGGCCCGCCTCTCATAGAAGACCCGGTCACAGTTGTAACAATGTGGTTGCTTGGCTGGCTTTCAGGGAATGTGAACGCACGTTCCCTCAACTTAATGACAGGGAAGTTTCCTCCAGTAACAAAGCGAACAGTCACGGTAGTCGTATCTGTTTTGGGATTGGCTCCGCCGTCTTTTACTCGAACTGTAAGTGTAACTTCTGAATTTCCAGTTAGCCTCTCATTGGCAGTGATGGCACCTCTGACTGGGTCGATCTTGAATTTCTCAGCATTGCGGCCCATCAGGGAGTAGTGTAGCTGGGCGTTTGAACCAGAGTCCTCATCAGTGACAGTAACGGCAAAGACCAAGGACCCTGAAGACATAAATGTGAATGAATGAGTCTTTGGCACAGTGATTTAGCAGACTAATTACTTATGTAGACATTAAAAAATAGAGTTTATTTTAGCATTTTAGTTAATTTTAGCATTTTCTGACATAGTTAAAATATTAAGCTATGCCTAATAACACAGTACAATGACAGAGCGAAAAGGTGCACACCACAACTTTTATTTAGCACCTTTTAATGCATGTGCTCACCTGCTGCAGTAGATGCGGGGATGTGGGTGACATAGGGGTGGTGGTGAAAACGTGGGGGGTTGTCATTAATGTCGGCCACTGTCACGGACACAGTAGCAGAGCTGGACAAGCCCTCGGGCTGGCCTCCATCTGTTGCCACTACCAGCAGCTGGTAATTGGCCCTGTCTTCTCGGTCCAGCAGGGAGCTGGTGATAATCTGTCCTGTAGCTGGGTTGATGGAGAACTGACCGCGTCCTCCGGTCAGGCTGTAGCTGTAGGATAAACACAGAAGGACATGTTTTAGTGAAAAACAAAAACAAAGACTGCATAGCAATTTGATGATGATAATGATGCTGTATCAGGAATTTTGCAGTCATCTTTAATACAAATCAATATTATTCATTTGGTGTTATTGGATATCTTTTATTATTCTTTATTGAAACAGCAATTTTGAATTCATCCACACATAATTTCCTGGGCATTATTAAAGTATTCTGATTCTGACATCAAATACTTGCATATATATAGACTGTAGTTATGTAGTCTGCTACTCTGCACTGACTGAAGCACCTTGTTCAGTGCGACAAAGTTGCCTATAGAGGGCACTGTTTCAAGGTTCACATTAGCACAGTGAGGGGGGAATATGGTCAGAGATGGTCCCCACACTACACTGCGGTCACATCAAATCAGTGACATATTTAACTAAAGTGTCCATTTGCTTTCATGCTCTGTGGGGTCTAGGCTGCATTCTCCAGAATCATGCATTTGATTTATCTCCCTCATTGTTATATTTGTTATTGTGTAATCCAAAAATGACAAGAATTTTAATACTTATAAAAATACATGGTATAGAAAGCAAACAAAACATACATAATATCAAGTCAACACTCAGGGGGCTAAAATCTTTTGCTTTCAAACAAATATCAGGTTTCACCCTGTATCTCCCGAGTCTCCAGCAGGACCCAGACATAAATGTAAGCTGACACATACATGTACACACCAGTGCATATTTTGAAAAGGTTTCTTGAAAAAGCATCCCCCTCCAGAGATGGGATGACAAATTGCAGAACAATGTGTGAATGCAGTGCTGGTGCAAAGCTTATTTGGACATTGAAAACAATGTAAACTGTCCACAGATGCTTGTGGTCAGAACATAGTCCAGAGACAAGTCCAAGCTCGGGACTTACATTTAACGGGCTGTGAAAATCAAAACTAATAACTCTTTGTAACCAGTTCTGGGCCCCGAACCCCTGATGGGTACATCTCGTTCTGTCATAGACAATTAACATCCTCATTACTATGTTTTGGGAAACTGGAGCACGCTGCGGTACCCCCAAATGTGTACCCAGTGGGGCTGCCGAAGAAAGAGAGGGGGCTGGACTTGAGTCAGTGTCCGGCCTGAGAGAGACTGGCCAGAAACTCTTACAAGCTTCCCCCTGGAGGGGCTTGTGAGTGTGAAAAAGCTTGAAAATCACACCCCAAAACAATGACTTTGGGTTTTGACTATGACGCTACACTCCGTGACTAAATTTCTATCATCCATTGCAACATTGGTCTGGAATTTTACAGAGCTGGAAGTGAGTTAAAGAGTTTTACTGTATGGCCCCAAAAGGGTATTTTCACACCAGGGTGTAAAATCAGAGCATGAAATCAAACTGAAGCTGGCCTGACTGTGGAACTCAGTAGTTCCTGGGACCATATAGAGTGACATCTTATAAGAAGTGGCTTCAGTGACGTGTGGACACTAATGTTTTTATTTTACTCTATTTGATATTTCATGTTCTTTAGAAAAAGATCTTTGGGAAAACTCGGATTTTCCAAGTCAGTTCAGGGAATTTCAAACTTCAACTATCTGAATATGTTTGAGTGGTTTCATTTTATGAATCCTGTTCAAAAGAGCCATTTCCCACTTTGAATGATCAGAATATCTACAGCATACCAGGGGTCCCACTGACTGCAATAAGTTGGAGTCTGGTTGGAATAAACAACTGAAAATGAAAAAGAATACCTTATAACACCATTAACTCCCACGTCTGCATCAGAGCTGTTGACCAAAAGCACATCTGTCCCAGTTGGGGCATCCTCCATGATGGTGGTGTGAAAGATAGAAGAAGTGAAAACGGGGACATTATCGTTAACGTCATCCACCATAACTGTTACCGTCCCTGTCCCACTCAGTGATGGAGTGCCTGGAGATGGAAGAAAGAAAAAAAGAAACATGACTGACAGTAGCAGTTTACTTCTCCTTGAGTGATCACCTTAAAGAGAAGTGAAGGAGAAACTGACTCACTTGTTGGGACAGAAACAACTCATTAACCTTTCAGCAAACCGAATATGGAGATTATTCCAAGTGACAGAATTACAAACTCTGTTTTTGTGGGGACACGTGAGTGCCATTAAGTCCCCTTCTGACTTTGGACACATGATTTATTGTACACGACTTGTCATTTGCAGCAAGATCCACACTGAAGCAATTCACATTCCTGCAAAGGCTCGACCACACTGTTCCTGCTGCATTTATTTCAAGAAAATGTCTTTAGTCGTGGGTATGCACTTTCCACGGGTTGTACTGTCACATCAACGCACATCAGCGAAAAACACATCAAAGGGGCTCAATGTCTCTGAAACCAAATCTTTCAGGCGTCCTTCCTGGGGTCTTGGACGCTCACCGATTTAATCTCCACAGAGAGGTATCTATTTTAAGGTGCGCGGCACTGTGCGAGATATTAGAGCGAGAAGAAGTGCTATTTTCAGCAAAAATCCGACCGTTTTTTTTTCCCAGAGCAGGTGACGAAACACGGTTTGCTGCGACCCGGGGGGGATGGATTTAAATCAATAGCAGATGAAAACGAGCCGCAATGCAGAAAAACCTGAACAGAAAAAAGACATTCAGGCATCTGCCTTGCTTGAGCTGCCCTTTATAATCCATCCCTAAAAGGCACAGCGAACTGGCTAATCTATATTCCAAACATAAGCGCGAGTTTTCAGGCTTGTTACTGAAAGTCACAATATGGGATCTGGAGACATCCTTAAAAGCTTGATGCTATTTTGAGTTCTTAATGATTTCCATATGGTTTACAGTATGAATAATACAAGGACAAAGAGCACCTGAGGACTGAAAAAAGCTGAGATGTGAAAGCCGTAGGAGCTATTTTTCCCACCTCTTACATGTAGTTGTTCCCTCCTGTAGCTCTCTTCAGGAATCTGTGTGAATATGTCAACTATAATACAACCAAATAAAAACATACACGATCCCGATCTTGTGTCTCATGTCCCTGTGTACTCAGCTGCTCAAAACATCAGATGCTTGAACTTGTGTACCGTGGAGGCCTGGATTAATAAGAGATAATAAAAAACATTTGGATGGTGGCCACCAAGATTCTCTCTTAATGCTCTTAAATAAAGAATCAGAGAAAAGTGGGTGCCGAGGGGTGGAGGGTCAGAAAGAAAGCTAGAGGGATTCTATGGCTTTATTGCGCAGCCAGCATGGATTAGTTATAAATATGAGGAAATCAGGCCAACATGCTGTTATATTTTGCACCAGTTCTTCTCATTTGGAAGTCAGATGAAACATCTTTGCTGCTGCAGTCTCCCGAGAGTGCTGTTGACACAATGATGTTTTTCAGTCATATTTATACGCCACTAAAAGGTTGTGTCAGAGGTTTATTCCTGTTAAAAGGGAGTTTTTCCCTTCCCACTGTCACCAAAGCGACTGCTCACAGGGTGTCATCTGATTGTTGGGGTTTCTCTGTTTTCTCTGTATTATTGTGGGTTTTTTAGTTTACAATATGAAGAGCCTTGAGGCAATTGTTGTTGTGATTTCACGCTATATAAATAAAACTGAATATCAATTGCTACTACCTTATCAGTATTAAAAGCAATATAATTTAGAGACCTGTGTATTACATGCAAATCGGCGCTCCCTGCAAACTATGCTCAAACTACTTAAGAGTGTGTGTGTTTGTGTGTTTGAGCACAAAGAAAATCCTCCACAGGCTCTACAGCTGGGAATTGCTGACACTGAGTTCTGGGTCCTTGCGGGCAGAGAGCACAAAAGAGATCTTTCCCTGTGAACATCAACAAATTTGAACATTACTGTGGGGCTTGGATACCGCAGCCACTTCTTTCAGGAGGGCTGGGGATTCCTCAAAAAACGAGATTTGTGATAGTTTACCGTAACATCACTTCACTGCCTGGCTTTATGATAATAAACAGACATTTGGCCTCAGGCTTGTAATGCACCCAGGTTTTCTGGTCAGAACAGAAGTGGCTAACATTGGCATTCAGAATAAACAGAGCTGAATTCCAGAAGCAAAATAAATGACACAAAAAAAGGTGACAGTAAACACATTTCATCCCAAAAGAGACCCAGAAACCATACAACACTAATCTTTAGTGACTCATTACCAAAGCGAATCACTGAAGAGCCCTCTGCTGCTCTAGCTATACTGACTCCCGTGTTTATACCCATACATAGGCAATGTTGAATTTTGTATTTCCACCTTTACAAATATTTGTGATTATGAAAAATCCGCTTATAAACAACATTCTCTGCAGCTAGTTACACGGGACATCTGACCACAAATTTGGTGCCAAATACAAAGAATTAACAGTGGCGGAAACATAATCTGAGCATAAAATGTAAACCAATCCCCTCTATATAGCTTCATCGCAGACTTATTATGTAATAACCACAACATGTGTCAGCAAGATTATTTAATTAACATCATGCTTTACTGTAGCTTTCTAATCCGCCTATACTTGGACCCGAGGTATCGTTTGTCTCAGCAAGTTTCATTTGACATGAATCATCATTCAGGAGGTTGTTATAGCAATAGATTAGAGCAGCCTTCGCTCCTCCTCAGGTGATCCTCTTAATTGAGGAGCGATCCAAGTCAGCAAGGCGTCTGTATCACTTTAAATTAACCAGCAAAGAGCCGCAGGTGGTAAGTAAAGTGTGTTTGACAGTCAGCAACTCGCTAAGACTGCTGTTGATCAAAGATGTTCTGTACAGGCTGGAGCTGCTGATGGCTGATAAGAGGCTCTGAGAGCTAAGTGGCTTTGTCTACCAATGCAGTCAATGCAGGAATGATTTGTTTTTGAATATCAAGCGCACCGCAGTATTTTTCTGAACTTAACTGATACCGACCGAGCGCAGCGGTCGCATTTCAATAGCATTGTTCCCCTCACTAAGAGAGGAAGCCAGCCAAGCTAAAACGCTAGCACCGACTGTGTGCATCTATGTGTATGTGGAGCACACCGCCCTCCTTTTAGGCATTTCATTTTTGCACAGGATGTGATGTCACAACCTGTTTACTGCCTGTGAACGGTCAGCCTTCTCTGTTGGGACCTTCAAAGACTCTGTCACCCAACACATCAGGGACTCTGGGGCCCAGGGCACTGTTACACCAGCTAATCCTTAGCAAGCACAGAACAGAGACACCCCACCCCCTCTAACGCTCCTCTGTCCAAAGCTGAACCTGCGTTGACCCAGCAGATGATAGGCATGGGCTCAAATTGAGGATTTTTCACATCTTTCTTGGTGTATCACTTCTCACAGCATCATGCAACTCCGTGCAGTTTCTGAACGTGCCTTCTTGGCCTCATGGGGCTAACTGATATCACATAACCCCCTGGCAGCTGTTACCCCCTCCAAGCATCCTGTTCGATGTGTAAATAGTTCAGATCTATCTTGTTACATTGCGTGGGATGACAGATTTAGTAAAGGAACACTATATCTTGGCAGGTATGCAAATGTATGTAGATGACAGTTGTTTCAAATAGTTATGGCTGGTGTGAGACATTGTTGAGATTCATATGACGGCAGACTAAATAACAGGGTCAGCGCTGCAGTCGAGTAAGTCATCATCTGTTTCCGATTCTTAAATTTCCTCTGCATCCTGTACCTGTAATAGTAAGAAATCAATCCCAGAGCATTTTTTTTAAACGTACAAAATAATCTCCGTCCAGTTCTTCTTTCTGTGGAGGGAGTGACTCAACAGGAGAGGAATGCTCTCCAAGAGTGCTGAGAAATGCCAGCATCTCCTCCAAACAGTCTTCGCTGGAATCTGGCAAAGCACAGGGAAGAGTGTCAGGGTCAATGATTTAGATTACTGCAGACAAGGCGGGTGTCACCTCGTGCACGGCAGGGATATGGCGAGGAAATTTGCCTGGATCTGGCAGAGCACAATTTGGCCCACCGCTGGACGACAAATGACATCATTTTACCATGGAAAGAGAACTGGTGGAAACTTGCAGCGGGAAGTCAGCTGCCTACCAGTGGCAGCCATGCACTGCGGTTAGACAAATATTTTTTCCATTGGCAAGTCCTGTCCCCAGACCCTTTCTTTTATGTGAGCAGTAGTTCTTAAGGTAAATTTTTAACTTTTATAGGGCTGCATTAACCACAGACATTAAAGACATTGTAAAGGTAATCTAATGCTATTAGCCTCCATGAAACAAAAACTATCCAAGACAATATTCAACAACATATGTACCAGCATATTTAGCATATTCAAGTTGATATTAGGAAAGCGTGATCAGTTTTGTTTGCATTCATAGCACCAGTATGCCTTAAGAGCCATAAGACAGATAAGGTAATCAAGGCACTACCTTACCTCTTGCCGATGTTTGTGCCATGAGCGTAATCCTATTTCAGGGGTTAATCTCAAGTCATTTAGGAAAGCAAACCTGCCCCCCCCCGACACTACACTTCTGGTGAGTAAAACCTCGCATTATTACGCACTGTCTCATTAAAATCTCATTCAAATGTCAAAGAAAATTGCTTTCAAAGCTACTGCCACTAGTATTATTTATTGTTGCACAGAAGGAATCGAGGTTTGAGCCGAGAGGAGTGTGCTGCCTCAATCAGTAAAGAAAATAGTGAACTCTCTGGCACCATGTTTCCATGAGGTGTTTTTGTACCAGAGCCACTAAGTTCTGATGTGATAACTCTGCCTTCTGTTCAAGGGTTTTCTCCAATGCAAGACATCAGACCGATGGTGTTCAGATAAAAGGTTTTTATCCGTGAGCAGCCATTACACTATAGCAGCGGTCCCCAACCTTTTTTGCGCCACGGACCGGTTTATGCCCGACAATATTTTCACGGACCGGCCTTTAAGGTGTCGCGGATAAATACAACAAAATAAAACTAGTACCGGTACCGAAAAAAAGAAGATTTATTCATAACACACGTGAAAAGACCCAGGAAAACCGAGTAAACGATAAAAACGATAACAAAATAACGCTGAAAACCGATAAAAACCCTGAAAACCATACATTTCACACCTGAGCCTCAACTCTCGCGGCCCGGTACCAAACGACTCACGGACCGGTCCGAGGCCCGGGGGTTGGGGACCGCTGCAGGCGTCAGTGCACACAAAGGGGCGCTCAAAGTGCTCGAGCCGATTCCTCCTTGCTTTAATTGAATCTCGATGCACCATTACCATTTAATTAAACGCAGCGCATCCCCTTCAGATCTAGGAATGACACAGCTGGATCAGTGACAACTAAAACAGAGTCCTCTGTTTGATATTTCACAATAACCCTAAAAGAACTTAAAGTGTTTGCTAAACTGGCAATGGGACTGACACTTAAACCTTCCCACTAATATTTCACTGCTGCATCTGAGATCACATCTAAGAGCTTTCTTTCAGTTCGAATCACAACTGGGGGAAACTGGAAAAGCCTAGAATAACCCCAAGGAAGGAGTGTGCAAAATAACAAGCTTTCTGACTAAAGTAGACCAACTGACCATCTGTTGTAGCCTCCTCCATCGAAGAGATCCACAGAGAGGTTTCCCCATAAGCCTCTCAAGTCAGAAAGCATTGTCTAGCAAAAACATATGGCAGGGTCTAAGCACCTTATTAGTGTACATTACCGCTGGACAAATCACATTAACCTTTAAGAAGGTGCTGTGGCCATACTTTCTGAACTAGAGGGGGTACAAATACACGTGTTAATGATGATTAAGCTACGTGTTTTCTGACCGCCGCAGCTGCTATGAGGGTGCACGGCGCTGTGAGAGCCTCACGGGGGGTTTTGAAGGAGACAGCAGCGCTCACCTCCTGGGAAAAGCTGCGAGTCACCCCGAGTTGCTCAGCTTAAGCCGTGCTAAGAAGAAGGTTTGAGTGTCTGTGCTGGCACAAGAGATAATCTCTTCCTTTAATATACGACTGCCTGATGTTTTATCGAAAAAAGAAATGAGGAAGGACAAAGCTGGGATGTCCAAACAGCCAGGTTCATTAAAGTGGGAAGTTGAGGACAGGTTGACTTTGGGAAGACGAATGAATGTGTAAATTTATGAGACAGCCCATCTGTAGCCTGAAGCTTAAGGCTAAACGGTTAATTACGGTTTATGGACTGCGGCTAGATTGTGCTCTTAAGGGACAGCGTAAATAAAACACATCATTACTCAGGGGGGGTGAGAATTGGCTGCCAACAAGCCAAAATTGACATTTTTCTGCCTCTGAGAACCTGTTGCTTTGCGACAAAGCTTCTTTTAATGCAACCCTGTCCGGCACCCATGAAAGACCTCGTGGAGCCGAGAGCAGGGTGCAAGCTGTCCCACTGCACAGTTTGCCAAACATAACAGAGTAAACAGAGGTTTTCTCACAGTTAACAAGCAACAGAGTGAAAGGGATATCTCAGCAGAACACTCAAAGCTGCTACCCAGCATAAAGGGAGCTAGAATATTCCTAATAATATGGCAATGTCAGTGGCATCCATCAAATTAAACCTAGAATCTTATACAGCTCCCTGGTTATTTATGGAGTGCTGCGTCTGAATGCTTTTGCATAATTTCTTCCACATATGTTACAGATACGGGTTGGCGGTTTGCAAGCATGCAAAAAAAAAACAAAAACCCTATCGACAGACACAGAGCGGAGCTTTTTTTCATAGTTTAGGGCCCGTGGTGAAATTTAATGAAGTGATTTGCCTTTTGTGTTTTTATTACTGTGGTGCTTTTATTTGCTGTGTTGAAGAATATTTGGAAATCCCAATCTAGCACTGGGTCTGTGCACCATTCAGTGACTGCTTTCCATTTTATGGTGACACAGCAATACCAGCAGATCATAACATAGTGTGAGAGGTGGAAAACTTATACTGCCAGAATAACTTGCTCATAACACAACTCTATAATGTTCATACATGGGCCACATAAAGCTGAAATATGACTTTGGAAAAGTGTTTAAGAGCGAAAGCATGCACTTATATTCACATACATATTACACAGATTTTCAGTAAGCAAAAAAAAAGTGCGTTAGCAATGGCCACATATAGTTCTGATGGGTTTATTTTTGTGAGAAAGTGATGTGGTAGCCAGGCTCCTCGGTGAATAAACATCATTAAAAAGTGGATCTTGCCAGGCCGAAGCACCAATCATTCAGCCCACACCACCTTTTTAATACACGCCTTCTCCCTCCTCCACAACTTACCAAAGCTATTTACACAAACATTCAGATCCTGCAAATGTTAGTGTGTACCAGAGAGTGGAAAAGAGAAAACAGGCGATAGGAAAAAACTCTGCAAGACCACATTGTTACTGCAGAGTTTTTTAAGAGCTTATCCAGAATGTTACTGCTCTGTTAAAGTTCATTTGAGGAACCTGATATTTTATTTGGCCAAGTGCTTTGTTGCCACTAGACTGCAGACTGGGTGAAACCATCAGAAATGGACCCTATTAAAGATTTTTTATGGCAAGTGTTGGACAGTGATCTAGCGATGTCTCGGCCACGTTTTAACACCACGTTATCAGCGTACGAGCAGGACTTTGTTTGCTCCGTCCATGTTTGCCTAATATGACAAAGACTGATGGATATATGCTGGCATTAAATTTTCTCTGTTGTTTTTTGCTCAAAACCTGACGACAGGCTGGAGATTGACAGATCATTATTCAACCAAACAAGTCCAGGGGAAAGAAAACTCAAGAATACGGAAGGGTTTACACGCCAGATTCATGGGAGCCATTTAAGAGCATAAAGGATTCTGCTTTTAAATAGGCATGGTCATTAAAATTCTTTATCTGCTAAGCGGTCGTTTAGCCCCCCAAAACTCTCCCCTCACCCACCAGCCAAAAGACCATATACAAACAGTGCGGCACTATGGAGCGATGTGCTGGAGGGATGTGAAAGACATGGGATTTCTATGCGCTCGTATCCGCCATAATAGGCATGGGCCAAGGGATTTACTGTGCCTTCTCTTTAATAAATGTGGTCAAACGCTCTGCATGTCAATGCGCCCCGAGGATGCTCTCACCACCACACGCAGACTTGCACAAACTCGAAGGCAACACACAAATGCACAAAAAAACATATGTATGAACAAATAATCATTGCGTGTCTACTAATCTGCAGACACAAGCATAAGCACGCAACAAATCAGTTAATCGCTAATTTAAATCAAATTAGGTCAGTTTTTATAACTTTTATTAGTTGAAAGGGTTTCCAAAAACATTGAAAAAGAGGAAGTTCAAGTGGGAATACCTACTTTTAAAAAGATCCAAGAGATTAACAAAGCAAGGCAGACAGCAAGAAACGACTGTATGAAAAAAGAAGCTTTTGGCTATATTACTGTCTCAAAAATTCATGGATTCAGGAAAAACAATATAAGAAAATAGATTATATTAATCAAAAGCATTAGGGTTAACTTTAAAGCTGATCAGATCACCTCAAACCCGACAAACTGCCGTGTGCATGAAAATATGTTCTCCACAACCACAGATGCCTACTTAAAGCCATAACAGCAACATTGTTTTGCAAAAGCATTTGCGACTCTGTGGGAGATCTCACTGTTGTGCATTCTTCCGAGCAGGCAAAACTTGTACATTACTAAGCAGTGGCTTGAAAATCTGACTTGCCTGCAGCTGATCCCAGATGTTGGCTGAGTAAAAACAACAGTCCGGGTATGCGTACTCCAAACCCCAAATATCTTCATGTATCTGCACAACTAGTAAACTCAAAAATGCAGAAACAAAACAAATTCCCATAAACAAGGAAGGGAGACTTAAAAAAAGGAGAAGAAATATTCTGTGTCAGATTTCCTCTCTACATGATGCCTTGTAAAACACCTTTACGCAGCTTGTATGGATGCCACAAGTTGTGGGGGCTGAGCACAGACTTTCAAATAATTGCAGAAGTTTACCAAATTGTGTTCTTCTCACGAGCCAGAACACATTATGAGAAGCACCCAGTGGGCGCCTTTGTTTCCAACCATTTCATGACAGATTTCGCCGTTAGCACAACAGAGGGAGAATACAGGAGTTCTCTTAATGAGTTCACATGACAAGGGACCACTAAATCAAAAATGCACAGGGACACAGCTCTAGAAATCCGTGTAGAAAAAGACTAGGATCTATTTATAGAATGTATAAAGAAAAAAGCTGAGTTAGAAAGAAAGAAGAAGTTTGGGATGTAGCAGTTTCTCTTAGTCATAATCAAGTTTTTAGGGCACAATGGCTGCAGGGAGATTTTCCCTTGGATTTTACATAACAACCATGACACCAGTTTTTCAGCAAGCAGACAATCGAGACGTTTTCTGAAAGAATAGGACGCCTTTGCATAAGAAATCCTCTGGATTTATTTTTCTCTATGTTCTTTATGTTACGACAGACAAAAGCGGGCTTTAACATGTAAAGATGAATGCGTGCGGTTGCAAATGGGTCACGTTAGACGGCAGACTTGGAGACATGTCTGCCCCATCCACCTTCAAACATTTCCTGACAGATAGCGCCTGGGAGAAACATTTCCCTCCACTGACTGAGGCCTCAAAAATGTGAGAAAATGCTGCTGGGTAATTTGGACTGTACTATGATTATGGTGTTTTTGATATTTAGATATTCTACCCCAAATCCCTCTTTCTGCCTTGGCATTGTACTGAGATGTCCTGTCAAAATATTTTGGAATTGTTGTCAGGGTTTTAAATATGGACGCAGCGTGAAGGGTACAAATGAGATCAAATCTTAATTAGCATGTTCACTTTGTTAAGCAACTTTTTCCATGTGGCACAGATCTCACAACAGCTTACTTTGACAAAACAAAAAAAAACAAAAACAAAAAAAAAAGATGTTTGAGCAGGGACTTGATTTTACTTGATTTATAGACAATTTTATAATAAATATTCTAATATTCCAATGATTAAATGATGAGGTAATGAATATACTGCTTAAGTGTTTTTCAAAACAAGATACTCCAGGCAACACCGAGCCAATTCTCACCAAAGTCTCTGCATAAAGTCAAAAATACACAGCATTATGAACGGTCACATGGTCAATCCAGGAATGAAACGGAACCACCCTGAGACCATGACGGCCGCACCAGAGGAGCTCAGGGAAACATATATTTAACTGGGATACCATGTGATTTGGCTGCAACGGGGATATGCATGTACTGCTTTAACTGCACATTAACTGGCCTCTATGCAATAACAAGTTAACCTTTTATCTGGCTATAACAAGCTCTACCGCAGTATCCAAATAAACAGAGGATGCTATTCAATTGAACCCGCTGAAAAGACTTCTGTGGATTAGGTCAAAAAAAAAAAAAAAAAAACACCCACTAGTTTGCAAGCTAAAAACTCCAGATTGTTTGGGTTATTGTGCCACACAAAAAGACCTCGGAGCAGACTATGAAATCAAAATGCTGTTTGTTGACATTGCTGTTACTTCATGACAATATTCTTTTTCAGCTGTGTTTTGCAGGCTGATTACAAAATATTGCCTGTGCTTTGCTTAAATTCAACAATGTCCATATAGGGACATATGCAATACTTAGAGCTCACTAGATAAACCAGATCATGGATGATAACTTGAACACGTTACACGTGGAATGAGTTCAGATGTAAACAATTGATTCTGGAATACTGAAACATAAGGCGGCTGAGCCTGCATAAAATAATCTTTTGCTTAAAAAGCGCCAAACATTTCAAGATGCTATCGGCTGCCTTCGCGGCTCGAAACCTTTAATGCAGTCATACCTGAGTCGGTGGCTGTGATCAGAAGGATGTATTTCTCTTGCACTTCCCGGTCAAGCGTCTCGGTCAGGCTCAGCTGACCGCTGGAGGACAGGGTGAACGCGCCTTCATCGTTCCCGCCGCTGAGCATGTAGCTTAGCTGACCATTTGCACCTTGGTCATCGTCTCTAGCAATAACCTGGAAATCATGAAAAAATATGTTTATTTACAACAAACAGAAAAAATGTAAAAAAAAATACAAAAAGCAAAAGGTGAAAAGTACAAAATGGATCATTCTAAAGTAATTTAAGTTTGTGTTCGTTTTTTATACAAATTCCAGCCATAATTCCAATTACGGTGAGAAATCGCATGATGCTTTTTACTACATTTGTTTTTTAGATTTGATTTGCTGTTACTACTATCATGAGAACATTAGATAAAATTGAACTAAGTAAGAACTGAGACAAAACAGACATGAAATTGATAGGGTGGGTTGTGAAGTAGCTTGCAGAGACAGTGGTCTGTGGGCAGGCTGAAACATCTTAAATGTAGGATTTATATAAGATATGTAAACGTGAGGTGCAGAAGGGGAAAAAGATGAGCCATATGCTAACAGATTAGTCAGTATATGGCAGTCAATGAATTTAAAATAAGTCTGTAATTGCATTTGGATCATTAAACTTACTCTATTAGTAATGATACAACACACAGAGAGCCTCATTAGTCAGTATTTTGAACTAAACTTTACTAATAATACTCTTTTACTTCAGTAAACACACTTTTTTATTTTGTAACATTTTTATTTTAATTTGATATTTCTTCTTTTATGTAAGAAAAGATTGTAATTATTGTTAATTTTTCATTATGTGTTTAGTATGTGTTTTATTATGTGTTAACTTTTCAATTTTGCAGCTTTATGAGACGAGTTCATTTTAACCACATAATTAAATCTATTAAATAACTTCTTATTCCAGGCTTTGGGCACATTATCAGAATGCAAATGAAAGAAAAATACAACTGTAAAATATAAATACTTAAAGTAAAACAGTGTCCCTTTTAAAAGAAGATACAACACCTTCTTCTTATGAACGAAAAGCAATAAAACATGTTGACTGAGATTTATATGCAGCTAAATTAACTGAATGAGGTTAGTGATGAATAATTCCTCTCAACCTATATGTCTTGTACAGGATAATGGTAAAAGTTATCTATTTCTGTAAGTTCTGTAAAATTAGGTTCAGGTACAGGTTTTGTGTGTACGCACAGATAAAAGTTTCTTGGTCTGTATAAATAATCTTGACATTTCAGTGTGTTGAGCAAATAGACCGTTTTACATGGTTTAAAAGATCTTATATTCTTAAAATCAAAAATAATCTGTTAACAAACTTCAATTTTCCTTTTTTTCTAATCCCAGGGAGCTTGATTTACAAAGCTGCATCAATTTAACCCTGTCTGCAAGTAACCCAGCATAACCACGGACCTCACTGAATCTCACAGTTGAGGCTTAATTACCTTCACGGTGTTCAGCGGCACCATGAAGGTAATTGCTGAGGGAAGGAAGATCATTACTTATTCACTTTGTCGAATCAGACTTTCAAAGGGAATCCACCAAGAAGAAAACCAGAGTCACACACTGTGGGCTGCTGTGGGAATTGCAGACAGACATCTATTTAATGGTTTCTAAAGTATAAAACTATTTGCCAATCGTACTTTGCTGCAACTACTCACTGGTGTGCCCAGATGCATTGTGGGCTTTCCTGTGCATGTATCAGTTAGGTATAGCTACATTTTGTGGGTAAACCCACTGCGCCTGGGCCCATAACTGTATCCTCATTTCCTCACTGGGTACACGAGTGAAAGTGCAATTTACTCTGTCACTGGAAATCTGCGTTTCCAGTCCATTTTTTATGTATGGCTCATTTAGTCATCAGGGTGGTTAGAATGTTAATCATCTCGTCATGCAATTTAGCTGAGTTTCATATTTCGCTGAAATCCTATAAAGCCCTAATTGAGCAGAACAAATGATAGTTGTATATCATTTCTTTATCATTTCACCCAAGTATTTGCTGCAGCATTTAGCAAAATAAGATCACCAAACTTAGTGGTTTAGTGCCCTAATAGCACTCACACACCTGCACTTATTAAGTTAGTTTAACTACTACGAATTTGGTTGAGGCATTAAGCTTGTTAGAACCTTTTTTCACCCTGGAAGACCTTTCTGTGAATTTCACTTAATGTCTTGGCATATGAAAATAAATAAAGCCCAAAAACTAACCTGCAGAATGTTTTTCGGTAGGTTCTCAAGGTTCTCTTGAACATTGACAGTGTAAGGAGAGAGCTCAAAAACAGGTGAGCAGTCATTAACATCCAGTAAAACAATGTTGACTGTTGCTCGGTCCACCCTGGGGCTGCTGCTACGGTCTGCAGCTTGGACCACCAATGAATAGGATGAACGCGCCTCTCGGTCCAGCTGTTTGGCCACTGAGATCACCCCCGTGACAGAATCGATCCGGAAATCAGAGTTGGTGTTTCCCCCAGAGATAGAGAAACGGATCTGCCCATTGGTGCCTTCGTCAGCATCGCTAGCAAACACCTGGATGACATCGGTCCCCGTCAAGATGTTCTCCTCGATCTCGATGTCATAGATATTCTGCGAGAAGCTCGGGGTATTGTCGTTGACGTCCAAAACCACCATAGTCACATCCATTGTCGAAGAGAGAGGCGGTTCGCCCTTATCTGTAGCTACGACTGTGAGCGTGTAGTTGGAAAGCTCCTCTCTATCAAGTTCCCCAATCAACCGGACATCTCCGTCTATTGTACCAATGCTGAACTTGTTACCGAACGGGCCTCTGAGGGAGTACTCCACGTAGCTGTTGGGCCCACTGTCAGCATCTGTGGCTTGGGTCGTGAACACGACTGTGTCCACTGGAGTGTTCTCCTGGATGTAAGTCATCTTCTGAGAAGTGAAGGTCGGTGGGCAGTCATTGACATCCAGAAGAATGATCGACACTTGGGCAGTGCTGGTGAAGCGGGTAATGGGAGGTGGGGCTAGGTCATTTACTGTGACTACCAGGTTATAGAAAGACTGGGTTTCCCTGTCCAAAGACTTCTTAGTTTGGAGGACCCCATCTTTGGTGATGACAAAGTGGCCCTGGGGATCCCCAGATGCGATTTTGTAGAGGAGCTGTGCATTCTGGCCTGAAAAACATGGCAAGATGCAGGTCTTTAGAAGATAAAAACAATATCAGGAAGGTGAAAGTTAGATTAATCTGTTAGATTTTCTGCACCAAACCAATATGATAACTGAAAATACCTAAATATCATCTTCCATGCAGTTACTTCTTTCAAATTAAAAGACCTCATTTTACACTCTGATTTTTTAAATTGAGTTTAAATGAAATTATTTGATGTGGCCTTGAACAGAAAGGACAGCATGGTGGAGGTCAAATACTGATAACTCTGACTGACATCCATTGTTCTAGATATAACTGTTAGATATTCTCCATGTTTTTGAATTAGGCACTTATATACATTATCAACTTCCATTTCCACAAATTGTGCATGTGCAACAGCTCTGTGCTACTCTTATCATCCGAGTAGACAATCTATTCATGTAAAATGACAGATTGCTATCAGAAAGAAATACCACTGTAACCACTTCCTCAACTGATAGTTTTGGAAAATCCCTCTGAACTGAAATATTTATTTTAAGCGACATAACTACAATGTCTGTGAATGAATGGATGGATGCACTAAACTATCCAACCTTGAAATCTGGCCTAATCTGTACAACCGCCCTGGAAGTGGGGGTTAAAACAAGCTTAAATTGAGCATCTGTAATTCAACTCAACAGGGTATTCATGCGGAAAACGCCGCCACCTTCCCACACTCTTGTGTGCATTTACAGTTTACAAGTAATCTCTTATCAAAAGCTTGAGTGCTACTTCTATCTGAGTTTTGGCTACGCTGTCTAGAGCCAAAGTCTGGGGGTCAGGGGTCAGGGCTTAGGAAGCGCTAACAATGGCGGTGTTTTGTTTTGACAGTGCAGAGCGGCAGCTATATATCTGAGAGGACGACGTGGTCAGATTATGTGGACAGTGGAGAAAGAAGCCAGACTTTGGTTGAGAACTAGGCAGCATATTTCCCAGGAATGTAGGTCACAATAACCACATTAGGCCCGGGTGAAGCGATAATTACAGCAGAGGAGAGTAGCGGTGGCCGTTCAAATACCACACGCTTCTTCACAGACATGAAACCCACCACCTGAAACGCAGAAATAACTCCAGCCGCTTAATCACATGGTGAAGATGTTGTATTTCATCAAATCAATTATGTGCGACTCAAAATAAAAACGAAAAATAAAATGTAGGCTTGAGAGCTTCTGTGTAACCAGCTGTCATAACAAAGTGACAGGCCTCTGTTAAATTAATCTACTAAGGCTAGCTCACACTTGATTTATACGATGAGAGTACATTACTGCTTTAAACATGCCCACTGAGCAGCGTTTATGAGTACACTGACATCACCGGAATACTTCCAGGACTTAACTTGACGACTGTGTTTTCAAGTACAGTTAAAAAAGGCTCATCTTCAGACATATTTATCTTCAACAAGTGCCAAATAGTTCCAAATGTAGCAAAACATTTAGTGGCATATCAGTTTTAAGTCATCTGAACTGTTGCATAGAGTGAAATCAGTGCCACAGCTGCACTAGTATTTCTCATTTTGTCTGATAAGTGATGTTTAATACGAAACTAAGCTTACAAGAAATGAAAAAAATATATATAATTATAAACACTATATATCAAAGCATGGGAAAATTCCACATTGCTTATTTTAGAAGGGGACCACCACTCTACCTACTGAGGTATCCCTGCCCTTTTGTCATATTTAATATGGTTACACACAATGACGTGAGCAGCGTATGTGTTTATATATACACTCCACTATATATACAAGTATATGTAAAATTAATACTTAAATCACACCTTGATTTGACAAACGAAAGAATCTTTACTGATGTAAATCTTATCATTTTTTTCCAAATATTGAACGACATACCAACAATCAGGGGAGAAAAAAATCATCAACCCTTTGAGACCTAGACTCAAAATCACAGCCAAAGTCAAGGTTAAATATTGAAATCGCAGGTTCATCCAAGTTCTGTCATAATGTTGCTCAGTAATGTGTCCTCAGGTGCTTGTTGGATTCAGGTCTGGGGAACGTGAGGGCCAGTCACTGGGATCAATGCCTTCATCATCCTTCACCATTGCCTAGATACTCTGGCCACCAGATATTATCCTGCACCAGGAGGAACCCACTGCACCAGTATAATGTCTGACACTGGGACTTTGTCCTACTACCTAACAAAAGTCAGGGTACTGTTGGCTAGCATGTGGAGGTCTGAAGGGCACCTTCACGGACCCACTACCAAATCAGTCACGCTGGCAACATACTGCAGTGCTCATCATAACATCTCCAGACTCATTCACATTTGTGCTCATGTGAACCTGCTCAGACTGATATGCTGGTCCTGTGGTTGGATGAGCTCAAAAGTACTAGTCAGGTGTTAGCACATTACCATATCCTATGTAAATTCTTATATATACATACCATCATCAGCATCAGTGGCTCCCACGGTGATGATACTGGATCCAGGCGGCAAAATCTCAGAGACAGACGTGCTGTACGCGGTAGTGTTAAAAACAGGCGCGTTGTCATTTACATCCAACACATTGAAGTACACTCTGACTGTGCTGGCCTGCCCCCCACCATCCTGAGCCTTCGCTGTCAGAATATAGTACTGCTGAGTCTCGTAGTCTAGCAGACGTGTCACGTTGAAAAATCCCGTCACGGGGTTCAGGAGAAACGTCTCGTCCTCGTCGTCTTCCTCCAGCGAGTAGGTGACCTCTCCATTCACCCCTGAGTCAGAGTCGCTGGCCAGGATTGCTGCCACGATGGAGCCTGTGAGACACGAGTTGTAACACAGAGGCGAGAAGTTCTTTATGGCCCTTTCGAAAAAAAACTAACTGCAGGGGGTTAGAGAGAGGTTTATTAATACCAGTGACTCAGTTATTGCTGCGCCAGTTGCTAAAATAACTGATGATTTTTTAATGTCTTGGCCTGTTCTGCTTTGGACTAAAAGCAGTCGCTGATGTTTTCAGCTTACAGCTGAGGCTAAGCACACAGCTAATCATTAAGTGTTTTATTAGAGCTTTACATGAAACATTTCTAAATGACACCCTCATTAATCTTTGATTACCAAAGTTATGCGTCTTTTTCTTGAGAGTTAAGTGGAGAAAGGAGTGAGGACGCGAGGCCAGAGAACTGTCAGTACTGTAGTAAATCCTGCTTGTTGCTGATAGATTTCCATATAAATCAAATATCAGTTACTGTCACTTTGACCCATTAAACTCATGATTTCCCCCTGAAGGAAGATGCACAGGAAAAAAAAATACTACAAAGAATTTACCCCCAATAATTTGTAACTGATGAGCTTAACAGAGAAGTCTAGTCTGAAGGGCTTTTGAATGAGATCAAACATTGCTTGTCTGCCTTTGCAATCTTGAATCTTTAAAGACATCTTACCGGGCACCATGTCTTCAGGGATATCAAATGAGTACGTTGCACGGGAGAACTTTGGCGTGTGGTCGTTCACGTCCTTGACGGTGATGTTCAGCGTCATGTCAGATGACTGCTTTCCATCGTCTGCACGCACCAGGAGGGAATATTTTGAACGTCTCTCCCGGTCTAGTTTCTTGGTGGCGATGAGATCTCCGGATTCAGGGTCGATACGGAAGCTGTCATCTGCCCCACTGATGATCGTGTACGTCACAAGAGCATTGGGACCCTGAGGTTAAAAAGAATGCGATAACACCAAACAACAAGTTGGGATAGAGTCATCTATTTCACTCCAATATGATTTTTCCTTGTTGGGTTCCTAGTAAACCCAAACTCATTACTTGCAAGTGAGGATTTATAAAAACAGTTTGATTTGTTGTGCTGAACCATGATTGAAATTTAAGTTCTTCAGATACAGGAGGAAGACCATCAGGCATCAAAGCAAATCTATCTACTAGGAAATTAGATTGTTTATTACATGTTAGCATGCCATGTCTCTAGGACAAAATATCTGCTTGTCTAGCATGAATGAAACCCCTAACATGGCCTTTTTCCACAGAGACAGTCCATAAAGTGGAGTCTTGTGATTTCAAAAAGGCCATGAAGAAGATCACAGATCAAGATAGTGACACCAAATAAAGCACAAGTGGGAAAACACTGAATTGAAGGGATTACATCTCACTGACCTTCACAAACAAACAAGCTTTGAGCATGCTAATGAGAAATCCACCCATCTTATCAGGACCTTAATGTTGTTGCTTTACCACTAAGATTTTATGTTAAGAGAAAATGTCTAGCAGTGTAGACAGAAGGAACAGGTTTTCTTGGACGAAGGCAACGTTGCTGAACAACACAGAGGACCCCTTTATAAGCATAAATGACACGGAATAATAGATTTTTGGAAAGCTGATAAACCTAAATGGCCTTTTTTACGATTAAAGGTCAAACGAGTCAGAAAAAAATACGAAGAAACACAAGAGCTGAGTGGTGATATTCACGAGAGACTTGCGCTTCCTCTTTGAACTTTTGGGGGGTATAGTGTTCGTCTATAAATGCAACTAATAGATCATCTATTACATCGGACAAGTACAAGCGCCATAACACATGCGATCACTATAGCGAGAGGCTTTGGAATCAGAGACGGGGACTGAATGCACTATGACCTGTGAATGAGGCTGACGACAGAGCTTGACGTTTACATTTGTGCTGGGGACAATAGGAGATCAGACAACTGTCTCACTCTGTGTCTTCTGCCAAAAAAGCAAAAGCAACATCAAAAAGCTACTGCTGCTCAGCGAGATGAAGCGAGGGCTCCGGTTACAGTTGGTTAAGAGCTAAGCTAAAAGAGACTCTTTCAGCTATGCCTGATGTTTGTGTGATGCTTTTTGATCCCCTTGGAACAATGGAAAGGCTTATAGGGTAGAAGTGCTGCATTAAGCTGGTTTTTATATGCGTATTGACACATTTACTGCCTAAGTGAATAAGCTGTGTTGAAATAAACTGTATGTACGCAGCGGTGCTTCATGGTAAAATCAGCTGGAGAATGATGTGTTAGTTGGCCGTTGTGGTATAAAGCTCCTCCATGTTTTACAGATTCAACCTCTCTTTGGCAGTAAAGCAGTCTTCAGACAAATATTTTTGTAAAACTAAAGAATTTCAAGTCGATCAGATCACTGTTTTGGTTTTTAACGTTTCCAAATCTATTGAACAGATAGTGAACTTGCATTTGTTAATATGAACAATATTTATTTATAACTGTTTATTTCATTAACTGGTTTCAATTACAGTATTATAATGCATATAATTGCATGTGTAAGAAAATAGCTGCTCCCTTATTTCTCAAGGGGAAACCACAGGGAATGGATCTGCATGCTTAATTTGGCACAGATTTTATGCTGGATGCACTCCCTGAGGCAACCCTCCCATTTATCCAGGGCTTGGGACTGGCACTAGGAATACATGAGTCCATCTCTCCTCCTGGAATCAAACCGGATTCGATATGTGTGTTCCCCTCTACACCACAGAGCCACATCTTATTGATTGTATCCCTCAATTGATTTAAGAATTCTGGAACTTGTTATTTACTTTTTGATGTTGAAAGACATTTGAAAGGTAATCACAGTTTAAATGGCTCACTGTTAAAATGCATGTGGGATTGAACAAACTATTTATACATATAGTACATAGTCAAATGCAAATGTAATGTTTTACTGTAGGATTCTTTAAAGTGATCCTGTCATTAAATCAGTGAACTCTGAAAGGTTAAAAACTTTAAGTGAATGTAGAGGAGATTTTACTGTTTGGCCATGTCTGACAGAAGAAAAACACAAGAAACTATAAAATATTCTCTTCCCTTGTCTAACTTTTTATTTTTTAACTGTCTGCTTTTAGGCCTTGTGCCTAAAAGCAGACATTTAACACACAGAGTAAATATAATCACAGGGCTAACTTCTCTTACTTGCTCTTATCTCTTTCCCATGGCCTGTTTTTTATGATAGATAAAAACTCTTATTGACGTCTTATTGACCTCGTCTCTCATTGCATTACCAGACTTGGTCTGAGATCCAGGCCCAATAAAAAATGGGGGCGATGAGGAGGACGGAGTGAGGTTCTGCTCATCGAAGGACCCTGCTGTCATCAATCAGTGGCTCCAGATCTGGCAACCTCATTAGCCACCTGGGCCGCAGTCCGGAACCCAACACCATGGTTTGCCAATTAATTTTCTGATAGGGTTCAAAGGCAGAGCAAGGAAGGTGGGAGAGGCCGAGATGGGGGTCCATCTAGGCTTCAGTCCAACACACACACATACCAACAAAAACTATAAACACATGCATTTAAAAATAGGTTTATTCTCTTTTAAAACTGTTTGATTCTGCTGAACAATCCCATGTCTTTCTCTTTTCGTAAAATCTTTACACGCACTCAAACACACTCACATCGACACTGTTCGCCCTCTTGACCTCCACTCAAGAGTCTGACTACTTTACGGCTCTCCAAAGACACGGAGGGTTGTTCGGAGGAAAAGGAAAAAAAAAAAAAAACGAAGGCTGGCCAATTAAACAGCAGCATTCCAGGGAGCGAAGCGCACCAGGCAGGGGCAGAAGGAAACTCATTTAGTAGATGAGTGGCTTTTGGGAGCACGCAGTTCCTATGAGAAGCGAGAGGTGCGAAGCAGACAGCGCCGGTGGGGATAGCAAGCTTCCTGTATGCAACAGCACCAAGACAGCAAGCCAATCATAACATAGACTCTTGGAAAACAAGCAATGTGTTGTCACTAACAGCTACAGATACAGAGAGGTAAGGATGACCCAACAGTCTGTGCTGCTGGTGTGTAAATCCATTCTACAAGTGTGCAAAATAGCCAAAAATCTCCTTGTTGTGGGTTTTTAGGCCTCTGGAATGCATTACTGTTCACTTGGAGCCTGTGCTTCCTTGCAGGGATCTCTCCTAAAACCCCCATTGTTGCATTTTTCTTCATTAATAAAGTTTTTTTCTTTTTTTTTTTTTTACCTGTGACATATTTTCCACATAAGGTCAGAATTCTAATAAAATGCTCACAGTCTCTCCAAAAGCACAAATGGCTGCATATTTCTTTTAAATGAGGTGAGAAACATTCTCAGAGAGGCCTAACTTGCATTACACAAAAGAGCAGCGTTTTATATTGATTTCCTTTCAACCCCACTGCAATCCCCTCCTCCTTTTTTGGGGTGGAAGTGGGCACAGTGAAAAGCGGATGGGTAGAAACAGCATTTTAATACCCTCACACATGAATCCCACATGTAGCGCTGTTAAATTGGATGGGATCATTATGATGTCTGAATTCAGCCCGTCAGCTGGCCAACAGCTTGCACTCTTGGCTACTCTGCGCTGGCTCACACATGTGGCTTTCTCAACAAGAGCTCCAATGCGTTCCGTACGCTTAGTGTCAGCGCAACTTAAGTTTCCTGCGTAAGGATGTGGGCAAAAGCTTGGCTGGCCTCATATCTGGCTCTGAGTGAGAGCTGGAATGAAGCACAGGCTTCTATTTAGCAGCCTATTCATGGCAGCGCTGAAGTTTGGAGTAAACATCACTAGAATCTGTAATTCCTAAAAAGGCTCCTCTACATTCTCTTTAAGTGCTTCTTTTTTTCATTTGAATCCCTGCTTGGAAGCGAAATGTGACTTCTCTTGAATTCAAGTTCTTTAGGTGGGTAATTCAAGCACGGCTCATATGCATATGCGTGCTTGTAAGAATGAACTCTTAATTTTCTACAAATTACCGAAAAGCCTTCGATTTCAGCCTAAGCACCACAGGTCAAGCTTCTCTTAACTTCAGATATGTGGAAAAAGTGAACAACTGCACAATTTGATTTCAATACCATATGCTAAGCCTTTCAAGATCAAAACTGTGAATAGTTTGGAACTGAAAAAAGAAAATAATCAAATAACGTCCTTAAATCCCCCTACTGAAAAGACTGACTTGCTTCCAGGTCCGAGATTTACAGTCAATATAGTATTCTGACAAAAGAGAAATGGCATAAAGTGGGACTTTGTATGACTTTTCTCACATTCAGAGCAAAGAGATGGGAGCGAGGTAACAGCTGTGCAATAAAAACGTGTGGCCTCATAAGTTAACATTAAATCTGAGTCCATATTCCTGCGTTCTAATCTCTCGCCCCTCTATGGCCCGAGTCTTTCCACTCACTTCAACTGTGTCCTTTGGCTTTGGCGAGGGACCGCAGACCTTTGAGATGCCGGCAGGGCCTGCTTTTTGCTCGCGGCAGGATTTAATGTCCGTATCCTGCCGAAAGCAGCCAAAGATGGAGCCTTTGACTAATTCAGAGTGATACTGCTGATGTAATGTGAACTACGGGGACCGCGGAGGGACTATCAGGATGACAGGACGAAGAATCAATCGATGTTTCTGCGACACCAGCGGACTCAAGACATCTCAGATAACATCAACATTTAAGGGTGAAAATGAGCAGACTCTAAATGTGCGTGTGTCTTAGGGGAAAGCACATTAATTGCTACAAAGCGGTGATTTATGCTTTTGTGGTAGTGCGTAAGAGTTGAGGCAGGCAAGGATGGTGCTTTCCCAAACTGTCTTGGCTGCTTTGTGTCACTGTGTGGAGTCGCGAGCACGTGCACATCTGACCTTGAACTCAACTAACGCTGTACTCTACAACAGGCAATTCCCTATTTTTAATGAAATTTAATCAAATAATTAGCAATATCTATAGATGATAGTAAAAAATACAATTTCCCACAGCTAAAGGCAACATCTTTAAATCACAGCAAAAACCCAGAAAATTGACAATAATGTTTTTTTAATCCTGAGGTAATATACTGCTGAGATTTTCCATATACCAGGTTATGACTTTTATTGCCAATGACAGCGACTGTAAAATTAAGAACTGCTGTAAAAATAAATACTACCCTTATCAGAATAATAATGAACTCACAATCATAATCAATCAGGGACATGCAGTCTAGACTGTTTCCATTTCTTTTTGCCTTGAATATTTGCAATTTTGGTATGAAAATGGTCAACTGACAACGATGTTAAAAAAACA
Organism: Maylandia zebra; assembly: GCF_041146795.1. Lineage (NCBI taxonomy): Eukaryota > Metazoa > Chordata > Actinopteri > Cichliformes > Cichlidae > Maylandia > Maylandia zebra. The sequence goes on along the minus strand of NC_135168.1, from coordinate 18,624,251 downwards.
TTTGAATTTTTAGTGGTTTTGACACTGTAGGAACAAAAATTTAGAGCACGTTTTTAATTCAAATCGCTTCCAGGATATCTATTCCGAAAGCGGTGAAGTGGAAAACGGGCAAAGAAAAGCACGAAGACACCGAGCCATTACCTCGTCCGCATCCGTGGCTGTTAGCTGCATTATCTTGAAGCCATCTCCAACGTTTTCCTCGATGGTCACGTCAAGAATGTCATTAGGGAAAACGGGCGGGTTGTCGTTGACATCCTGCAGCGTGATCTCCACCTGTGGAGGAAGAATAAACAGCACACTTTCCATTAAAGTACTGCCAACCTGTTACAGTCTGTCTGCAACAGCTGTTGAGATCGCTGTAAAGAAAAAAACCCCGTCTGAGTCGTCTCGGGTTTCAGAAGATGAAGAAGCTGCACTAGCAGGGAAATTTATCATTTTCTGGCTCCACGGGGTATAGAGAGGAAAAAGTGTGAAATTATCAGCTGCGAGTCTTGCCGTGAAAACTTGCAAACAAGAAAGCCTGAATTTTTCTCCCATCCAAAGTTCGTGTATTTTTCGATCTACTAACAGAACAAGTCACATCTTAAACTGACAGAACTATATAACTGCTCGAGAGTGAATGCTCTATAAAAATGTGATGATAAATATAGTTCAAAGAAAAAGTGAATTTCTGAAAGTTGGTGCTGCTTTAGGTGCGACACCAACCCACGATAAGCTTCTGTAAACCAACATATCTAGAGAAGTGCATTGTGGGTCTATGGTAGACCTCATATACCCCACTGTCACTGGAGCTCATGGAAACTGTATCATTTACAAATTGACTTGAGGCTCTTTTCCGCAGAGACGCGCAGCAAATGTAACAGTAGAGCAAACTAACTGCAGCGCAGGGATTTTCACTTTCAAGTCTTACAAACCAAAATAAACACACATTACAGTAGACCACGGACCCCCCATGTGGAAAAACTTTGCCCCCCCACACTGAAATACTTGTTCTAATAAATTAAATCTAATACAGATGCGACAGTGGGAAGAGTGAAACCTATGATTAGATCAGTTGTTTATAGAAATTATACGATTTCAAGTGAATCAAAGCGTCCGTTGGCTTTTGCTCATTCACTCAAGACCATGTGGAGCACAAACGTTCTGTGACCACACGTGGAGAACCCTCCGCCACCATCCCGGCTTGCAGCTAATACTCCATGTGTGGACGTCCCTTTCAAGAATGTTTGTTGTTGTGCTTTTGATTGGACAAGTTGTTTGTTCATAGTAAAGGAACTCTTGAATTGATGATCTTTTATGCTCAACTTAGCCAGCACGCGCACTGATAAAGCTTAACGCAGATGATAAAGAAGCAATCGGTACTCCATCGATAATTTAGAATGCTAACCGTGAGCCAGGTCTTCTTACAAAAAAAACTGAATGAAATCCAACAAGGTAGAAGCAACAGACATGCACATTATGGATTTTCAGTGGTTTGTGCATCTAAATAAGTTTACTGCTTTGCTTTCAACCATGGGTGGCTGTAGCTCAGGTGGCAGAGCAGGTCAGCCCCTAATCAGAAGGTCGGTGGTTCGATCCCAGGCTGCATCCTGGCTGCATGCCAAATATCCTTGGGCAAGATACTAACCCCGTGTTTGCCTACTGGTGGTGGTCAGAGGGCCCGGTGGCGCCTGTGTCCGGCAGCCTCGCCTCTGTCAGTGCGCCCCAGGGCAGCTGTGGCTACAATGTAGCTTGCTATCACCAGTGTGTGAATGTGTGTGTGAATGACTGAATGTAGTGTAAAGCGCTGCATTTGTATAGCGCTTTTCTATGGACTAGAAAAGCGCTATACAAATGCAGGCCATCTATGGTATAGGAGCACAGTATGAGCAGTCACATGACCCCGTTTGTCCGTCTGAGGGGGAAAGTGGAAACCCTGGAGACAGTGAGAGTGACACATTTATGGCTTCAGATGTTCTGCGTCTAGCGTGGTGATATTACATTTCCACTCGCATCCCACAACTTAAACTGCTATCCCTTCCACCTCATCTACTAACCCAAATATGCATTTCAAAGCCAGTAAACATGGCTCGCTTTTGAATCATAACAGACATTTTGCTGCGCATTCTCTGTTTATTGCTTCTATAAATATGGAAAAGCCGTGTTTAAATTCTCCAGTGATAGGATCTCCATTAATGTTGACAGTGATTATGGTAATTCTTGTGCCAGGCATCACTGTAACACACACGCGCACGCAGCGAGGCATTACTGAGATGATATAAAGAAATGGGAAAAGAACAGTTGTTAAAAGTCTACAGTGGGTGCCGCTTTTTTTTTTTTTTTTGAGGTAACAAGAGTTTCCCAGTGGGCATTTATAGACCAGACAACAGGCCTCAAGGCCGTATGACCACAGAGGTGGGGGGCTTAAACACAGCGGTCTATTCATACTGGGCTATTTACAGGAAAAGCGGCCTTCACATGTCCCACAAATCTGCTTTGCAACCAACAGAAACAGGAAGCGCTTCATAACAGCTGCCACTGACGCCTTTTGGGAAAAGTTTAATTAAAGTTGACCCAGAACAAAAAGCCTGATGGGGGATATGGCTGAAATAGTGTCACAGCCTGACTGAATAAAATACTCTTCTGCTGTTCACTAATGTGACACCGCGAGGGCAAGTCTGAGCAAGGTCACAATTAGAATGAATCCAGTCGCTTAACACTGCCTGGATGCCAGGATGCTGTCCACTTATTAAACCCACTCTGAGTTGGCGTCTGTCTGTCTGCATGAGTGGAGATAATTACAGAAGAACAAGACAGATTATGTCCCGGGCACCGGCAATACAGAAGTCTCATAAACAACCACAATGACAGCGGCTCTCGACTCAACTTGCGCCCGAGCCGAGGGACCGGGGCAAAGTCAACAAACAATGAATATTTATCTCCAACCCTGTGTGTCCCCTTGATGTGTAAATAATGCAAGGCCCACTTCTGAGGAGTGAACTAATTAGGGTAGAAGTGCAGTTTTGAGAAATAATTACGCCTTATGCTTCCAGTTTGCATTACCCAGGCTCCCACGGGACAGCAACATATCAAAGCGCTCTGGTGAAAAATTCATCGGAGGAAGAGGAAGCGAGGTCAGGAGAGGGAGGCTGAGAGAGGCAGGAAGAGAGGTTTTGTTCCCTCTACCTGTCTGCTGCTCATGGCGAGCAGGCGGTTAACCCAGATGCCGTGGCCCAGGCAGGTGAAACACATTAGTTTACAAGGCAAAGATTGTGTTTCACGAACTACTGTTTCAAGTTGCAGGTGCTGCTAACTGGCCGCCAGAGTTTTATTATTTATGGAGAGGTATGAATGATTCAGGTGTCAAGCGGTTCCTGAGTGCTGTCGATTATAAGACCGTAAGTGATGGAAAGTATTTGTCCGAGAGCCTGAGACCAGAGCTCAGGAGTGATAAATTCATCTAAAATTCCCAGAGCTTGTATGATGCATGCAGAAATGACAGGTGGAAAAATTTAGATGTCTGAGCTCATGTTATGTAATCAAATCTCTTTTCTTGCGCATAAAGTTGAAATTTAAAGAGTAAGTTCACCTTAAACCACAAGAGACGTTTTTCTCACCGACCTCTGTTTTGATTGCGAGTCCAACACAGATCGAGTGAAGGAACTGTCAAATTTGCTTTTCTTAGAGCTTTAAAATGATATATTTCAGTATTTCAAAAGCAATGTGTATTTCTAGTACAAATGTCCCTGTTACAATATAACATTACTCTTTCTACCAATACGGAACACTGGGGACGATTAAAGATGATGAACTGAAACTTTAAAAATCATCACAAATAAAATCTGCACAGTATTGTGCAAAAATCTTGAGCCACACCTCATTTCTTTACATTTTGCTACGAAAATGGGAAAAAGGTGCAGAGATTTATTGAAGCATGTGGGTACATACATGGAAACAGAGTTTGTACAATTCTGATGAGCTTTAAAGTCAATATTTGGAGTGACCACCTTTATTCTTCAACACAGCCTAAACTTTCTTGTAATTTCTTTAAGTAGTCCTTAAGTAGGATATTCAAAGCCTTTTTTGGGTGTTTTTTGTCCTGTTCTCTGTCAACATGATAGCACACTGCTTCAATAATGTTGAGGTCCGCACTGTGGCGAGGCAAATCCATGACTGGTAGTTTTCCACTGCAAGTGTTTTCTTTCAGAAAGTCTAGAAAACTATTGCTCATGACCACTTTACACTAAAACTAAAAACTATTGCAAAGCAATATATCAAAAATGCATAAAATCAACAACTTGGATGGCTTGTAAGTGAATCTTACCATATAGCTGCCTAATAGGTGAAGCCTAACAAACACCCAGCAGCTAAAAAGGCCCTAACTTTGGGTCTTAATAAATTCTAATCAGTCATTTATAAGAAAAAACTTCAACCCCTATACAGTTACTATAAAGAGATAAAACAGCCATAGAAACCCAAACTGCTTTTGGCATAAGGTTGTAGACATGCTTATTTCTGCTGTACATTTGGGAATTTTAACATAGTGGGGGTCGATTGACTTTTGGAGCGTGACATAAAGTGGAAATACAAGGAACTGCAGCTTCTGGCTGCAGTTCCATATTGCTTCAGTTTCTCAACACGAGAGGCTGCCTCCAGGTACCAACACTCCACATTTATCCATCTTTAGAAATACTTGCTCGTAGATTAAAAGCAATATCAAAGTAAAGGAATTCAGTTCAAGCGTAACAGCATATACCAGAACACGTCTTCGATTCCACCACATTTTATTTTCCACAATGAGAAGGAACCAGTTGTGGTTACAGCTGGAAAAAAATATATATCTATCACCTGCGTCCTTGAATGCCATTTTCACCACATCTAAAAAGTGGAAGTTGCACAGGTTTTCATATGTTTCCCACTTAAAAAATCTCATACTTGCTCTCTTGCCAGGTCCACTGCAGACAGTCAGACACAGGCAGGGGGGAGATTTAATGTAGAAGCAAAAGATGTATTATTTGAGTCCGGTCCCATGTACACTGCACACACATTTTGTCAGTTAGCGACTCAGTTGTTTTTAATAACTAGTAGAGAGTCTGATAATTAAGTGAGCAATGGTGTGCATTAAAAATGAGTAATGCAGTGCATGCTTGCTCCACTGAACGCCACGAACCTCTGAGTGAAAAGGGTGAACTTCACATCATTAGCACAAACGTTTCTTCCAACCTCGCTGAAAAAAATGTGACCTCTGAGTGCAACTGATGCAACAGTTGGCCTGTAAATGTTGAGATCATCTGATCGTTAAAAAAAGTAGAAAAAATTGCTGGAGCTGGGTGCGCCTCCTGCTGGAAATAATCATTTCAAAATGATTAAATGTCTCATTAGATGCTGTTGACGACTTGGGGTCAAGGGTTGGGGGAAGCACCGACTTCCCGTGCTCATTATACTCGGCCTCTGAGATTGAACGATTCCACTTTGCATCATCCGCTTTTCACTGATGTGCACGAAGATCAACTTGGGCCTAATGTGTTAAAAACTGGGATCACAAAGCAATCCAAAATACTCCACTTCATCACAGAGTCTGAGCCAGAATCATACGCTGTTAAAGTTATTCAGGCTTTTTTGGCCGAGTCGAAACTGTTAAATTGGACAAAGAGATTTTTGCAAAGCCATAAAAGAGTTGACACTAAAAGCCTTTGATTATGATGACGTGTAAGAAATAAATAACCAAAATGAATTCCATCGATGTTTGTCTCTTTAGAGCGACGTGATGGACGTCTAAGGTTCTGTTTATCTAACACTTCAGCTGGTATAATGCAAGGACTATAAAGAGTTGAAGGTTGGTACAGCTCGTGGCGGTTAGCTGAGTATTTCAACAGAAGCTGAAAAATACTTCAAGTGCTGCGTTTCCAAAAAGGAGCAGAAGAGTCATCAGTGAGCCTTCTCATATTCTGAGAGGTTACATCCCTTCCAACCACTAACTGGGAAACCTTTGAGGAACCACACCCAGGCAGGTCAGTAAGGACATCTGAAACAATTCCCACAACTGATTCGACAAAGCATCAAACTTCCAGGAACTTCGAACTAACTCGCAACATACTGGAAAATCATGGAGTCTCCACACTTCCTGCACTATATAAGGGGCACTGTATTGTATGAAGGAATCTGTCATCTCTGAACTGAAATGGATTACCGACCGTCTAGAAAAAGCCCAGGACCGTGTCTGTGTTTGCCTTACTTAATCTGAAAACCGTATGGCATGATCCATGTGCATCTGATGAATTCCCTGCTATGTATAAAGAGAAACTGTAAAGAGGACCTGAATGATAGAAGGCCACATTCAACATGATACATTTCCCGCAGCTCTAGAGACACACAGACAAAGACCAGCATTATTTCACTTCATCTTCACTTCCTCCTCTAGCTCTTCTTGTGGTTATTTCAGCTGTTTAGACCGAACATCGTAGACTCTTGGCTCCAGATTTATGGAGCTAAAGAAGTCATGAGTTCTGTGGGTCAAGGATATTGGTAAAAGTGGTTCAGTCTTCTAACAACAAAAGGAAACACAACTAAATAATTAAGACAAGGTCAAATGGAGCTCTTCTGTACGGCTTCTTTAACACGTGTACAATCGCAACTGGCTCCATCTGTCAAACAAAGGCCTGCAGAGTAATTCATCTTCCAACCGCAGTCATCAGGCTCGGCAAAGTGCATGCGCGCCCTGGAGACAGGAATTTGCTGGAGATGGGAACGTGCCCGGGAAAAAGCAGACAAAGCTGGATGTCAGCCAAACCTCAACGCACAGTGTAAGGGAAAAGTCAGGATACGATCATATCCCCCTCAAGTCCCCCCTAAAATTTTCTGCAGTCCCATGAAAAAAAGAAAAAAGAACAACACTAAGGAATAAAATGAGAGACAAAACAACACAAAAAAACCCAGGAGAGTCTGCAAATGATCAGAGAGCACCTCGGCCATAAGCAACCAACAAGGGGAGAGACGATGTTGGACAAGTGGTTTTAATAAAAGGGATCACTCTGCTCTTGGTGGACCACTTCACCAACTGTTAAAAGATTGTTTGTCTACAGCAGGCCTCTTCAAGCCCCCTGCGAACTCTTGCCAAATGAGGTTCCCTCCAAGTGTTTCGAGCGGAATATACTGTATAATCCAACAGAACAAATAACCTTCCAGGTCATGTGGGCCAGCGTATTGTTTCACCCAGGCTCTGGGCCATCTTTGCACACAGCAGAGTGAAAAAAAATTGTGATGGATTGCTATTTTTAATGGTCTTGTATCCGGCTGCGAGCAGCGCATACAGGGGTTCTTCTTCACTATAAACAGCCATAACTCTTTCTCCATTATTCCTACCTGGGAGAGTTAGATGGAAAGTTTAATTAGACCTTGCGCAAGATCAGAGTAGAGACAAGATTTCGCTCTCCTTGAAGCTGGAGTACAATTCAAAGCCATCGCTGAAATTACCATAGCCTATTAACTGCAGCGCGTTCTGTATCCATGGATTAAAAGGTTAGAAGAACATCAAAACAAGCATTTTCTCCTTCTGGTGAGATGAAAGTTAAAAAACAAAATAATTAGCCTATTTGTGAGAAGTATGCTTTGAAGATATAAGAGAAGAAATGTATTTTGTTTTTATCAGTTGTCTGTCTTTTTGAAGGAGTTCTTAAAAATGGAAGGAGACCATAATGGCCGCCTGTCTCGGTGTTGGTGCCACTGACTCTGCGTGAGTCTATGGCCTTATCACTCTCACTCGCTCTCGCTACAATTACTTCCAATCACGGCATTCAAGCCGTGCAGACCATGGAAAGCAGAGCAAATGAGAAACACAGCACTTTGTTACCCCTAAAATAGATCAAAAACACAACTATGTTCAGATTTTTAACCATTTCTGGGACTGATTTCTGTAAAAAAAAAAGCCATTAATTATTGTAGAAATGGCTCAACGTGCCTAAAGCTTAATAGAAAACGACTTGTGACCAGTGACTTTTTCATCAGCCTCAGTATCATTTCTGGATACTTTGCACTATGTTTCAGAGCAAAATAATGCATCTAGTCCTACTGTTTACTTCTTAAGGGTTAACATACTGCTTTGTTTAAAAATGCTCCTAATGACAGCACATTTTTGCAAAGGGTAAGAGATTTGAGAATATTTCCCAGCCTGTGGATGAGCTTGTAATCCATAAACTGATTTAAAATAATGGAAAAACAAAGCTTCATGTTTCATCCCGTACTGTAGCTGCAGTAAAGTCAGATGCTTTGCCACAGATTAAATTCTTTAACAGTAATGAAGACAGAGTGTGTGCCAAATGGATCACTTAGAACATCAAAAACAGGGCCTACAAACTACTACATAAACTACTTAACACACCTAATGGGAAGGTTCTTCAGTAAAGGCTCTTGTACATTTTTTACTTTAGATGAACAAACTATTATTTCAATGCGGTGCTCAAAAAAAGGACCAAGTAATATTTTTCTCTAATAACGCAAATTTGCTTCAATATGTCTGGAGCCGTTGGAAAATTGTTCCAAGTAATGCACGTAATCACAGACCTCGCAGTAGTGGGATTTTTACAGATAAATGCTCAATCTGAGTGACATACAGTAGATATCAGGCATCTTTCTCTAAAGCCAGCGTTGGTTTCCAAGACTTCTGGAAGGTCTGTGCGAGGCTTTAAAGACCATTATGGCATCAGTTTCATTGTTACTGTCACCCACTGATAAATGCATACGATTTACAGGAGCTGAGGGAATGAAAAAACACATTAACGAAGGATCTCTGTTTGGATTTGACCTAATTATTAATAAATCAAATCTGCGATGACACTCTCCCCCTTCATCCCCAATGCAGTCTGCTACTTCTGAGGATAATTAAACAATTAGCCTATGCTAATGATGTTTAGGACTGATCAGATTATCTGTCCATTAGATCTGACTTCCATCATGGTGACGTGTTGGAAGAAGATGAAAGGAAATTTCCCTCCCAGACGTTTCATCTACCTGTTTGTTAGTAACAGAGCATGTATCCCTCCACTGACTTAGAGGGTCTATATTTAATAGTATTATACACTCAAAAAAGTGAAATTTGGTGGTTATTGCATTTACAAGACTCTAACATGTAATTTGAACACAATGAATTTATGTTTCTAAGGTGAACGTAATAAAATCATATAAGATCTACATGAAATTTACCAACTTAGCGCCTCTTAAATTTATTCTTGTTGATATGACATGATAAAATCTAACAAGAGTGGTTAGCTGCCTTAAAGACTCGCGATATCACAAGATCACGTGAGATTCTAAACAACAAGAGGCAGGAAAGCACATGGTTTGCTTCGCGGTCATCTTGGAAAGGTAAGAGTGAATCTATCTTCATCCATCTTGATGAAAATACTTTTTGCACAAAAGTATCATTAGTTTGTCGATTCTTTTCAGTTCTATTTATTCACATTTGTTTTTTTGTTTTTAAAAAAAAAATCTGTTTGTTTATGCCATTCTAGCTAGCTAACACATTAGTGCAAGAATATAGCACAATGACATGCTAGCATGATAGCCTAATATGAAAGACTTAGCTACTCCAAATATAGATATTGTTTATAACTTAACCTCTGCACATAAGCTAGTTTGGCTCTACCACAGAGACTGTTGTGATAAATTTACATTTTACGTGTGGGTTGTTGAAATTTGTAAGTTTGTAAGTTGCAACTGATGGACAGTGGTTTATTTAACAATTTATGTGTTTTTAGTACACTGAGGAGGAAAGACAAAACATGAACAGATATGTTTTCCATCCATCCATCCATCCATCCATCCATCCATCTTCATCCGCTTTGTCCGGGGCCGGGTCGCGGGGGCAGCAGCCTAAGCAAAGAGGCCCAGACCTCCCTCTCCCCAGCCACCTCCTCCAGCTTGTCCGGGGGAATACCAAGGCGTTCCCAGGCCAGCCGAGAGATATAATCTCTCCAGCGTGTCCTGGGTCTGCCCCAGGGCCTCCTCCCGGTGGGACATGCCTGGAACACCTCACCCAGGAGGCGCCCAGGGGGCATCCTTGTCAGATGCCCGAACCACCTCAGCTGGCTCCTTTCGATGTGGAGCAGCAGCTGCTCTACTCTGAGCCCCTCCCGGATGGCCGAACTTCTCACCCTATCTCTAAGGGAGAGGCCAGCCACCCTTCGGAGGAAGCTCATTTCTGCCGCTTGTATCCGCGATCTCGTTCTTTCGGTCACTACCCACAGCTCGTGGCCATAGGTGAGGGTAGGGACGTAGATCGACCGGTAAATTGAGAGCTTCGCTTTTACACTCAGCTCCCTCTTCACCACGACGGACCGGTGCAGCGTCCGCATTACTGCAGCTGCAGCCCCAATCCGTCTGTCGATCTCCGGCTCCCTTCTCCCATCACTCGCGAACAAGACCCCGAGATACTTGAACTCCTCCACTTGTGGCAGGAACTCATCCCCGACCCGGAGTGGGCACTCCACCCTTTTCCGGCTGAGAACCATGGCCTCAGATTTGGAGGTGCTGATCCTCATTCCCGCTGCTTCACACTCGGCTGCGAACCGTTCCAGTGCGAGCTGGAGGCCTTCACCCGATGAAGCCAACAGAACCACATCATTGGCAAAAATCAGAGATGAGATTCTGAGGCCACCAAAGCGAAAGCCCTCCGCCACTTGGCTGCGCCTAGAAATCCTGTCCATAAAAATTATGAACAGAACCGGAGACAAAGGGCAGCCCTGGCGAAGCCCATCACCCACCGGGAACGAGTCCGACTTATTGCCGGCAATGCGAACCAAGCTCTTGCAACGGTTGTATAGGGATCGAATGGCCCGTAGCAATGGGCCAGACACCCCATATTCCCGCAACACCTCCCACAGGACACCCCGAGGGACACGGTCGAATGCCTTCTCCAAGTCCACAAAACACATGTAGACTGGTTGGGCAAACTCCCATGCACCCTCAAGTATCCTGGAGAGGATAAAGAGCTGGTCCAGTGTTCCGTGACCAGGACGAAAACCGCATTGTTCCTCCTGTATCCGAGGTTCGACTAACGGACGAACTCTCCTTTCCAGCACCCTGGCATAGACTTTCCCAGGGAGGCTGAGGAGTGTGATCCCCCTGTAGTTGGAACACACCCTCCGGTCCCCTTTCTTAAAGATGGGGACCACCACCCCGGTCTGCCAGTCCACAGGTACTGCCCCTGATCTCCACGCAACATTGCAGAGGCGTGTCAACCAGGACAGCCCTACAACGTCCAGAGCCTTCAGGAACTCGGGGCGGACCTCATCAACACCACGGGCTCTGCCACCAAGGAGTTGTTTAACTGCCTCAGTGACCTCGCCCCCGGAAATTGGCGGGTCATTCCCCTCATCCCCAGACTCTGCTTCCTCCTCGGAAGACGTGTCAGTGGGATTAAGGAGGTCCTCGAAGTATTCCTTCCACCGCCTGACAATTTTCTCAGTCGACGTCAGCAGCGCTCCGCCAGCACTATACACAGTGCAGGTAGAGCACCGCTTTCCCCTCCTGAGACGTCTGCCGGTTTGCCAGAATCTCTTCGAGGCAGTCCGAAAGTCTTTTTCCATGGCCTCTCCGAACTCCTCCCACACCCGAGTTTTTGCTTCAGCCACTGCCCGAGCCGCATTCCGCTTGGCCTGTCGATACCTGTCGGCTGCCTCCGGAGTCCCACAGGCTAACCAAGCCCGATAGGACTCCTTCTTCAGCCTGGTGGCTCCCTTCACCTCTGGTGTCCACCATTTGGTTCGGGGATTACCACCACGGCAGGCACCCACCACCTTGCGGCCGCAGCTCAATGCAGCAGCTTCGGCAATGGAGACTCTGAACATGGTCCATTCGGACTCAATGTCCCCAGTCTCCCTCGGAATGCTGTCGAAGCTCTGCCGGAGGTGTGCGTTGAAGATCTCGCGGACTGGGGCCTCTGCTAGACGTTCCCAGCACACCCTCACTACGCGTTTAGGTGCACCAGGTCTGTCCAGCGTCCTCCCCCGCCACCTGATCCAACTCACCACCAGGTGGTGATCAGTTGACAGCTCAGCCCCTCTCTTTACCCGAGTGTCCAGAACATATGGTCGCAGGTCTGCTGATACGATTACAAAATCGATCATCGACCTACGGCCTAGAGCGTCCTGGTGCCACGTGCACTTATGGACACTCTTATGTTCGAACAGGGTGTTCGTTATGGCCAAACTGTGGTTAGCACAGAAGTCCAATAACAGAGCACCGCTCGGGTTCAGATCAGGGAGGCCGTTCCTCCCAATCACGCCCCTCCAGGTCTCGCTGTCGTTACCCACGTGAGCATTGAAGTCTCCCAGCAGGACAACAGAGTCTCCAGGTGGAGCACCCTCCAGCACCCCCCCCCCAGGGACTCTAAGAAGGCTGGGTACTCTGAACTGCCACTCGGCGCATAAGCGCAGATGACAGTCAGGACCCGTTCCCCGACCCTAAGGCGCAGGGAACAAACCCTCTCGTCCACCGGGAAAAACCCCAACGTACCGGCAGCAAGCCGAGGGGATATTAGGATACCCACCCCAGCCCGCCGCCTCTCACCAGGGGCAACTCCAGACTGAGACAGAGTCCAGCCCCTCTCCAGGAGACTGGTTCCAGAGCCCAAGCCATGTGTAGAGGTGAGCCCGACTATATCTAGCCGGTACCTCTCAACCTCACGCACTAACTCAGGCTCCTTCCCCACCAGAGAGGTGACATTCCATGTCCCTATTGCCAGTCTTGGCAGCCGGGGGTCAGTCCGCCAGGGCCTCCGCTCCTGGCCGCCACCCGGCACACAATGCACCCGACCCCTATGGCGCCTCCTGCGGGTGGTGGGCCTGCGGGAGGATGGGCCCATGTCTCCTCTTCGGGCTGTGCCCGGCCGGACCCCATGGACTAAGGCCCGGCCACCAGACGCTTGCCCTCGGGCACCCTCCCCGGGCCTGGCTCCAGGGCGGGGCCCCGGTAACCCTATCCCGGGCAGGGTAAACTGTTCCCTCGGTGTCCTTTTCATAAGGGTCTTATGATATGTTTTCCTGTTTTTTAATTTTTTTGAAATTAAATATTTTTCTACTTAATAAACTTGGAGACTTGCAGTTCCCTCCTGTAAAGATAATAAATGTTTAATCTTATCAGGTGGTGAAAGGTCTGGAGAGCTGGCAGGCCAGTTCATCAAATTCATGGTGAGCTAATATTTTTCTTAAAAATTATCACATTCCCATGTTAAAAATGTAATATATTCATTTTTAAGTGACATATAGTTTTGAGACCAAGAAAACAATGCATTCTGATTTTATGTACATATCATCTAAAGTTTCTTGAATTGGGGGTATGGCATGATTAAATTAATACACAAATTACAAAACAATATTAAAATGACAGACTTGTCTAAAATGCATAAATACTATTTGAAAAGATTAAGACTGTAAAACAATAGCCTCTGTATTTCTCACAAATTCCTGGTAATTCAACTAAAAGTTCTTTAATCCCACTGCTAGGTCATTGAGATGGATTTCCGTATATATTTGTTTTTTTCCCCCTCTGTGTATAAAGACTGATGCTGTTGAAATCAGAAGAGAATACATCGCCAAAGGTCTTTGCGTGTACCTGAATGAAGATCCTGAGAAGCTGGTGAAGGATTACCTGGTATGTTAACTTGCCTGTATCCTTAACTAAGGAGATGATCAAAGATAAGCTTGAACTACATACAAAAAGTTTCAGGGGATGGGGTTTTCCTATAAATTACCGGTGGCTGTAAAAAATACCTTTTAAAATAGGAAAAGTAAGAGCTTTAAGTTTCTCACTGGATACTACACACACCATTCTTGAGTGTTTTATACTATCATTATTATAATATCATTATAATAACCTCATTCATACACACATTCATACAAGATTTTTATGTAACATTTACACTTCAATGGATGTATCAGGAGCAACTTGGGGTTCAGTATGTTACCCATTGATAGTTTTAGTATCAGATTAGAGAAGCCAGGGATTAAACCAGTAGACAACTTGCTCTACCTCCTGTGCCACAGTCACCCCTGTCACAACTCAAGATTTTGAAAGACAGGACATTGTTGAGGTATTGAATGAACTTCTCTTGAGTCAGGAAAAATATCGGGCAGTCATTTTTGATTACATTTACATTATTATAAGGCTTGAATGAATAAAGCTTTTAGGTATTTTACATTAATGTAAAACAGATATTTACTTTTAAAACTGTTTGCAATGGACATTAGTGAGAAATCATTATCTTTTTTTTGTTTGTTTTATTGTCACAGGAAGTTGATAAAAAGCATCGCCACTGCCATAGCAGAGCCAGTCTTTGGAATCTGTGTCATTCGGTCAGAGGGTGCGGAGCCTGGCGATGACCCTCAGGATGTTGTGATTGTTCTAGAGGGGGTGGAAGTGATGGGTGAGTTGGGCAATGTAGTTTTTGCAGTGACAATGTTGCTTGGTCTGGTCTAGTCACTGAACCTGAGCTACCCTCTGAAACTCAGGTACATCTTTGAGGTCCTGCAGAAGATTCTTATGGAATTAAATGCACACGACCTATCCAACAGCACACAAAGTACAGGTTCTCAAAACACTATTTTCTCGTTGAGAAATGTTTCCATTACAACAGCTACACCATGTATCTGGACCATGAACCTAAAATAATTGCAGATATTTTCTTTTTTGAAAGTGCATCTGTTGACCTTCAAAGTAGTTGTATTGGTCATCGGAAAATCACCTGATTCAGCCATTCATTGTTGTTAAAAAATTGTTTTAACAGGTTAACTTTCCACTTTGTCCACTACTTTTTTTCTGTTATGTAACTTGTACTTGCATTTCATGTATTCTTTATACATTATGTGAAATTTGCTATAAATTCAATAAATTGGACAAAACAAAAAGATGTGTATGACAAATTTTTATTTACCTTTTAGATGTAATAGTGAAATGTATGTTAACCAGACTCTAGACTTTGTTAAATGCTCCAAAAAATTACTCTTTAAATTAACTTAAAATAATCATGGAAAGAATTTCCACGTGATTAAATTGCTTTCTATTAGCATTAAAGACTTGTGTTGGAATAACTTAATTTGTATGAGTTGGTTCCACTCAATTAACTTAAGCTGGGACCAAATTTAGTAAATTAGTTGGAGAAAACCTACTGAATTGAGTTGGAACAAAACTCTTTAAGTTGGATCAACACTATTAAAATATATTGGATCAAAATGCAGTAAATACGTTGATTCATCAATCTTTAATTAAGTTGGTCGAACTTGAGTGCATTAAGTTGGAGTAACAGAATTGCATAATGCTAAAATAAAGCAATTTAATCACGTGGAAATTCTTTCCATGATTTTTTTATGTTCATTTAAAGAGTTATTTTTTTGAGTGTAACTGCTTTGCAAGTAAAGTTACAAAAGATAAAAAGAAATCAACTGAACGAAACACAAAAAAGTGCATGAGTGGAAGGGTCAGGAATATAAGTACACATATGGTTTTGTGCGTGTCTATGTGAGCGGTGGTGTAGAAACCGGCTTTAATCCAAAACAGGACTTGGATTGTTGTGTGAAAAGCTGCAGGCACCCCCTGCAGCCCCTGTTTATGTGAAAAAGCCCTGAAAACATTAGTGCAGAGGAGCAGCAGAGTGGGGGTAGGTAGAGTGGATATATTTGTGTGTGTGTGTGAATGTGGGGGAGCTCTAGTAGTCAACTTGTGGCTGACCTGTGCTCCAGGAGGAAGCCTGACTGCCACCCAAGGTCCTGCTGATTAAATGAAAAATAACATGGTAGCTTAAGTGATAATTTGGAACAATGGGCGGACGTTTAGGTTTCACATTTTGATGGTCTTAGATGTTTCTATTCTTGTGTGATGCTTAAATGTAACGCCATTTAGTACGTTGAAGATAAATATGGGGAATTTTCAGTGTATAACGCTCCGGGAAATCTGATTTTCCTTCTTACCGAGCATTGGATAAGATACACACCGCTCTCACGTCTGTGTGTTATGCATGGAGCCTGAACCGGGCAGCGGTTAGCTGAGCTGACCATAAAATGGAAACACAAACTGAAATGTAAAAACGGCAATTTGTGGTTTTATGGGGAGTTACGTATTGTAACTACAAGCAAGTTTATCCATCCACCTAGGACTTCTGTTAGCTGCATAACATCTGCATTCTATCAAAAAACACCAAAAAACGGGAAACGACCTAAAAAAAACCAAACACCTTTCTTAATGTATATACGTTGATTATATCAGTGTTTCCACCTGCTCTCGGTCTTAAAGCTAAAGTACGCAAATTCCTGGAAAAGTCATCTGTATACCAAATTAAGCTAAATGTATCATGTCCTGTCGATTATTGTAAAAAAAGGCACAATTTCAACACAAAAATATCACACAGTAACTCATCCCACTTAAGCCTCAGCCTCACTGTAAAATCGACTGCTAAAAGCCATAACAGTGGCCGCTTTGCCCTCTATTCTGATTCTACTGACCAGATCATGTAATAACATTAAAAAAATAGTGACCACCAGTTGCCCAGTGACCACACTAATAAAGCTCTTAAAATCACAGCTCCACGTCACATATTTGACCGTGTTATTCCTGATCCTATAAATACCTTATTCCTATTCCTGCTTCACTGCCATGAAATGTAATTTTGGTGTATTATACATCTGCCTCGGTCATTTAGGCCTCAGCAGGAAACAGCTTGGCAAGAAAACCTGATCTGAAGACATTCTGAGGGGTAAAAGGAAAAAAATTGACGGAGAAATGTTGATGAATTTAACATGAGGTGGTGTAAAAAAAGTCTTCTGCCAAATAACTTGACAATGAGGGACAGTTTCCCCTGCTGAAGTCATTCATGGAAACGGGCTGGAGGGCCTGGAGACAGCTCTGCCTCTCTTTTCTTCTTCTCACTCACAGATACAATCACGGATGAAAATGCAGACTCTGCACCGATCACACAGGAGGCCGTGACATGCTCATTCATACATGCGTGATGGCCACCCTTCCCCCCTTTATTCCGGACACATACCTCCGCTTCCACATTATAGAGGTCTTACAAGGCCTCACATGTTTAACTCCCTTATATTATGATGAAGATGGGTCTTTTAGAAATACCATCCATCTTAATTAACAAGCCATTTGTATGCGCTTCAGCCCCCACGACAAAGCAGCATGGGAAGAACTCCTGTGGCCAAAGACGAATTCTAGAGCTCTAAGACATCATTAGTGGATTAAAAAACAAAAAAAAAGAAAGCCTTTAACGGCCTTCCCATGTTGCCTGCATATTTCATTATCTCCCACTGTTTGTGGCAATTCCCAGTTTCATCCTCTGGGTTTTTGGGGCTTTTTTAACCAATGAGCTCCAAAACTTTCTCCATGCAGCGAGAGCCTTGCTTCTCATTCCTTTAAAGTTCAACATAATTTGAGGCACTCTCCTCTTGATTTACAGCCCGGCCTTAACATCACTGCCTTCGCCGTCTGTAAAGTTAAAGCAACTGACGTATAGCATGTCGCTCTGCGGCTACCGAAACGAGTGAATATAATTTCTGCCTTTAGACGTCAGGCACGAACAAACAAACGTCAGCCTCGATATGATCTGTTTTCTCTCACCAGTTCTGAAGCTACGGCTCGCAATAAGAAGAGCCGCTGAAAGATCACTATGTTAAAGTGGCGCCTTTTTAGCAGATGCCTGGCTTTCGAAATGGTCACTTTTCTGGGTGGTGTGTGCGTCTGAGTGCATGGGGTCTTCCCATAGGGCCTATGTCTGGAAAACAAAAAGGAAATGTCTCAAAAACAGCCTTATGGGTAATCTGTCTTCACAGCCATTGCTTTCTTCTTTTCTTTTTCTTTCTTTTTCTTTGTCTGGCGGCACGCTTGAACGCAGCTGAATAGCCAAGAGACAATTCGTCTCAATTCTGCTTTCAGGACGCCTACAGAGGCTATTAATTGTCAACTCATAAAGGCCCCATACACGCCCCATGTGAGAGGAAGCACCTCATACTCTGGGACTCTTTTTCTCAATCTCCTCGTCAGTTTTAGCTGTCTCTACTATTATCCATAACACCTTTAGGTTTTCTCTAGGGTTTAGAGGGTCAGAGCACGAGGTCAGGAGGTTATTATTAATTCCGCTGAGAAGTTGCATTGTGGGAGCTCTTGGTTACTCTGGGGTCAAAAGCTCAGTTTAGTACAAGGGTGTCATTTGTTAGTTGACCTTTCTTGCGGCTCTGACAAGCATTTTGTCGATCGGGGGAAAGACAAAAAGGATAGGGAGAGCGCATGACTTCTGTTGTTCATTTCTATCACTTGCTGCTTTAAATAAATCCTCCAGACTTTTACCTCAAAAAAGAGACAGACTGCCCAGACAACAGGACTTGTGGGTATTTGGGAATTTGACAGAAATAAATACTCAGACAACAAAAGAGCAATGCTGTTCTTCTCTTCTTTTTACTTGGGAAGTGAAACCAGCAATCAGCAAGCATTCAAACAAAGGACTTCATACAACGGTGAACAAGAAAAAAAACGTTGATGTTTACTAGTGGGGAAATTGTTTAGTCTAGCAAAGACAGCAACAACAAAATTCAAATGTCATTATCAATATCTGTGGCAAGCAATGTGGAGATGAAACATAACATATACAGCGTGTCCAGAACTCACTCCTCACCCAGGCAAGCACACAAACAGAGCCTGAGAAGTGGCATATTAATTCAACATTTATACAACATTTTAAACAAAGGGAAAGGCGGATTGCCCTCGTAACCATAATCTTTATGAGATATGTTTAGACTGAGTGGCTTTGGAAAACACAAATACACAGTGGGCAAGATTTGATCCTGGGCATGTACAATGTTATACATCAGATATGGGTTTTTTTTTGTTTGGGAAACTCGAACGGGATGTCACAGATGAGCCCATAACGAAGCCAGAGTTTACCCACAAACTGTCAGTACCCCTTTCATGACTTCATTGCGGATTTGGGCAAAGCGTGTGATTGGAAACTGCGCCAGTATCACTACCATGCAACAGGCGGTGCATGTCAAAAAGTCGAAATGCCGGACTGACAGTTGCACGTCATGAAACGCAGAAGGGAAAAGAGCTCCTAACGTCTAAGCCGGAGAACGTCTGGTTGTTGTCACTCAGTGCAGAGAAGAGGATTTAAGAAGGGCCGAGGCGGGGTAAAAAGGCTTACCGTGTCACATATGATCTAGTCACCGACAGTTGCAGTCACCACCTCCACCTCCACCCATCCAACCCCCTCCATAGCCGTGGCATGGCATGCATGGATGAAATCAGCCACTTGGCTTGACGGGACTGAGAGAAAAGGGGGGGCTTAGAAAGTGGAAAAAGAGAATGAGGGCAGCAATTGAGAAGGCAGAAAAAGACAAGTGAGGCCCTAAAGTCAATCGGGCCTCTTGTTTCCCCTCTCTGCGCCTTTTTTCCCTTTACGCTCCCCTCCTCTTAGCCTCTTCTTCACACACACACACACACATATACACACTTTATTTCAGTCTGTCTCTCAGCTGTCCTGCAGGGTTTGTTCTACAGCGTAGTGTTATACCAATAAGCTGAGGCGATGCACTAAATATCCGGATATGGGGGATGTTCTTCCTCAAAAAAAGTTGCAGACATTATTAGAGTACAAACCGTTCTGCAATAACACTGCTATGACCTTTCGGCGCCTCGAATAAAAGTAACCACTTACTCTATAGCGGTGATCTCATCCTCCACTTCTAGACATACGCTAAAACATCATAACCTCCCATTTTAGACTGTTTTGGACTCAAGATTGATCCTTCATTGTGCTATATCCTGCCTGCGCATCCTGTTTGAACAGGAAAAAGACCAAATTGAGGAAGTAATACCTTCTCATGCGACCTTTAAATTGGCTAATCTTGATTATTTTGTCCATCTAATTAGGGTAGGCTCAATAACAGAAACATCCATTTGTATACAAGAGTGGGTGTATGCAAACAACAGCATTTATAAAGACATTAAGGGTAAATCAGCACCTCTAAACTATATATGCTTAATTTATTGGAGGAGTCTTTTCCTAAACAGCGTAGACTTTAAGCCAAGTTTCCCTAATAAAAGTTAATTTTTTAGTACATGTCCTGTTACAGATGTGCAAATAATTCTTAAGCTGATTATTTTGGCATTTGAAAAATAATTTAATTGTAAACTAAACCATAAATAGGATCTGACATCCAAAGTAAGGCAGAAAATCTCAGCTGTTGTAAGCTATTGTGAAAATGCCAGAAGATATATTAACCACGTCCACTATCAGTCAAACTAAGTCTTACTGTGTATCTCCAAACCATCCACTATGCTCACATGCACATCACTCTATTCTTGATTCCACTTTCTATTTTTTCACAGCACACAAGAGCTCCTCTTGCATTTGAGGTTCCTCTGACACGCAGCTAAGGTTTCAAGTAAATCCAGCTCTGAACCCCAACTGTTTATTCCTACCTGACAGAACAATAGCTCAAAAGTTGAGAACAATACTTCTAAGAATACTTCTAAGACAATAAACACTACTGTATGGCTTCACTGTGTGAAATTCAGCACACCAGACTGTCACACAGCAAGAGGTTTATTTTCTATTAGCGTGATATAATTTCCATCTGACACCAAGCTTGGTTCATCAGTGGACCATTGAATTCTCATCTTTCTACCCAGGGAGGCTTTGCTGTGCAGACGTTGAAGTACAGTCTGCTTCACGCTCATAAATCTACACACATTCAGCTGCTCAGTGCTAACACAGCCATCTACTGTTGGTACCTAGGAAGTTTTATTGAAGTTGATGTAGCTTGAATGAGTTGATTTCTCAAGGACACTTAAAGGCTTGACATTGAGCAAGTGTTTCTTATTCAAGCCTTACCATAAATGTCCTAGCTGTGGGAGGAAGTTAGAAAACCTACACAACCACAGGAAGAACATGCAAACTCTACACAGTGTTCTGTAGGCTAACATGGTTTGGTTGAACCTAAAGCTTGCTAAAAAAAAAGAAGTCTTTGTCCATAATGGTTCAACTCAAGCAATAATACTTCTAAGGTATGTTCTCATTAACTCCCTTTCTAACTAGTCCTTCTAACTCTTTAGCTACTGCTGCTCTGTATGTCTCCACGTTGTCTAGGAATGCCTTTACATAGCACTGCATCCCTTAGACTTGGTAGACCAAAAAAACCTCTCCAAGCCAGATGGTTTGGCCGGACAGTGGAGGTCTGGATTCCCACGGAGGAAACACTGAGCTTGGAGCTTTTTCAGTTACGCTTAAAGCTCCCTGCAGCACTGTGTAAAGCCATGATTCAAACTCATTGGGCTGCGTGATGTTTAATTGAACCACAAGCTGTTAATCCAAGGAAAGAAAATCAACTAATCCAGATTAAGGTCAGCCAGGCGGGGAATGGAATTGTCAAAGGCACTCCCCAGCCTGCTGAGTACCTTTAAAGATCGGGCTCATTACTTGAAAGCCAAACATGCTCACGTGAAACAAACACCAAATGGACTCAGGGTTTTGTCGCACCGTGAGAAGATTTTGACATAATCTCACACCAACAACTTACTGGTTTGTTTGTTTTCTGCTAAACTAAGGCTCCAAACCGGACAAAGATCACTGTGAGAAATGTCTGTTTGGACTGATCCAGGAATGGAAATTTAACGAGAGAATTGTTAGGTGTGAGCAGCGAGCAGACGAAGGGTTATTTGATAGCATTAGCAGATGCGAAGTGCACGCCTATCGGTTTCATAGCAAAACTGTGTCTAATTCACCCTCTACTTATCTGCTGACCGTAGACAAACAGACTTTCTCACTCAGTACGTTTCTTTTACAGACACACTTCTCCCAGTTTTATCTGCATTTCACATCCATCCCATCTTCACTCAATAGATAAATGTAAGAGCCACAACATCTCTTCGTGAGTGTACTGTTGACAGGCAAAATCCTAAATAGTTTTCTGTTACTCCAGCAACAGCACCACCTACAGAATATATTGAATGTTTTTGTCTTTTTTTCACATCAATGAAACAGCGGGAGATTCATCCACCCCTCACTGAATTCTGAATGTGTGAAAGTATAGAAGAGTGAAAGCTATAATATAGCTGGACTATTCTATACACTCAGTAGGATACCCACTCATGTGTAAAGCCAGCCTGTTCCTAACCCCAGGGCATTTGGGACTAAACAGATGCACACAAGATGTCCTTTGGTGTCAGTGACACGAAGCACTAAGTTTTTGGAGATAGTGAGATGGGTCTCGCTCCGAATATAAAGGACCCCTTTGCATTAGACTCAAAAGCACTTGCGAGCATCATTTTTCAACATGTTTATGGTGTAAGGTGTCATGATTTAACCCAGATCAGAATCTTTTTCCAAACACAACCAATGGATTGTATTGCCTTAATCTAATGAAGAACTTTTGGGTGCCTAAACCAAGCCAAGCAGCGAAAAAGTACAATGAAAAAGAAACAAAACAGCGAATGAAAACAACGTGGTGAGAAAGCTTACAAAGAAGCCACAAACCACTTTCTGCTGGTTGACAAACTTGCGACTTACTCTACCACCAGTGATGTAGCATGGTTGCTTTTAAAAGGTTGCTTCTTGCCATCCAGTATTGCAGAGGCTGGTTGTCGAGGCTGGGACCACAGTCATGGAATATCATTACATCTTCTTGCTCCACCCTTCTGGATTATTTTCTGCTTTGGTTCCTATTTTGCCCACTACACAATATTTCAGTGTGGAATGCCTGATGCCTGCCAGTGTTGATGAATAAGCATGGGTTCCAGCCTCACTGTATCACTCTGTAACTGTGGTCAGACATAACTGTGAGATTAGAGTATATCATGCACACTGCCAAGTTTATAAAGGTCTCGTGGCACTGTGAGGTGCTTGGGATTAACCTCTCAAACAATGACGAATGGCATCAAGTGCTGTGCTTTACACTCTGTGGCTATTACTGCATACCAGAGGGGACCAAGTATGTGGGAATTCAAGTACGAGGACAAAGAAACAAAGAGTCAAAGATCCCCAAATGTATGATTTTTCAACATACTTATACTTGCTATCCTGTATTTTCTCATCTTTTGTAAGTGTAGTGTTCAATAATTAAAAAAACAACAACAAAACAAGTCATTTTCTGACACATTTCTGCACATTTTCACATCTCTATTACAAAATAATTTTAGGGTTTCAGGGCATGTCAACTTCTTGATGAGTTATGGTTGAGAATGGTCAAACGGTCTTGCAGAGTCACACATGGATAATCCATCCCATACAGTGCTTGTGAGCAATTTCAGGTGTGCTGGACAGTAACATTTATAAAAACCTCTTCATTATTCTTGGGGCGTCAGCGCAAAAGGGGAAAAAACGGGCCCAAATTTGACTAGGCAGCTGTGTTTTTGAAAGGAAATGATTTATCAAAAATGGGGAGCGATATATGCTAACCCCGCATGCGTCGTCTCATTGCCGACCAATTTGATCTGCAACTGTTCTCAAAGATCCATCACAGCCTCTAAGATAGATACGCTGAGAGCTGAGGCCTCCGCAATTAGTGTATCAACAGCTGGAGAGACCATTAGACACTCCTGGGTGTTTGCTTCAATTCCTTTGTTTAGAGAAGGCTGAACAGCATGGACAAATATGGGCGACTAATGAATGGTGTCTGTCACTGAGAGTGGGAACGCCTGCTTCTTAAAGGAACTGTGAATTTCGAGGTAAAAACGGGATGAAAACGAGTTGAAGTGACGTCAAACAAACCATGGAGAACTGTTTGGAAAATCTTATTAAGATGTGTAATTTTTGCAGATGTTCATTATACTTTGGCTAGGGTTAAGAAAATAAGTGGTATACAGTTTTGCCATTTGTCTTTGGAGAATAGATCATTGGCTGGAGCCCTGACTAGGAGCCATTTGAGGCCAATGTAGCATATGCATGGGAATCAAACCCAAATGTGAACGTAATTCTTGCCTGGTGAGTGCTGCGTAATATGTGAGCTTTCTGGCTCAATCTGGAAAATTTAATTGATTGAACGGATCAAGTTGCTGTCCAAATGTTGCTGCTTTCTGAGCCCAATTATCTGCATAAATGGAAAATTCCCATTGCTCCCATTAATTTGCATTACAGGTAGGATCCAAGGCAGCGGGGACAGTGGAGCAGCGAGAGTGTGGGAGTCTGAGAACTGTCCACATTATCTTAAAGAATTAAGATAACCCAGAAGTGAATCATTCAACATGCTCTAAACTTAATCTAAGCCCCAGCTGATGTATGCCGCATTATCTCACCTACACTCACACACCAGCAGGCACGCACACACACGCATGAAAACAAACAGCGATTACAGACGTCATATATCCCCAATAAGTCAAACCAAGGCAAAAGTAAAGCGAATGCACAGAGGGTAAAACGTACCCCCAAACACTCTAAATGTGGTATCGCTGCTTTCAGTAGCAGATAAAAGCAGAGTGTTTGCAACATGCTGCCATAGCTTCCAAAAGACTGACAGTGGTTATATTTTTCCTTTCTTCTTTCTTACAACAGAGGTTGTAAATGTAATCTATCCCAAAAGGAGTGCACTCCTTTTTGCAACAGACTCCCCTCAATGTTGTTATTGGCAAATGCTCTGTAGCTGGCAATCCTATCGAGTGATGCTATTTTCTGTTAAACACTCTTTCGTTTTATTTTTATTGTGTGTGTGTGTGTGTGTGTGTGTGTGTGTTTGCTCTCTCTTCTCATCTATTCCTGAAATGCTATACAGTAAATATGTTGATTCTTTGGGCAAATGTGGGTTAGAAATCGAAGGCCTGTAATCAGTTTTCCAAACCTCCCCGCCTTCACTCGGCCAGGCTGTTTATTTCTATCTTGATGACATTGTCCAAAGTTGGTTCATGCTTAAGGATGAAACATCAAGACTCTCAAACCCATACTCTTACATTATGATTAAAAACTCTGGCAGGAAAGGCCTGTTTTTTGTTTAAATGAAATACAAAGCAGGATAAATACGGAGTAAATAATGATTAGCTTTTCTGAGGATGATCAGGCTCTATTTGGTGAGTAAGGGGGGATGTCAAATTTATGGGTACTACATCAAGATCATTTTTCATGTGTTCCACAAGAGTGACACAAATGTATATATGCTGCCCATGACATAAGACATGAGAACAAATGGAATAATTAAACCACTACTGACAGTAATTAAAGGTTCTCCAGCATCCAGATTTAGAAGATAAACAGGGCTGAGCCAGATTTAATTCAAAATGTAACCAACTGTGGCTCCTATGTCTCTTAATCAGCTTGACTACAAGTATGTGGGATTTACAACCTAGCCCACTGTATTCGCCACTGGAAGCTATATGCTCATATACGACATACTATACGTGTGAAGATTAACAGCGCAGAATAACAGCTTAAATGCTGCACTTACTTTCTAAGAAAATATTATTTGAAAGTTTTGGGACAACAGCTGGCTCAGTTATCAATCACAGGGCTGTTTATAGTAGACAGAGTAACCACTAACTCATCCATTTACTGTGATCTCAGGAGTAATTTAATCAGAGGAAATGTGACAGTTTTCAAATGGCGTCTTTATCCATTTCAGAACATGAGCTTCAAAGGCAGAAAAGCTTTTAGTGGACTACTTTTACAAATTACTTGGAGGAACACTACATGGGGGAAAAAAGTTGCCTCAAGTGAGCGAGATCTAAGATGGAAGTGAGCATATCCAAGTTAAACTCTACTTCTGCAGTTAGAATAAATACAGCATAGTAGAGGAAAACGATACCCTGACGAAGAGCAGCTGAGCCCGAAACACACAAAGCTTGCAACAAGCCAGAGTTCAGATAGTTTCTCTTTTTTGTTTTGCTTTGTTTTTTTTTAAGCGCCATTTCTATGAAGAACAATGTATGTACACGTAAACACACTCCGTCCACTTCTTTTCCATTTTTGGTCATTGCTTCTAAATTATACTGTGACTGGACAAACAAACGGCCTCTGAGTCACAATGTGACTGAAACAATACCCAGTGCCACTGCCTAGTGTCAAACCACTCTGGGCCAGATTTGACCGAGGTGACACGAGGCTGAAGGAGGTCATAAAGTTAAGTCAGCAGCAGAAGGGAAGGAACGAAACACAAGGGTGGGGATTGTTGGAATTCTCGGAGCACTGCCAGCGCCGCTTCCTGTTATTTGTTTTGTAGTAAACGCTGACTCTCTGGGGGGATATGAGTGACCGTAATGCTGGACACAAGTCGCCGTTTGTCTTCTGACCGCCACTGTTGTCTGCATAACTCCGTGTGAGTAGACATATGGTCGTATGTATGTGAATGCACGGGTAGAATTGAATGTGCCGTGACTCGCTGTTTCTGAGTCAGCTTATTGTTTTTGCTTCACATTTTTCAATGAATGTCAACTTGCATATGCATTATTAATGACTTTTATATGGTCATTTGCTTGTATGGAATTCAGAAAATTTTAGTGAAGAGCAGTGCTGCAAACGGATGCAGATCTACCAAAAACACATGCATACAATAGAAGTAATGATGGCACAGCAGCCAGGATGAACAATAAAATCTCTCATTAATCTCTCTTTTTTGCCTTTCAGAAATTCAAACACTAACAAAATCCGTCGTATAATAGACATTAAAATATCCAAAAAAATTCACATTTTCTGCGGTATTGAACCCATTCTGAAGAATTTGTGGATAAGTGCAGCGCTTTGAATTTGTTTCCACTCATCTGAAGCTCCCAACATCCTTGCTTTTCTTTCTTGTTTCCTTTACACTCAGAAGTAGCAATTTATCTGTATTTATTTCTCAGTGAAAGAAATTACTTGAAACTTTGTTTAAAAATATGCAGCCAGCACTGCACAATTGCTGGTAATATATACACAGGGGTACAGAGAAGTAAACACATGCCGAGTATTTGCGGTGCAGATATGTTCTGACGTGTCTACGGTTACATGAGTCAGCATATCAATATGTTTACTTCTGAGCGATTTGACTCAAGTGATTCGACTCCATAAAAACATGAGAGGCATACAAATCTGATGCTATCCTCCATCGGAAACTAATGGGCCGGGACCCTTCCTCGCCTCATTATCTGGTTCTGCTTCTTCTCAGAAAAATAGGAGAGAACAAAGAAAAAGAATTAAAAATAGCAAAATGTAGATGGAGAGAGGAAAGAGTAAAAAAGAAAGTAGCAGAAAAACAGAACCAATCAGAGATGATAAAGGGGGTATGAACAGTTGAGAAAACTATGAGAAAGGGTAAAAAAATAAAATGACAAAGTACTTCACAGCAAGCCATTGAGGACTGAGCAGACTCTGTGGCGTAATTTTTATTGTCTAACTACTTAATTGTAAATAACAGGCCTCGGCGATGTGAACGGCCATTCATTCGCCCAGACAGAGTGATTAATCCATGCTGGGCTTTGGGAGAGTGGGCAGTGTGTGTGAGAAAAGAGAGAGGGAGCAAAAGAGAAGGTTCTTTCTTTCTCTTTTCTTGTCTCTATCTCACTACCCTGCAGGTCCTAATTGGTTAATTTCATAAACTTCTCAAAGGGGTGCACACAGAGGCCCTAATTGAAAAAACAGGAGCCAGTTCAGCATCGCTACCTGCAGATCCTCGCGTCTTTGTGGCGGTGGGGGATGAGAGTCAGACAGCGACTGCAGGGGGTTCCTTCACAGGGAACTACAGCACGGAGATAATGGGCACGTTGCGCGGACCAGACGGGGAGACCTTTGAGCCCAGAGCGAAGCTGGTCACTTCTCAGTGTTTTGTCTATGGTAAAAAGTCTATGACCTGCTCATTATTTCAACCTGGGGTGCTGTCGTGATATCATAGCTAACAAGCCGGTCAGGGAATTGAGCACATTTGGTGTCGTGCCTGGCAAGGTTTATTTGAACAGAACACTGCCTGCGTTTTGTTTTATAGGAATAGAATTTAGGAAGCCTGGTGCATTAGTGCTTCAAAACTACTTAATTAACTCAAATGTTACATTTAAATTGGTTGTAGAGAAAGTTTTTGAGATAAATTAGTCACACCCAGTACTTGTCACCTTACATAGTTAAAGAAGCTTAACTAACACGCTAATGTTAGCTTGACACATGACTGCTACAGCAAGAGAAACTTTCAAAAAGAGATGCTAATATATTTATGCTAATAAATATAGGCTAACTACTACTAGGCTCACTTAAATCTGATATTTTAGCACTACATATCTACCAAGTACAACTAAAAACAATTTCTTCTGTGTATAAAACAATCCACTGAATACACTGCCAGCTCTTTTTTTAAGTCTATTCTGAATTTTAATGGCTACATTTAAAAGCTACCTAAACTAGCCGGTAAAGCTAACTAGCACTAGTACTAAAGCTCCTTCATATCCTAAAACTTTGGACTTATAAATAAGTAGTGGAGTCCAGTCCAGGGAATTATATTCATGGCTATGTGTTCATGCACCAGTGTTGCCAGAACAAATTTCTCTTGTGCTTATTTCATTTAGTAAGTGAAGTGACTCAGATTCTAATTTTGGCCGAACTGCATTTTGTTCACACAAGAGTCATTTGGCTTTGTGCACAAGAGTGTTAATGTTTATTTGCCAACCATGGAAGTTGTTTCTTCTACATGAAGCTGAAAATAGACTGAATACGCTTGAAATAACATTCAATGAATTAACAATAATTGTGTATTACCAAAACAGCCAACTATAATCACTCAATAATAACAACACTAAATGGCCGCCTTCGAAATTGGTGCAGCCAGACATGTCTACATCAGTTACTCTGCCTGCAGCAGCTGCCGTCCCAAAGTGGTGCTCACTTGGAAGAAAGGTATTGTGGAAAACTCCCTATCAAAGCTCAGGATCACAGTTTTTAAAGTATTTTGCCCCTAAAAAAGGAAACAAACCAAGGCTCTGAGGCTGTGGACCCTCCGTAAATGTCTGGGCAGAGGAGGAGATATCATCGCACATCGAAGCCCCTTCATTATGTGAACAATAGGCATCCATCTACCTTTCCACCCACCTTGACGAATGAGCCCTTTCATTTTTTTATTCACATGATTTGCGCTGCGGTACCAAGCATTTATGAGAGGAATTCCAGCCTTTGTATGGCAGAGCACTCTTAACAGCAGATAAAAACTCAAAGTATAAACATGCTCCCATTAGGGAACTGGCGGCCAACCAACCTTTACCTCAAAGTGATCTGTGTTATCTGCAAAGCAGCCTCGGCCTGAGTCCGAGTGATTCACTGGGGACTGCCGGAGAGAACTTTGAGACGAGCCAGGTCTCAGTGCAGCCGTGGCCTAAAGGCCAATCTATCTCCATAAAATTGACTCTCAAAATGAAAGAACAAGAGATGTCCGCGTGTTTGGATCCATGTGTGTCGCCTCTCAAAGCAATCCTACACTTGCTCTGTGTGAACCTTTACAGTTCAAGTGTGCATTAAATCAACAAGTATGAGCCTCACGGACCATTAAGAATAGCAGTCTCATCTAGAACAGCCTGACGCATATCTAAAAAGGTGGGATTTTTCTTTGGAGTTTTCTACTTAAGAGTTGATAAATATTGTTCTGAATCTGTAATTGTAGGGGATTTTGCCCCTGTGGTCATGCACAACACTAAAGGCACTGTAGTACTGCTATTCATCAGCATCACCAGAGCAGTTTACAGTTCTATAAAAGTGTTACTCTGTCTTTGCCTGTCTGTAAATCAGGTGTGTAGAAACTGACATCACAAGTAACACAAGGCTAATAAACCAGAAACTAAGTCTGAGAAACTTTCATAAATTACATATATTAAGAAGGCAGGCTGGCAATAAAAATAGAGACCGGTGCTCCATGGGAATGGTGTCCTGCTGCTGAGGCAATTTCTATTCTTTGCAGTCTTATGAAAGGATATTTAAAGAAGCGCAGTTGGTGTGAGAAGAGACAAAGTTTGAGACAAAGTTGGAACATGAACAGTAAAATGAGCTACAAGAAAAAATAGTTGCAGGATGCGTTTCAGTCAGGGAGTTAAAAAAAAAAGAAGAAGCAGAAACACAAACATTCACATTTGCAACTTTCTTTCATCTCGACTTTCCGTGCCGTTAGCCATGACCACTGTTCACATTTGCATTTACATATACGACTCTGCAAAAGCCATTTTATTTTTTGCTTATTGAAGCTGCTTATCAGTTGCTGTTACCAACCCGGAATAAATCCCGAGGATTAAAGGACTTCAAAAAAAAAAAAAACTTTTTGAGGGTGTAGAAGGGTGGGGTGGGGGTGAGGGTTTTGGGGAGGAAAAAAGCCGACAGGATGAAAAGAAGTTGGGGGCCCATAGAAATGCTAAGGAAGTGGCCCTCTTTTTTTCCCCAAGTCGCTCAGGGGTAGGAAGTTCCCAGCTCTGCCACTTCATTAATTCATGCTATTTAACAAGTGGGATTGTGGTGGGGCTTCTCCGGCCCCCTTCACACTGGAACCAACAACAGTGCCATCAGTAACTGACAACCCCCCGGGTGGAGGGGCTATGGCCTCCAGGGTCCACGCTGCAAACAGAGCCACGGGAAGCAGAACCTTGCCATTCAAGAGTTCAGCCCTTTATTTGTCATCCCTGGTTTCTCCCCACCATACACATCCCCAATCATGGGCCTCCGAGGGTGGACAGCAGATTGGAGGATGAATCTCCCCTGTTTCCTATTAGGACAGAATAGAGGAAGGATGGGGGGGCTGGGGGGGTAGTGTTGCTCATCAGCAGAATCAGTATGCTTATCCATAACTTCTTAACGTTCGCTGACCACAGGGTTTCAGAAACGCTGTGCGGTAAGAGGAGGCAAATCGAGGTAGCAAATGCCAGAAAAAAGAATTAATAAAAACCAAAAAAGAATTGCTTACACAGAAACTTATTTAAACTTTGATGGCAAATTTAGCTTTTTTTGTCAGCAAATAATTCACAGCATCTATTCTCTTCCAGGCGCTATGATACAACCTGAGCTCTACACACAAGCTCTTTAGTTCTTCACACAGAAATGGTTGTGACTCACACGGATCCATCAGCTGAGAAATGTGCTTACTTATTATTGTTGGCCATTTTGCAATTAAAATTAAAGTCATAGTATTGATTTAGGAATATAAAACACACATATTTTATCTAGATGGACTGAAAGATAAAGGAAGGAAAGAAATTTAATACGATAAAATGCCGTAAATAATCAACTCAAAACTGTTTCCAAGCCTTAGGGTCTGGACCCGATCAGTAAATCTCAGAGCATGCAAAATGTAGAATAACTTCTCGTTAGATAAAATTATGTTTGTATTTTTTGAGTTTTTCCTTTGTTGTTTTACAAGATAACTCTTTTTCAAATACAGTACAACAATTCTGTATGAGGCAATGTATATACTGGTAAGTACTGCAGTTTATGGATTATTTATAGTTTGCCACAATTATGAAGTTGAGTCAGTAGTTTGGACAGAAAAATGCTTGAGCTTGTCTTGTAGTTTCCCTTAGATTAACAAAACCTGCAAGAAAAGACACTACCATCAAAATGAACCTAAATTAAAAAAAAAACAAAGTATGTAACAATATTTAAAGCCTCATTTCTGTGGTGGGTGGGTAACATAATGAAGTACCAAAATATTACCTACAGATGTACATCGACCCAAAAATAAACGGTAGTGACAAGCACAATTTTGGAAACTAAACCAAAGACTAAAAAATTAGCTAAATGACACAAACCAGTAAGGTAATAGTGGGGCATAAATCACTGGTCTCTCACATAAGACATATAATACAGATTTATTAGGAAACATTTGTAACATTTTAAGGCTTGCTCAAATTTTAAGTATGCACTGAATATGATAGCGCCCAGTTATGTATCTTACATGTGGGCTTCATCCAACAACAGCTCTATGCAAACATGCTATGAACCCTCAGGGGAGATTCATAAAGAGGTAAGCTGACAGATCACTGGGCTGTGAGGGGAGGTTTGCAAATCATCCCCGAGAAATGTGCACATGTGAGGTTTACTATGATTATGGAATGAAAGCTGGGTTATCCTCTTGGTGAATTAGGTAAAATTACATTACATTACATTAATGCCTGTCTAGAAGAATGCTACCCAGAATCCGTCATGAGATCCTGCCTGGGCCCCACATCACTCACCCTCCTTGAAGGTGTTGAAATCAGGGGAGAAATTCCCATATCTGTAACCTCAAACTCTAAATTTAAGTCACCCTCAGCTGCTCTACAATCTGCTCATTTATAATGTTGAGCAACCGTCAAGGGACGGCAACTGAAAATAAACACCGCATATAGTGTTATATCGTCAAGTGACATTATCTTAAGTCTGTTATCTATTATGGTGAGACCATAATGGATGAGGGTTAAAGAGTACATGGATGATGTCTTCTCACAGCCCATTAAGCCTTGCCACAGCTGACCGAGATGAGGGAAAACGGGACAATCTATAGGCTCCGAGTGCGGCTCAGCGTCCTCTCTTAATTGCTAATATAGTTATTAAGGGATGCCAGTGGGAAGACCACCGGGATAGGATTGTCCCTGAATTATCACAGTTGCCTTTCAGGCCTGTGGAAATCCTCAAAGGCCGGTGATTCAGTGCCCACAAGGCTTTTATCATTTTCCCATAGGGCCCGAGAGGATCCCCACTAAGACCCACAAAGCCCCTCGCCAATACACATTCACAAATACTTACACATTCATAGAAATTCAATTATTACCAATTAATCACCAATTTTACTGCAAAAATTCAGAATGTCTTTTACTTACAGCTTTGAAATTGTTACAGTTTATTGCTTTTCTTTATGTTAGGTGAAAATAAAGCAGATATCTTTGGATTTTTAATTTCTTCTTGTAGAGAAAATGCTTTGTAGTAGTGATGCATGACATGGCTATCTCCTTATAGACACAGAAATTATCAGATACTGTAAGAATTCATTAAATTACACACCATAATGCAACCCAGAAGAAAACGAGGATGTGATTTACTACTACAGGAAGATCTGGCCAGAACAAATCTTTGGAAATCAGGCTTTTTTGTCCTTCTTTGTCACTTTTGTTGTCCCGATAGCTCAATTAGTTTGCTTTGAAACTGCCACACACACATGTTGCATCATCAAAAATGAGTATGTATAGTGCATGCTGAAAAAAAAAGAATAGAGATATGAGATATGAGTATCATGGACATGAACCCAATGAGACATACTGAACTTTCCATTATGCCAAACTGTCAAAGCTTTATGTAAACCAAACTTCAAGACGGCTTCATTTAAGGAAGTTCACGTTTTAGCAGAATTAAAAGTACTGCTTCTTTTTCAGACATATGCAGAGTTAAATGGAAATCCTGGCAACTGACATCTAATATTTGAGTAAACTTTGTTCCATTACTGAAAGCTAAATGCATTGAGACAAATGTAGAAAATGTACCCTAACTTGACAAGCCACTTCTCTCCTTTTTTCTTAATGTCTCCATTTTTAAAACATTTCCCAAGATGTGACAAATCTTTTCTGAATGAAGTAATGAGCATTAAGGACACTCTTGCACACATCAACCTCAATTCTTCTCTATTTTTTTCCTCTCCCGATGGCTAATGACTTTTACATACATGGATGGGTAGTACGGGTGGATGCTCCTTTTTTTCCCTTAGCCAAACAAGGGGAAATGTCTGGGAATTACCTGTTGGACCCAAGCAATCCTGGCAAGTCCAATGCAAGGGTGAGAGGACTGCAGTGAAAACGTTCATTTTAACAAACAAAGACAATGGCAGCTCAGGTCTCCAGGGTAAAATTCGCTCATTAATTCCACTTAGCTCAATTTTGCACGGTCTTCACTGAGCACTGACTGACAGAGTTTGCTACAAAGACAGCATTGAGACATCTTCACTTCTGTGGGAGAGCTGTTAAAGTTCGATAAGGCTAATGTCACGCTGCTGAAGCAGAGAAACTGTGACTTTGACCACCGATTTGGCATAGAAAGTTTCCGATCCGCCCTCCCTTTAAGGCAACTTAGGCTCAAAGAAAAGATTCCTTAACACACTTTTTCCAAATTAAACGCAATATGCCGTTACATCTGATTGCTGGAGCGAGCTTTGCTCAGCTGGGTTAAGTTAACCATCAAAACGGGTCGGAGCATTTTAATTTAAATCCGTTGCCAGGAAGGACATCAGCCCTCAATTATTTGTCAAAGTGAAAAGCGGAAATCCTGCAATAAAAACTTCTAGGATAGTCAATAGACTGTATAATGGGATGGAAAAAGAAAGACTAGAAATGCTGGCTGATGAGATGTGTCACAGTTCACAACTTCTTTCCCCTGTTTTTGCCCTTTTTTGTTTTCATTTGAATCAGTGTGATAACTAACGAGGGGAAAGATTGACCAGGCGTCTCTTTGAAGGCAACAAATACCCCCTGGGTTTGTGACATCTCTGCCTGGTAACAGATAATCTCTGCGGTCCCAGGCTGTGCCACTATTAGCATGGCAGCAGTGGTGCGCGGAGAGCCGGCCGGCCTCTGTGCTTGCTCAAACCTCGGCTAAATCTGTCTGATTCTCATCAAACACAGAAAGGGGAGAGGCAGAGGGAGAAGAAAAAAAACTCAAGCCTAGACTCAATACAGACACTGCGCCACACAACTCGCCTGGCAGGCAAAGCTGTCACCATTCAGTTTACTCCGGTCCTCCAAAGAGACAAGCCAGCTACAAAAACAGTCTGGTGGTGCCTTGAATCGTGAAAAGGAGTGAGGCTACAGAGAGGGGAGAGACAAGAGTGAGGTAATGTCAAGTTAATGGAACATGATAAGGAAAATGTGTCCTTACCAAAACAAGTCACTGTGACAATAGAAAGGTTAGTTTTAATGGCATTATCTCAAATTCTTTAAGGGTGTAGGCACTGGGAGTAGCGAGTGAAAAGAATCCTTGACCTTAGTTCCTGCAAAGTTTCACTTCTTGAGTGGTATAGTTGGAACTGGGATAATTTTTCCATCTTTTACCACCTCTTTCCACCCACTATGCCCACTCCAACTCGTCTTTTGTATTCTCACCCCCAGCCCCCCTTCCACTCAAAGGGTTTAACCTCGGGTCACTGCTAACTTCTTAATCAGTTCAGCACATGACCATTCCTTTCAATCTCCACATACCAGGAGAGAAGCACTCCCTGATACAGTAAATTACGATAAAGAGCTCACGACCCAAAATCGAAGGACCATATCCCCATATGAAAGCTGGGGCCCTCATACTTCAATAGACAGATTTGGGTGTGGGGTGGCGGGGAGGGGCTTTGAAGCACTTCTCCAGAAAATCCTCACTTCAAAAGAAGCCAGTATTAGATTGAGGGGGAAAGGGAGCAGGAGGGTGTGTGGGATGTGTGGAAGATAGAGTCCCCCTACAAAGTCTACCATGCCGATCCACTGCGGTAACCAAAAGAAAGGAAAAATCTGAAGGGAGCCAAGATGTGTGTGTTCTCGAAATTCATTGAAGGATACAGGCCTAATGGTTACCAGTTGGCTTATCATCATTTTGATGTCTTAAACCAAAAATTCATGGGCTGTGATCTCCAACTGTCACCACAGCATGATTTTACTCTCCATTGTGTTCCCATTATACTCTTTTCAACAAACGTCGGAAAGATGGTACTTACTCGCTGTCAAAGGGAGTCGGGACAATTTCCTGGGTTAGCCCAAAGGTTAGAGGTCAGAAAGTGCTCTAAAGGTTGGATGCCAAGTCGGGAAGGGTTAAAGTGCAATCGTATTTCATTTCCCTGCTCATGAAACCCTGGTAAAAGCTAGCTTCTGACCCACATCTTTTTCTGTAATCGCATAACACCTTCTGTTGAGTGTGTTCTTTTAATTGGTGTGAGAGATTACAGATTTAGCTGTGAAAAAGCATGAGATAAGTAAGCATGAGTGACAATGACGAAACCTAGGATCATATCAGACTGAAGGAAAATAAAAACTGTTTTGATTAGCTTGAGTTCTGCATCTGTAGAAACAACTCAGAGGAGCTCAAATGTGTTTTCACCCAACAACTGCGTTCTTAAGCTCCAAGTCAGGTTTAAAATTATATCTGGCAAACCTTGGTAATATATTAGCTGGGGCTTTGGAACACTTCTAAGTAAGCACTACCAGCAAATATTCCATCCTTCACACATGCTGGACGCCTGCCCAGACAAAGCCCACATACAGTATTTATCAGAAGGGAAGCAGAGCCAGGGATTACTTCAAAGAGAGGGCTCGATAAGACTGACCCGATAACCTTAAACCTAGACCAATGTACTACACTCTGATGGCTGGCCAAGGCTCTCTGGTTGACACAAACTTGTTAATACAAGAGCAAGGGCTTGAGAGCAGGATTTGAAGTGAATACAAATGACAGCAGCTGGACAACTGCTGCCAACACCCACTGACTGCATACATTATTGAGAAAAGAAATAGGTTAATGAAAGGTAAGAAGCAAGAAGGAGTGACACAAAACCTCTGCATGTATTTGTGTTCTTTGCTATATCGACAATCATTCCTCTGGTGCACCACAAACTTGGTGCAGTACTGAGGATCTGAGAAAGTGCAGTACAACATTTGAAGTAATAAGGGTGAGATATGGTCTCGTTTTTTTGGGCCTACACCTGTGACCAGTTACAGCAAAAGCCCCACTTGAGAACCCTAGTAATGCTCCTAGCACGGTCGGCAACAAATAGATCTGAAGAGTACTCTTCGTCCAATGAAGATGACAAACAACCTCTGCACCCAGAGACGATACGACTCAGAGGGAGGGTGTCAAGGGTCAGAGGATAAAACGGCAACACCTCTGCAGCCACTTGACAGGATGAAAAAAGAGCGGGAGAAGTGGGTGGCGGGGTGTTTGAGAGAGGGTGGGAGTAGCACTTGAGGCCAGAATGGAAGACACAAGCCTCCCAGCAGCAGCAGTCAGAAGCAAGGGGACACAGGGGCTACTGTTCCCATTGAGGTCTTTGTCTCCCAGGCGTTCTCTTGTTTTTCCTCAGCAAACCGTGGGTACAATGAAGGCGGCATGCTCCCCTCCCCTCGCGCAAAGGGCTGTCAATACTGGACCTATCAGACCCTGAATGGCCGAATCAGCCTTCCCATGAAAATCAAGTCAATGACCTGCTTCCCCTTAGCTCTCCTCCTTGTGAAATGGGTGACAGCTATAATTTCAATAAGTAAAACAGAGAGAGAGAGAGAGCGTTTTCTCACATGTTGCTGAGGGGACTTCACCTCAGACTCGGCATCCTCATATAAAATGCATTAATTCCTTCGTTGTGAGCTCACCGTAAATGATTTGATTGTGGCCGATTCGACATAGTATTCCGAGCTTCCCCGAGCGCCATTAAAAAAGAGGAAAGAAAAAACATGACGCTGGGAATGCTAAGACAATTTTGAACCAAACATTTAACCTCAGCCTTCTGACCCAATCAAGTGGAAGAGAAGACAGGCTTTGTCTACCTTGGCCCATCCACGAAAAGTTAGAAAAGAGAGAGCGAGGGAGAGAGGGGGGAGAGAGGAGGAAAAGAAATGTAAAGATTTTGCCAAGCTTTTGTCATGCCTTAAGGACTGGCTTAGTCAATTGCTGTCAGATCAAGAAGACAGAAAGAAAAACAGCCGTGGTTGCCTTATATAAAAAGAACACTTTCTCTCACAGCCAAGTTGGGAGAGTCCCCATAGACAGAATTACACAGTTACTTTTAAAGGATTTGCATTTAAAAGATTGCGTACAGGCCTGAATGCAGGTCGTTTCCCTGTGACCATAGAAACACTAGAAAAGGTGGAAAATTCAGTCCGCTGAACTTTAAACGACTTTATTAAAGTGTCACTAATCAGACGTGAAAGACACAAGGTTTTAGTGTTTGGGCAAACTTACAGAAAAACTAAAAAAAAGCTTAATGACCTGTTAAGAGCATTACTTTGAAAAGCCTTGTTGATGTCCCATCCCATATTAAAGAAAGGACAATTCCCTAACGTCAGGAAAAAAATTAATACCCAAAATATTTCAAGAATTTGACTTCAGCATTGTGCAGAGAGGAACTTTAAAAACAACCTGACCGTTGTCCCGTTTTACAGTATTTCTGTAAGACAATATAAGGTTTCAGCTAAACTAAAAGAAAATGCTGAAATGCAAGATATCAGGATATCAGTGTAAACAAATATTTCCCCAATAAATCCAGCAGAGAACTCAGAGTTGTCTAAAATGTCACTCTTTGTGGAAATACAATTTAACAGGTTTTACAAATTGCACATGATAAATGCTTGATTTAAAAACATTCTGGCATGTATTTCCCCCTAGAAAAAGCCAAATTCCTAAGCAGAAAATTGCTACCATTACAGCATAATGGGATAACAACCCAAAGAATAATCCCTCGCTAACAATGGTGAGATTTGAAAAGACTCCTGTGAGTCCTGCTTGGTGTCTGCCAGCAGAGTGCTGCATTTTGCAGCCACCAGCCAACGATGTAATCTCATCTCAATGGAGACCTGGAGAGACAGCTTGCACACTAGCTTCTCTACCCTCCACCCCCATCCATTGATCTACCCATCCCTAAAGAAATGGACAGACCTCATTTCCATCCAACACAAACAGCGCAGTGGAATTGGGACTCTTATGATCGGAAAGAATAAAACCTCAACACGACAGGAAAGGATTGCGAGAAGGAGGAGACTTGTGGGGGTTTTGGTAAATGAATTAGCATCAATGCCACAGAATAAAAAGAACCTCTGATCTTCGAGGTCGGTCCTAATCATATACACCCTAAATGAATCACCCCGGGACTGCTCCCATGTTCATTTCTGTGCAAGAATTAATTAAAACCGGAGCGAACTGATGTATGCAGAGCAGCGGAAAAATAACAATGTAAACAACACAACAATAGGGTAATCATTGTAGGGGGCTAATTTGTGTCATAATGATATGAATTTAATTTTGCGAGACGAGGAAGATTAATGAGGGAGACACAAATACTTTTTTGAAGAAGATTTTAAATGGCGCAGAAGGGATGCTGGTCCTTCTTTTGCCTTTTTTTTAGCATAAATTTAGGATACTGAACTCAAGATTGTGCAAATTTAACGGATTTCACCACTGTGAACTCTAAAATTTATTTCATTCCTAAGATTATCCCGAGCAATGTGCAGTGAGTTTAAGGTTTAAAAAAATTAAAATGATCATGTTATCACTCTCAAATGCACCCCATACATCATTAAGGTAAGCTGGATACAATCTTAACTCTCGTGAGAAACTGACGTCGTTGTTTTGTTAATGCCAAACAGCACCATGTCCATGCATCCTCTATATGAAGTTATATGCTGGGGGAAACGCAGAGAATTTGACAGTTAGAGATTCAAACTGGTTCCATATGACCACAGCTGGCATTTCTCCAGGCCCGGGGCAACCACGGTTTCCTCACAGCCTAAGTAGAGAGCTCGTGCAACTCAGCAGCGGGGGTTATGTATGCAGCCTGTGAATAAATCTTGAGTTTCAAAGACAATTTGAAATCCGATGCCCAGCCCCTTTTACTGATTGCATTCCACGGCGAGAGTATAATTCCCAAAAGAGAATACCCTGAATTCAAGCGAGACAAAGAAAACACTGTAAAAACTATAAAGCCATTAAATATAAAAAAATGTGTCATTACAATCTTCTTTGAACATTTCTTAAGGCATGAATATGTTGTCATAAGAATAACAAGATAATCCTAGCTTCAGTGAATAAGTTGCTCTAGTTGCACTCAGCTCTTGAAGCTGTCCTCCATAGTGTATCCCTTGATATGACCACATGTAAGTCAATTTAACAATACGCCTAATTTCCACCAGTGGTGGTGCCAGCTCTACCTTAGACAAGCCCACATTTTGTCCGATTTAAGCACCTAATGTTATGTAGTGTTATATGGGAGAAATTGGAGTAGTTTTTGTGGGAATAAAGTCACAGAAGATGGATATCTGGAGTCTACATCTATGAATTACTGTTTAAATTCTTGCAGTAGCCCCTCCCAGAGCCACTAATGTAAGTGGTTACAACTTTGGGCTCAGTAATTGCCGTGGTGGCATGCCGAGTGCTAGTTTTCTGGCACTGGCACCAGTCTTTTGTTTTTTGTCAAAACCTGTGGAAAAGTTTCAAGATTGGGCACTACGCAGGTGGAAAAAAGGTAACGGAAGCCCTGAAAATTAGACTTTTCCTGTGATACTTCTCTTTCTCATTATTGATTATGGATTTATAAAACTGAGGGACATAAGTGAGGAAAAATGCAAAATCAGTTGACAGTTCTTTGTCGGGTGTCTGTTCCCTATTATAAGCAACCATTTATATTATATATTTGTTAGCAAATAGCCTTTGAAGACTGCATTGCCATTTGACTTTAGACAACACATCAACAAAATATTCAAACTTTTCATATGTGAAATGTATCTTTTTTATTATTAATGTAGAATATCTCCCAGCTATCAAATTTTAAAATACTGTCTCAAAGACATGACAAAAGCAAATAAAATTATAATTGTATCTTTTACACAACATGATGATATCACATTGAAGAGCAGTTTGGTGAACGAGGTCCCATGAGTGTATCCCTAAGTGGAAAACGCTTCATAAAACAGCCACAAAGTGCTGGCCACAGTAGGCAGTCGGTGAGGGACACAGTGAATATACCGCACTGTTTTACGGCCCGGCCTGCAGTGAGGCATGATGGGAAGTAATAACCACATCATTACCAACAGCGCCTCAGCCTTGTCAGACGTCAGAGACATAAAGAAAGCATGCAGAGTTCACGCTCAGGCTGCCAGTCTACCACGCTGCAGGACTCTGTCACATGTTAACATGCTCTCACACACATACGCACAAGTGTTTTTTCGGCCTGATGAAACACAATCGCACTTTCTATAAGAGTATATCCACTCACACAGACACTGTGACAGACACATAGCTGGCTGTTTAGCTGCCAAGAGATGTTGCTGTGCTTCCGTTCCAGTTCTGCCAAGTGGGGTCAAAGGTCACAAGAGTGACTGGGAAGGATCCTGAGAGTGTCGCATTTCATCGGATCACTGAGTCTTTATCAAATAGCTGCATCGAATGGCACGAAACCTGTGCAGGATCATGTGTAAATCTGCAGGAGGACGGATTAGCACTGAGCTAGCTGGCGCGCCTGAAGAATGCAGACATCACTTGTATATTGCATTTCAATAAACTTTAATATCTGACAAGAGACATATTTCAATAAAATGCAAACTAATGTAAGTGTCTTTAATAGTAGATATCTCTAAAAAAGCACTGCACCTTTGAACAGCTCAGTTATGTGATTTCAGAGTTCATTAAGTAAGCCGTCAGGCACACACTGGATATATTGATGCTCTCAGAAATGTCAGTTTCCTTGATTCAATTATACTTTTACATTAATTCCATCAATCTGTTTTCTTAACAGCTTATCCAACCAGGGCCCCGGAGCCAATGTCAGCTGACACTGGGTGTGAAGCAGGGTGCTGGGCAGGTCGTTGATGGTATTTCCAGGTGAGACGCTGGTACTCTAGTATGACTGATCATTAAACAAACACTCCAGGAGTCAAGTCCAAGCTTATTCATAGCCTTGATAATTTGATAATTCATCAGTTAGATGCATGAAAACGTGCGCCAAAATGCTAACGTGCAAAAAAGGTGCAGTTCTTTTTAAAGTCCTTCATCTAGTGAAACGAAACTGACAACGCAGAGAGCAAGCTGGCACTGTTTTCAGCTCACTTCAGTTGCTTCACATTTTCCTAGAATAAATATTTGTTTTGATTACCTCAGTATGGCATTTACAATGATTACAAAGAGACTCAAATATTTAAAAAAAAAAAAGACTCAATGAGAAGAATAATAGATCTTTTTGGCTATTTAAGAAGAACGTGAGCAGATTTCGATTTGCTTGAATTGTAAGTGTTGAGTTGTTGCTATTTTGCTCTCATACACCCACAGGCATCTGCGCTCAGTCTGCACGCCTCACTGTAAGTGAAGCCCTCAATAGCAGAAGACCCCTGGAGCAGATAGAAACATAATGTAATATCTGATCACCCTCTATGTAATACCGTTAGATCTTAGTGTCGTGGGAGGGAAACTTCATTATGATCTGTCTGTCAACAGCCGGCCAGCCAAGTTTAGACGATGTTTCGGATGATTCATTGTTCAGTGGGCTGTTTAGGTTTTTTTTCCCATCTCAGTGAACTACATGTCAGTGCCAGAGACAGCGAGCAGGATAACTTCAGAAAAATTTGGTAAAAAGTATGCAAGAACAGTAGGTTAAAGGCATGCATACGGACGCGTGCATGTGAGCAATCAGGCACGTATCTGCACTTTAACACACATATAACTAAGAAATGTATACAAAGTCAACAACAGTGTTTGAAAGGAAAGACCATAAAGTCAACTTTGAGAGCAGCAGTTTGTTAAATTACACCTCGACACAAAAGAACCTGCTGAAATTAGGCCACTTCATCCATTTGCATAGGAAAATCACAGAGTGGGCAAAAAAAAAAAAAAAAAAAGCGAAAATAGCACAATGTCAACGAATGTAATCGAAACCAGAACCACAGCTTTTTCCCTCTTGTTTAGGAGCTGAAAACAGTCAGACTTTCCTTTAGTCTGCTGCATGAGATATCACAAACTTAAAACATAACTTTTGTCTGACAACAAAGCAAAAGGGGGGCAGCTCAGGTAAAAGCCTGAGTCACGCTGAGTCGACCCCCGCGCATCGCTACCCAGAACCCTCACCAGCTGGTTTCAATTAAACTGACCAACCAAGGAGGGGAGAGCAGGGCCGCGCTCACCAAAATGGTTAGCTATTTCAAGCCAGGAGTTCTTGCTGCTCTGTTTCTGACAGCAGATCAGTTGTTCGAAATTTGTGTAAACACTGTGTTTTGTTTGCTATCG
Organism: Maylandia zebra; assembly: GCF_041146795.1. Classification (NCBI taxonomy): domain Eukaryota; kingdom Metazoa; phylum Chordata; class Actinopteri; order Cichliformes; family Cichlidae; genus Maylandia; species Maylandia zebra. The sequence goes on along the minus strand of NC_135168.1, from coordinate 18,581,398 downwards.
AGGGCCAGCATTTGCTAGCTGCCATGCAGAGCCACACAGTATGCCGTGCAAGACGGAAACGTTTGAAGGCAAAGCGTGCACCCAGCATACTCTGTGAGATTTCACCATCAAAGATGCTTTAAGATTATTGCTTTGGAAATACAGCGCACCAGCGCCAGCACGGAGACAACTCGGATCCAAGAATCTCCTTCAATGAGATAATAATCCTACAAAGTGAAGCTCATACTCTCCAGTTATTGTCCTGGTGACCACGAGCAATTTTCCCGGGACGTTGCACTCGACTACGTGCTCAAACAACCACAGCGTTTGAGCAAAACAACCCAGTGGAGGAGGATGTATATGGGGAATTTAAGCAGCTTGAGTTTTCTGATTGTTTGTAAGGTGGTTCAGAAGCAATCAATCTGCCCAGAAACACCCGATAAGAGGCACCTGTCAGTTAAGTAGAACCTTAAACATAAATATCTTTTTAATCTCTCTCTAGGCTTATTTTAACTTGTTCATCAAATAACGATAACATTTCTGTTTTTTAGGTGAACCAACCCTTTAAACACTCAGCCATAGGCTGTTCTTTCGGTTCCTCAGCTGAAGCTATTAAAAAAAAATACATTGTACACATTTCTATCAAATTAAGGCTGATATATTGATTTATGATGTGGTTTTAAACAATGTCTGGCTGCACAGCGTGAGTCTGTAATGACCTCAGTAGCACTCCATAATATTCACAGTACACAATTCTAAGAGGAGAAAAAGAAAGGATTAGAAAACAAAAAGAAACAAAACATTAAAATCAGCTATAATATGGGGGGAAAACCCATTAGATCACATTAGATTGGTCAGCGGATTTTCAAAGTCCAAGAAACGTCCAAAAAGCTGTCAAATGAAGAGCACGAACAGAATTACGACTAACACTCCATTGCATGATTCTAAAAATCTAACAACTTGCACAGAAATTGAGTGCCGGAAAAGTCATGCAGGGACATTTTGAGAGCTGAAATATTTCAATTCTAAAATTGAAAACAGCTGCAAATCAACCGCAGCTTGGCTTATTTTTTGAGTTAAGACCTGCACAGCAGACTGAGCAAGACAAAGCTTGCAAAGATTTTGCAAGCTTGAAAAGTAATATTATCACAACAACACAGCTACAAAACATAAAAAAATAAGTTCTGCTTAGACTCTAAATCACGGTATGGTTAACCTCTTAATAAAGTTAAAAGTGTGGCGCACGCAGAGCATGAGCTACAGTGACTCTCTTGATGGAAAACTCGTAAAATAAGATGGGAGATAACAATAACACAAGCTCTTGCTCTCTGGTGCCAGTCTATCTTTTGCTTGTCTCCTTCTCCTGACACTAAAGTCCTACTCCACTCCTCCCTCCCTTTCTCCCAGCTCCAACCTTAACTCCCCTTACCCCTCCTCCTTTCACCTCCCTCCATCTCTAGATCCTAAATTATCTGCCCAGGCTGTGGGAGATACCCCTTCCTGCCTGCGGGTCACTCATCTTACCGCAAGCAGGGGAGATGAGGGCTATGCATTTCTGCTGTGCACGTGAGAACTCTGCATGCACAGCAGAAGTCTTCTCTGTGTCCTTTTTGTTTGATGTCCCTGAAGATGTGAGGATCTGTGAGTGAGCCAAAAGCACCAAATGTCACTCAAGGGGTGCCACTGATGGACGTGAGGGAGAGGGAAGTGAGATGAGCAAAAAGAGCAGCAAGTAGCTCTTTTTTGTTTTTTCTGGGACACAAAGCAGACGAACAGGTCAACCAGGCACCACAGTCAAGTCTGAGCTCTGAAAACAATGGAAATTTGCTGTGTGTATTTCTGCATGTGGAGTGTTTGTTGATGCTAGAGAGCTCGGTAAGTCACGTGGAAGAACAAATCATTCTGTAGCTGGGATCCATTATTACCACTGAGAATATGTGCCAAAATCAACCCACCACTCTGCCTCTCTCTCTCTCTCTCTCTCTCTCAAACTCCATTCGTTTTACAAGTGAAAGTAGTGGAACATTTTTTTTTCAGCTGGAGAGACTTGGGTATATTTTATGGTCCCTTCACAGTCAGAGCAGAGCAGAGAGGAGTGATGAAGAAATCACAGGGATGTAGTCATACTCTCAAAGATTTATATCCTTATGTAGCACTTGCTCAGGCAAAATGTACAAACCAAATCATAGCTCTACCTGATCATTCCCACTTCAGCTACTCCCAATCTAACTTTTTTGCGGTTGAGTGACTGGAAAGGTTGGAAACTTTAGATCACAGCTTCACATCGACCTTTCTGATTGCACTTGAAGAAATCCCACCTGCTACAGTACCAAACAATAAAGGTCTCCCTTTTGATCACGCCAGATCCTGCAGACCAAAGGAGAAAGGCATTCCCAGCGGAGATTAATACTATTTCAGTCGCACATTTGGTCCGAGCATGTGTGCTTAAGACAGAGGAATGACCCCCTCCCAAATGAGGCATGACAATCAAAGTCACACAACAAGAGAAATGAATCTCTGAAGTGAAAATAAACGCAATGATGCAAAACTCTGCAGAGCATGCACAGCTCTGGCCGCATTCATTTATTATTCTAACCGAAGGTCCTGCATTGACTTTTCATGAGGCAGAGCAGGGGGAAAAACTTATTTTGTTTTTTTTTTTTAAGTTGCGGACAGTCAACTGCAGAGTTAAAGATTTTTCTTTTAATACACACGTACATTCCTTTCACGAACATAATTTAGCGGTTAGCCATTTTTTCTTTTAAATAGAATATGTAAATAATTTTTGTTTTAACCTGTTTAGAGTAGAACAGGGCAGGGTTACCACACCAGCACAATTCAGTTTCCCGCAGAAGACAATACAATGAGTGTTAGAAAGTTCAGACAATGCCAGTGAAATCTTAACAGTGATGTCGTTTACTTGGATGTCAGTTTATTTTACTGGATTCGACATGTGTCCAAAGCACCATTGCAAATTCCCAAATACCAAAAGACTGAGTTGAACTGCAGGTCAGATACATAATATGACTCTGTTCCTGACTTCTTGATTGAACTTTATTTTAATTATCTGTTTTTGCACAATATTTAACATTTAAGAACTTTTACGAGCTAGGAAAAGCACTTTATATTCCAAGGAAAACCTTAAAATATTAGAGACAATCAAACATTCCCCTATGTGAAAGCACTTGGCATGGTAGGGACGAAAAACTCCCTTTTAACAGGAAGAGATCACAACCCTGTTCAGGGAGTGGCAGCCATCTCCTCTTAATGGTTGGAAGGTGAGGGGAAGGACAAAGTGAAAAAAATACAAGCGTAGAGAGACAAGGACAAAACACAACTATTAATTTTTTAAAAAAAGGTAATGACATGCAGTAGTGCAGCGGTCCCCAACCTTTTTTGCGCCACGGACCGGTTTATGCCCGACAATATTTTTACGGACCGGCCTTTAAGGTGTCGCGGAAAAATACAACAAAATAAAACTAGTGAAACTGAAAAAAAGAAGAGTTATTCATAACACACGTGAAGAGACCCAGGAAAACCGAGTTAGCGATAAAAACGATAACAAAATAACGCTGAAAACCGATAAAAACCCTGAAAACCACACATTTCACACCTGAGCCTCAACTCTCGCGGCCGGTACCAAACAACTCACAGACCGGTACCGGTCCGAGGCCCGGGGGTTGGGGATTATTTTGACTGTTGCTACCATTTTATATTTCTGCTCATGAGTCTGTGTGAGATTGTGTGTGTGTGTGTGTGTGTGTGTGTGTGTGTGTGTGTGTGTGTGTGTGTGTGTGTGTGTGTGTTTGTTTCTGGCAGCATTTGCTTGCAGGCGTCTACGCATGAGTGAATGTTTATTCAGCTTTTATAGCGATTGCGTCTCGTTAAAACGAATAGACGCTCTGAGACAACCGGCACTCCCCAACACCAGTTCACTCACAGGTTCACCCAAAACCCGAAGAGACCACCTACCAGGAGAGCTGAGCAGATGCGTCACCTCTTCGGTCACCATTTTAAATCGCTTGTCCAGCCAGATTACGGGGTGAATTACAACCCGGGTAATGGCTAGAATAGTGTATTACCACCCTCTCTCAAGCACATGTGCACAAGCAAAATATCGCAATTAAAGCATGAATTACAATACACAAGGATGCAGTTTGTTCTGCATCATTTTTCATCCAGTTCTTGTAAAATGTGCCTTCTGAGAAACATGAAATTTTCATACTAAACTTGCATATGACTCAAATCTAATGAAAGCATTTTTTCCTATTTTTTTGATGCAGGAAATTTAAATGCACAGCTGGAGTTATCGGTAATAATATTCCCTCTTTTCTGTGGAAACTGTAGTCATCAATATTTCAGCCTTTATTACACTCACAAAACGACACAAATGCACAAAGAAGAACCAGCATGCATATCACATCATCATGTACGTGACCTTGTTCTCCTGCCTCGCTGACCTGGATGGCTTTACAGGTTTTGTATTTCAGGGAGGCTTTTTTTGTCTTCTCTACAACCCCAACGATGCCTCTGATCACATTTCCCTCAGAATTCACATTAGAGGAGCTTCAGCATCATGAAATATGGAGAAAGCGAAAGGACTTTGACATTTTGCTACCATTGAGATTTATGAATCTGACAGTGAGACTACAAGCAGTTTCTCAGAGACACAAAACAGGCACGCAGATACAAATGAGATGTAAAGACATGAAGATATACAGCTTTAACGAGGAGGGGATGATGAATCTACAGTAATGGAGTTCAAACTATCCATAACAATAGACCAACACTAATTTGAGCCTAGTATCTGACTGCATTCCCCGACTATGATGTCCAAAACCTGCTAGCAGACTGATCCCTCTTTCTTGAACCTGCTTGGAACATGATCCTGGACCACAACTGTGCCTCTCACTTCCCATGTCCTTGCAAGGGTCCCTGTGTCTGGCACTTCGAACACCCTCCTAATAACGCTTCCCGTCACCCCACCTCTTCCTTTATTCCCACAACTCCCAATAATACCGTCTGACATGTCCACAACCCTCCCAAAACACTCTTTTCTTTCCTCAGTTTCATGAGCCCAAACAGATTGACTGTGCGTCGCTCAGTGGTGCAGACAGGGGAGGAAAGCTGGCTGACAGGGGCATCCATACACATGCCTAAATCTGCCAAAGAAAGACGCTGGCACAGACAAAAAAATAATAAAAGCCTCTCGAATCGCGGCCGGGGCAGCGCAACACTTTATCCGCGAAAGTAAAACAAAGGAAGGCCTGTTCAACACTGCGACTGTGTTTACTTTTAAGGGGGGAACAATGCCTTTAGGAGGAGGGGGCAAGGCCTGACGTGGCACTTGAGGGTCTGTCCAAAAAACAGCACTTCATTTTGATTCACAGTGAGTTAAGAAAACAGTTGTAGCACTACATTGTATAGGGGCTGATGCATCTGAATGTGAGGAGGAGGCTGATGAAGGGAGAGTGTGCAGAGAGGATAAGAAACAGAGACCAGTAAGACCTCTGGTTTCTACAACAGCATTCACTCCTTTATGCAAAGGAATGCTCCAACCAAATATGCAACTTGAAAAAGAAGAAAAAATAGATTTTGAAAGGTGGCAATGAAAAGTCTGCAAAAACTGCCAACACAAATGGAAGCTGTGTGACATGTCTAGGATGCTTAAGTTCATTTAAAGGGTACAAAGACATATTTTACCCAGAAAGTACAATACAGACAGTGGAGATAGACAGAGTTGCTTTTGCAACTACAGTTTCATTTCTCCTCTAAGAACCAGCAAACTGTTCAGTCACTTAGCGTTTACTGATCAAAGGCTATGACTCTGAGTAATGCCGAAATATGATTTTAATATACAAGACACGGTTTCTGGGTCATTTTGATGGATGCTTTTGCCATTCTAAAGAACAATAATAAACAATAGTCTGCTGCAGCCCCACTGTCACATGGCAGGTGACATTTGCATGTAATGGCCATTTTACTTTTGGCGGTTAACATATAAACCCTAATTGCAGGTGTTTCGTCTAGCTTATAAACACCTCCTGTCATGTTGCCGATGGCCCAAAGTGGAACCAACATATTTCTTCGCCTGTAAACACGTACATTCCAGGATGTGATGAATCAAAACTTTGACTCAAATGAAAAACATCCTTCTAAACACTCAATGAATTCATCAACAATAGATAAAGCTGCCGCCAAGACATGTTTTCCCCAGCATATTTACCCAAAGTAGGAAACAGGAGAAAGAAACTCAGATCTCTGGGTAATGAAGTCATAGGAAAAACATTTCCAAATGCAAAATGACAACAGCAAAAATACGATTAACAAACTTTAAGTAGAATCGCTGTTTGGTTAAATGAAGACCTCACTGGATATTACATATGACCCAGATGTTTGCCAGAAGGCACCAACCAACAATTACTGACAAACATCCCGAGCTGTTTGAGATTGCAGCCACTGATAAAGCATGCCCAACTAGATTCTCTGTGTTTAAGTGTTTCCAAAACATCATACGTGGTGCACAGTGCAGGAGAAAATGCCAGCTTTCTCTCATGCATCCAATCAATGGGGAAAATGGGAAATGGAGAATGTGAAAGGGTCATAACCTCTTGGATGGAAATACTCCCCAAGTTGCTACCGGGTATCTGGTGTATAAACACTGCACTGGAAAAACATTAGTCTAAGTCAGAAGGTTTACATTGTTGTACCACACTGTGCATTGAGGTCCCATTGACAGAGGAGACCCAAACAGTCTGAACAGAACCTGTTCATCTGTGCTGTTAAAAAAATGTGGTCATAAAACCGACTGCTTATTGCCTTGCAGCACAAAAACCAGCCCGTGTATCCAAATGTGGACGGTCATTTGAATTCCACTACGTTATTAGATCTCACGCTTCTCAAACGGGAGAGATTGACTACTCGGCCAGGTGGTATGGTAAAGTCATCTCTCCAAGGGGTGAGAAAGTTCAAACTTAGCATGAAACCAATCTAGAGTTTAACGTTTGGGAATGAAGCAGTGAAGCACTATATTCTCTCATTAGCCCGACAGCAGAGTCTGCAGGAAAGTAGTTTGCCATCTTTGCTGCAGGCAAAGTGAGAGAACATTTGATATTCCCATTTGGCCTGGGCAAACTTTTAAGTTAACTCTGCTAACACGATTTTGCCAAGTAATCCTTGATTTCAATAATATGTGAGTTTGTCTCCAAATAACAGATTGCTGTATTGGATTTCAGTTTCAATATGCGTCTTGGTTGAAAAGGCATCAAGCTTGAACTGCTAATCCTAAACTCCTAAATCATTTTGCATCAGGCATCCTCAGAAATGCACTAACACGAAACACATTTTTTCTTTAAATATATGAGCTATGTGTGTCATCGAGTCTGTAACAACATGGTATTTTAAGCCCTGGCTAAAATTTCAAAAACATATATAGAATCACATTTGCTTTTAATTTGACTAGCGGCTAGGTATTAGTCAACCAAACTGGCCTTAGGGTTTCCACATGACACTTGAGAGAATTAACTCCATCTCCTTCAGAGAAAACCTAAAAACAGTGCATCGCATAATGCAAAGAAAATCAATGGAAAGCTTAAATTTCATTCTCTCTGTCCTGATCCTTTTACAAAGTCTTAAGAGGTCAACTAATTTTAATGGTCACTTATTGCCTGTGGAGCGATTTCTGGTGGTATAAAGGCACCCAAAGACCACCCCAGTGCCAAAACAGCCTTAGGCCCAAAGGCTCAAAGTAATACCAGCGCTGATGATGCATACCTGTACTGGAACACCGTATGAATGGCTCTCCTTTTCATTTCTGCTTCACACACAAAAGAAACCATTGTGGGTCTTGAAATTGAGCAGCCTTGAATGAATTATGTCAACTGTAGGGAAATTAAAAAGTGGTCTTTCTTTGATTTGTGCAGTTCATAACCTGCTGATAAGAATATTTCAGTTCAGGAAAGCGCTAGAGGAGCTTCCGCAGAAGACATGCAATGCTCATTTCCTTTCCGAGACTCAAATATTAGAGGAGCCACACTCAAGATGAATTGTTATGGCTAGAATGCTTTGGAAACGAGAACAATAAAGTTATCGTGCCAAAGAACAAGGTTTTCTTAGTCGTGTCCAACAAAATTATGATTTAATATAATGCAAAGTGTGTGTGTAAAAAAAAAAAGAAAATGAATGCACACCCAAATGCAATTGGTGGCTCTGTTTTATGTGTGACTTGGACAGTCACCCACCCTCCAACTTTGCTTATTACATTTATTTAATCCAAATGTCTCTAACAAGTGCCAGTGGGTGAGTTCATGCCCTTTTCCTGCCAAACAGATCAAGTAGACCAATAGTGCAAAATATAAGGTGGCTTTCCAGTACCTGCAGAGAATAGAAAAGTCAGCAGTGTCCTTACCTCAGCACGCTGTGTTCTCGGCTGGCTGGCGTCTGCCTCAATGGCGTACACATCCACCAGGTAGAGGTCAGACCCCTGTTCTCGATCCAGCTCTGCAGCTGTCTGTATCACTCCTGTGTGTCGGCCGATGGTGAAAAGGCGACCCACAGCTTTTCCGCCGCTGCGCACCGCCACAATGAAATACTCCACTTTGGTTGCAGAGCCTCTAGGACTCGAGGCATCCAGGGAGATGACGTTGGTGCCCGGTGGCTGGCCCTCTTTGAGGATGGTGATGTATTTGGGCTGGGAGAAAACAGGTCCATCCACTCCTTGAAGGATGATGGTCAGCTCAGTTCTGGAGGTCTTGCGGTCAGTGCCGTGGTCCGTGGCTGACACTGTAAGGGTGTACATGAGTCGGGATGGAACCAGCTGGGACGCCAGGCGAATATCCCCACTGTACCTGTCCATGATGAAAGTGTCCGAGTCACCTTCCACAAGCTCATACTCCACCTCCCCATTCGCACCATCGTCCGGGTCAAAGGCCACCACTGTGGTCAAGATGGAGCCGATGACTATGTTAGGCTCAGCCACAAGTGCATTCTGGGACACAAAAGTGGGAACATTATCATTAATGTCCGTGACCCATATTGTTACATTTTTCAGGGCATAGCGACGAAATTCAACTGGAACTGCTTGGTCAGTGGCTTTGATTGTCAACTCAAAGAGATTTGAGAACTCTCTGTCAATTTCCTTGCTGGTGTATATAAGCCCAGTGCTTGGGTCAATGCTGAAGTGGTTTCCCCGTGGAATCTGCTGAATAATCGAGTACTGCAGCTGGCCGTTTATGTCTGCATCTGTGTCCTGAGCTGTAATGGTCATAACTGAGGCAGAGATAGGAAGATTTTCAGGGATGGATTTGAAAATGTCTCCAGCGGTAAATATGGGAGGGTTGTCATTAAAGTCCCTGACACGAATAACCACAGGAATGGATGAGGAGCGGGGAGTTCTGCCATTGTCCTTTGCAGTGATGTTGAGTTTGTAAAATGACTGCGTTTCAAAATCCAGCTTTTTAACCAAAAAAATGCTGCCAGTGTTAGGGCTGATGCTGAAAGTGCCATGGTTGTTTGTGGCTGTGATGCTGTACGTTATGTCTGCATTCTGACCCGAATCTGCATCGGTGCCGGTCACAGAGGCCACCAGTTCCCCTAGCCTCATGTTCTCCAGGACGTCAACCGACAGTGAGGATTTAGGGAAGATGGGAGAGTTATCATTTTCATCCAAGATGCTAATGCTAAGCATACAAGAGGAGGATAAGGGCACAGCCCCAGCATCGACAGCTATGATTTTTAGTGAATATGAAGATGTGGATTCATAGTCAAGTTTTCCAACCAAAGTCACCTGTCCAGAGCTACTATCGATTGTGAACTGGCCTTCCTCGTTGCCTTCAGCGATGTGATAGCGGACCAGTCCATTTTTGTTCTCATCCACATCTGAGGCAGAGACCCGTAGCAGCTGTGTCATGTTTTGAGCTGATTCAGAGATGGAGGCCTGGAATATGTCTTTGGTGAACTTGGGCGGGTTGTCGTTGATGTCTTGTATGTAAACTTGCACTTTGGCCTGGTCTCTAAGGGGTTTGGGGAGACCCTGGTCTGACGAGACAACCACAAAACTGAACACAGCGGCGCCTCTTTGTCTCATGAGTGACTCCCGGTCCAACTGCAAAGTGCTCGTCAACTCCCCTGTGATGGCATTCAGCTCAAAGTTGGGCTGTGGAGTCTCAAATGTGTATCTGACCTCACTGTTTGGGCCAAAGTCCTTATCCTCAGCAAAAACCTGCCCAACAAGCGACCCTCTCTTCTGTTCTTCCTCAAAATGAAACACATAATTGGTGCTGTTAAAGAGAGGACGATTATCATTTACGTCATCTAGAATCACTGTTACATTTACAGTGGCACTCAGCGGCTCCACAGCCCTGTCTTTGGCTGTAACCACCAAGTTATATCTGTCCTGGATTTCTCTGTCCAGCTCCGCTTTGATGTACAACTGCCCGTCTGGAAAAATGCCAAACACATCACCTGTGTTCCCACCAGCGATGTCATACATAATCTCGCCATTGAGACCGGAGTCTTTGTCAGTGGCCTCCACTTTAAAAAAACGGCTGTTGACAGGCTCAGATTCCAGGATGATGACCTCGTATGAGAGCTGGTCAAATACAGGTGAGTTGTCGTTGACGTCGTATACGCTGACGATGAGGATGAGGCTGGAGGTGTGCTGAGGGACTCCCGTGTCTGATGCAATGACTTCAATCTCATAGGAACTTGTCGTGATCTCCAGCGGCCCGGTCAGCGTGATGAGGCCATGCTTCTCATGAATATGAAACAGTCCTTTGGGGTTTTGTTTGAGGCTGTAGACCACCATGCCATTTGCACCTTCATCAGGATCTGAAGCTTTGGCCTGGAATATTACATGACCTGTGCTCCAGTTTTCCACTGCGCTCACATGCTCCACAGCGTGAATAAAATGAGGAGCATTATCATTTAAGTCCTTTACAGTTATGTTAACAAAGGCCTCTCCTGTGATCTCCCCAGCTCTGGCTACAACTTTGAGTTGATAAAAGCCCTGCTCCTCTCTGTCTATCTGGCTTGATGCTGTGATCTGACCTGCACTGTTGACAGCAAAAAGCCCTCTCTGGTCTCCTGAGGTGATCAGATATGAAATGTTTGTATTTAAATCAACTGTGGTTGCTGACACTGTCCCTATAACTGTCCCAACACCTACATTTTCAAACATGACAAAGCTGTACACTTTCTGGCTGAACACTGGTGGATTATCCTGTGTGTCTATTACAGTTACAGTCACAATGGCCGGTGTGTGTGAGCGCAGGCCACTACCATCTGCTGCTGTCACCTGCAACTGGTAAGCAGTTTTCTCCTCTCTATCCAGGGGCACCAGTGTGGTAATTTTGCCTGTATTGCTATTAATGCGGAATTTGGAAGAGTCTCCAGCTGTAATTATATATTTGACTGTGCCGTTCCTACCCAAATCGGGGTCTGTGGCTGAAACCGTGGTTACATAAGAACCAGAGGGCTCGTTCTCTTTCACATTTGCAAAATACTGTACAGGATAGAAAACTGGCCTATTGTCATTGATATCCCAAAGGGTGATATTGACTTTTCCTACAGAGTGCAAAGGGGGGCTGCCTGCATCTGCTGCCTGGATGTGGAGTAAGTAGGAGGCCTGATCCTCCCTGTCAAGCTCCACGCCTGTGCTTAATCGCCCTGACACGACATCCAGGCGAAACAGCTCCTGGACGCTGGCTGGCGTCTCTGCATCAAATGAAAACCGGATAGTTCCATTGGCCCCAAGGTCGTCATCTGAGGCAGACAGCACCACCAGTTCTGTGCCGGCCGGAGCGTGCTCCACCAGTGAAACATGATAGGTGCTCTGTGTAAATGTAGGCACTTGGTCATTCACATCTGTGATGTTGACTATCAGTTTAGTGTAAGACATTTTGGGCTGCAGCCCCTGGTCTTTGGCACTAATATTGAGCACAATTTCAGATGCTATTTCTCTATCCAGCAAAGCAGCACTGGTTACCAGACCACTGTTTTCACTGATGGAGAACCAGCCCAAAGCATTTCCAGACACAAGGGAGTAGCGCAGGTTGGCATTCTGCCCAGAGTCACCATCTGTTGCAGAAACCCCTTTAATGTAGCTGCCTTTTGGTATATCTTCACTGATATCTACTCTGTACACCGTCTCCTGAAATATGGGTGGGTGATCATTGATATCATTCACAAAAATAACCAGACTAGCAAAAGAAGACCTAGCCATCGGTTTACCGTTGTCTGACACAGACACAGTCAAGTTGTATGAGGAAATTCTCTCTCTGTCTAACACACTGGCCACTTTGATCAGACTTAAATTGGGCACAGGAGATTTGTGCACTTCAAAGTGCCTCTGCTCGTTGCCTCCTAAGATTGAAACAGATATGTTACCATTAGCTGTAGAGGAGTCTGCATCTGAAACGGTAAGCAAAGCCACAACTGTGCCAATCTGTGCGTTTTCATCTACAGAGGCAAATTTAGAAGTAGTGGGAAAATAACGGAATTTCACGACAGGGTCATTATCATTCACATCTAAAAGTTTGATAGTGGCTTCTGTTCTGCCTGACAGAGAGGGCACCCCATTATCTACAGCATGAATAGTCAGAGAATATTCTTTTTTACTCTCATAATCCAAACCTTCTTTTATTATAATAGTACCTGCTTTGGGGTCAATTTGGAAAGGTGTCCCATCATCTAAAAAGTACCTGATCTCGGCATTTGCTCCCTCATCCTGATCTGATGCTGTAATCTGCAGGATGCTTGAACCTACAGCTGCATCCTCAAAAACACTGGTTTGATACTGGTCCTGCTCAAAAATCGGGGGGTTGTCATTTATGTCTTGAATAGTGACGTTTACTTGCATGTAGCCAAACTTTTTCGGCTCTCCTTTGTCCTCGACTTCAATCAGGAGCTGGTAGAAGGGAGTAACTTCCCTGTCCAAGCCTCCGGTTGAAACAAGGTGCAAGAATGCCCCCTCTCCACTAGGATTGACTGTAATATCCAAGCGGAATTTCCTCTGCTCGTTGCCTTTCACTATTCTGTACGTGGTGTGATCGACTCCGTTACTTCCTATGTCGGAATCTGTAGCAGTGTCCAGGATCACTTGCCTGCCGCTGCTGGCGTCCTCCTTAAAAGACACGACAATTGACGCGTCTGGAAACACCGGGGAGTTATCGTTAATATCCAAAACTACTATCCTGACCTCAGTAGGGTAGGTGGGATGGCTGGACAGCACCACAACGTTGATGACATCACTTTGCAAAACCTCTCTGTCAATCACAGATGAAGTGGAAATGACTCCCGTGGTGGCGTTAATTGCAAAAAGTTTGTGATTTTCGCTGAAGCGGTACGTGAAGCTGGGCTTGGTCCCTATCGTGCCCACATAGGTGCCAATGGGCTGTTCCTCTAGGACTTGAAACTCTTGACGGACTTGGCTGGATGCTGAGTACCGCGACAGAGTCCATAACATCAGTAGAATCAAATGAAGCCGGCCTGAGCCCATACCTGTGAGCGCCATGGTCAGTTAGCCAGTCCACCTTTCTCAGACAGAGTTCATGCCTATGATGCATCAACTTTACTGAGTTTGGACGAGTCACTAAATCATTGTATTCCAGAAAATGTGCAGACAAAACTCAACGAGAAACTCTTTCCACGCTTAGTCAGTGTACCAAAGTGCTCCAGAAGTGTTATTTTATCCTGCGCACCGCGCCGTTTAATTGCAAAAAGATCCTCTAAACGGAGAGAATTATTCCTGCAGCTCAGGAAAGTCTCATTTCAACTCTTTAAATAGCATTTTCAAGAAGAAATCAGACAATCCGATGAAAGACAAAAGAAAATAAAAGTTCCCGACTCCTTGGAGATGCGTAAAAAAAAGTTTATCCAAAGTTGGAGCGCAAGTCAGCGGTGTTAAGTGTATGCAGGCGAGCGAGCCTACGCACCGTCCCGTAGAATAACGGTGCAGACGCTTCAGTCATATTGTGCTGGAGTCCCAGTAAGTTAGAACAAAGCCGGAGTTCGCCAAACTCCCTCCCATCCCCAGTCCCATTGGATAGCGGTGCTCCTGCCTGCCCGCCCACAGCCTTTCCTCCTCTATTGTGGAGTACAGCTCGCTATCCCCGCTTGTGGAAGAGGACGTCAGTCAAACACGACAGGTAAGGATGCCCCAAGAGATCTTAATTGTCAAATAATATGAGACATATTATCTTTTCTGCAGAAAAAAGGAGACAGTGATCACCACAGAAACTATTTATATAGAATATAAATGTATACAGTAAAGGCATAGTTTAACAAATTCTTTGCATAAAACGAGGTGAAATTCTTCAAAATAATCATTTTAAAACCATTCAGGGCGCTGTAAAGTCCTCTTTGACATGCCAGACCACATTTTCAGAATGTATAAACGATTTCAAATATAAAGATGGTGAACAAAACACAATAAAGTCTGCACGAACTTAAAGAAATGTCGAAATTTCACAAGCTGCTTTGGAAGTAGCTGCTTGAATTAAAATGACAATTCAGATGAATCATTATTAAATAACATATTGCGTTTGAACTGCAGAAGAACTATTAACATACAAAAAACAATTCTTATTTATATTATATATATTAAGGCCACGTTCTTTCGAAAGATGTTATAATTAAGAGTTTATTAGAGCTTTATTAGTAAGTTTTTTTCTTCACTGAATCATACGATCAAGTAAGATATTTGCATATAATGTAAGGTACAGCGAGCGTCCAAGTCATAGGTGAGTCGCTCCATCTAGTGGCCAGATTATGGTACTTCCGAACAAACTGTAACACTATAGTGAATACGGGACAAAGCCACTCCTGAAAAATATATAAAATAAGTACACAAATTGATTTTAATATTTCAGAAAGAGGGTTGCAACACTTGAATTAATTCACTGTGGAAACCAATACATCAAAAATGCTCCAAAAATAAGAATATTAAAGCAAAAATTTCCATCTTCAATGACTCTGTTTAGAGAAATATAATTCAGATATTATAGACTGGTAATAATTATAGAATGGTTAAACAGCATTTGGATAAATTAAGGGTTACAAATAAGTAAATTAATGACAACATGAACAGCATATTATTTTACATTCATGAACCAGAACATTAATACTTATTTTGTAATTACTGGCAGATACATGACTGGAAATGTGGTCATTCAGGAGGCAGGCTGTTGCTGTTTGTATAAAAACTGCACAAATAGAGTTTTTGCTGTGTAAGTTTATGTTACATTACATTCAGTCACGCCATAATTGCTCCATCAGTCTGGTGGGTGTCAAACATACGGCCCACGGGTCAGAACCAGCTCGCCAAAGGCGCCAGTGAGCCATCCTGTCTGGCTCAGTGGTTTGCTTTTCAAAGTGTGAAAACTGCAGAGAAGGAGAGCACAATTTTTGAAGTTTTTAAGAATGAATTGTGTCATGAGAGTGGTTTTCCAAACCATTAATGTCAGCACACAAAAGTAACATGGTTACACCAAGGAGACAAACCCTTGTGTTTTCCTGGTTAGAGGGAGCAGAGTTGACAGACTGAATGGAGAAACAGTGAGGCAAAATATTGAAATTGCATTTCTTATTTTTATTTCTTATTTTTATGGTCTATTTCCCTTCAGACCAAACTCGCATGTATGTCTCCCTGTACTGGGACTGGCTGTAGCTCAGGAGTCCAGAGCAGATCATCTATTAATTGGAAGGCTGGTGGTTTGATTCCTGGCTGCTCCAGTCTGCATTGTAAAGCATCCCTGGGGAAGATCCTGAACCCCTAGTTGTTCTCCGATGTTAGAAAGCACTTAGTGTTTGTATGACTGGATGAATGAGACATGTAATTTAAAGCCTTTTGAGTGCTCAGTTAAAGTAGAAAAGCACTATATAAAAATCAGTCAATTTATGTGGCCCGTATGCATAGTTTAAGAGAAGAAGATTGCCACCAATGTATATACACTGAGCAATCTCAACATTAAAAGCAACCATTACTGTGAACAGGTACACTAGTTGCTACCAAAATGGCTCACAAGCATGGAAACAGCACCTGTGTAAGTGGGGACTTTGCCGTGGGTTGTGGGGTGGGGCCTACGGATGGGAATCGGGAACTGATTAAGTTCTCTTGGAATAGTTAGTCTGCTTGCCTTTGCTCTGCAATCAGCTTGTCCAGTCCCTGTGCCAGAGGAGGAAATAGTGTAACAGTCTACAGCGGGGACATAGACGCTAGTGTTACTTTATTTTTATTGCACAAAAAGATGAGAGCCCGATTGTGAAGTGCAAACTGCATCCTGGATAGAAACAATTGCATTATGCTGCTAACGCAACTTCAATTCTTTGTAAGCATCTGCACCGACAGCTAGCCAAGAACCCAGAGTGATGTTGAAGCCGAGTGAATCCTTTAACATTAGTAGTAACAGTTAGCAGTTTAACAATTACTGTTATAGAAAAAGGGAGCACACACGTGTACAAAGACTATTGCTTAAGACAATCAAAAAAAGTCTAACCTCCACTAATACTAATTGCAGTTATTTAGGGAACAATTAAGAAAAAAAAATATTCTGATGGAATAAAGCATGATTGATCTGTCTAAATAGTTTGTGTGTGTTTACCTGTCATCATAAGGAATTTCCCATATTCTTCCACAAAAAGATACTCTGCTCTATATTTAGTTTGTTGGGATTTGGTCGCTCCAGCTTTGGTGGGATTGCGCTGATAAACTGTAATTAAATGATTTCCTATACTTCAGTTAGCGGTTCTAATATTGTGGCTAACTTGCATACATCACATGTGCTGTGCTGTATATAAAAGTTTTATGGTCACTTCGGATATCTATCGGTGTTCACACTGTACATTCAGTAACTGCATGACATAGATGGTAGAAAATCTCAGTTGAAATTGAAAAAAAAATCCAGCTTATTCCAGATACTTAAAAAAAAATACAAAATAATTTTTGTAACCAATCCTACAAACAAACACTGTGTTTGCAGGGATTGATGTTGTTCTATTTCCTAAATGTTTATAGCTTCTGGGAAGAGTTCAGGGTCCAATGAGTTCACTGAGAATTGGAACTGCAGCAGCTGTTCAAATTTCCATGCAGATGATCTGAGAAATGAAGTTTGTTGCTGAACTCTTGCACCACACTTCATATGTCCTCTGAAATAACGTTACAGAGCATAATTACAACCCTCCTGGTTTTGAGAGACATAAATGTTTATTCAGGTTTGGTATTTGACAATTTGTGGCTTCCATAATCAGGCCGTTGACTGCATGGACGCTAAGTAGGACATGAGTCAACATATGTAATTGAATTACAGAGTGGGCTGGACTGGCGGTTGCTGCTCAGACTGTATAGCCTGACAGAAATTTAATGTTTCGGTAGCAGACGGGCAGCATCAAAGTAGATTACTTCCTCACGGGAGATGTTTAGCTAACCTGATTACACCAGCTAAGCCAGGAGCTTGCAGGATGCTTTTGATAGAAATATCAAGTTGTTGTTATGTTTGAGCTAATTCCCTTATACTGACTGATGGGTTTCTTATGCGCCGTCACTGATCCGAGGCCTAATTTTGACGTTAAAGTGAACCACATGCAAATACAGTAGCAAAGTGAAAGCTGAGGTGACTTCTGTAGCGGCCTGTTCAACATTCTCTAAAGCTGGCTGCTTAACTTTGTATCCTGCCATCATATCATATTAAGATTAAAAAGAAGATATGACTGGGTTCTTTTGAAGATATTCTCCGAATTTTCTTTATGCCAGCACACTCATTTGCTTATGTTATTTATCTTAAGGTTTTTGCCTTGTGGCTGTCAGCTGCTTTGGTCAAATGAAAGATCCATTTGCATGAATTTGTCAGACATGGTTAAACTGCAGTATGTATTAATATTTTAACCAAAACAAGTGAGCTAGTCTTCTCAAGTGTCAGTCTCAAGTCATCATAAATGGGGACAGTTGTGTCAGGAAGAGCATTGGGCTCTAATATGCAGATTAATCTGATGTGGTGGCGCCGTAAGGGGGAAAAAAAGGGCAGCAGAAATTAATTACATACTTTTTTTATCCAAAACCAACACATACATGTGCCTAGTTTTAATAAATCTGACCATTTTTCATCTATCCATCCATTGATCCATCCGTCCAGTTTAAAGCAAGAAAGTCCTGGGTTTGAATCCAACATCTGGGGTACGCCACCTAGGGTTTTTCCAATGCTTACAATGGGCCAACTGGAATATTAAAGGCAATGAGTATATATTACCTTATATGAGATAAATCTATCCCTCTTCCAATATTGGAATTTTTAGTCAATGATATGTGAAATGTTAATTATGCTTGAGTAAAGTAAACCATAAATAACAAAACTGGTTAGGCATAATTGATTTGAAAGGTGATGATTATTCCATATGGCTTATCCAGATTTTTTTTTCCAATTTAATGAACTCTGTGGTAAGGTCTACATGGATTAAGTAGATTTTTTCTGAATGTACTGAATCCAAAGAGAAACAATCAAGACAAAGCTGAATCAAACAATTGATCAGACTTGGAAAAATATTGGCATTCCAAAAAATAAAAATCTTCAGGATCTCCTTTAGCTCCCTCAGTCAAACAGCAAATTGTGTCTTTGTGCTCAACATTTGTACTATGGTGACATTAAAGGAAAGAAATAGACAAGACACAACACATGAATACAGGTCGCTCTTCGTCATATCTTAATGAAATCCAGCTATACTGTTTAGTAAGCAGTTCTCTCCTGAATGTTTTCCAACATAAAGTAGAGCCTTATAAACTATTTGAGGGCCAATGCTCTGCTTGGGGAAATCACCACATGCGCGGGGCAAGTTAAGCCATGCAGGGATCTAACCACC
The DNA here is from genome assembly GCF_041146795.1 of Maylandia zebra. Lineage (NCBI taxonomy): Eukaryota > Metazoa > Chordata > Actinopteri > Cichliformes > Cichlidae > Maylandia > Maylandia zebra. The sequence continues at coordinate 18,562,573 of NC_135168.1, read as the reverse complement.
AGTTCTACTAGTTCATTAATGCAAAAATCTGGCATCTGCACTTTTGTGATCATAATTAGACATAAAATGGTGAGCGCTTATGGAGTGTTTAATTTTTTTTTCTGATGCCTTGTAGATAGCTGCATGCAAAATAAGTCTGGGAGAAAGATAAAATAAAAGTGAAATGAAATTATACTTGGCGCTGTTGTTAGCCAAACATTTAGCTCAGGCAGGCAGATGTCAGAAAAGTGAAATCCCCTCAATAAGATTACTTCAGACGTTCAAAGGCTGTTTCCTTCACTCTTAAAAAAGCTCAGTGCAACTACAGTGCCTACTCTCATAAAATCTATCAACATATTGTAAAGTCAAAGCCCGGTCATAAAGATCAAACGCAGGCATCAGTGAGAAGATGAAGGGCTGCTGTAATCCAAAGCAGCCATTCACGCACTGCGTCGTGTCTCCCTTGAAGAGTACAGAAACGGGATGTGACCTGGATGAACTGACGCAAAAAGCGCAATCGAGTTTGAACATGAGTTAAATTAAAAATTAGGACAGATAATGGAATGTTAATCATCATCTTTTCATTCACCGACACTTGATTGCAGTCCTTAGGGTCAGTCGTGTCTCATCCTTGCTAAAATGTAGAGAAACCAGGTTGAAGAGGGAAGTAGAATAGTACTTTTTTTTTTAAACAAGCAAATCATTGCTTTCGGTTGCAGGCAACAGGGGCTGGAGTTGAATAGGCTTTTAAAAAGCGAGCTACAAAAAGGTTATTGTATGCCTCGGGGAAGCCAGAGCCAGCAAAACAACACTGCCTTCTTTTCTAATAACAAGTGTGTGAAACGGCCAAGCATTAATGCTGACAGCTGATCTATTGCATGTCTGTAGTTGTTTAACTTGCTTCTGGGTTTTAAATTGTCGTCCTGGTTTTCTGCTAGTTTTCCCAGTAACTCCTTGTTGCTGAGTCTAATGTGAGGGCCTGCTGTTTCCTCGCATGCTCACTTCATCCCATTTTCCATCTCCCTTATTTGCTCGTCAAGAAGAAATATCAGGAAGAGGAAATAAACGGGTAGTGAGAAATGAGATGTCATTTTCACCAGCATTTGCCAAATAAACCAAAATGTCTCGTTGTGGGGTGAAGGACTGTAAACTGCAGTGTACCTCACCGATGAAGTGTGCAGGAGGTTTTTTCAATATTTTCATACCAGATTTAGTCAGATGGGGAAAGCGTGGGTTAATGATATATGCTGGAGTTTAAGAAAATTTATATTTATATTGCATGTGTGGTTTTCATCGTGCTAAATAACTATAGGAAATTTACCTAAGATAGAGTGACCAGCTGTCCTCTTTTTTGCAATTGTTGACTTGTAAAAGCCTATATGACATTTTTTATTTTACCATTCATTATCCGCACATAGAAGGCATAATTCAAATATGTTAAAATTTTCTTTAAGCAAACAGTATTATTAAAGTTCTTCATGACTGGGCCAAGTGTTCTCTTTTTTTGAAATGAAAATATGGTTAGCCTACCTAAGAGCTAAACTTTATCACATAACATCAGTGGCAGACCTCAGTAATGCACCTTTTTGTTAGTCTTTTCATGAAACAAAAGAAGCTACCACCACTCCACTTACCTCTTGCTCTTCACTCATACTCTTAGGTTGCGCCTTATGCTGGAAACCAACTACATATCCTTATTTTGTCTTTTTAACCTATAAGAGAAAAAAAATTGCCACTTGGGGGTCATAAAAATCAAAACTGTGAACAAAACTTGGCAAACAGTAGCTTATTCATGCATCTAGTTGTTATGGAGCAATATATTGGCTCAGTTTTAGTTACGTTTCTGGCAAACTGGTGAATGCAAGTCTAACATCCACACTCTTTTAGCTCTGTTTTTGCCCTCTATCAACTAGATCTTTAGCTGCTAAGATAGAACCACTTTGTCGGTACTTGACTGATGCAGATCTGCTTTAGTGCTTCTTGAGGACCAATCTAATAACAGAAGTTTGGATAAGTTCTGTGGGAAGAAAACCATAGCAGACAGAATCTAATGACTGCATCTCAGGATGAAATCTGTGAATGTCATGCAGTAGCCATTGACGTCAAAGGCTGCAACCTAATTTCAAGCTGGTGCCAGGTTTTTGGGAAAGGCACCAATCTTTCTGGTGGAAATGCATGGGGGTGGTTGAAGCTCGGGTAATACTAGAAAAACAGTAGCTGGTGCCTGTGACACAATCAAAATTCATATTAATTGCTTACGTTCAGACTCCAACCAGAACCTAAATTATGTGAAACGGCAACTCTAAATGTTGTTGCTGTGGGAAAATGATTTAACTAGATTTAGGTGCTTGGCAACCTTGCTTTTGCTTTCTTTTGTATCCATCACAGTACGAGTGAATGCGAATGCTAGATGGAAAGCACCTATATATATGTATGAAGGGTTGTGAACAGATGAGTGAGGCAAGTTGTATAGAGTACTTTGAGTGGTCCGGTAGAGTAGAAAAGGGTTATATAAGAGCCAGTCCATTTACCCTTTACTTATATATAACTTGAAAATTGGCATCGCAAATACTTGCAATTGGTTGCAGAATGAAAAAAATGTCATACAATCACCAAACAACCATGATTTTTTCCTAGTTGCAAGGAGGTTGCCATCCTATTTTTACTCTAGTGGGACCCAGCCATTAGGCACGGATAAGTATATGTTTACAGCGATATGAGTTATGTAAAAATGAATAAAAATAATGAACCTATTCTAAATTCTACATTTGTATTTGAATTCTGCTATAGGAATAGTAACTTTGGGTTACTACTTGGACTTCCTCTTCATATCATTAGTGTTAGACAGATGAAACATTATTGGGGTTTACATAAGCTTTTTATATAGTGTTACCTCTAGTGGATTTTAGCTTTTTACAGTGGCTTGCAAAAGTATTCGGCCCCCTTGAACTTTTCCACATTTTGTCACATTACAGCCACAAACACGAATCAATTTTATTTGAATTCCACATGAAAGACCAACACAAAGTGGTGTACACGTGAGAAGTGGAATGAAAATCATACATGATTCCAGACATTTGGCACAACTGTGTAAACCTACCAAGACAAGACTGCCCACCTAAACTCACAGGCCGAACAAGGAGAGCGCTGATCAGAAATGTAGCCAAGAGGCCCGTGGTGACTCTCGACGAGCTGCAGAGATCTATAGCTCAGGTGGGGGAATCTGTCCATAGGACAACTATTAGTCATGCACTGCACAAAGTTGGCCTTTATGGAAGAGTGGCAAGAAGAAAGCAATTGTTAACAGAAAACCATAAGAAGTCCCATTTACAGTTTGCCACAAGCCACGTGGGGAACACAGCAAACATGTGGAAGAAGGTGCTCTGGTCAGATGAGACCAAAATGGAACTTTTTGGCCAAAATGCAAAACACTATGTGTGGCAGAAAACTAACACTGCACATCACTCTGAACACACCATCCCCACTGTCAAATATGGTGGTGGCAGCATCATGCTCTGGGGGTGCTTCTCTTCAGCAGGGAAGCTGGTCAGAGTTGATGGGAAGATGGATGGAGCCAAATACAGGGCAATCTTGGAAGAAAACCTTTTGGAGTCTGCAAAAGACTTGAGACTGGGGCAGAGGTTCACCTTCCAGCAGGACAACGACCCTAAACATAAAGCCAGGGCAACAATGGAACGGTTTAAAACAAAACATATCCATGTGTTAGACTGGCCCAGTCAAAGTCCAGATCTGGCTGTAATGTGACAAAATGTGGAAAAGTTCAAGGGGGCCGAATACTTTTGCAAGCCACTGTATATGTAGATTTTAAATTTAGCATCTGTACACCATCACTCTTAAAGTTTTTGCATATTAGTGTAACTTTGGACCTCGTAATGAATTTTTCACTCAACAGCAGTTGGAATCCACTCCACATCTTTCATTTGTTAAATTTTTATTGAGTATGACCTCAACTGGCCAAGAAACTGCTTATTGGTCAATAGCCCAATTACATATGGGGCACTGAAAATGGGAGACTGTGTAAAAAATGGCTGCAATACCTAGACAGTTGATAGAGTATGTTTGTCTGACACCGTGAAATAAAGCTGAAAGTCTACACGCCAATCCTAACTGCCTGATTTAAAATGCACCATGGTAGCATACAGAGGCAAAAAATGTAACCAGTGTCCACAACCTCATGTCCCTAACTGTAAAATGAAAATGTCAACTGTCATTTTTTGGGCCTAATGTTTTTGTATTGGTTTGTATTTGACCACACCACAAACAAACAGGACAATGTCACTTCATTCCTTTCTCATTTAGAGATCCGCACTGCTTTAAACTATAATTACCATAATGCAAGATTGCTAGTATATGTACAATGATGCTTTTACACAATTATAGACAAATGTCCAGGATAGCACTATAAGAGTCTTTTTGCATTCTGTTTTTGATTCTTAGTAAAAACAGCAACATACAGACGTTCAGGTGACAATTAAAATCTGCCACAAATCTACACAGCCGATACCTCTCAGCCAAATAAAGCAAGACCACTTAAAGACAATAAATATTGCAGGGAATATCTGCCATTCTACATGCAATACCACAGCTGACCTACAGGGGTCAATGCTGCATCATTAAAAAGTCTTTGATCAGGACCCCCGAGCTCCAGTGAGACAGTGCAAGTTTTTAACCCCCACCCCCATCAAGAAATAAGCAGGGAAACTAAAAACTGTTTATTCCTCAGGACACAGGCCTGTTTATAGCCGAGTTATGTTAATGGAAATATGGAAAAACCAGAATATTTTTATGGGAGTCCAGAGGGGAATTGGCCAGTTCTCTGCCTTTTCATCTCACAAACCGCAAATAGGAATGCCAAAATAACACAGCACTGGCACAGAAGCCATAAATTTCATTCATTAATTGCTTCGGTTATTTGTAAGACAACAAAGGGATTGCATGTGTGTGTATAATGCAAAAATGGCAAGATAATCAGACATTTATATGCTTAATGAACTATCACGTAATTTTTGCACTAGAGGGGTCACTGATATTTGACTGGTTTTGAGAAAATGCTGAAACCAACACAAAGCTATGAGAAGTACCAATTCAAATGCATTTTAGTTGACTTCTGTAGTCTGTAGCTAAAATCTGTGTGATTTATTTAAAACTTCAAATACCTTGCCACCTTGGCTGTGCCTGTTATTATGCAGTATTTCCAGGGAGCAGATGGAGGTTACACAAAGCAACCAATTTAAATTAACTGAAGTCATTTAAATAACAATCTGACCTTTGATAGGTTCAGATGGGGATCATGCAGTGAGGTGGCTTTCCTATACAAACACTGCAAATTGCTTTGCTGTGCAGATGATCCTGAGTGGAGATAAGAAAAATGAAGACGACTGCTTCTGGATTCCTTTGAAACTGATATGAAACTGTACTCTGACTGAGGCTGCAGAGGAGTGAGGCGGACAGTGACAAATCACAGCGAGTGGAGTGTGCTGCTGTTCATTAGACCCCTTATTCCATTTCACACTAGCACTGGGCCCTGTTTTTTTGGACGTCCTTTAGAAGTGCTGGGTTAGAGATTTTGCATTTGCCCTGAACATGGTTGAAGGACAACTTTAAACATGACAAAGATTTAAATGTGCTGCTCCCTTTTTTTGGTTAAGAGTTTAAGATCTGTCCGTGTGCTTCACTTAATATTATTAAAGTGTGAAGGATTAACGATGATGCTGTATAGGATAGCTGGCACTTAAAGCACATCATTGGCAGAGTCTTACAGGTTGACTTATCCAACATACTTTACTAGGATATTAAAAAGAAGCTCCTGTCACTGGTTATGAAACACTGTTCAATGGAAAGCTACACCTCCTGGATGGGAAAACTAGCTAATGCTACTCTGCAAACAAGACCTAACCAAGATACTGACATAACTACTCAGGACTGTGGTAAATGTTGGGTGTGAAGACAGTTGATTTAATGTTTTCTGTGTGTTTTTTTTTTATATCAATGTAGATGACCCCGAATCCTCCCTCAGTTATGCTGCAATAGGTCTAGGCTGCTGGGGGATTCCCATGATGCATTGAGTATTTCGTCTTCAGTCAGTTTTCTCACTCACTATGTGTTAATAGACCTCTCTGCACTGAATCATACTTGTTATTAATCTCTGGCTTTCTTCCACAGCATGTCTTTTATTCTGTCTTCCGTGTCTCACACCAACCGGTCGCAGCAGATGGCCGCCGCTCCCTGAGCCGGGTTCTGCCGGAGGCTTCTTCCTGTTAAAAGGGAGTTTTTCCTTCGAACTGTCGCCAAAGCTATATAGATAAAATTGAATTGAACTGAATGTTGCATAAGCTATAGCTTCAACCTACACCCTTTCAGTTTGTCATTTGTCTTCTTTTTTATCATTTAATTTCTTGTAATATAAATGAACTGAACAAAGATACAGATAAAGGATAAAATTGTCATGTATACATTTAGCAAACTATGTTTTTTCCTCCATCAAAACTCTCCACTGGTATCTGTAAAACCAAACCCTGCTTTGTTTTTACTTAAAAGAAAATCATTTAAGTAGACATTTCTAACAGTTTTTTCCCAGTTTGAAAGTTCCAGGATTAAAATCCTCAAATCTACAATAATGTGAAGTAATAATTAGTATCTATTTGTGCTTCTTGCTAAGATTTGAGATTTTCAATCTATAACTGCTATAAAGCTTTTTTTTTTAAAACATCTTATAGATGTTTATATGTAGAGTGTAGCTTTTCTGGTTTTCTGATGCCAACACAGTCTCATCGTTATGAGAAGTAACATTTTAATTCTTGTGTAGAAGTTTGGTCATGTTAGTGAGCAGAAGTGCTTCTTCATAGACCTGTTAAAACAGCATAAAACCTGAACATATCTTCCACGTTGAAAAAAATTTAATGAAATGTAAAATATCATAAATGTTGGTTTCAAAATCTCATTGACTAACAAAAAATGAAGATTTATGTCTATGTACACATAATTTTAAGTCACTATTTCATGAAAAGTTCAGCATAGGGTAACACTGAGCCACACGGTAAACATAGTAATCTGTTTGCCACATCAGAACATCCCATGTCCACTATTCTCATTTATCACCTCACCATGTGTTCATCCTGTCTGAATTACCAAATATAAATACTGCCACGTTTTCCACTTCTTGCTCTTTTTAATCTTTCTTCTAATTTTCTGAGGTTTTAAAGATATACCTCACATTACAAGAAATAGCTCCCTTGTCACAATTCAAAACCTGAAATGATGGTACTATGTATGTCCTCAGCAGAGTGCCGTTTTCTAAAGCCATGGAAATATGTTAGTTGCAGGAAACCATACTTAGAAAGGTTTATGGTGTGGGCTTAATGAATGGCACAGTTGTTCACAGACTGGTGGCATCTTGGGTTAAGCACTAGTTGATAATCCTTCCAAATGTTCAGGTAATTCACTTGAGTCTGGCCCGACTGCTTTGTCAGCTGAGCTCATATTTGAATTATCCCTGCTGCTCAGCAAGAATCAATGACTAGTATGTGAGCTAGATTTCAGATTACACTGTTGCACTGGGCTTACATACTAAAAGGAGTTTTATTATGAAAGTATCCAGACTGTAAGACACAAAAGCAATTTCGCTAATTAGATTTTAACACTAGACTTGATGACTCGATTGCATCATAGAAGCTTACATGAGGATTACAGCTAAACCTTTTCCTACTGTTACATCATCAAAGACTAATTGTTACACGAGAATGTGCTGTCAGTAGTGATACTGTGCATGAGTTTAAGTCGTGTTTGGATTTTACTTTCATAATTCTGATTTGTGTTTTTAACCTTTGAAGAATAGGATCAGAACACAGAACTTAATCGTCTTTGAATGGAAAAGAAAACTGCCCGACAGCATATAAAATAATGAACATTACCTCAGTCAATGTTACAATTTTGTCTACATGTGAATAAAAATCATAATAAAACATGTTGCTGCTGGAGTTGATTACGAAGATGTTGTGGTCCATTAAAAGAAAATAATGAGGGAAAAGGATTAAATCCATAAACCAGAGGGGAACATGTTAGTTAGTAACACAGACTGTATGGATGTGGCCACAATGCCATTACTCTTTGCTTTATAGACTCATTTTGAGGCCTCAAATTTGCAAATTACCTTCTTGTTGTTTTAGCCTTTTTTAAACCAAATGCAATGACCAAGTGGGAGATCTGACTGAGAAACTGAGGACAGTGAACGCTATGATATCCCAATAGCAACAAATTACTCTTATAAAATGAGCATCATGCTGTATTAAAGACTGAAATAGCAATTGTTTTCTGAAGTCACAGATCCAGACCTTTATATGCTGCGACTTTAGTTATTTCATTATTTTTTACAACTCCTGCTTGTCATGAAAGAAAGCAAAAATGCAGGTTTAAAAATGTATTCACTGGCTTTACTTCCTAGATAATCAGATTAAGATTATCCTCTGTAACTTGGATCCATGTGTTTCTTTTCACCTGAAGACTCTAATTTCAATATGCCGAGCATAATGTCTGGATGAGCAACAAACTTCAAAAGGGGGACGTGTCGCTTGCCTCACTTTGTCTGTTTAATTAGAAAAAAAAGGTAACTGATGTGCACACTTACAATTGCATGCACACATTATGTCTACAAAACAGAGGGTATAAACTAAGATGCACAGCAGGAAACACAATGAAGTGAATTTACATTTAAAAGAGTGCTGCAAGAGAAAAGCTCATATATAATTAATACATTTTCACACTGGGTCACCAAAAAGAATACACAAAAAAAAATCAAGGATAAAAAAACCTTCTTTAAACTATGTCAGGAACTGGCATGCATCATTACAACAATTGTTGTGGTTATGAAGAAATTAAAAAAGTTCAAACAATACATCTTAGCATGTCTTAGCACCGTATTCAAGGCAGGAGAGATACTTTTTCAAAGTGCACAAGCAGAATAATGAATTCACCACACATGGGGACAGATGAAGTTGCAACCCTGTGAGTCTGGAATTTCTCAACATGTCCATTTGTTTTGCAATTTTCCACTGAGATCATTCACAACCTGATAAACGACCTCTTTTTTAGCTCCAAAGAAATGTGTGGGGTATTTCCCAAGCTCTGGCTCGCAACTGCTTAGGAATTAAAGCCATTTTTATATAGAGGCCCCATTTTCAGAGGCTCAAAGGTAAATAGACAACTGACTAACAAGTAGTTTCAAATGTGTGGAACTAATTGTCACTGGAAAACTCAATATGATGTCCAAAGAGATGTTGCAAGTGGAGGAGGCCACCGTACTGTTAGGCTGAAAAACCAAAACAAACTCATCAAGATGAAGAAAAACTTTACAGCTGATAAAATCAACAATCTGGTGCATTTTGATTGGTAATGTCATAAATATCATAAAGTGGATGATCACAGATTGTTTCCTTGGTTATGAAAAACTCTTCACAACATCTAGACAAGTCAAGAAAACTCTTGAGGAGGTTTACAAATGTCATCAATGGAAATACAGAGGATTTACAAACCACTGGTTATACTCAAAAACTGGAAAGTCAGGGTTTGCCATAAAATATTTAAAAGAGCCTTAAAAACTGTTAATTTGTAACAAGGTAAAATTGTATCAAAATGATGGGAAGAGAAAAAGAGAAAACCATGATAATGAAGGAAAAAGCTCATGATCTGAAGCACATCGGTCATCTTTGGTCCAACAGTGTAGAAGCAGTGTTTATGGCACAGACGTGGAACCAGGCCAGTACTGCTGATGTGACTGCCAACAGAAGTAGCATGATTATTTCTGTGAAATACAGGATTATATAGAGACCCAGAAATAAACAGCAACTGAAGGTGGCTCCAAAAATTACCTAGCAGAACATTCCAGAGAAGAAACGGAGCTTTTGGTGATACTCATGGCTTCTCAACAGTCATTGACCACAAACGACTTTCATCCAACTATTAAAAACAATCCTTTCATTTAAAATGTCAGGTTGTCCAATTACTTTGTCTGTCTGACAATTGGTGACTTTATATAGAAAAATGACAACACAGATAACAGAAAACTTTTGTTAAACCCTCTGAATAAAACCTGTAACCTTCTTTAAAATGCTAAATCGTGAGACTTCACTTGTAAAGGTACACCAGTATACAGTGTTGGGGAGTAACGGAATACATGTACCGCCGTTACGTATTCAAAATACAAAATATGAGTAACTGTATTCCGTTACAGTTACCGTTTAAAAAGGTGGTATTCAGAATACAGTTACTTTGTTGAAATAAATGGATTACACTGCGGTACTTTCCTGTTTCATTTTGTCGCGGGTCAGGACTGTTTGGGTTTTGTTTGACAGCTACGTTCTGTTGTTCCAGGCGGCAGCGTTATGGTTGCCATGGTTACAGGGCGACGCTCTCTCTCTCTGCGACTGTGTGTTTCCTGGGTGAGAGAGCGCCTTTTCGTTGTTGTTGTTGTGCTAAGCTAACAGGCAGAATGCTACAAGCATAGCCCTAAAGCAGGGGTGCCCAATCCCAGTCTTCGAGATCTACTATCCTGAAGCTTTTAGATGCATCCCTACTCCAACACAGCTGAATCAAATGGTTTGATTACCTCTTCAGCATGCCATCAAGTTTGGCAAAGGCCTGATAACAAGCCATTCAGTTGATTCAGGTGTGTCAGAAGAAGGATGCGTCTAAAAGCTGCAGGACGGTAGCTCTCGAGGACTGGGATTGGGCACCCCTGCCCTAAAGAATGTAGCATCATGGGCAGTGTAGTCCGTGCTGCAGGGAGAATGGACTGCCATACACGTTATGGGTCTGTGAGCGCGAGGAGGGAGAAAAAGGAGAGTGGAAAGGTACGAGCTGTCATCGAGGAAAAACGGGAGCTGGAAGCATGTAAATATAATAATAACCACTGCAGCCAAGAAGAGTGCCTGATGAGCCCAGTTGTAAGTAAGCTATTAAGACTCGACTGTACGCTGTGTTGGTGTTTTCCTCCGAAACAATAAGTTCCGTTGGAGCAGTCTTTCAACGCCTCTCTCTGTCTCTCGCAAGAAAAGTTGACCCACACAACAAAGTAAAGCTATTTTTCGGCTACCAGCCGACAGCGACCCCGCCATATTAGTCAGAGGTCCCTTTACTACAGTTCGGAGTCACGAACCTTCAGTAATAGTAATAAATCACACAGCAATAGTACATTCACGTAGTTGTAAAAAGCATGATAATATATTAAGTAATCCAAAGTATTCAGAATACGTTACTGTCATTGAGTAACGTAACGGAATACGTTACAGAATACATTTTGGGGCATGCATTCTGTATTCTGTAATGGAATACATTTTAAAAGTAACCTTCCCAACACTGCCAGTATAGCATTGTGAGCTCTACATTCTGAATGGGGAAAGTGACCTTATTCAATTAATATCAACTACTAATGCCCATTCTGCGAATACCCATCACCTTGTATCTCTGTTTTGGTCACCACCACCAACCCCTAAGGAAACACTTGGTTCTTTAATAATTAAATGCTCCAATGTCTTCACAACTACACAGTGTACAATGAGATTTTAAGATGATATGATTTTATGCTTTTTGCAGAAAACAGATGTTTCAGGAAAGCAGCTGAGAAACCCAAATTTAGTAGATCAGTGAAAATCTCAAAAATTAAATTAAAGAGGCTAAAACTGTGCAGATGGGTGTTAATGCAATAATGTTTGTTTACAGCTTTAAGGAGGCTGAAAACACTTCTTCACCATTACATACTTTACATGGTTAGAGAGTTGCTTTAGAAATTATGCACCCATTATCTATTTATTCAGATGTGAAGCATGGATCTCTGTATAGTAAGTGTGTTATCCTTTGTGGCCATGTGGGAGCTGTGTATCACACTCACATGAAAGCCCGAGGCTGTCCCAGGAGAAGTGTGTAAATCTCTTACTGTACATTCAGCCACCTTTTTATAATGACTTCTGCAGTTCTATTATTACCAAGGCATAGATTTCATGTTTGTCAAGGCAGAAAATAATAGCTCTGAAAGTGTTACATTCCTCTATGAAAAATGTGAAAAAGAAAAGCTCAGCTAAAATGTGCTGACTGTGGGCGAGTGCACACTGTACCTCCCACGAAGAAGAGGGGATACCGTGATTTGTATGCCTCCAACCACTGATCACATATCGTGAATGGTGTCGCGATGGGGTAAAAGGGAGCAGGGGTACAGATGGATCCCTGAGGCACCTCCATTAAGCAAAGTTTAACAAGGTAAGCATTTCTTGTGTTACACTGGTGTCAAATGCACTGCTGCCTGTAAAGTGCCTAGGGATACATTTTTCAAGTGTGAACACAAAAGGTACAATAAGACTTTGGCCTTCAGCCATATGGGAAAATAGTTGAATGAGAAGAAAATCTATTTATAACATCACATTTGCCATGCTCAGTAGAAACCAAAATAAACGTCTGTGTGTATGATAAGCTAAAAACAACTTTGGAAAGAAAGGTCTATTTAGCCAGCTTGTAAAGGAAATTGGGGACTCATTAGCCATCAGGAAGCTGGTCCTGAACATTGGCAAGCTCCCGCAGAGAGTTCCACTGAGGCTAGGAGATGTTCTGTAATTTCCAACCCGGAGCTAATCTGTACAGCATGCTGTGTGGTGAGATTGCGATTTCTACTTGGGGCGGATGGCGTGGTGGCGGTGGTGTTGGTGGTGCTGGGAGGGGGGGGATGATGGATTTGTTGCATTTGAACTCCCTCATGTCTTCCTTGTCACGTCTGTAATTAAATATGTGCTCCCTGGGAGACAGAGGGGTACCGAGTAATAAAAAGCAAGCTTTGTAAGAGTCCCTCTCCCTTTCTCTCTCTCTCTTGATGTTTTAGTTTGTGTTTGTTGGCATAGTGACAACCCCCAAGACATGCCTTACATGCAGTTTTAATGCTTTTAAAAGAAAATCTCAATATCAGCCAAGAACCATATCTGCTCATACCTCACTATGAGCTTGCAGTCAGCAAAGAATGTGGTATAATGTTAATTAAATGGCTGTAATGCACATTTCCTTTCATATAGCCTAAGAGGAAAAAATAAATGGAGGTACTTTCTGTATTTACAGCAATTTTGAAAGACTACTGTATGTCCTAATTAAATTTTTTCCACTTTTTTTTTCTTGTGGTAAATATGAGGTTTGAAACTGCAGAGCAGAGAACGCTCAGGGGTCATTAAAGCATAGTACTGAAAAACAACAACAAAAACTGGCAGTCACACTCTGTCTGTTATATTTTATAGCCACTATTTAAATTTTCTTTGTTAGTCTGTTTTGTGAGTCACCATTGGATTTGTTTTTGTCCAACTGGAAGTTCAAAGGGTTCAAAATTTTGGACTTTCAACTGTCAACGGATCAATTTTTATAAAGTTGGTATTTACTTAAATTTCCTGCTCTGAATAATCAAAAAAGGTATCAGTTTTAACTGGTGTTCTTGAAATCTTATTCTGGCAAGAACATTCGGATAGAAAGAAAATGTTCTATGTGAATCATATCCCCAGAACACAAGCTTGATTTATTGAAAGTTATTGATCTAACTCATGGATGTTTTTTTTAGGGAGGATAATTTGTTTTAAAGGGAAGGTGTAGAGCCAAAGATGTTGTGTGAGATGAGAGGTACATGGAAAAAAGAGAAGAAAAAAGCATAGGAAGTTAGTTGTTGTTTGGTCCACTTATCAGCACAATCAGCTGTTTCAACAGCAGCTGCAACCTGTAGTACATGGAGCAATCAAGGCAGGCTAACCCCCTTAGTGCATAATTGCTGCAATTTGTGTCAGAAGTCAGACTCATAATTTAGTATCAAAAATCTGAACACATGTATGTGATACTAGCCTAGTCTAACAGCTGTTTGTGAGGTCATTACAAAAATCAGTCTACTGTTTAGTGTGGACGCGTTATCACTGCCTTTTTCATGTCACTGAGCACGAGTTATTATTAAATGTAGTTCAATAGCAAGTATATATTTCATGTCAGGAACATGTGAAATATACCATGTGTATATCACCATGACAAAAGAAAAAAAAATCTTCATGCTTCAATCATTTTAGGACAAAAAGAGGTTGGATCAAAATTATCGCAACCATGTGCAATGAACTTACAATCTCATTGGACCAAATCTGCAACCACTCACGGTTGTTGTGGTCGTTCAAAATGGTGATAAAGACAGACTCTTTAATTTGGGAAGGAGTTGAGTTGCAGAGTCATTACAATGTGTTAGCAATCACAGCATGATCACAGAAAGGATTCCCTCTGCCACAAACCCTCTAACCTCTTTTTGGCCTTTTTAAAAGTGGAAAATATGAATTTTATGAAGAATAAAGAATAAAAAAAAAGAATGCCATTATTTGAAAATCTCATAAACTCATATTTTAGTCACAATGGAACATAGAAAATACATTACACGTTTAAATGGAGAAATCTGTTCTAAGTGTCATATCTCAGAAAAGCTGGAACTTTTCTTTGGAAAGTTGAAAAATGTTTGCCTTGTTTATCTCTGTGTAACATCCCCACTTCTTTTAATAACATTCCTGGCAACTGAGGAGAACAGCTGCTGGACTTTTGGGAGAGAAATGTTATCCCATTTTTGTCTGATGTAGGCTTCTAGCTGCTCAGCAGTCCTGGGTCTTTGTTGTGTTTTTCATTTTCATTTCACGATGTGTCAAATGTTTCCAGCTGGTGAAAGGTCTTGACTGCAGACCTCCAAAGCTATGCTGTTCTAATTGCTGCAGGATGCAATAGTATGCAGCTTAAAATATTCAAGACTTTTCCTCAAAAAGATGTCATCGGATAGGAGCATATGTTGGAAAAGGGTAATTAGACATAGTTTAAAACAAACAAACAAACAAAAAACTTTGTTGGATACCCCAAATAAATAAATGTTCTTGGGAAGAAAAATGCAGTTTTTGCAGGACTCACTCAAGATCCAATTTTGGGGGTTTGCTCAGTATCACGGGCATTTGCTTTTAATTAGAAAAGTAATTCAATACAAAAGAGTTGTTTCTTTTTTATGTAAATAGGTTCATTTTATGGGTCATTTTGCATTAAAAGTCCCTCGGATTACCATTGTCAGTTGCACTGTAGCCGTGTAAGTAATGTGTAATTTATTATAGAGCAGCACGTTGGTCATCGTGTGTTAGTACCTCAGCAAGTTTAATAGTTTCATAACACCCCATAATAAATCCCTTCAGACCAATCTGATTCCGTTGTTTGCACTCCTTATTTGTTTTCCCAGCATACAGAACTGGCTGTTAGAGCCGGAAGAGCTGATTTATTTATTTAAATAAGGCACTGCATGAAAAGTGCACACAGCTGCCTAAGCCTGAGTACATGAACCTTACTAAAACTGTAAGTTTGAAGATTTAGATGCAATGTTGAAGCTATTTAAATAAAGTTTTTAGAGGGCAACTCCAGTACAGATTAAGTGTGTATTAGAAAATAAACATTAATCAGTGGTTGACATTACATAGGCTGCTAATGTGTGCTGGCTAGCTGGTTAAAACCGTAGTTGTTTGTACAATGCAGCATTTGCTATTTGTTCCGCGTCCAAATTTCCTCACCAATTCTTTTATTCAAAGTCTCAAGTCACAAGTTATGTTTTTAGGTCCATTCTTGCCTGTGTCTAGCTGAAAGACTATAATTTTTGTGACATGAGTCTAAAAGTCCAGGACTCAACTCTGCTTAATTACTGTATTCGTTCGCTACACTGAACACAGGAAGCTGCTCGCGATGGCTCCTGAACAGTTCAGATTACAAAAATAGCTTACTGTGATAAAATCTCAAAGTTACTTGAATGTTAACAGTTTGGTTGTTTGTCCGTAAATGCGTAACAATATGTGAAATAGTGTACCTGTGATGTGTTTCGACAACAAAAGCAAATTAAGTCCCAACAATGTGGGCCCTGCACTGCCCGCCAGCATATTACTGGCCATAAATCCAGTTTTATCGCTCCTGCATTCTTGAGGATAAATGTCCTCTCTACAAAGTGATATTAGGTATCACTGTGCAAACACAAAAGCGATGATATTTCCTCTATCTCATGCATTGCTCATACAGAATCTTTGTGATCAGGGTTGAGGGGTCGTTTAGCGCTCAGCTTTTATCTCATATTTCAACAGAACAAGGAGCCAATTTGCCTCTGTGCTTCACTGATGCAGGTTTATTGTGATTGTCTCGTCAGCAGTTTCATATAATCATAATAATTATGTGACACTTTGCATCATGAAGTGCTTTCTAGAATATACATGTTCTACACTATTGAACACGTTGAAATAAATCTTCATTTTCACCAGACTAGAAAGTCAGAGCTGGATCTGATATTGCCATTTTGACAGCCTTTCCAAGATCATATTTCAGGTCTAACATGTTCATTCCTTCTGCATATAAATGACTGTACAGTTTGTACAAGGGAGTGGAATACATTCCTCCCACAAACTGCCCATGCCTATACCCTATCTCAGCAGCCATCAGACTAGATAATGCACACCGGTTCCACTCTGCTGCTGTAGAGATTGCAGTTTCAACAAAATAAAAAATAGTCGGGAAAAAATGCAGTGTTTGTCATATCTGCCCCGATGCTCACTGTGTGAGAGCGTGGCTCCTGTGTTTCTCTGTACACAGGTTGTTGAGCAAACTTGTTATGATGGACTTGGGTTTGTGTTGTCAACTCTGCAAATGATCTGTGACTGAGGCTGTCTGCCAGCCCCGATCATGCAGATACTGCCATAAAGTCATGTTTATCAGTTTTGTTTTATATTTTGTTTGTCCTCAGACTGGGAATATTCATAATTGTATTCAGGAATATGCAGTAAATCAGAGAAATTATACTATTCCTTTCCAAGAAGAATCTTGTGTTTTTCTCAGACATAGACATAGTAGCTTTAAGTTAGCATGAGCAGCCTAGCCATGGCAGTTTTACCAATAAGTAGTAAAAAATGTTCTCTGTCAAAAGTTTTCTTCCTCTACAACAAAAAGTGGTGGATGATGTTTGAGGTTTCAGTGTCACAGACCTGCCCTGAGTTGTTTTAACGCTCTAGAAGCCCGGGATGGCTGAGCACGCATTCTCTGTCCTGAGTTTTCCTTCTCTATAGCGAGACCATCACGCTCATTAGCCACATATATAAAAAGGAGCAGCTCTTGCTCTTATGTCAACTTCCTAAGTGTGGTAAAGAGGGTATAAATTTGTTGACTTTTAACTGTATTTTACAGCTTTTCCTGCTGATAAAGATGCCCCCACACAGCCATTTATACTACCATTCATCCATTCGCTTCCGCTTATCCTTTTCAGGGTCGCGGGGGGCACTGGAGCCTATCCCAGCTGTCATAGGGCGAGAGGCGGGGTACACCCTGGAAAGGTCGCCAGTCTGTCGCAGGGCCAACACACAGGGGCAGACAACCATTCGCACTCACATTCACACCTAGTGGCAATTTGGATTATCCAATTAACCTATCCCCACAAGTTGCATGTCTTTGGACGGTGGGAGGAAGCCGGAGTACCCGGAGGGAACCCACGCAAACACGGGGAGAACATGCAAACTCCACACAGAAAGACCCCGGCCTGATGGTGGAATTGAACTCAGGACCTTCTTGCTGTGCGGCAACAGTGCTAACCACCGTGCCACCGTGCTGCCATTTATACTACACCAAGGTTAAATGATTTTTAATTGGAGATTATGTATCGGAATTTCAGGAGTGGGACCACGCCTCCAAACACGCTCCTTCTGGTTGTCATCTATATAGGTTCCCCCAGTTCTGCAAGCTGTTCATTCTCGTTTACGTGCCCCACCCTCCCTCCCTCTTTGTTCTCAATTCTTAAACTTCTTCACTCCTATTTAGTACACGAGGATCTGCCAGGCCCAGGAGCTGTCGCCACTCCCCTTCGAGGCCTTCCTGTGTGTGAACTGTCTACTATAGAAGTTTGGACTAAAAAAAAAACAACCTATCACTAAAGCTCTTATTGTGGAAATACAGGTGCTATGATATAGTCAATTACTAAAGCTTTTTCTGTAATTTCATATAGAAAACTGAGATTTACTATCAAATTGCACATCTGTATCTTGTATTAAAGCATTCAGGGATCAAATGTGCAGTTAAGCATCTTCCCACTGACAGAAAGTAGAATTTCACTCATCTGACCTAGTTAAGTGGGCTGTATATGCCCTGTGATGTAAAGTGAGTATGACATCCCAGGTCAAGATAATATCACAAAATAACCAGGATTTATTCAATTCTCTTGATTCATGGAATTAAATTATGCATGGTGTGGCCTCTGTTGGAGGTATGCAGTCTTAGACTGCTCTTGTATTATCTGCTTGGGATGTTTGCACTATTGGTGAGAACCATAATTTCTCAATAATTGAAAACTGAAAAAGTCTCAAATAATAAACACTTAAAAAAAAATCTTTATTAACCAGGAACTAAAACACTCGAGATTAAAGGGTTGAATCACTGAGTGTTGGTTGTGAGCTGGCATTCCAGGCTCTGGTTGCCCAGGTAATAGCCCTGTTACGTTTGCTGTGCTACCTGTGTAGTGGGCGCTGCATGACAAATTTAACATGACATCTTGTGTCTTGTGCCGCAAACTTTGTGGCACTTCTGCCGGCCATGAACTTCTCGATTTCTGTAACCTGACACGCTGAGTCTGCCACACCTGGGTTAAAAACACCTGTGTGCGATTGTGTTGGTTTTTACCAATGCCATGGACTGATATTCCAGTACAGAAGCTCAGGGACATACAAATATGTCTGTCCATGGCTCAAGGAAGCATTAGCCTAGCTTGATTTTCAGTAGCAACATTGTAGCTTCCAGAGAAAACCTGTGCAAGGATGAGAACAACATACACAATCCCGAGACAAATAATGTGTCTAGGTATTTACTCAGCAAACAATTCTGTCACTTCATATGCAATTTACTTTAAATTAATCCTTTATGTGCGCCCAAAATGCTACATTTGACCTTAGTTCCTATAGAGGAAGAAAGAAATTGGAGGAGCAACTTTTAAGAAGTATGGAAATTATACTGTAATAATATTAATAATAATAATGACTTAGGTTTGTGTAGCACCTTTCAAGAAACCCATGGATGCTTTACACAAGAGTAGCTAGACGTTAAAGAGGCTAGAGGTTGAGGGTTTTGTTGAAGAGGTGAGTTTTGAGAAGTTTCTTGAAGGACTCCAGTGATGGGGCATTGCGAGTTCCAGAGGTGCCACAAAGGTATTCCCCAAAGGTATTGAGGTTGGTGCAAGGGACAGAAAGGAGACCGAGGGCTAAGGGCTGTAGCAGACTGTGTGTATGTTTGCAGCAGGTCAGAGAGATACCGAGGTGCCAGGGCATTGAGGGATTTGTAAGTAAGAAGAAGGATCTTGTAAGTAATGAAAGCCTTGACCGGGAGCCAGTGGACACTTATGAGGGCGGGGGTGATATGTTCCAAGAACCTAGTGCCTGTTATAAGCCTGGCAGCTGAGTTCTGGACATACTGGAGCCTATCCAGGGCTTTAATGGAAATCCCAAATAGGACCTCATTGCAGTAGTCCAGCTGGGTCGTGACAAAAGCATGGATGAGGGTCTCTGCTACAGAGTCAGTGAGTGGTGGCTGAAGTCGAGAGATGATCTTTAGGTGGAACAAAAGCTGTTTTGGTAACAAATTTGACATGAGTAAGGAATGAAAGAGTGAAGTCCAACATGACACCCAGATTGCAAACCTCAGAGGAAGGTAAGATGAGGCAGCCTGTGTCAATCTTCTGTAGTAGGGTTTGGGGCCACAACCAAGAGCTCTTTTTTTTATTACTGTTAAGCTTGAGCAGGTTGGTTGACATCCATATTTTGATTTCATTCAGGCAGTTGACAAGTGACTGTGGGGGGAGCAAGGTGGAGGGTTCGGTACTGAGTTAAAGTTGTTTATTATTAGCACAAGAATGGAAGCAAGGACCATGGCGACGGATGATCTGACTAAGGGGGAGCATTATGATGGTGACCGTGGGGAACACCATGGTTAACTGGAGCAGAGGTGGATTGGGAGTGTCCCATGGTGTCAAACTATGTTCTGTTGGAGTGGTATGACTGAAACCAGGAGAGTACTGTATCGGTGAGACCAAGATAGTTGGTTAGGCTGCAGAGAAACATGGTGTGAGAAATGGTGACGAAGGCTGCAGAGAGGTCCGGGGCGATGAGGATGCAGATGTGGCCAAAGTCAGCTACTTGACCATATATATTTTAAGAAGGACAAACTATGCTCAGGCCAGGAAAAGCTATCCAATTCCAGAAACAGACCATTGACTCTTTCCAAGCATCTACAAAGGTGACAAGCTAACACAAAGCCACCAGCAAAGAACCCAGAATGATGTTAAACTAAATGTATACTAACCCCAGCCAAGCAGCCAGACCAAGCCTTCAACAGATAACAGAAGCAGTCAGACTTCTGGCATATGAACCTCCAATTTCTATCCGTGACTGTTTCTACAGTAGAATTGCCACGTTGATCTCTGTGAAGTGCTCTTTGGACTGGTTTTCAGCTTTGCGCTTGGCGATGCTGTCATACTTAAACATTGAAAGAAAAATTTTGTGGGATCGTGTCAGTGTGTGGGCAAGTAACCTAAGGTTTATATCTTTAACTGCTAATTATCTGACAGTGTATTTCAGCCCATGATGTAGAAGTGATATTTATGAATTATAGAGTAGTTCATTACTTTCTGCAGGATGCAATCAAGTGATGTAATACATGTCCTTTCTTTAAAAGTAGCAAGTAATGTATTTCTTTACTTTTTGTTTGCTCTTTTCTATGACACTGTCTGATGTTGAAGTGTGCTTTACTTTGTGTATGCTATCTCAAGGCCACAGAAATGAAATAAAAATACATTTGTTCTGTTGCTTTTATTCTTAAAAAGTGCCTGCGATTACATTATTCATAGAACTTCAGGTCTGTCTCTTAAAATGTTGTAATCATTAACACATTTCTAATCTAATAAAGCTTTAATATTCCCACTCAAACAAACAATTTTGAGTTTGACAGATTCAGTAGATTCAGGTTTTCCTTTTCTTTACAGTGTAAGAGAATGCTGTTATTCTTTGAGACCAATATCACTGCCAGATTATTCCTCCATTAGTAAAACCAGTTCAGAGCGCCTTTTAATGGACATACTTGGGGCACAAGCCAAAGTAGTCATTTACAGCACTTCTGTTCTGAGAAATGACTCACAATTAGCTCCATTGAGGTAACTGTCAGCGCACTAATCTCTGGCTTTTTTCCATATAATTAAAGGAGCTGCTTTCAGGGTGTTTACACAAAAACACGATCGGATTCTTGGGAACAGTGGCCTTGTTGATGAGTGGGAGATTTTTATTGGATCTCCCTGAGGCTTCTGCATGTGGGAAGGCAGGTCACCTGCATCATTCAACCAAATCCCCCCACTCCACCTCCACCTCATCTCTCCCTCAGGATAATGCGGGTGGTGGACAGATGAGTGTTGACTAAGTGATGCTGACTTGTGAGTCCTCGCCTCCCTCAGCTTGTGTGTGACTAAAAATCCTCGGGTTGTGTTCTCGTGTAAGTGCATAACTAACTCAGAATGCAGTGCTTTCACATCGTGACAGTGGTATGTTTACTGAAGTAGCCTAAAGGATTCGCCTCCACTAAGAACACCCCAAAGGACTCTGTGTATATTACACTTATTACTGGCTATTTTCTTCGGTGATGTTTCTTCTGCAACAACATCGTAAGCCACTTTATGGCATTTGTTATCTTGTCTTCACACATCAAACTAGCAGCAGCTGAAAAAGAAGCAATTTGATAATTGGTCATAATCAGGTGTGTGGCTAAACTGGGCCACATGTTCCTCCTTCAAACACACCAACCACCTGAGATTCATTACTTCAGCATGGCTAAAAATTAAATAAAAGTCATGTTTTGAAATGGGCTAGTCAAAGTCTGGACCTGTTCCTGCTCGAAAATGACCTGCCCAAAATGAGTATGTCTCTGCAATTACAAACTCTATATAAACAACCTTGGGTTTAAAATAACACTAAAACTTTTGAGACTTCGTCAATATAAATATTACTGCAATAAATGTTACGAAAGATGCTACTTTTTCAAAGTATCCGAGGATGGAACATGGAAATAAGATTTTTTTTTTCCTTGGCTAACTTTTTTTTTGTATTTCATAGCATATAACCCAATGAAATTTCTTAGGTATAGAGCAGCATAAAAGATTTAATTTTATTTACATGTCTAAAAATGCTTGTTTTTGAATAGTTGTTTTGAAAAACTACCCACATGGATGCATAATGGGTCTTGTTTTTGCACAGTGAAATCAATCTCTGTGACTTTAAATTCTAAGGGGGCATTAACTTCAGCTTCTATTGGCCGATTTGCATTAATCATTTGAGCCAATAGAATCACGGTAACATGACCACGTTAACATCAGTCCCACCGATCACAAATTAAAATACACATGGCCCAAAATGCACGCTTTCTTTCCAAGCTCCTTAGACTTACACATGCTCAGACAACCTCCAATGTGGCTGAATTAAAACAATTCTACACAGAAGAGTGGGCTAAAATGAATCCACAGCAATCTGAAACACTCATTGCCAGTTATCAAAAATGACTGACTGCAGATCCTGTGACCAAGGGTGGCACAACAAAAGTTACTGGGTTTATTTACTTTTTCACATTGTAGGCTTTCATTGTTTTTTTCATGATCATTTAAAATCTGTATTTTGTATTTTCTTAGCTTACCCATGACTAATGTTATTTCTTAATGATCTACAAAAAGTGTCCGTTACCTGCGAAAATGGCAAGCACCATCCTATTTCAACTTTTTGAATTGCAGTTATGCATCAGTCTGCTCTATGCAGCGTCCTTCACTTGGAAAGCCTCACTATGAAGAGATTTCTGAAGAAATTACGTGCATGGTTTGTTGGCTTTACAGATGATGGAGCCGCCTCACTCTTGTGTGAACACATCAACCCTCAGATGACCGTCACTCACTGCATCATTCACAGTTAGAACTTACAGTCCATCATTCAGTCCACAGCATTTTCTGCTTTTCATTCTGACATTATTTCACATTAAATATTGAAGTTAAATGGCACAGCTGAGAAAGTGGTGCTAAGCAGAATGGGGATTTAATTTTAACATGCTAAACTGTTTGTATTACTATAAATGATTAATTGTCCGAAGAGGAAAATGAGAGACTGGGAATATTATGCATGTTCTTTTTATTTTTCTTAACAAAATATTATTGTAAACGCTGTGTTTGTAGTTTATAAATGGCAGCAGTACAGGCTTTCAGGTCATGGCTTTTACCCTATTTGAATTCAAGCCTCAGCAAAAAGTTATTTTGGTGAGTCAGTAGTAACATCTGTGTTTTTCCAGCTATGACAAATGATTTAGAAAATGCTATTAATACCTGCTGACCTCAAACTTTGAAAACTCAGTGAGTTTTTCTATGTTTGCAACGATAGGAAAAGAGTGAAAAACTCTTTCAAATGGGGAGGAAGTCCAACGAAGAGATAATGAAGGTGAAGTAAGGAAGGAACAAAGATCGATGGGAGGAATGGGAGGCTGAATAGTTAAATGTCGGATAAACTTACTGCCTTCAGAATCTGTCTTTGTGAGTGCGGCTGGCTGCTGATAGCTGGTGGGTATTTGGGAAGGGTTGAGACTGGGCCTGTACCTGTGACTCACTGGCCACAGGTGTCAGTCAAACTCGACCTGGCTGCCAGAGGAATGTGGTAAACAAGCCAGTGTGGTCCCAGAGACCCGAAGCAAGGAGCATCTAACAGAGCAGCAACGTGACCGCTGAATCAGACTCTCAGCTGCTCCCTGAAGTGCAGTGAACACCTGGAGGTGAAGGAAGACAGAAAAAACACCCCTATCTCTGCCTCTACTATGACTTTTTTTAGGAGTTGTATGCCAGGTCTTTATGCCCAGAGGCGATGTGAGCCAAGGTTATTGTTCAGCCATCTAACAGTGCAC
The DNA here is from genome assembly GCF_041146795.1 of Maylandia zebra. NCBI lineage: Eukaryota > Metazoa > Chordata > Actinopteri > Cichliformes > Cichlidae > Maylandia > Maylandia zebra. The sequence goes on along the minus strand of NC_135168.1, from coordinate 18,538,585 downwards.
TTTTCTTCCTTCTCGGGTTCCACTCGACTTCTTTCATTTGTCAAATGTGAGAGATTCCCCCCAAGTTCACAAACTAACAGATCTAAAACATACCTGCATTAAATACAAACTTCATCTTTCATTATTTTCATCAGTAGATTTCTAATAATTACTCAGGTACTTGGGTATTTGGACGATGGTACGTTTTTTCTTTTCTTTTTTTTTTTTTTAACTTTTAACGAAAGTATTGTATTTTCTGTTTAAGAATGCTGTTTTATATGTTGCTCCACTTTTTCAGATACCAAATAAATGAAAAATGTAACTGTAACTGTCCAAGTACTCAGGGACCCTCATTCATCTTTCTTGATCTAAAGTAATATTTCAGAAAGCGTGCTCAAAAACCTTTTCGCTGTGTCATTTCTCATTATTACACATAATTTATGGATGTCTATGGTTTAAGAATTTCATGTTAATAGCACCTTTATAAATATATTTACTTAGAAAACGGTGTTCAATACTTATTTTACCCACTGTAAATATTTGCATGAATATAAAAGTACGTAATCAGTAGACATGCATTAATTATTATTGATTAATTATTAATTACCTTTTGGGTTGAATCATTACTGAAAAAAGCTAACAACTTAGATTAAAGTCAGCAAAATCTGTTGGCTGCATGTTGCTCTGCTCAAGATATCCTCTAATCTTATATTTTGATTACGTTTCTGTGTGCAACGTACCATATGTCCCCATAACACGTACATATACACAGTGTTATGAATGCAAATGCTTGTGCTAATCTATTTTTCGGTTATTATATTTCCAGGATAATGTGTCTTATCTTATAATGGGCAAAAAAAAAAAAAATCCAGTAAATGTGTTTAAATCAGCACCTTAGCCTTAAATAATCTAAGACAGGAAGTGCTGACATCCACTGTGTGAAACTCTCATTAACTACTGCCACACCAGTTTCCCTTTTAGTTCTGCTTTTGGAATGACTGTTTTGAGCTGTAGCAACTATTCTAGTACAGGAAATAATGGGGAACTTTGTGTACATAGTTTAGTTTATTATATTGTTTTTACACACTTTCATGTAAATTTTTAGAATATTAGCTGCATTTTTCAGTCATGTTTGTGACACCTTAGCACAGGAATTCAATAAATCCAGGCTTAAAGGGAAAGACAAAACACGGAGACCGCACATAACAATAAATGAAGTTATCTAAGAGTCAAAAGCTAAATGTGTAACCAGTTTAAATGTCATGTGTGTAACATTTAGATGTGTGGACGTGTGCTCTTTAAGTAAATTAAAAAATTAAGTTCAGTCAAAGTGACCTGAAAAGAGAGAGGCTGACTGTTGATGCCTATATTTGTGGGTGAGCAGTCAACCCAAACTTTATTCCAAATAAAAAACTCTGATATAAAAAGGCACAAAATGTGGATCTAGAGGCCAATGGACGATCACACCTCTCCTTGAGAGCGGAGACCCACCTCATAACCAGAGGCGGAGCCAGACATTTGAAACACCCGGGGCTTAGCCCAAAGAGTAGTATGCATGTGGGATTTTTTTTTTTTTTTTTTTTTGGGGGGGGGGGGTGTAGAAATGACTGAAAGATTAATAGGCTCTGTTCAAAAAAGAATGACTTCATATAGGGAAAAATATATATCACATGTGCAGGACACCTTAAACTAGTTTTTTAATTAAGCAGCAAGGCAGAACAAGGTCAGGGCTGCATCAAGACACGAGGACTAAACCCCAATTCAACCAGACCCAGAACTGATCCAGAATTAAAAACAGGACTACAACAGTTCAAAATCAGGACTACTGAGGACTTAACCAAGACAGAACCAGAATCAGAACTAGATGATAGCACTAAAAATCATCATAGACCTGCACTACACTTATTTTTTTAATTCTACCAAAGTACACTATTTAGATTGAGAAAAGTTTATATAATTATTCAGCCTTGTTGTGCAAACAAGCCTGCAGAACTTAATAAATACAGAATTTGAAAAATAACAAACCTAAAAAGAAACACTAGGTACGAGATACATGAGGACCTATGATACGGTGATACTTTTGGTAAACAACCATTTGACTAACATGTGTGTCTCACCTGCTCTTGTTCATCTGTTCTGTCCTCGTTCTCCTCTCTCTCCCTCTTTGTGCTGACAATCATCAAATATACAGTTGAAACCAGATATTTACTCTTCAGATAAAAACACTTTTTTAATTGTAACATCAAATCAGACTAAATGTTTATTTTTTTTAGATTGATAAATATAAAAACATATTTGTTAACTTTAAGAGTAAAGAGAGAAACTGTCTGTATTTCTTAATTGCAAATGGCACCAAATTGTATTCAAACTTGAGCCACACTTATGGAGCTCCACAGTTCTGTTCCTGGTGTTTTGGTTGATATCTCTTGATTTTCCCATGTCAAAGAAACAGGCTCTGTGTTTTGCCTTATATGCATCCACAGCTGTGCCAGCAATTTACTCACATGGACTCTACTAACCTATCAGAAGCTTCTTCAGCTCAGAATGGAATCGTCTGGAGTTTTCTTATTAATTAACAATAAATTTAGTGTACATGTACTCCTAAATTTAATGAAAGTGATAAAAAATAGACAGCTCTGTCTCTCTTTATTCTGAAATTTAACTAATTCAAAATATATTTCAATATTTATCTAAAACAAAAATTTACTCTAAATTGATGTTGTACAGTAAAAATGTTTTATGTTTTCTCCCTAAAGTGTATGTAAATATCTGGTTACAAATGTGAATATCCTGCTGTGTACTGAAATCCCTCTTGTTTTGCATAGAAATATACTGAACAACATACAAAGCATAATATATAAAATAACATTTACCTGAGTTTTTTCTTTGAAAGAACCCTCTAATGTCCATTCTTATGTTTCAGTACATAACTGAAACCGATTTAGTCGGGGAGGGTAAGAACTGAAAATATGAAATAAACACACGTAAGCTAAGACTCTAAAAAAAAATAGCATTTGTTCGGCTTTTCATTTTGCCATTTGTTGATTCACTTGAAGAGCAAGTAACGTAATATTGGTCAAGTGATCAGTTTCATATCAATCTTTCGTGATGCACCGTCATATTTACATTATTTGTACAGTACGAATGATTTGCTTTGGTACCTGGTCAAACTTAAGCTCTCCTTAGTATGGCTGGCTCCGTCTCTCCAACAGCGCACTCACGGGCAGCAGCTGCCCCGCCCCCTCGCTCAGTCGCTTAGTGCCTGAGCTTGGATCATACCAATATCAGGGGGGGATTCACGCACAGTCGTAAATTCCCACAGTGTGCACTATGTGCTTCGAATATTGTGTGTACTTTTTGTTTTATACAGTTGTCAGCCAGGCATCTAACTATGAAAAAATTACACTCCAAAATACCCCGGGCTTCTGACAAAACAACCCGGGCTTAAGCCCCGTAAGCCACCCCCACGCTCCGCCCCTGCTCATAACCCAGAACATAAAGATACAAAGCAAATCATTTTTCAATCTGAACACAGTCCAATTTTTGTAATCAACATTCTCAACCCAATATTATTTATAAATATCACATTTACATTTACAACAAATATCCTTTGTATCATAAAATACACATCCCAGTACTTCCCTACTTCCCAGTCTCAATGATCCGGCAACGTTGGATCCTGTGGATGCATTTTTTTAAACCTTTATTATACTCTGTTTTGGGCATGAACAGCTGGAGACCCATTGGCTGATGTTATACTTTGAAGTGTGTTTAAAGTTTGCCAGTTAGACCAGTATTTGGTGAGAGTTCTTTGCTGACAAGTCCAGTTGGACACAAAACAACAGGCAGGTCTGCACGGACCTTCCAGTCAGCAAATGATAACAAACTTTACATCACTAAGACACCGTCGGACCCCAGTGGACTATTTGGAAAGCATAATATAGGCTTCAAAAATACAAAAAGCAGAAATATTGGAATATAATAGATGTGCAACTGTAGCTAGGCATAACTTATATACAAGGGCCACGTGTCAATGTATCTGCCACTATGTTTTTCTTTCTCTTAATGAGACAACCCCCAAGTTAAAGGATTGGAAGAACAAAGCCCATCTCATTAACTTCTGACTCAGATATTGAAGTAACTGAAAAACAGTTAGAGGTGTTTGACTGGAGGGTACAGTGACTGCTGTCGACAACAGTTCTTTCGCCTTTTACTGGTTATGCTTTAAAGCACAATGATTGGTCCCTACTACGTACTATGTAGTCCATCAGGGTTCAGGACAAAAGTTACCCGATTGAAACGTCGAATAAAAGGAAGTCGAAATTAAGCAAGTTCACATGAGAAAAATCAAACATGTAAACTTGATTAAACCAAATCATACATGTGACACTACAGATGAGGCTACCCAAGGTTGACAGAGTTTATCTGCACACAGCTGCATAACACAAGAAAATATTACATAAAACAGATAAAGATGTTTTTCACAGTATTGATCACATCTAAATTCTTAGTGATGTCTTGACTTCAAAAAAGGCACAATCTTACAGTATCCTTGGCTGATCATTCATAAAAATCTTTATGCAAAGCTTTTGCACGATGTTTTACATGAGCCTTTAAGAAAGATAAGATGAAAGAAATTTTTCTATCTCTAAAAAAAGAATTCTGTGTAGGGAAAAAAGGCTGGGAAGAATCATAGGCGTATTTCACATCCCTTTTCTGTTTTATTACTTTCATTTCATTTTTTACAGCTTTTCCTGGAGCCAAGCACAACCACAACTATTTTAAAAATCAATTAATCATTTAAGTTATACTTTTAAAAATATGTTTCTCTTTTCGTTGCTAAGGTTTAATCTAACTTTCCCAAATGCATATGTTCTATTTTTGCTTTGTGATTTACCTGCTAAATCATATAAAGCACATTTTTAAAAATGATGGATGATTAACAACTGCTACAATAGCCGCATATTCATCCCCATCAATCACGGCTGAGTGTTTGCTGTTAAACATTAATGCTACCGGTCAGTGTATATTAGAACCTGTCCTTGAGTATAAATTATAACATAAGAAAAGCTCTCCAAAAGTTGAATCTGTTCATCTGGACGTAGCGTTTCTTGTGGGAGAAACGTTTAGTCACTCATCCAAGTGACTTCTTCAATAAGAAAAGCTCTGCTTTTGATTTCTTTTTTGCAATGTTCTGCAATGATCTGACACGAGGCTATAGTTCATTGAGGCTGTTAAAATATTTCAATTTGTAGAGTAAATGATATGATTAAGAATTATGATCATGAATGATTGTAAAGCACACTCAATGGGGAACAGTTAATTTGTCAGTTTGCCAAGATCTATATGGTCTTGGCTGCCTACTCTTTCAGACTGCTGCACTGCTGCTGTTTGCAAGCATATAGGCCCCGAGCTTTTATGTGGCAGTGTTTTATGGGTGTTTTGGTACATGGTGGTGTTTTTGATTTGTTTGTAATCTAAATGCATCAACGATTTTGCTGTCTTAGCCAAAATTCTTTACAAGGAGTTTAAATATGAGTGTAGTTTGACCAGGTAAAAATTTATCGCTGAAGTAATGAATCTTTTTTTTCTTGAGTTGGTTCATAGTGCAGCATGGATTAAAGGCATGGATTTCTGATTTTGTGTTAGTTGATATATCTTGATATGTTGATGGTCCTCCAAACACCATAGAAATATCTAAACATTTATAAACAGTCATGATTTTGAACAAATTCAATTAATATTTTTGTTATTGACTACAGAATCTACAGACCGCAGTAGATGCAGAGCAGTACAACTGCCTTCATATGGCATCACTTCAAAGCAACAGTCATTACCTATGAAAATCATTTGATCACTCTCGTTGAGAGTGAAAACTTTTTCTTAACAGGAAGAAACTTCTGACAGAATCAGGCTCAGGGTAATTAATTGTTGAGTTCACAAAGGAAAGAGCCACCAAATCCAGCAGCCGGTTTTAATTGGATTTTGGAGATTGGAAATAATAGATTCTGGAAGATTAAACATAACTAATTGTGCCTTCATTCATCTTTTAACTTCCCAGATTTGTCTTGGGATTGCATACGGGGTGGGAGCTGATGGCATATTGGGACATTTCCTCATGAGATCCATCTGGTTGTCAGATCAGTGTAGATTAATGCAAACTTGGGCAGCTTACCAAACAATTTAAAGAATGTAAATGGAATAAGAAAAATAGTTTAAAAAATAAATAAAAGCTTCTTTTATGGGATAAAACAGGAAAAAACTACATATAATCCATCTGATAATTATAAAAGAAGCATTTAAGTTATTATATGAATATTATGATTATAATATACATATAATTTTGTTATTGCAAGTGATGTATCCGCAATCTACTGAATGCACCTACAGTCCTGAAGATAACCTCAGCAAAGTATTAATTCAGCACTCAGTGCTTTTCTGCGAAGGCGTTCAATCAGTTCAGTCTGAGCCAGAGAAATACTCAGCACTCTGTTTCCTACAACAGTAAAGAGACGGAGCTAAGTGTTCCACATGGAGAGAGGGATCAATACATAAAAACAGCACAGCTGGCCTGACAGCCTGTCTTTTCCCGACAATGTCTAATGCAGCAGTGAGAAAAATCAAAACATCAGCTGCTGGGACTCCTGGCACATGTCAGCTTGACAGCCGTCTCTGTCATTTTAAAAATTTTGACAAATGGCACTTTTTATTTTTGTGGTCACGTTTCTCCAAATCTTTTTTTCTAGCAGTTTGTAACAGCTGCCACTGGAGCTGTATCTGGGCTGAAGCTGCACAAAATTTTGAGGAATGCAGATCGCCTGCAAATGGCTTGTTTTTAATGAAGCATTGACATTGTTCTCAGATTAAACTTGGGACTTGTTCAGTAAGAACTTGTGCATCAGGGTCTTTGGATGAGAAATGTGCTGTGATAATGAAAGAAATTCAAAACTCTAGGAGGTCAAAAAGCATGCAAATTAAGTCTAATTTCAAAGTATTGCTTGTGAATTTTATAAGAACACAAAGTCAAAAAAGTCACAAAGAAAAAGTTTTGTTCCTGTTTAATTACCAGTATGCATTTTAATACAAATATCTTTTTTTGCTAAAGTGCTCAAGTTGGTGTAGGAGGAAGTCACTCACTTTAGATCGATTGTAGTTAAATTTTGTGCTGGCATTTATGATCCTACATCAAAAAAAGGCTCCAGTACCACACAGTGACTATAAATAAACAATGGATGTTGTCATTGTCCTCGCTATGTGAACCTGCAATTTCTCTGTACTCTCTGCCTCGTCTCTCTCCTATCCTGCGTGTGTATATACAGTATGCTTTACGTGTGGATGATCATGCATGCGTCAGTCTTTTCTGCATTGCATTTCTCCACTTACCTTTGAAGAAACCTTATCTTTTTCTCTTTGTGCTCAGATCTTTTGGAGAAAGATTGTGTAAGTTATCAGACATACAAACATTAAGTTCAAGTTTATTGTAGTCATTTTGACACCACTGAATTTGGGATAGCAGGAAGCAGCAGAATTGGACACCATAAATCCCTCACTACCTGAGAGACCTGAGCCAGAGGAGTTCCATCTCCTTTGTTGCCAGTCTTCAGAGAGGGTCCTGCCTCCACTACAGTTGTCATCCCCCCGTCAAGCCACCAGAAGTGTCCAGTCACCTGCCCCGATGCCAGCCTTTAGCCAAACCAGAGGTGTCCTGTGGCTTTAGCCAACGTTAGCCCACTAAGAGTCAGCTTCCTTTGGAACCTCCAGAGGGTCTCATTCACTTCCATCACTCTCCTTCAAGCTTCCTAAGGTGCCCAGTCAGTCATCACTGGCTGCCTCCTTGGCCTCATGAGTGAATCCATCACTGGCCTTCAAGCTAGTCCCTTGTGAGGCTGAGCCGCTGGCTGTTCATTTTGCATCCGAGGGAGTCTCATTTCCTCAGCCATCAATTTCTTATCGGAGCTGCTGTGTCTCGATCACTGGCCACCCGGTCAGGACCCAGAGTTGCTCCATCTCTGCCATTGACCATCTGACCAGATCCAACTCTGTGTCTACTGTTGAGTTGTTTCCCCTTTGCTGCCCCCCTGAACTGCCATGTTCCCTTTCTGACCTGATGGCTGGACTCAAGAGAGGCAGGGTACACCCTCAACAGGTCACCAGTCTGACACAAGACTAAAAACAGAGAGACAGACAACCATTCAGATTCAAATCTATGGGCAATTTATAATCACTAGTTCTAACCACAACAATTGCATGTGTCTTGATTGCAGAAGGAAGCCAGAGTACACAGAGAACACGTGCAAAAACAGGGAGAACATACAAACTCCACAGCGAAGAGCCCTGGTCCCAAACTCAGGACCTTCTACAATGGCTAATTGCCGTGCCCTCTTTCTCCCACTGTTAAATGTTTCAATTTTCATATAAGTCTTAGTAAATATATCAACTGGACTTCTATTTGTGCAACTCTAACAGCTGTTTGTCAGTGGATTACTGGACAGGTGTCAAAGGCAAAATGCCTGGACTGGCCTCACTGACAGTCTTACAGTGGTCAATGGGACGCAGTCACCATTTGAATTGAAAAAGTTTAAATTTTGTATTTGTTTGTATTTTGTACAAATACAAACAAAAAGGTTCTCATGTCATCACCGCTGCTATAACTTTACAGATTTCCTAAATATAATAGAGTGTAATTTACAGAACTTGTCTTTACTGTTCCATATGATTTTTTATTTTTTCAATTCTTTATTAACATAAAATTAACCATGATTCATCCTAAACTAAAACTGCTTGAAGGTGGAAAATAAGGACACAAAGGATCAGTCTTATATTTTGATGATAGAGACCCTGTGTAAAACTAAACTGCCTAAATCTATTTAATATTGATCCAAAAATTCAGCAACAGGAAATCTTGTTGAACCAGATCTAGAAGTGATTGAATACACTTTCAAATTCAGAGCTTACACAACTGCATCCACAGAGACTTTCACTGCATTAAAATTCATGTCCTGTTTGATGCATTTAAAAACATGCAGAGGTGGTGATGGGGGTGGATGATAGCAGAACTCGTACTGTTTCTACTATTGCAAATAAAGCTTAAATGAAAAAAGACAAACCAAAAGTTACAAAACCAATCAGAGGTCAGAAGGTTTTCTTAAAGAGGAGAAGATGGTTTCTTTCTTACCTTGTTGATCAGGCACTGGTACAGCCTGGACAGCCCAATGAATTCCAAAACCAATATGTTTCATCTGATGTGGAATCATGGAATGATCTGTCTTCACCTGCCAATTCTCACCAATGTTGCCAAAAATGTGACAGATTTAGAATGAAATTCACATTTTTCAACCTTCGCGAACAGTTAATTCCCCCAAATTCTTAACAGTATCTGCCGTGCATTTATGGAGTGCTCCTTGAGGTCCTTAGAGAAGAATAAAAAATAGAGAATGAGACAGGCAGGGAAAGCTCTTAAGACATTGTTTATGACACCTTTAAACAGCGTTTGCTATGAATGGCATAACCAGATATTAGTAGTGGCTGAGTGGTGTATTGAAGGCTGTTTTTCATTCATCTGCTTTTCTGATTCTGACAAGCTGTTAGGTTAGCTTGGAGGTAGTGGTGACGGGCAGCTAAGAAACCTAAGTGAGGTGTTTACCAGAGTCAGGCTGCTGACCGTACAGACAAGCAGAATGATAGGATGATGTGGTAATGTAAGTGGAAAGCAACATCAGGAAGAAGGAGTAATGGAAAATAGTGCAGATGTGGAAAGTAAAGTCCAAAGTAGTCCCAGTGGTAATAGGACCATTAGGCATTAGGAGATGTAATCCTGAAACTAGAAGAGTGGCTGCAGCAGATTCCAGGCACAGCATCAGTGGTCTTTGTCCAGAACATAGACCACCCAATGTAAGGTTTGTGCTGCCACTGCTGCTGAGTACACGTAATTACAATAATATTTTTTAAAATTTCTGTAAAGGTAATCAACACTTATGCAAAGCTCTCTGACTAAAATGACATTTTTAAAATGTGAATTTATTAAAACAATGGTTTTTGATTTAATTCTGTGCTTGATAGAATTAAACTAGCACAAATTTGATTTAAAAAATGTGTTTTTAAATTTGTAAACCAACTTAACTTTTAGGTGTAATTAGCCACTGTACTAATGTTAAACTAGGAGAGGGAAAATACTATGTATATATAATAAAATATCTACTTATTACTGTAATACTAGCAAGCTAGCTAAAAAACCTAGCAAGCTAATCCAGAATTTACCATACAGTTTTCTTTGATCTCTTACTTACAAATATGTACAACTTTGCCCTGAGTTCCTGTATATATGTCTCTGTCACATAATATTGATGGGAAATGTGGACAGAATATGTGAGCAGTTTTCCATTTCTATTTATTTCTTGTTTCTCAGCACATTCACACTCTCAGTTATTTAACCTCTGTGAGAACTTAATCTGTGGGAAAAGGGAACAGAAATCACAGAAGGTGGAAGTCTGAAAACGATCAGGTCAGTCAAAGAGAAAAAAATCCCAGTCACTACTTCGTGGTATTTAACCTTAGCTATTTCTATTAAGTCTGAGTGGGAAGTACTTTGAATGTGGGAATGTAGACATCCAGTGGATTTTGCATAGTTTCGTTTTCAACCAATCAGTTTATGTCAAGTGCTTGATGATGTGGGACATCCCTTTTTCACTACAATAAATAATACTGAGTTAACATTCATTTTTTATTGGTCAGTGGCAGAATCTTTTTTGAATTCACTGTTATTGTGCGTATTTAGCTAAGTGCGAGGTAAGTGCAGGTTTAAAAACTATTTAATGTTTAGATAATTGAATGTGAACTTTCTCTAGAACATTAAAAAATGTTTATGAATGTTAGTATAGTTTAGTGTAAAATCAGCACTTCTGGAAAACTTAAGGACTGTTTTTCATTTCCAAACCTACAAAGGTCTTACCTGAACAGAAAAAAATCCAGAACATTAATGGACACAATGGAAATTGATGACACCTTATTATATATGGACGGCAATCTCATCACTCAAGGTACAGTATCACCCCCAAAACCCGCAGACAGAACTAGTGGGTAGACAAAATAAAATGCAAACCTGTTTTTCAGCTTAAATTTCAAACTGAATAACGTCACACTTTTGTGTGTGTGTATTTCATTGCTTAAGACACCTTTGGTTTGCGAACACCTTATTGAATAATAAATTTCTTGTTTAATTCATAAAAGGACCAATATCATGCTGGTCTATGCTCAGTAATACATAATTACACGGTAAAGCATGTTTTAAAGATTTTTAAATGGATTCAAAAATTCTAAAACTTAACTTAAGACTTTTTTAACCAATTTTACTTGTCTAATGATATATTTGTTTGTAGTTTAATTTGAAAAATGTCTGTTTTCTTATTTACAAAACAGTGAATTTTCGCAGAAGAAACCAGATCCTCAGAGGTGTCACTGTGAGCCTCGGATTACTGTGTGCTGTCCTGTTGTGCAGTAACATAAGTCAATTTATATTCTGTAAGTTGTTTAGTTTTATTCAATAAAAATAAACCCCTTTTTTGTTGCTTTTACATCCAGTTCATGATAATCAATTGAATCCGGCAAAATATTATTTTTATTTTTTAAATTTCACAGATGAGATCATCCATCCTAAATCAGAAGACCAAACACAGCCATATCACAATACACTCACTCAAAATAAGGAGAAACTCCAAAATGATAATGACAACCTGACTGCAGAGAGGGACAGACTGGAGATCAGTTATGATGCTTTGAGTAAGGAGACTAGACAGTTAAAGATCATACTGAGCAACCTCACAAAAGACAAAGATGAGCTGCAGCACTATTACAGTTATTTGATTACTAAACGAGATGAGCTGGAGGCCAATTTCAGCAATGTGAAAAATGAGAAGGACCGGCTACAAACAAATTTCATCAACTTAAAACAAGAGAGAGATCAATTCGAGACAAATTACACTCACATGCAGAGGAAGCTTGAGGGCTTACAGACTAATCACAATAATCTGACAGCAACTGCAGAGCAGCTACAAACCAGCTACAATAACCTCCAAAGAGAAAAGGATGCATTAAGCGTTCTTTTTACTGCACTGAGAGTAAAAGAAGTCCAGCTAGAAGGTAATTACACTGTGTTAAAGAGGGAGAAAGACCAGTTACAAAGAAGCTACAATAGTCTGAATAGAAACAAACTTCAAACTGACCAGAGCTATAACACCCTGCGGAAAGACAAAGAGCAACTTCAAACCAGGTATAATACTTTGAGGAAGGAAAAGGAACAATTACAAACCAACTACAGTCGCTTGACTACAGCTAGAGAAGAGTTACAATCGAAAGTCAAAAGGATGACCACTAAACTAAGCGGTATGCTTCCTATGTTACAGCTTAAATTTACTAAAATTATCTCCATTGTGGTATTCTTCATCTTTTGGATATTTTTTCCATGTGATGAATTTGCAGGCATTCCTTGTCAGGCCCACTGGAGAAGGTTTGACATAAGCTGTTATTTTGTCTCAACCTTGAAGAAAAACTGGACAGAAAGCAGAAAAGCCTGCATCGCTGAAGGTGCAGATCTACTTGTCATAGACAGCGCTGAGGAACAGGTAATAAACAAAGGCAGAATTAGAATCGCTAAACGTTGCCAATGATTGCAAGAATTTTTTCCATCTTTGTACTGGGTTGCTAAGGTTTGCATGTACAGTTAAAGATGACTGCAGTGTTGCAAGAACTCCATTAGGTGATGGAACTAAAACAAAAAATTAAAGGATCATTAATGCTGTTATAATCCATCTTGTTGGAGACATGAGTCTCTATCCCAAAGACAAATGACTGTCATCGTGGCTCTACGGGTCATTCAAATTTTTTTTTACAAAACTGAAATGTGTAGAAATTGTCTGTACCAGTCCATTTATTATATATTCCAATTTAGATCAAGATCACCCCCTAACAGTAATGTCATCAGTCTTTTGTTTGTGCGACTCTAACAGCTTTTTGTCAACGAATTACTGGACAAGAGCGAGAGGCAAAATGCTTGGATTGGCCTCACTGACACACTTACAGAGGGGGTTTGGACCTGGGTGGATGGGACCCCTATTACCATAGAGTGAGTTTAAATACACAAACCTGAACAAAAAGGATCTAACTTTACACATTTTCTAAATGTAAGGTTCATTTATCAAACTTTTATGTACAACTTGACTGTACAAAGATCAGTCTTGTATTCTGTTGTTGAACTGAACTCTGCCAAAAACTTTAATATCTATCCAACAATTCAGCAACAGGAAATGTAAGGAAAGGATGAATGCAGAAGTGCACAGTATTATTTCTACTTTTGCAAATGAGAGTTAAATTAAAAAGACAGACTGAGGCACCAAACAATCACAATGTAGGAGTGAATTTGTTTCTTATAGCGACAAAGTGGAGAAAATGATTTCTCTCTCTTACCTTATTCATCAGATACTGGCAGCCTGGGCAGCCTAATGACTTCAAAAGCCAGGACTGTGGAGAATATGTTTCAACTGATAAAGGATCATGGAATGACGATGGCTGTTTCGCAGCACAAAATTATATTTGTGAGAAATAAGATCAACATGACTTACAGTGTTAACTAAAGGTTTGGACTGGGGTTCTTAAGTTTATTAATAGACAATATTCCAGATTTTTGGCTCTGTCATCATAAAAAACACCCACACAAGTTCATTTCAATTCAGTTTTATTTATATGGCACCAAATCACAATGACAGCAGCCTCTATGGCCTTTATTTTGTAGGGTAAAGAAAAATAGCAATAATCCAGCCTGGAAGTAACAAATCCATGGAATAGTTTTTCAGCATCACTCTGACACAAAATGCTTCTAATATTGGAGAAAATGAGCAATTAATTACCCTAAGTATTGTCTTTGAAGCCAAATCCTGATGATTTTAACTTACCATATTCATCTGTTCCAAAGAGTTTTGTTTTTGCCCAGAACTGATAAAAAAAAAAAAAGAGTTTTGGACTGGTTAATATGAAAAAACACATTCTTGTTTATTTTGGCTAAATACTGCATATTTTCTGTGTCACATCTTAGTCAAAATGTAATTTAAAATGTAAATTAATAGCATTTAAGATAATTGACATTTTCAGACTATTATCATTATTGTTTTAAAATTTTCAAAATGAATAAATTACAAATTAATTACAATTTAATTTACAAATGGAAGGCAAGAGTTTTGGACTTGAGGGCCACAAAAGAAGTCAGTGGTGAGAGGTATTTTTACATTTCGTCCACTGCATTTTATTTTCCATCAGCCAAATCTTCCATCTATCCACATTCATATTTGCTTTCCTGACTCTGGTCACTGGGGCCCTACAAGCTATCACAGTTGACAAGCTGGCAGAATATCATAGCGCTAACAGGGAGACAGACAACCATGTAGACTTACGGCCAATTTACAGTCATCAGTTAACTGAACTTTTAACTGTGGAAGGACACATACAGGCAATGTTTAAACTGCATGGTGCATGGCTTTTTAAGAAGTAAACTCTGATCATCAATTTCACTTCCTTTTTTATTTATCTAGAGCCAACATCACAAATAATTAGAACTGTGACATATAATAAGATAGATGATTTTAGGACTTTATCTATTTAGCGGGGAAGTAAAAATTACTTAATTTTTTTTCTTCTCTGTTTCGGCATAGCTGTTGTTCTGTGTGATTAAATTACATACAGCTGGTATTAGAATAACTTTTTTTTTCTTGAATTGTTGTTAAACATTTACATATTAAGTGAACTTGGAGTTCAGGGCCAGAAAAGAAGTCATACACTATTTTACATTGTTGATTTTTTACTTAATTTACATAAAAATCATCATTAAAAGCAGACTTACATGTTGTTGCGATACATGTTATGTGTTTAATGTTATAAATAATGATTAAATGTTTTCCCATTACAGACATCACTATGTTGTATAAGAGGTAAATGACTGGCAATAAAAATGTGGAAAAAATGATTTGTTTTTGCCATCATCTATCTTTTGAATGCTTACAGTACATTCACTAACAAAATTAGTCTTCATATAACATAAGTAACAACATAAAAGAAAGTTTTTGTGTGTTGCGTAAAAAAAATACATCACTGAGGTTCAGATACAATAATTAATAAGCAGGTTAAAGATGACATGGAAATGGCTTTGCATGGTTAACTATGTGTACAATATGTCCACATTGTGAGGGAAACATTATGGTCGAAACCTAGAACCAAGAATGCTTTACATAAATTTTAGACTTATATTTCCTTGTTCAAGAACAGTCAGACCACTGAGATGATGCTTATAAACTCCAGTGAATATTTAAACTGTCAAACTGTAAAACTCCTAAAACAAATGTGGCTTTTTTGGTCTTTGTTTTGTTGTAATTTCATGGAAAAGTAGAGAACTTTGGTGGTTTGTCATTGTTTTAAATAGTTAGGTTCCATTTTTTTAAGAAATACACCCCCCACCCTACTCCATTTTCAAATGTTCAAGAAACTTCAGTTAAAAAAAAAAGACCTCACAAGACATCTGGCATAAATTTTAAATTAAACATTGTTGGGGAGAGGGAGGGTAGCACTTCATGGAACTCAAATAAATGCCTTACATTCTAAAAAGTGAAACAAAAATAAATTAGTGTAACAGAAACAAAACACTGTGGAGGAAAGGGTAGCTGTTATTGCTGTGCTGTAGCTTTTACTGTGTCCACCCCCGTATGTTGCCCTGGTATAACCTGAACAGACGACGATTCACTGACACATAATGATGCCAAATGCTGACAATGCTCTCTACAGCTACAGGCTACTTGTTGCATAACACAACATCAGAGAAAAGAGTATATTAATACGAACAGCACAATTTGCAGATATATTTAGCACGCTGAGACACCACACTTTGGCATGTGGCTCATTTTGGGTGTGGTGGTGGCTACATGTAGTGCAGCTGCTCTTGAAGGGGGCATCTCAACCATTAATTGGACTAAGCCTTTTCATTCCCCCCCAGAGATGAGTCTGATCCAAACCGTCTGTGGTGGAGTGGTGAGATCTGGCTCCCCCCCGGGATGTAGCCGAGTGGTGCGGTTACGCTTTTGGCCATGTGACTAAAAATAAAGATCAAAGAAGCCTCTTCCAGACATGTTGGTCTGGTTAAACTCACAGAAAAAAGGGCTTTTAAATAGTTAAGAGGGTGATGCGTGTGCATTAGTCTAAAGATCTAATGTATTTAGAAGGATGAGGCTACTTTTCCAAGTGCATCCGACAACATTATAAAGTGAGCCCACTTTTGTGCAGTTCATACTTTTAACCTCTAGCCTGTAAAACAGGTAACATTCTACCAAACAGGGCATACAGCCTGTATAGTGTGGTAGTGTCTGGGAAAAACTAGCAACATATTGCTGACTAAGTTGGAGACTTTCACTCTGGTGCATTATCTGCACTACTTAACACTTACCATAAAACGTCAGGTCTCTATGGCAGCAAATTAGCGAGTCATGTTAGCTACTACACCTGTTTGTGTACGACTCTCCACTCTACCTCTGCTGTATAAAAAATGGATGTAGCTACTGTCATGTCACCTGTTGTTTCTTACATTTTATTTCAAAGCCTCAAGATTAGCATTTAAAAGATTTTTGTTAGGTTTATAAAAACCCTAGATGCAACATGAGGAGCGGGTCTGAGTCCGAAACTGCTTCCTCAATGACAAAGATCTAAAAATTCTTCCATTCATTCAATATGATCCAAATGAGTGACTGAGGACATAAACATGGCAGGCAAGTGGGTTAACAGAGGTCAAGACATAAAGACATTTTCCCCTGTGACTTCTATAGGACTGGAAAACTATAGGATGGAGAATGTAGGTTTAAAGAAATTCAGACTAACAACAACCTCCTTACGACTAGGAGAAATTGGTAGTTGCAGCCTCTTGCTGAGGTTTAAATTGATCACAAGAAAATTTCACAGTCCATCTGGCGGGAGGCGGCCTATCACCAGGTGCATGCTGCTTCTGTCCCCTGCTGTTGGAAAAGGCACTATTTGGCAATTGCACTTTACGAATGTATTATTTATCAGGTTGATTTGCCACAAAATTAGCCAAGCACAATAACAAAAATCGTATTAAAAATCCTTTCATATGCTGTGGAAATGTATTTTGTATGCATGCCTGAAATTAGCTAATAGCTACACTTAAGATTGTAAAATGAGGATAATGAGAGTAAGACTTTCTGTGCATAGACCATGACAAATGAATGTAATAAAACGAAACTGAACTAAACCTTTACAAGGTCAGTAAAAGATAGCAAAAACAGCAGCATTATGTATGATGCACCATGATTGTGTCAGGACACTACGATGGCCCTTAAGTACTGTAGAATGCCCAAATGCAGTGTTGGGGAGTAACGGAATACATGTACCGCCGTTACGTATTTAAAATACAAAATATGAGTAACTGTATTCCGTTACAGTTGTCATTTAAAAAGGTGGTATTTAGAATACAGTTACATTGTTGAAATAAATGGATTACACAGCTGTATTTTCCTGTTTCCTATTGTCGCGGGTCAGGACTGTTTGGGTTTTGTTTGACAGCTATTTTCTGTTGTTCCAGGCGGCAGCGTTACGGTTTCCATGGTTACAGGGTGACGCTCTCTCTCTGTGTGTTCCCTGGGTGAGAGAGCGCCTTTTTGTTGTTGTTGTTGTTGTTGTTGTGCTAAGCTAATCCGGTCGTTAAGTAATGACATGACGAATCCTACTTCCAGGCCTAAAGTAGTCTGCGTTTAATATGGTTTTTGTGGTGTTAACATGTTTAATGTTTTGTATTTTCTTCTATTTAATCTCAAAAAGCTCCTAAAACAGTCAGTGTCACTGTTAACCTCCCTCTGCTTTTATTACCGCTAATCATTTACTTAAGCTCAGTGTTTAAAACCTTAGGATCTAACTAACCTCGTATTGTGGATGGATTATCTCAGTTGTTCTCCTGGCTGAAGTTTGGTCCTTTTACAGCATCCTGCCATGCGATTGCATTTGTTCCTGACCACCGAGAACACTCACGTTAACTTTTATTGAGTGGAAATAAAGTTCGCTTGTTTATATTATGCTAACATAGCTGTGTCGCTAGCGATCACGTAGCACATCATTATATACCAGCTAGCCAAACTTCAGTAACCCTGCAAACGTCACTGCTGTTTAGTTTTCTGTCTTCATTTATGTTGGAAGTGATAACAGAGCTGTACGTTTTAATTTGTTTCCAAAACCCCGCAGTCAGGACATGCTATATTGTATTTAGATAGCTTCCTGCTAACTTCTAACTCCGTTAAATGTCATAAATTCTGTTTTCATGGATGCCTGGATGTTAAACTCAATTGTTACACCTGGTAGAGCAGAACGCTGATCATTTTATTAAAGATGAAAGACTTTAGACAGTTTTTCAACTCTCAGTAATGCCATAGTGATCGTTTGATATATGGACCTGCAGCGGAGTTTAGACCCAGACACGGCTAGTGACGTCAGACTTAACGACTGGATAGGCAGAATGTTACAGGCAGCCCTAAAGAATGTAGCCTCATGGGCAGTGTTGTCCGTGCTGCAGGGAGAATGGATTGCGGTTTGGAGTGTTCTCTCACCCCCGTTCTCTGTGGCCTGCTGGAGCGGGGAGCTAGGAGGAGGAGTTGGCCGTCCGACTGGGGTCTGGAATGTGGGGCCTCCCTGCTGCTGCGGAGTCGGGGCGGTCTGCTTCTCCCCACCGCAGGGAAAAGGGTAACTGGGTCTGGGTGCAGTTCCCCCCTCCGGGGCAAGGGCACCTAGGCCCGGTTCGTAGAGTACGCTTGGGGAGTGTGATTGTGTGTACAGCATCTCTTTATGTCTGTCTCCACGTTGGTTGAGTGTGGAGTAAGTGCATATGAGAGCATGAGGGTGGGAATGGATGTTTGTATCTGTGTGTGCCTGTATGTCTGTGTCTATATGTCAGGTTGGGTATCAGACGCCAACTCTCTGGGGACATCTCAGGCCCTCCAAGGTTTGGAGGCTTATCTCCCCCTACCACCACTTCCCCTGCCAGTGGCGGACTTCCTCAGACATCGGTGCGTTGGTGGTTCTTTGTGTCCGGGGATGGGTGTCCAGGTACATACCGGCTCACTCCTTGGCGGCCTGGGGCTCGCTCGGGCCACTTCGGAGGTGGGGTGCCCCCGGCCTCTCGGCCTGGGGCTCGGTCACTCAGGCACAGCTGGCTGCCGGCGGAGCTCACGGGCGCGTCACTGCAACCCCCCCCCTGGCTTCTGCTCCGCGGCTGCTGAGTGACCCCTCATCTGGGACTCTCCTCAGCTCTTTCTGGGACAGTGGCGCGGCTGCCCCTCTGTTGGTCTTCCTTGGTCTCTTGTGTTCTGGGGGCCTCTGGATGTCTGGAGTTTTGATCTCCTCCATACCTGCTTCATGCCCTCTCTGCTTATTCTGTTGGTTTTTGTTTTTTGCCCTTCTCCCCCGTCCCTCTTCTCAGCTGTTTTTCTTTCCCTCTTTCTTTCCCCCAGTCAAGCCTGTCCTGTATTCAGCAAGTGAAAATAAAATAGACAATAAAAGGTGAATCAAATGGACCATTACGGCAAGGCTGGGATGGTCAATTTGGTAAAGTAAATCCGTTGGGCATCTTTCTTCGCCTTTAGACAATAATTCTGATGGCAAAAGAGCCAAACGGGACAGGCAAAAAAAAAAAAAGAAAAAAAAAAAAAAGAGAATGGATTGCCATACCTGTTATGTGTCTGTGAGCGTGAGGAGGGAGAAAAAGGAGAGTGGAAAAGTATGAGTTATCATCGAGCAGAAACGGGAGCTGGAAGCATGTAAATATAATAATAACCACTGCAGCCAAGAAGAGTGCCTGACGAGCCCAGTTGTAAGTAAGCTATTAAGACTCGACTGTACACCGTGTTCGTGTTTTCCTCAGGAACAAGAAGTTCCTGTTGGAGCAGCCTTTCAAATCCTCTCTCTAAAACTTGACCCTGACAACAAAGTAAAGCTATTTTTCGGCTACGAGCCCGACACGGAACATGACATATTAGCCAGAGGTCCCTTTACTACGGTTCGGAGCCGCAGACCTTCACTAATCATAATAAATCACACAGCAATAGTACATTCATGTAGTTGTAAAAAGCATAATATATCATGTAATCCAAAGTATTCAGAATACATTACTCTCATTGAGTAACGTAACGGAATACGTTACAAAATACATTTTGGGGCATGTATTCTGTAATCTGTAGTGGAATACATTTTAAAAGTAACCTTCCCAACACTGCCCAAATGTATCAAGAGACCTGATACAGAGCCACCACTTAGAATTGCTGCTGCTCTATCTCAATGCCCTTCTTGTGATGATGCAGGGAAAAAGCATTTTTCAGTAAATGCATTAGAGGGAACTGAATACAGCACTCACATCATCTGGGTTTGCAGACCATTGCACATGTACATTTGTGTCCCTTCATGCACCTACTCATGAGTTCTCACTCTGGTTATAGGCTTTGCATCACATGCTGACACTGAAGAACTAAAACATTATTCAAATCTAGGCTCATATAAGGTTTTGCAAAGAGAAAAGCTTAGTAAAACCAAACTGCCTTTTGGGCCTGAAGCGATTTTCCTGTTGCAGATAATGCCACATCCAGCGCTCTTGATATATCCATGGATTTTTCCACTATTAAAAAATGCCAAGGTCATTGTTTTATACTTCCACCCCAAGATCTTGAAATGTGATCTTCAACTGCCCATTAGCATTTTTGTTAGTTGAGCCTACAGACTGCATGTACAACTGAAATTCCTGCCAAAATGAACAAAGAGTGGTGCGGTGGCTTCATGTGGTAGACAAGTAATTTTGTGACCAAATTCCACCTTTAAGTCTGCTGTTTGGATTTGCTTATGTGGATGAATAACTTTATTACAGACTTTATTGAGCCAAAGGTTCTTGGCCATTAAAAACACTAATGTAGAGTGTGCCGTCAAAGCAAAAAAAAAAAAGAAAGACTTTAAGACAAATTGATTTGCTAATAAAAATCCCTTAAGGTCTTTTTTCTGTTTTAGGACATCAGTTGGTGTAACAATGCTAACTTTTTGGCTTATGCCTGCAGCACCTTGGAAAAATTTTTTATTTATCTAATAATTATAAGAAATAGCACAATAATAATAATAATAATCAATAGAGAAAGACAAAAAAAAACAAAGAAACATTAGAAAATTAGAAACTACCACTATCCATAATGAATTAATTTAATAAACAGAGAAATTGCAGTACCATGGTACATGCTCATATAACGTGAGCTTTCTCAAGGTAATTACAAAACGGAGTCCAGGATTTTGAGAAAACATTTGCTGCAGATGTTTGTAGGTATCAAACTTTTTCCATTTGAATGACTGATAACATGTCATTGAGCCAGACACTGAAGGTGGGAGGAACAGCGGACTTCCATTCCTTTAGGATAAGTCTTTTCGCAATCATCATTCCGAGATCAATTGGCACCTGCACAGTCGCAGGGATAGTTCTGGAACGTACACAGCCAAAATCTGCAATTTCTGGATTGGGTGAAATGGAGATCCAATAAGCTTTAGAGTACCAATCAAATATTTTGAACCAGAAATTGGTCAATAAGGGACAATGCCAGAAAGCATGAGCCAGTGTGCTCTCTGATATTTTATATTATTTATTTATTTTTAACTAAAGAAATGTATTCCTTTTTTATCCTTTTTGGCAAAAGACATTAAATGCTAACAGAAACTAAACCGGACCTCCTTATCAGCTTTAGGATTTAGTATTAGACTTCCATTTTTTTTGGAAACAAAAATCTGCTACCTGTTGTTTTACGGCCCTTTACAGTGCAGTTATCTCATGTTTGTGTTACATATAGCATTAACTTAAGCTGACAACATGAGTCTGCTTTAATGGCTCCTTCAAGCTATAATGGTGAGACACTTCAGATAAGAATGAATATCAACAGGTGTGATTCCATTTCCATTTTTTAAAGTTCAAATTCCTCATTTTCCCAGCGGCTTCAGGGATCCATTTCCATTAAAAGAGAAAAAAAAAGTGTGACATTTTAAACACATGAAAAAAGCAGTGCAGCAGTAAAAATCAGAGGAGCGAAAATGCCACATATCATAGCATCAAGTATAGAGTGTAATATGTGCAAGCAAAAATACAAATCCATCATCTACATGATGGCCCTAAGATGAATTTAGAGTTCGGTCATCTTGATTGTGTAAAGATTAGCTCATGTTACTAAACAGTGGTATAATCTGTAAGACTGTTATCTGTTACTGATGCTATTCATCCCGCTGTTGCTTGTTGTTAAAATGAGTGCGAAAGGGATTATAGTAAAATTACTATTGAAGATAATAATAATTGTTATTCAGCTCACAGTTATGTGCACAAATGAAGACACTGAGAAGATGATTGTTTTTTTCAGTTGATTTCAATATGTTTTTAACATTCATAAACAGTGAATAAACAGTAACATGACAAACTACGGGAGAGTTGTAATGGTGGAAACTGTGATTTTAATCACTTAGGCAGCTTTAATACTGGACACATAAAGTGTGATTAAATCCTTAATAGAGCGAAGCAGTCAAAAGATAGAAAAGGACAACAGTACTGTTAAAGGTGGGTTTTATTCTATCGAAAAAACAGTAAACTCCAGTGTCTAACTTCAACAGCAAAAACAGACATATTTACAGCCTGCTACTAAAACCAGTTTGATGCTAAGAAGAATATCTCCTCTTCATAACAACACTGAATGTGGTGATTTTTTTTCATAACTCATCCACCTGGTGTCTGGACACAAACAGTAGTAGCCTGTCAGTGTCTGCAGGGCCTTACCTGCACTGCTGTGAATCATAACACTGGATGTCAGTTTGTTTATGCATGTTCCTTTTGGAGTATTTCTAACAGCTCATCTGACTAATACTGTGGGTTGCTGTGTAGTACAGACAATCCAAGAACTGCGTCGGCTTCAGTGAGTGAAATTCTAGTGTTTCAGTATCCATTACTTATCCATTACTAACCATAAATTAGCTGCTATGTGTCTTGTGTTGTCCCTGCAAAGCTTATGATGTAGCTCGTTGCCCAAGATAACTAGCATTAGCTAGTAAATTAGCACTCCACCCTTTCATTCATATAAGGTAATTAAAAAAGCCCCAAACTGGCAGCAGCCAACAGGCCAATGGCCAAAACTAAGCTCACCATATTCTTCTTTTATAATCTTTATAACTCGGATCTGCTTGCAGTAACTTTATTTTTTTTTTTATAACCATTCGTTTAATTGACTGTGTAACCTATTGCTGACAAATGCTAAAAAGGAGAAGTATTTTCATAGACTTTCTCCAAATTTTAACCACTTCTCTATTGTAAAGCCATTAACCCAGTTTGACACCACACTGCCCCCATTTCTGTTGTTTTGTTTTGTAGAGTTGTTGATGGGCTAAAACAGTGGAGTGAAAATGGAAGACTGTTTCAACTAAAGTGTTGATCATGTAATTAAAAACATAGTTATACAGATGTTATAATTATGGACAGATTTACAGATAAGTAAATATACCGTGTATAAAACAAGACTCAATAATGTGTACCATTGATGTTTCTTAGCTTAAAGTAGTAATACTAGTAGGAATAAAATGTTTCAGAGCATTAAAACAGCAATTTAATCACTTGTTTCATTGCTGATCTGATCAAAAACAGGGGACACAGCACTGCAACATGTTAAAGAGATGAGAGCCTCAACACAACAAAGCACTGATCTGGGAATTGGTTTTATCTGAGGGTGGACACATGACTAGTTAACAAGGCATTTAACCTCCCCTACTGCCTTTTTTATTTTTATTTTTTATCTGCTTCCTTGATCTGTCATGCTCCAATATGTCTCTTGACAACTTGGAGAATCTCAGACTGTAACTGAACTCATACACTCAGGAAAGAGATCAGAATTCAACTGACAGAAAACACGGGTCTATTTTTAGCAGCTGGACTGAATTTCCTAATCTCCTCAACTCCTGAATGAATAATGAATGCTATCTTGTTAGTAATATCACAAAAATAAAAACACACTCACATGATGGAAAGTAACGGCAAATGGCATCACACCGAGAGCTGATTATGTTTTTTAATTTTTTTTAATGCAGCAAGTTGCGACCCCAGTGACCGTTATCATGCTGTCATATGCATCTCCCATCGAAACTAAAAAGAGGCTGTGAAAGAGGAGAGTGAAGCTGCTGAGTGTCTGATGGAGATAAGGGGAAATGACTGCGGCTGAGAGACGCCGTCCTTCAGCCTGTCACACCCTACACTGCCCATATTAATTAGGCTCTATAATTCATGAGCTAATGAGAAGCAGACACTTCAGAAAAGAGAGGAGAGGACTTTTTGACATCTCTTCTTCTGCTATCTGTGTATGATAACACAATGATTTGCCTCGATGATATGATGGGCTGTCGATCCTTATCTATTTGTAAAAGTTTCTTTCTTAAACTTAAACTTGAATCACATTTATCCCTTTTAACAATCAAAGGTTCTTTCTAAGTGTCTTTAAAATGTATTGCTTATTTTTTTATAATCGCAGAAAGAAAGAACGGGGGTTTGAAAAAATCTGAAATGTCTCTTCATTTCAGTGGGTTATACAGGTGTGCCTGCCTGTCTTTGATGGACAGCAGCTGGCAGGCTGCCACAGTGCCTACACAGCAGAGAATGAGAGACAAACTGGACTCAAGTGACATTTGTATCTGTGTTTACATGCTGTTTAATGTGCTTCAGCCGAGCAACTAATTAGCTATCTAGTCTGCAAACTGTGCAGTATTCCCCAGTTAATATTTGTCTGGTTGTTCATACAACACAGTGAGGTAGGGGAACTGGGCATGAGTTCATGCTGTGAAACCTAAAAGTATTTACATTTTCATGGTTGATGATTTTTTTTTCTTAAAGATACATGGGCACAAACTTCAATCAGAGACTGAAGGGACAGCTTGATGGCCAGGGATTGGGTGGTGCTGGTGCTGCTGGAGCTGCTACTGGGGAAAAAGGGGGATGAACTAACTCTTAAAATGGACCAAAGTGTTCCTTTATTCTATCAGTATCAAGTATTTAACAGAATTTTAGATGGCGGGGCTTTGATGCTTCTTACAAGCAGATGGAGCACAACTTTTCAGTCCAATTTTGCTGTATTATGATAAAATTTAATTATTTATATAGAGCCAAATAAAACTAGAGTGATGTCAGGGCTCTTGAAAATAGTGCATTTAGAAACCACGTATGCTACAGGTCTAATTTCCCCAAAGCATAACTTGTTTTCATTTTTGCTTCTTATTTTTTTATTACTTTCAGCCATCTGCGATGCCCCTCGTGCTGTGTTGGAAGCGGCCCTTGCCTGCGCTTGCTGATAATTGCATGATATGGGAGAGATGCTGGCTGATGCCCCTCACCTGGGCTTTACAAGCTATAAACTGGTCCAGGTGTTCACTTGCTAGCTTTCTTATCTTTAATTTAAGCAAATCCCACCCATTTATTGCATACTGACTCAAGGTATGTGACAAAGAGGGAGTACACACAAGACAGTAAAGACAAACACTAAAGACAGTTGATAAAAAGTGACAAGAGTGAGTCAGATTATAGAGGTTAGAGCTATTATAGCTGATGGTGCTCCCATGCCAGCCAGTTGTCTGTAAGCATAGGCCAGGACCACCTAGAAGACAGTCGGAGGAATCTCGCTCAACTGCGCGGTGTATTCACATATTTAACTATAAATATTTTATTATACTCAGTTCTGCTGCCATCTATAATTTAATCCTTCTTTTTAAGTGAAAGTAAGGAAATGAAGGAAAAAGCTGGTGTAGTGGCCTTTAGTTTGATGTTTTATGAGAAATCCATATTAATGCAGATGATTTTGGCAAAAGGAACAGCTTTACTGTGTAGTATTGCAGGTTGATGGCTCATGACTTTTTGCGGCATAATGTCAATGCTATAAATATGATGAACTAAGATTAGCAAGATTTATACTTTTACTCATAAGAAAAGAAATGCTTCTTGGGATGAATGCAAAACGCACTGTTAAATTTTAATGATGTCAACAGCAGCCTTGAGCCCATTGATTGTGAAACATTATTCCTTTGTGACTCTCTAACATTTGCCTTTACTGAGCTGGGTAATAAATATGGAGAAGGATTTTAACTTAACTATCTCTAGTGTTTTAATGAGTTGAGTGAAGCACTTTTCATCAATAAGTGTACATTTTACAGTCAGTGTACATGAACCAGCATGAATTCATTAATGAAGAACCATTTATTTTCTGCATTGATTGCTTATGAATCACCAGGAGAAAAGACAAACGAATGCACGCCTCAATGCAAAAACAAAACAGTCATCAATGTATCATGATTGCCATTATCGTGATTATGAAGTTAGTAACCATATTCATGAGTTTGTTACAGTGGTTTGTTATTTATTGTTTAGTTTTGATTCCAGTTTAGTTAACAACAGCTGCTCTTGCCGTTTCCATGACATAGCTCTGATAGTTTGCAGTGTAACACACTAATCAGCGCTTACATGATCATTATCATTAATAATGACAAACCTATGACTTAATGTGCCTGGGACAGGACACAGAATATTGTAAACTGTGCCTCACTGAAAGAAAGCTCACACTAATTGAGATCCAGATTTACATAGAAAAGCTTGGCTTGTTAAACCGAACCCGCGTAGCATTTATTGTGGGTAACAACAGATAAGGAGTTTTAATAACATAGAATAGTGAACATAAAAGTGTGATTTTCCAGACACAAAAAATGGATGAAAAAGTTGAAAACTTTTAGGGCAGATTGAAATTAGAGAAAGAAAGTAGCATACTAAATATACTTACTGGCCAGTTCATTAGGTATACCTGGTCAGCAACTGAGCTACTCACCTAGCTACATGTCTTTAACATCAAACAAGATTTATTTGTCACGTACACAATCACACAGAGTACAACTTGTAGTGAAATGCTTGTGTCCGAGCTGCAGACAGGCTGCAGATGTAGCCGCACCATTCCATGGCTTGGTTTTTTAGCGGGGGGGGGGTCTAGCCAAGACCCTTACTAGATACCAGACGGTAATTAAACTTGCAACTCCTACTCCAAAGGTGTGTAGTATTACCACTACACTATCCAGTTGCTTTAGGGATGCGGACATGGTCAAGACACCTGCTGAAGTTCAAATCAAGCATCAGACTGTCTTAATGGGCAACAAAGAGTGAGTGTTGAAGTGAGGGCTCAAAAGCAGAAAAATTAAGAGGCAGAGTTCAATCAAGCAATCAAAGCTTTATTCGCCACATGCAGGTTGCCCTGCAGTGAAATGAGACCCCCCCCCCCCGACCTTACAGACACAACACAGACATTACATGGGGATACAAGTTGGAGATCGGTAGCATTACATAAAAACACTGAAATATACACAACAATGGGAAAGTACAAGAGGAAAAAAAGAGACCTCTACTCATGCTGTGCTTCCATGGTAGGACAGCATGAGAACAGGAAACAAAAAACAGTTCAATAACAGAAGGTAAGCTATTTATGTGACTGATTAAAATCCCAAAACACAAACCCAAACCAAACACAAACCCTCCCAAAATAAAGAGTAACAAAGTCAGTAGTTCAGGAAACAAACAGAGAAAGAGTATGATGAAACAAAAAACTGCATATACAACAAGGTACCAAGTGGAGGGAGCTGGGGCAGACAAGCACAAGCATAGACAACCAATCCAATTGGTCAGGGGAGGAAGTAAAACTAACACACAGGACACAATATGAGATAACATGCAGAATTACCAAAGATAAAACAGGAAATGAGAATCAACAACTAAACAGATAAATATGAAAAAGTGATCAGTTAACAAGCTAAGAATCAAATAGAAAACATAAACCCAACTAGAAAATCGATAAATTTGGACATTACTGCTAAAGACCCAGCACTGTGACACAGAATGATGTCGTGCTGCTGGCAGCATCAACTCAAATAATCACTCGTTACAACAGAGGTATGCAGAAGAGTATCCAAACATGTTGAGCCTTGAAGCAGATGTGCAGAAGACCACACCAAATGCTAATCTGTCAGCAAAGAACAAGAAACTGAGACTACAATTAACAACAAGGTCTATTTGACTTTCTATCTACAGGTCAGGCTGGGGATGATGTAATGGTGTGGCCCATCTGTACCAACTCAGCCTTCCTTGCAAATGCTACTGACCGAATCCATTCCTTTATAACACAGTGTACACATCTTTTAATTGCTGCTTATAGCAGGACAACACACCATATCACACAGCTCGCATCATCTCAAACCTGTCCCGACATGACAGTGAGGTCACTGTACTCATATGGCCTTCACAATCACCAGATCTCAATCCAGTAGAGCATCTTTGGGACGTGGCAGAATGGGAGATTTGCAACATGGATGAGCAGCTAAAAAAATCTGCATTGTTATTGTGATGTGATCGTCTCAATATGGACCAAAATCTCAGAGGATTGTGTCCAGCATCTTGTTGAATTAAAACCACAAAGATTTCTGGCAGTTTTGAACTAAAAAGTGGGTGCAACCTGGTACCAGCAAGTGTGCCTAATAAAGTGGCCAGTGACTTATTGTGGCTTTATGTATCCGAGACAAAATTCATAAACAGAAAATCAAAACTTTTGCAAACTTTAGAAAGTTTTTAAACTTTAATATCTAAAAATCGAGACTCAAACAGCCATTCCAACGTTTGTTGGTCTTCCTGCCAGAAAATAAATCGAGACTGCAACTAATTTTAATTTCTAGGTTTATAGGGGGTGTTTGGCTGTACAAATGCCAATAAATAAATCAATAAAAAAAATTTGAAATTGAAAACAGGAAAATAGGAAAGTCATTTTTTTTCCTCCGCCTGTTTGCGGATTCAGATTCGCTGCCAACATTCTGTTTCCAAAACTGCAGCAATGTTGCACATTTCATCAAAACTTGGACCAATTTAGTTTGGAGGAGTTCAGATGCCCGTTTTTTCTCGACATGTCATTTCTCGATGTGTCTGTTCTTCATATTTAATCTAAGGGACAGAGTACAGCCTTTTACTTTTCACGGTGATTAAAGTGCATCACATCTGTGTGACTAGAAATATGACAGTTTCAGTGTAGCTACAAGCATGGGTGGTTACTGAAAGAGATAATAAATAATAAAATAAAATTTTTCGCAGAGAAATAAATGGAAAAACCTGATATGGAATAAGACAAATATGTCAAATTGCTACTCTTTGGGCTGGCCACATTAGTAAGAACTCATATTATAGGTGCTCTCTAGGTATCAAGACTGCAGCAACTGTACCCAGTTTCATTACAACAACTGGATGTTAGAAGGGTTTGTGCTATATTTAAAAGAGGGAATGACCTGACTTTAGGTTGTACAGTCTTAAGTCTGAAAGGGGAAATGACACAATCACAGTGAACAAAGAAAAGGATTGCAAGATGAAGACAGAAATGAATGAAAATGGATTTTGACAGATTTTTCCAAGCATAGAAGAGGCAACCTGCAAATAAATGTTTTGCAATATCACTTTTAAAGCCAAAAGCTGTGACTGACTGCTTCAGAAAACTATTAGATTACTTCAACATGTCTGCTCTTGTGATTTGTTCCTTTTAATATTGACAAATTGTTGCGGAAAGAACGGAATAATAATAAAAATTGCATCAATTAACCTTCAGAGTTGTGATGGGTGAAACAGGTTGCTGCTGCTGCAAGAGGAAAACACACAAAGTGGTGTTAAGCCTCCATTAAAGTACCAAAGATATCAGAATTCAACATGACTAGAATTTGTGTCTGCAAAAACGTTCCGTGCATGACATTTCAGTTCCCTCCCAAAACTCATTTAAGATTTCATTTGTAGATGATGTCACATACATCAGACTACACGAGACTATTTGTGTAAATCACTTTAGCTCACAACCGAAGAAGCAAAGAACTCCCGAGCCACCCTCCCCCATAGGCACTTCCTCTGTTTTAGTTACAACCTTGAGATGAGAGCGTATGGGTCCCTGAGGAGATACTTTAGGAGGGGTCGTTATCATTTTTGGCAGTCCTCCCATGTAAACCCTCAAAGGCCCTCCTCCATATTCATCAGGGTGATTATGTGCTGACCTCTGTCTGCTGTTAATCCAGAAGTATGCCCACCAGGCAGGTATCATGGAGGAGGGTGAGCAAACCTGACACCACGACCAATTAGGTGTCTATAACAGAAAGACGAGAGAGAGAAGAGAGAGTAATAAAAGGACTGGATACGTACCGCATACCTCGTCTTTTTAATTTGGAACAATAATAATGGTGGACTGAGAATGGCTGAGAACTAAGAGACTTCTTTTTCTGTGGAAAAACAACAAATTAAAGACCCAAAGGAACGTCCATTGTGTAGAAATAAAAATGATTTTGAAAAAGTAAATGCAGTTTTCATTAACATAACAGGGAAAGTTTTTTGTCACATCTCCAAAATTGGAAAATGTTGATTTCACTGATTGCATATTTCATTCCTGGATTATTGCAATAACAAACATGATTAAACTTTCTGAATGGTTTTGTGGGACAGGCATTTCAAGCAAGAATATTAATTTCATTGGAAGTATTCAACTGTTTAACCCACTGCATCAAATGACTCTTCATGATTGTGATAAAACTCGTCCATCATTCTGAGTCTGATGGAGGAATTCAAATATATAGACAGGTGACAACAAACCAAAAATTAACACATCAAGTCCAACTCAGATGTTGGGCCAACACTTTACCCTCGAAGAATATCAATGTGTTGCCAAGCTGTCAAAATGCAGACTTAAAGCAGAGCATTAACATTTCTTTTAATTTGTCACCCATCTGCGTGAAACACACTTTCTCAACAGCTGGGATTTGGTTCATATACACTGATTATAGAGCGCACATCTGCATCATTTGAAGGAGACATTTTTAGATGCAGTGTGAATGAAGCCGCTCACAGAGTCAGACACATATAGAGCATATCGCATCTTACTCCCCAAAATAAATAAATAACAGGAAACATAGTGGGAAGTTGTCAACTGTTGACAGATGTGTCAGCTGGATCAATGCTCAGCTACACCATTGAACCATTATTAAGAACACTAACACCCCAAAGGCTTTAAGCATCCAGAGATGGAGAACCAAAGGGAATGTTGGAGAGACTGAAGGATCACTGTGCTTCAAATTAACGGCCCCATTATTCAGGTGCAATACTGCTACATTATTAAAGCCTGAGAGCACCTTGTTCATGTCAAGCTCAATTATGGGTATGTGTGTTCCTTCCAAGAGTGTAATTAGTGGTGTAACCATGGAAAGTACAGCTTAAAAATATTATCTGTACATTGTAAATATCCATTAGGCTGTCACTCAAAATACAGATGCAGGTTGGCTGACCATCAGTCATAGGAAAAACACAAATTTAAACCTACTTCAAAAGCCTTATATCAAATCATATAGCTAAAGCAGATGTAAAGCTACATCAAAGGGTGGTTGTCAGTAGGACTGAAGTGAAAAAAAAAAGCTAGCTGAATAATTTATTCATAAGCTGTCTCTGCCTCGTACTCTGTATGCTTCGTGCGTTGGTTTTACTGAACACAGGTTGTTTCGTTATGGATGTGAGGTGCTGATTTTACATGTGTGAGCTGTTTTATCTGCTCGTCTCACTCTCTTGGGACAGGAACTGATACTTACCTGAAAGAAAAAGCCTGCCATCAGGGTGAAAATGTTTTACGTTGAAGCAAAAATAGACACAGACATAATAGACAAAACTAGACATTAAGAAACAATTGTATTTTTAATTTATTAGTTTGTCAGTATTTGTAGTTTATTATCCAAACCACACTGGAAGCCATTTGAATGCACTTCTTTCTTGGTTTGAACTTTGGCAGGCTGTCCCAACCTTGTCTGCAGGTCTAAATGCACTGAATTGCTGGCGGGTGATTGGCTGATTAGATAACCATGTTAATGAACATTACAGGTGCATCCAATAAAATGGCTTGTGAGTGTACGTCAACACTAGGAATCAGGTGCTTTTTGCTTACATAAGAGACAGCAGTTTGAGTCCTGCAGAGCTGATACTTTTACACTTATGCCTGTGATTTTCATTTGCAGATCAGTTAGATTTATCCCATAAAATAAAATAAAATAAATAAATTAATTAATTAATTAAAAAGAAAAAAATAGACCTCAAAATTAGACATCACAATGCGTTCACTCAGACATGCATCGTGCCAACATAAAAAAAATCCTTCAGTATTTTAGATTTAGTATATTTTAGAAGCTGTTGCATATTTTGGCTGTTTTGCTGTGGATGCTGCAGATCTCACCAGCAGGGTGAGGGTGGAAGGGGTCATGTATGATGTAATTTGTATGGTCAGGCACCACTCTTGCGCAATGTACTGCTGTGAGAAAGTGGAATCCCAATGAGGTGAGCTCTTTTCATCTGGCACAAAAAGTCCAGGTGCTGCTGACCACTCTGTCCTGGTCTTTTTCCAGTATGATGTGACTGGCACTCAGTGTCTGTTATCTGTACTCCAGTAGCTTGTGGTTACCGCTGATTATCTCCTGATGTTGATCAGTGTCACAGTTTTGCAATGCAAAACCAGCAAACAACTGTTGACGTTCAGTGTAAAATCCACGTTTTATTGACACAATCATATTCGCTTCTTAATTCTCCAAATGTGTGAAACCAGACTGTGATGCTTATCTCAGAAAATTGTCAATTAAAAGGTTATTTCAGATAGTGTTTTATGCAATAAATGGCTTTTCTGCGTGACTACCGAGAAGAAAGAAAGATTCAAAATAAGATGATGGCTTTGTGGAGCTGATTTCTCCTCAACATAAATGAGCATAAATGAGTGAGTGTTTAAACGCTTTTCTCATTCTTAAATGCAGCTCTGTCATCTCAGCACATCCCAATAATAAAGATAATAAAATGCACATTTTTCTCCATCTCTCAATGCAGAAATAATGAACTACTGAAATAACATAAGAGTCAAAAGAAAAACAAAAGTGCGACAGTCTCAAATGTGTTATTTCCCAACCTACACAGGATTATTTGTCTTGGATTGAGTTATTCATTATAAGAAAATGATGGTTTCTCTCTGATCAGACAAATTATGATATCTGAACAGAAAACACAAATAAAAAATGTATTTTCATTTTAAAACTCAACTTAAACACAAAAATCCAACAGTACAATCTACTTGGATTCCAGCCACTGATTATGTTTTTTTCTTTATTTAGAACTAATGCAGTCCATTTAAAATTCACCTTTGCTTTGGAGTACAGATTCAATAACCCTGATCTCCAGGGACTCACCAGTCTATGAATGATGATCACTTGTAATTAAAGCTCACTTGAGTTTCTCCTTTTCTGAAAGTGGAAGGTGGAATCAGCGTGCTCGGCATCCACCGAAGCCTTTGAAACCAACACCAGGATTAAATCGCTGGTCTGAAGACACTAAACAACTCAGTTAAAACTGCCCGAGTCCATTCAGTCTGCTGATTTGCAGCAGGCAGGTCCTGTCTGAGATAACTGCGCTGTGGAAAATGTATATTCTCTGCTTCATGTCTAATGCTTAAGTACCTGTCCAGTTTAATCAGTTGGTGAAGAGTGAATCATGGGAAGTGAACAAGTCTGTCTGCTGAAGCACATAGTTTTGAATTTGCTTATAATAATAAATGGATTTCAGAGATCTTGGAAGGAAAACTGTACTTTCCTACATATTCTTAACATTATTAGTTTGTTAATATTTGCTGACTGATTAACTGACAGCAAACATGTGAAGTGTTGGTTTCAAAAACGTATCTGTCATTACTAGGATAATTGGATGTTAGCTCTTTTGCTGTCTGTCACCTTCTTACACCTGAAAACACCCATTAGAACTCTTTTATCGCAGATATTTGCTTGTCAGGTGGAAAAACCTCTGTGTGGTAATTAAAATTTAAAAATACTCACATCATTAATTAATTTTAATTTCTAAAGTAGTGGCTAGTGCTGGTCAGACTAAGAAAAGTTTAATAATGAAGCATGAAGTTCTAATTAAAGGTCCAGTTTTGTCTCAGAAATTTAAAAGAAGATTAATTCCACTCTCATTTCCATAAAAGATTCACCAGTACGAGCGTCTCTAATACTCAACAGACTGCATTTTGAATCTTGTTTAGTGACGCCCCTCTCTGAACTGATGATGATTGCTTTGAGCTTTTGGTAAACTCAAGCAATACATGATAATCAGTGAGCTTTGGAGATATTATTACATTTTGCTTCCAGTCTTCATGCCGAATTTCCTGGCAGCAATAGGAATCAGGGTTCAGATCTACTTATGAGAATTTGTGTGTTGTCGCCCCCAAGCTTGCATAGGTTTCCTGCATGATCTTCAGTTTCCCTTAGTATTTAGTATTTAGTATTTATTTATTTATTGTCATTGTCAAGAACAATGAAATTGCGTTTGGGGCTTCCATACAACCCCAAAAAAAGAAGAAAATAATAAATACCCCTTAAAACCCAAGTGTACATATTTAACCCAGTGTGACTCCAATGCAATAAGACAATCCTTAGCAATAATGTTCGTAGAAATTCAGACAAAGACCTGAGAAACATGACAAAATACAACAATGCAACCCATTCAATATTATTGTACTGTGAGATATGATATCAGATATGATAGTTATCTATTTAAGAAAGAGGGGGGGGCAGGAGGGGGAAGAGAATAAAGATATGATGCACCAATGCAGACCAGTTCATTGCTATTAAGAAGTTGGATATGGTTATTGTCCGT
This sequence comes from Maylandia zebra, assembly GCF_041146795.1. Lineage (NCBI taxonomy): Eukaryota > Metazoa > Chordata > Actinopteri > Cichliformes > Cichlidae > Maylandia > Maylandia zebra. The sequence continues at coordinate 18,503,775 of NC_135168.1, read as the reverse complement.
GAGAGGGGGGCAGAGAGTTCACATCATTAATTAATTACCACATGAAGCATGCTAGATGAACTCTCCTATCGATCCCACTGGGATAAATATTATGCAGCTCTCCCAACGCTTGCTCAGCTTTAATGCACACATATGAATCTCTAATCCACTGCCCTGTTAAAACACGTTATTCAAAGCATCGAAAGAGTAACTGATCACCCCTTCATAGCACTCTCAAATAAAAAGAAGCTTCCATCAGCTGCTCCCTTGCCACAAGGGGTCGCCATAGTGGATCGCTCTGCATATTTAAATATGAGATGCCCTTCCTGACGCGACCCCAAAGGGGATGGGTGCTGTCATCTTTTTTTGATGCTATTTACTATCAGAATAATGTGGCAGCTGAGTTACCCCAGTTCCAATCCATGCCCCATACCATCACTCATTCTGTTTGTGTGTTCATGTGGAGGGTTCGCTACATTAAGTGCTGCTCAAAATCAAGTAGCTTTAAGTGGAAATGGGTTACAAAGCCCTCCAGCCACACTCTGTGGAGGTGGAGGCTCCTGTTTTGTGTCACTGAAAGAAAATAGTGCACACTCAAAGATATAGTGTTGTTATTCCAGAAGGACTGGCTCGGTAATATATAAAAGATAAAACAAAATTTTAAAAAAAGAAGCAATGTCTTGTGGCAATCAGTACAAATAACAGTAAATAAAAACTCTGTTTTGCCAGAGGCAGAAGACAATGTTTATTGCTACGGTGGTAATACAGATTATATCCTGTGGCTATTTCAAAGAGACTCATAAATAAAATATTGAATGTAAACACAAGTTATATAATAGCCTCAGATAAAAAGACTGTTACTTCATTCATTCAGTGTATCGTTAGGGAGGATATTAACTTTTTTTTTTTTGGTTATTTTTCCAAATTTTCTTCAAAGTTCTTAAACAGAGTTTTATTGGAAGGTATCACAAGACTTTTAAAAAAAAAAAAAATCTTGTAACTTGTGCATGTGACTTTAAAAATGTGCCATATATGCAGGCATTTATTTATAGGAGCATTCCTTTCAGGTACTCATACTAGCACATTTGGCAAATATCACACATGAATCCAGTCCCGTTTCCTAGGCAACGGCATCATTCCATTTGATGAAAGAGTTGTGCTCAGCATTAAACCTTGTTTGGTATCAAGATCTTCCCCTTTCTGCTGAAGTACTTGCAGGTCTGGCAGCTGGTGTAAACAGGGACAAAGAACAGTGACATTTAAACCACACAGAATCATCAGCAGAGGTGATCGTGCTGCCTGGATATGCTGAGATCCATCGAAAGTTAGGTCCAACTAAACCCCTGAACACCTGGCTCCTGTAAGTCTTTAGTAACATTTTATATTATCTTAGTGTTTATTTTAAAGAGAGGATGTGATGCTTTTCAAATTTTGAAACATCCTGCAAAACAAATTGAAGTAAATTAACTTTTCAACTATCTTTTCCCCATGGTGCACCACTACAACTCATCTTAGTTGCCTCGAGTTGCCAAATCCCACTTTAGCCCCTGACTGTACTCATTTTTCAGTTTTAGTGTGGATGCAAAGTCACACCAAATTTTGAAACTTGAAATAAAGTTTATATTCTCATCTATTAATATTAAATTAATCCACCACAAGGCCCAGTTAGCTTTGCACAAATAGCTGTTAGAAATGTCCTCCAAAGGATTACTTTGTACTTTTATACTTTCAGTCAGAACTTCTTCATTTTTACTTGAGTAAAGTAGTTGAATGAGTAAATCTTCAACTTTTACCACATTATCTCTAGAAATCTTAAACAAGCCCCCCCCCCCCTTTAATATTTACCACTTGTAGGCAATATAATTCAAGTGAATACATGAAAAGTTTCATGTATTCACCATTGATAGTTTTGTTGTCATAAACTGGGTATGGGAGCACTGTGTACTTTACAAATTATGAAAGACCACTAAAGTGTTAAATGCTCCAGGCCACTGATGACTAGTCAGATACTTTGAAGTCAGTGTTTATGACTAGCCTGATTTCCACTGACTGGCCTGAAGAAATTCATGTAGGTCCACCGGAAAGCCATTTTGGGATACTGACTGAATTTATGGAATACAATATTTGCTTGATAAAGGGTACACTTTTTACATTTTTATATATAATTGTTATTGTTATTTTGCTGTTTTTATAAAAAGTAACAATAGATGACAAGGATCAAGAAAACATGAAAAAACTATTTTGTTCAAAAAAACTAAAGCTAAATTTGCTTTTGAGCAGGTAACAGACAGAACCTCGAATGATTGGAGGTTCCTGCTTTTGTCTGAAAAAAACAAGGGTGACCCTGAGCTAGCCAATATATGTTACCCTAACCTTTGGCTAAAAGTCTTTACTTTGAAAAATGAATACTTTAACACAAATAAGTTTGGTATGAAATATATTCTAATAATTAAAAATGGAGAGGTTAGTGTTTATGACCTTTACAACATCCATTCACCAACGACTGCCCTTTTAAACATGCAGCAGGAATAAAAATCATAAAGCATTTATTAACAATATTATTGGCTACTGCTTTATGTGTCATTGCAGAGTGTTGGTACAGTTCACACTGCCTGTCTGTGACACATAATGTTATTAGTTCCACCTCTGCTTTTTCTTGCTATGACAGGCCAGAGAGTCTTCCATGAAAAGGTTCATTGTGTTTGTGGTCATGCTTTGTTAAAGGATCCCTGTTTGGACAGAGAATTTAGGTTTAGACGTTTACTTCTGGCCTAACTGTCCGGGGTCCATTTAAGCTGATTTACTCTGAAGCTTTGTGTCATTAAGCATACAGAATGTGACTGACGGCTGCAGATTGCATGCCTGATGGGATGCGGTCAGTGCATGCGTGGTTGTAATTGAGTGAACTCTCACCTACCTTAGCTGAATGTGTTGCTCTGTGTGTGATTAAGATGTTGGATGTGGTATTTGGCAGTTCACACTTACTCTCCAATGCTACAGTCACACTTTGGAAAACAGTGGCTGGAAACCAAAATTATTGTGAGAGTGTGATATGAATTTCCAATCTTGTTCAGAAACGGCAAACAGGTCTGTGATGACGTGCAGTCACCTGGCATCTTCAGACAGACTTTAGTTCATCAAGATGACAATAATATGGCAAAAAGACAAGAGTGATTCTGCTATCAGTTTGCAATTTAAAACAACAATTAACTGTGATTATAAATAAATAAATCAGCAAAAATCACAAATCAGTTGTGTTTACGTACACAGAAATTCTCGTTAACTGCTTACATTCAGAGTTCAGCCAGGACCTCATAGATTTAAAACATACATTACAAAATGAATCCACAAATCAGTGTCCTGCTGTAAGACAGTGAATGAACTACAAATTGATTTTAGAAATTTAACTAGAATAAAACCAGTCAGCAATCAGCTGATTCCCATATTGCAAAGAGCTGCATCAAAGAAAAGTTGTGCTCAGATTGACTGACACTGTGTCTGTATTTGTAAATTAGATCACAATTATTTGCAAACCTCTTCCTGTCAGAAAGTGACTGCAGTCCAACTTGGATCGCAATTGTTTGGAGACAGGTTGCCTCCCAGAAGGTGACCTATACACTTGCCTTGCTTTTGGAAATATTTGTCATGGCAACTATTTGTAATTGGTTTACACATCATGGTAATCATGATGTAACTGCATTTTTTTTTCTTTTTGGATACAACAAGGTTACTGTGCTATTTTTATTCGAGTGGGACTGAAACATAAAACATCAAAACAGTTAATACACGCTCAGACAGGCTCTCTTCAAACCCCCACAAGAAAAGCTGTCCAGCATTGTGTGGGCGTGTCTCAACATACTTATTACAAATACTACTAATCAACGTCCTGACAGCAGCTGCAGCAAAAGCAAGATGAAAATAATCAGTGAGTAGGGTCAGTATTACCTAAACAAAATTTTCAGTCTTCATTAGATGTCTCACATTCTGGTAGATATATCATTATAATCCTCTCAATGGATATGGAGATTATTTTTGGTTGCTGAGGGGGTCATGTGGTCCTTTCATAAAGGAAGGAATAAAAAAATATATTAAACTCTGTGACAAACATCTGCTCGAGAAGTTTTATGTGCTACTTTTTCCACTGGCTGAGCAACCCCTTGGATATAGCTAAAACTCACCTGGGTGCATTCTGCCTTAAGCAGCAACTGTAAGGCCATTTTAGTTAGTGGGAATGAATTATTGGGCTATAATGTATCAAGGAGCAGACTCTTAAAATAGAGACATTTTAAATTTTCTTTTTCCCTTTTTTTTTAGAAGTGACTCTTAAGGTCAGCATGAATAAAGTCTTGGGTATAATTGTGAATTAAACACAGAAAAGGAGAAGAGACTTATTTCCTGCAGTGAACAAAGAGTCCTCAAAAAATATGCTCTAATATAAAAGTAGGAGTTCAGCCAGAATTACCACGCTTGTGTAAATAATGGTCCGTTCTTTTGTTTTAACCTTTAATGGATGGGTGGGGCTGAGTGACCACAATGCAAAATACAAAAAGTGCCAGTGAATGGAGACAATAACAGGATAAGTGCTTGAATGTCAATTTCCCTGTGTCTGACAGCCTAGCTGATGGTATCGGATTTATGGAATAACTCCCACATGAATGAAAACACACTGTGACTTCATTTGCAGGTCAATTTAGTGGAGTTAATAACTGTTTGCACCTGCAATTAACTGCTGACCTCTCTGGCCCCCTAAATGGGTTTCACGTGTTTCACTGACAGTCTGAATAAATTTCAAAGTAGATATATATATATACACAAATTGTATTAAAAGCTCCACCATTCTTTTGACTGCTTGTTGCCCTTAAAATTACAGATGGACAGTCTGATTGGTCCAAAGTAGGGTTGAGTGCATTTCGCATTTGAATCAATACTAAAACTTTTTATGTATTTACAACATTTTCTACACCACACCAGCAGCTTTTGTTGCTGTCTGGAAAAGTCTGTGAAACTGACATTACTGTCAGTTTTGGTATACTACAGTACTAAATAGTAATGTCATTCTCGGTTATGGTTATGTATTAACATTGTGGACATATTGTCTCAAATTTCAGAGAAGCCACTGTAAAAATACGTTTAATTAATTACCTGAAGAAAACGTTGAGGAAGCTAGCAATGTTTCACTAAGGATTTTAAAAACGTAATCATCCTTTGGTCCATCCTTTGGTTCATATGCAGGTGTGCTAACTGCAGGTCTTGAGGGGAATTTGGGTTACAGCCACTCAAAAACAGTACAATCTTCAGGTCGGTAAGTGTTGTAATGAACTTTCAGATCAGATGTGTTGATGTCCCTTGTTTTCTTGCTTAAACCCCATTATGTTCTAGTACCAAAGTTTAGCAACAATAGATTTAGTGTAAATTGGTACTTAGTAGTGCAGATGTAAATCAGTCAGTACCCACTAAATGTTCAGTACCCATCCTTGGCAGGGAGTGCTTTGGGGTTGTTATGGTGGTACAGTGGTTAGCACAACAATAACAAGGTTCTAGGTTTGCACCTCTTGGGTGTAGATTGTGTGTTCTTTGTGTGTCTCCACCAAAGACACATGGAGGACCACTGTCTGAAGCATTTAGAGATAGAGGGTGGTATGAGCATGAATTCCCTTTCTCTGTATTAGCAATTTGATGATCTGGCAACCTGTTCCCAATGTCCCCGCACAACCTTGAACCTAGATATGTTTGCAGTAAAAAGGATTAATGTGGGTATATGAAGAAAAATTAGAAACAAACTAAAGGACCAGCCGACTAAATTGATGCTTTTTGCTAAATTTAACTGTAAATTGGTTCTCATGCTAAAGTGTTAGCTGTTTTCTTACAGATTAAAAACACACAGCTGATTGTTTTTTTTTTAAAGACAAATTATACAGATCGCAGTTGCAGAAAGCCTCTTCAAATGGCTCCTGTTCAAATTGAAAGATCTGTCTCACATAAAACCTGTGATGAAATTTCACGGACTAGATTCCAAGAATTTAGAAAAATAAAATTGGCAGAATAATTTATGATAAAAGGCCGAAACATCCTGCAAAGCTGAGGCACACAACTGATGATGTGTCCTGCTGGTAAAGCTTCCAGGCTTCCTCATAGTAGCCATCCCTCAGGCTACTTATGTTTAAGCTTCAAAGTTACTGTCAAACTGACTGTGAACACTGTACTTTTAAATTCTATATAGTGATTTTAGATGCAAGTAGCTAGTAATACCAGCTCAGAAAAAGTCCTGGGTTTTGATTCAGGTTGGAGGCTTTTTGTGTGGAGTCCTGTGTCTGTATGGTAAATAGACTGGTTCTTACATAGCACTTTTTCCACTCTACCTGAGCACTCCAAGAGCTTTATACAACACGCTCATTCTCTATACTTAAATGTGTTTCTGTCTTACATTCACACAGGCTGAAGTTAGTAGCTTGCTCAGGGATCTTTGGCATGCAGAATGGAGCAGGGATCGAACCACCAACCTTCCAATTAGTAGATGACCCGCTCTAACTCTGTCCTCCAGTTTGGCAGTGCAATCAAAAGACATTCTAATTAGGTGATTCTAACTTGGCCACAGTGTGAATGGTTTGGTGACCTGTCCAGGCTCTACCCTGCCTCTCACTCTATGACAGCTGGGCTGGGCTCCAGCCTTAAGGAGTACTTTTTGAAACTATTTCAGTGCATCTATTTTCACAAAATGCTGTACTCCTGTTTAAAACCCATTTACCAGTTTTTACACAGAGCTTTCAAAGCCATGTGTTGGCAGTTCCATGTGATGACTTTGTGAGCAAAGTTTATATTGCTTGCAAGACACCATGTTATGAACTGAATCACTAAAATAATGTAAAAGTTGACAAAAGATTGATTTAGCAAAACTTCAGATAAGCAATGGAAGCAGTTTTATCCACTGCTAATACATTTACAACTTCCACCACAAACACGGCTCAGCTTTGACGGTGTAATGTGTTTATTTCTTCTGTTGTTTCTTTCAGGTATAATGCACGGTGTTAGTAACGACTCATAAACACTTTGGGTTTTATGCTTTTATGAGAAGAGATTCTTCGACAGGTAACAAGCAGCCAGGTGTTTCGAGATCTGCACAGTTGATAATGCACAGCTACTTTTATCACTTGTTACTACAACTAAACAGTACTTTGCTCTTTCACATGTGGCCCCAGACTTTCTCTCTGGGGCTGCACAATAAAGAACTGTGTCTCCTCACAGATGTAATCTCATGTGCAGGAGACAAAACAAACACACAGAGGTGAAATCCAAGTGATCTAATCACCACACAGACTACTGTTCCATCACATCGTCCTCTTAAAAGAACCATCTGCTTGTGGCGTGTCACAACATTGCCTTGAATTGGTGTATGAAAAGGTGGTGCAGCGAGATTGGTTGCATGTTGCAGCAGCTCCGGTTATCTCGTGGCTGTGGGTTGTTTTTTTTTTAATCTGACTTCAAGCTTCTACGTTTGTGGCATCTATTATTTTGTCAGGCTGTTTAAAAAGAATATCTAGATGTGTGATTGTCTCTCCTCTTGTGCTATCAAACAAGTGTTTGATCGGAATGTGGAGAGGAAAAGAAAGTGTGCGTGTCATACAAAGAAAGAACACAAGGAGGGAGAAGTGTAGGAATTTGACAAAGTATGACAACCTTGATTCGCAGTCAGTGTGACAAGATATTTTAACTTTTTTAAATCAAACACAGAGAAACGCTGAAGGCCAGAAATGTTGGACATCAACTTATGAATTAAAAGAATGGCTTGTTTCAAGAGCCGTCCTCATGTCATCATTGTGTCATCTCACTTTTATATGTTGAAGGTAAAAATGCTTCTGGAAAAGATACGACCCGATTTTAAGCCTCTCCTCTCCTCTAGATGCATTTTAGGAACTGATACATTCCTCAACATGCCATACTAAAATTCATTTCCACGTCACGGGCAGGAGGACGGAGGGCAGAGGAGATGTGGAGGCATAATCAGGAAAAGGAGAAAAGCCTATGGAAGTAGCTGCCTCTGTACAGATCAGGCGAGGAGAGGCTCGCTGCCCCGGAGAGGTGAAGGTGCTAGTGTCGGAGCAACAGGGAGATAACCTCTTTGGTCGTCATCTTCTCCCAGGCACTCCAGGTCTGGCACAGAATGATTGCTAACGCTGCAAACACTGACCCAGTGCTTGCGAAAAGACAAAAAAAAAAACATCCAAAAACCTTGTGTATATTATGTAAGTAATGAAACAATGGTGAAGTACACTTATTTTTCTTGTGTATGATTCTCAGAGACCAGAGATTTCTCTGGCCTCGAACCAGAGATTGTGCTATGTCTCTAAATTCGCTAGGTTTTTTCTCTCTCTACAAGCTGGCCTTAATAATTCAGGCTGAAACCAGCCCTGGCTGCACCACCATTAGTTTAGTCAGGGAAACAATTTCTGATGGATGTCCAACAGACAAATTGCTGAGCTCTACTGTATAAACTGTACTGTTTCTCTTTTTGACACAGATTTTCCATCAGAGCTGTATTTAGTATGAAGACAGAGGTCTGTTCACTCCACTGTGTGGGAGTCCATCTCCACCACATGTGCTCATATAACACTTAAAGCTGCAGAAAATGATTCCAAGGTGGTACGGCTTAAAATAATTGTGCTGCTGCATGCTGAGGAGTTAAAACTCAGACAGAGTTTCGTGCTCATATCTCTTAGTTGTTGATTACCACCTGTGGTTTTAATGTACTGCATGTTTACATTGCTTTGCATAGATCTGCGTTCAGCTGTATTCTCCATTCACTCAGGTCCTGCAGTTCAAACACAGTTTCCTGTATTCTCTTTGGGCATTCACAGTCCAAAGAGGCCTCAGAAATAGAAACAGCATAGCCTGCAATTATACTATCTAAGGCATTGAAATATGGATCACAGAGATGGGTGAGACCAATTGCAATCTGCATAAATAGACATGAAAGAGTAATGACTCACCCACACCACGCTCATTAGCCTACCAAAGCTTAGTCTTAATTCAAGAGTATTTTACTGTCTAACACCCAACTTTGGCAAAAGCCTCTTGCATGGACTGATTTTACTTGAAATGCAGCTGCTCCACAATCATAAATAGTTGTTTATTTGGAGTAAACAGAAGAACTGACGCAGCATAGATGAGGATAAGAGTGCTTTTTTTAACATAAATATTGACATTGTATTTATTTCTTTTGTTTTTCTGCTACAACCAGCAAGTTATCCTATCCTGTCAACCTGCCTCCACTCCACTCAGCACAGTCTAAAAGCTGTGGGGTTGTTAGGACTGTCTGTACCCACATCGTCCCAGGTGATTCAAAAGGCCTTTGTCACCATCACAGTGCATTACCATGCTGCAGGGTTCACATGAGTCACAAGAAAAAGCTGTCTGTGACAAAAAAATAAAAATACTGACGTCAAGCCAAAATGATGAACTCAAAATTCTGACTCATATCAAAAATACAAAATAAAAATGGTATTTTTATTATAACCACGAGTCACACGACGGAATGGTTCTCCCACGTCGCCTAGAAAATAAGCTCTTTTTGTATTCCACACCAATGCCATCTCCTTGGTAGGTCACATAGTGGAGAAAGGACACATCACAGCAGACCCAGGAAAGATCTAGGTGGTTTTGGACTGGCCCACACCGACCTCCAGGAGGCACTTTCACCACTTCCTGGGGTTTGCCAATTTTTTGGATTCAAAGTTATGGCAAAGTTGCTCTTCCACTCATTACTTTGACTTCTTCCAAGGTACCATTCTTGTGGAACGAAGCTGCCCAGAAAGCTTTCAACACTCTTAAGGACCAGCTCACCACTGTACCAGCCTGACACTACCCAACAGTTTGTTGTGGAGGTGGATGCTTCAAATTCCAGGTTTGGGGCCCTTTCATCCCTGGTAGCATATCTCCTTGGACTTCATCACTGGCCTCCCACAGTCTGCAGATAATACCATCATTCTAACCATTGTTGACTGCTTCTCCAAAGCACCTCAATTCATGGCTCTTCCCAAGCTTCTGTCTGCCTTGGAGACAGCCCAACTCATCACTAACCAAATGTTTCGTGAGAGATGAACCAAGAGCTGTAAAGAGCTGGGCTAAATATGCTCACAATTCTCACACCTCATCAGCTACTGGTCTCTCACCTTGTGAATCATCCTTGGGATATCAGCCATGCACTAAAGAGCAGAACAAGCAGCTGGCTTAAAAGTCTCTCCAAGCTTCATTGGACCTTTTGAAATCGACTCCCTTATCAACCCGGTTTCTGTTCATCTAAAACGGTTGTGGAATATTCGCATCCATAATGTCTTCCATGTCTCCCGGCTGAAACCCTAGCCCGTTGTTCCAGCCAGCCTGAGTATTGTCTAACCGCGGCAGTCTTCACCTCGCCTCTCTGTAAGTCTGTTTCTGTTAACTCTATGAAGGTTTCTAATGTGCCTCATCCTGTGCCTAGGAAAGTGGTGTTCCGAGAGATTCTGTTCGGGAGACTTGGGAAGGATCGGGGACTTGGATTCACTGAAACTCCCTTCCATTGGATTTTGTACATAGTGCTTTCTGTCTGTATTGTGTGTTTAACCTCTTCATATTTCCTCTATAGTACAGTTTCACCTCCCATTGTAAAATTCATCTGCTCTACAGTCGATACACTTTTCCATAATTGTGACTGGTCATTGTTAGTAACAGGTTCACTAGAAGGACAAGAAAACAAAAGGACAAGAAGACAAAGTTGTGTATCCCAGCAATCTTGAGATGATTGCACTTTCCCCAGCTATTTCCACCCTGCCGTAACTACTCTTCTATGTATCCTGTATATCACAGTCTCCCTTTGTAGTTTGTCAGGTTGTTGGTTTGTCCCTTTCTCATGTGTGTTTTGCTTCTTGGTCTTATGTTATTTATTTATGTCAGTTTTTGTATTAATATTTCTGTATGTACTGTAGAAAACCTCAAAGTCTTTGGATCTTTGCACCAAGAAACATTACTAATATGTTGCTGGAATATTTGTCTACGCAGTCTTTGATACACACAACTTGATAAGGTTTCCGAAAGAGACTCAGGCGCAGGCCAGGGTATTCCTTTAAGCGAAGAACAGTGCGTTTATTTACAGTGAACACATTCACCAAGTGGCTATATACAACGTGCAGGGGAAACGGGTCCGGGTCGCCAGGGTCCGTGGGAAACAGGGTTGGGAGAAGGGTGCTCCACACTTTCTGTACAAATGTTCCTCCTCAATCACTCCTCTCAGAATCGGGTTCCAAAAAAACGATCTAAACACAAAATATCGGGTTAGCGGGATAATTACAAAAGATTCTCAAAATACAGGTTGGCAGATACACAAGTTTAACTGACGCTGATAGCTCACGATCCAGCGAAGACTAGTGCAGACTCGCCATCTAAGTAGTGCAGTAATCAGCTGGGATCAGCGGCCGGTGCGGTGATGAGCAGGTGTGTGGGCCAGCAGCGGGAGCCCGCAATGAGCGTCGCCGCAGCGAGAGAGAGAATGAGAGAGAGCAAACAAACCACAAACATATTGCCCAATAGAGGATCGACCAGCGGGGCACAGGGACCATGACACAACTTTTGTGAAGTGTTTCTGGTATCAAATTCAAAAATAGCTTATATTAAAATTAAAAAAAGAAAAGAAAAGTGTTTTTCCAAAATAAATATAGGCTGAAAATCATTTACATGTGTCCCAACTTTTTGGTAAACTGGGCTATACTTACATTGCACTCAAATTAAAAGTGCATGCAAAATCTCCATCAGTATATGAAATGTGCACACAGGCCAATTTTCTTTTCACCACTCTCTGTGTGTTAGTGGATCAAAATCATCCTCCATTTGCCATCAGCCTGCTGCCATGCTCCAATTCCACTAAAAAAGGAAATACATATGCCTAAAGGTGTATCGTGGACAAAGCAGATGAATAGTGTCTGAGGTGGAAGACAGGAAAGGAGCACATTCTGAGGAGATTTCTTGAAAGTGATGATGGTATAATAATGTTGTTGGCTAAAATTGCCAAGATGGTGAATATCATGTCCCCAGAGACCAGGCCAGAAGAGAATAACAGACCAGGAGAAAAACAAATGTAACCTACGTTAGCCCAAGATGAGAGTCACTTCAGTTGCTGAACAGACATTAAAAATTGGGATATTAAACCAGGGTTTTTTGTATGTTAAGCTTTTAGAAATTATAAGCTTTTAAGAAATGTTAATACACCATGGTTTCAACTTTCAACTGCAAATGTGTTAGTAATTTACTAATAAATTCAAATAAAGAAAGCGTTGCTGACTTCTGGAGTTTTGTTTAAAATATTTGCATAGACTTTTACAGTATAGATTTGTGAATGAGCCCCAATAATGGACAAAGAAATGATCAATACCTGCTCAGTTTGTAAAGACATAATATATATATTTACATATGTTTAAAAAAATGACAACAAAAACAGTAATCCCAATAGCTGCTTTTTATACATGCTGAGCCTCAGCACTGCACAGATTGAGGTTAAACCCTGCTGCACTGAGCAGTCAGTGAATGAAAAAGCAGCTGCTGGTGCGTCACATCAGCTTGATCTGCATGAGTTAACCCCAGTCTGCAGCCCCGTCTCTATAATGGAGGCTGTCAGCTGGCAGATCTGGCCTGTTCCTAGCAAACCACACCTTCTTTCCACACATTATTTACATCTCTATGACTGCTCCGGTAAAAAAAGAAGAAGAAATCTTTCTCCTCTACAACAGCCTTTCAAGGTTAGAGAAAAAGTCTGTGGCATTTTTGTGTAAGATTATGGTCAGATCAGATATTCCTAACATCAGATTTGAATAACTATCTATTTTTTTTTTATCTACAAAAGAAAAAAAATAGAAGAAGATTTATGATCCTGAAGTGCAGGCAATGGTTCATTTCTATGCAAAATTGAAAAATACTGAAATGCTGTTTACGTTGTCGCTATTCAATCTGAAAAGCTATTTTTCTTTAATTTATTTTTTTAAATCACAAACAACAAAGTAATTGCTTTTTCAATCAGCTGATTGAGTCATTAGCTCAATAAATTAACCTTGCGTTGACTACTTTATTAAGTGCACCTTGATAGGACTAGGTTTGGCTCCCTTTTCCCTACAGAGATCCCGTAATTCTTCATGGCATAGATTCAACAAGGTGCTGGAAACATTCCTCAGAGATTTTAGTCTCTGATTTTAGATTATAGACATGATAGCATCACACAGCTGCTGCAGATTTGTTTGATACAAATGCAATTTACCAATGCCCTGGCCTTAAGCTGCTGTAGCCAATCTGCTTCAGTGTTAAATGTATTGTGCATTCAGAGATGCTCTCCTGCATACCTTGGTTGTAACAAGTGGTTATTTGAGTTACTGTCACCTTGAAGTAGTCTGAGGATTCTCCTCTGATTGCTGGCATCAACAAGGTATTTTCACTAAGAGAACAGCCAGTTGCTGCATACCTGGATTCCTTCCTGAAAACTGAAGTAGTTTTCAAACACTCAGAGCAACTTGTCCAGCAGACCATGCCCAATTTAGTTAAATCACCTTTCTTCCCCGACCTGATGGTTATTTCAAGTTACAGCCATGTGATTGGCTAATTAGATTTTGGATTAATGAACAATTGAGCAGGTTTGCCTAATGAAGGTGTTCATGTCTTGTGTTTAGTTGCTACCCCAGTAAAGCCAGTGAGCACTAATTTATGGCCAGCAATTAACAATAATGTTCATTTGACTAAATTTAGAAATGGTTAACATCAAAATATTATATGGTTGGAGATTTTTTTAGCACTAAGACATTTATGCAAATGTTCAGGCTTTCCCACAACATTTACTTTGTGTGTTTAATGTTGTTCATTTATCATTATTATATTACTAAACCAAACATACTTGCATCATGTTTGGTTTTGTTTTTTTCTGGTACTTTTTTAACTCCACTCTCTCAGATGCTCATGGCACAGTTTCACAAACTCCTGCTGTCCTTGGACTCTTGACAACCTTTCAGAACCCACCAGATAAACTCCTAGGTTTATGGATCTAAATAAGATGTTTTTCTTCCTGAGAAGTTTCCTGAAGTTTTCACTGGCCACTGACACCATGTGTGCAGAATATCTTATTACATCAATATTGAGTGAATAAAACGTTTTAAGACAGGAAAAACAAGTTTCTTCACAAGTTTGGAAGGACAACCACCTCAGCCAACTGACAGTTTTCTTCTTTACTCTACACCAATATATATTTATATATATGTGACACACTCACACACAAAACAGACTAAGAATAGATAAAATCAGTTTTTGTCATCATGGAGAAACTCCCAGACAGCTATAGCAGATGCACTGAAGACTTGTTCTGCTGTAGCCAGGAAGTGAATGCCAAGATAAATTTGTTCCCACTTTGTGGCAGACTCGCTGTGAATCTGGTGTGCAGTCCCAGCCTAGAAAATACACATAGCTAGATACATCATTTCAGATTTTTCAGCAGCAGAACCAAAAGAATTACTTTTGGCCTATAAGTGCGTGTGTTCCAAATATCCTTTTGAAAAATGTCGTATCACTTCCCGTTGCCCTACTTATGTCGAGTGGTCCTGAAAAGCAAAGGGACAGAACACTTGTTTTCTCTCTCCAGTGTTTAGGAAAGCATGTCAGAACGTAAACTGTTTTGCAGGAACTGTCTTGACCATCCTCAGCACACTTTCCTTTGTAGCATCAGCCTAGTGGGTTCATGGATTTGCAAAACAAAGATAAGCTGTAAATATAAAAGCACACAAACAGAAAGAGGAAATGAAACATAAACACAAACTTGTATCCAACAAAAAGACTCTCCCTAATCCATAATAAAACCATGCACAAAACTTTGTGCTTGATGAACCAAAGTCAAGAGAAGCAGTCCAAAAAAATCAACATGAAATATTTCTGAGGTCACTTTTCAGCAATTAATTTGTTTTTAGTTGCTATGCACAAAGCTGCTGTTTTATGTTTAGAGGATGTGAGTGCAAAGGATACTCAACTTATACTCAGGAAATGTCTTTGTACAATGGGAAATGACTGGCTAGACTTGATTTCATTTTAGGGAGGCTTAATGTCACTTTAGCAGTGGATTCAGAAAGACAATTGATTTGCAGTCTGCAGGCAACAATATCAAACTTAACACATTTTTAACTTTGCAAATAAAAAACTGAAGTGGGTGGGCCCATGGAGTTTCCAGATTGTATTTCTGCTTTATTGCTTGAGTGTCTCAAGAACATTGCAGGCCATCTGTGGAAAACTGATTGATTGATTGATTGATTGATTGATTAGACATAACTTATGAAGACAAACACCTGTATACAATCCCCTCAACTCCACCCGCTATCCTCAAAAAGCAACAAAAACAAGTCAATCATGAAACTGTGAAAGTATAGAATCACCAGGACATTTTCTATTATGTTTTCACTTTATTTGAGGATGGAGGTTACTTTTTGTTCCGAGGTAAGGTCGGTAGTGACTCGTCTATCACACAGTGCCCTGCTTTATTGCCTCTTTTAGCCTAAATGGGACCATAATCCACAAAGAGAACATTATGCTGTATCAGTACTGTGTCAAATTAGACTTAAAACAGTTGAACCTATTAGGAAAATGTTTACTGGGGTTATTAATGAAATAAAATGTAGTTTTGTTTTCTAAAAGACTTCTATACCACTGGACAGAGGAATTGCCCCTTGCTGCCCAGCAGAAATAATGCAGATTTCAGGGACTTTACATTTGCTTCACTTTTTAGACACTGCAGGCTCTATTATTTTAATTTTTTTAAGCATTATGATGCATTTCCCTTCTCAGATGAAGACTGTCACTCAAGGTAATCCACAAACTATGATAAGTGAGTTATGTTTCTCATGTGTTGTCCCAATTTCATGCAAAAAAAAAAAAGGCTATAAACATAATTTTGTGCACTATAACCATTTAACATTTATTCCACTCATGCTTCTGATTTATAACAACAGATAGTTTTTGACAAGGACATAATGTCACCATTATGACTATTTGCTATCAACATAATCAAAAAAGACACATTTTTCAAGAGAGCATTGGTAAAGTGCAATTCAGTGCGAGTTAACAGAAGCTACAGCATAATTAATTTTAACACATAAGGCTTGGATAAATTAGTCAAGAGTGAAGTGAAGCATAAGACCCGATAATTTGGTATAATTTGTATAACTTAAGGCAGCAGTTTTTGTTTTGTTTTAGTATTTTTGTTTTTGAATCTGCATATGAAGTCCTCACATTCTCCCTGTGTTTTCCATACAATTTAGCGTAATTATCAAAGTGATTTTGACCTTTTGTTTATATACACACACACACACACACACACACACACACACACACACACACACACACATGTATATATATATATATTAGGGGTGCAACGATACACAAAATTCACGGTTCGGTTCGGTTCGATACTTTGGTGTCACGGTTCGATATTTTTTCGATACAAAAAAATGTTCATGCCTTTTTAATTTGTCATTTATTAAAATTATAAATATATATTTTAACTCAAAAGTACAGTTTTTAAATTTAACCCTAACCCTTGTGCGCGTTTTTTATTTTGACAGCGAATGCGCACCTGCGGACCACTTATGTGCAGCCCTGGTTATTTAGCTCGTCATATTGCAGCCACAGAAATTCTTTTGTCCATGAAACCATAAAGCTGCACTTTCTTTTTGCCTTATAGTCTCATTTGTCATAACTTCTCCGTTTTGTGGTAAGCTTTTCTTTGGCTGTCACTTCTTCACCCTGACCTGTCTTATTTGGCTCAGCAGAACTAAAATATACAGCGGGGAAAATAAGTATTTGACACATCAGCATTTTTATCAGTAAGGGGATTTCCAAGTGGACTATTGACACAACATTTCCACCAGATGTTGCCATCAAGCCAAATATTGAAGTCATACAATCAAATCAGAACATATAAGTATACAAGTTAAACCATAATAAATAAAGTGAAATGACACAGGGAATAAGTATTGAACACACTTTATTCAATACTTTGTAGAAAAGCCTTTGTTGGTGATTACAGCTTCTAGACGCCTCTTGTATGGATAGACCAGTCGTCTGCATTGCTCAGGAGTGATTCTGGCCCATTCTTCCACACAAACGGTCTTTAAATCTTGAAGGTTCCTTGGGCCTCTTTTATGAACTTTAATCTTCAGTTCTCTCCATAGATTTTCTATGGGATTTAGGTCAGGTGATTGACTGGGCCATTCAAGCAACTTGATTTTCTTTCTTTGAAACCACTTCATTGTTTCCTTGGCCTTGTGTTTGGGATCATTGTCTTGCTGAAATGTCCACCCTCTTTTCATTTTTAGCTTCCTGGTAGATGGCAGCAGATTTTTATCCAGAATGTCCCGGTACATCTCTCCATTCATCCTGCCTTCAATAATATGAAGTCTGCCAGTACCCCTTGCTGAAAAGCAGCCCCAAACCATGATGCTTCCACCCCCAAACTTGACTGTTGGTATGGTGTTCTTGGGGTGGTGAGCAGTGCCATTTCTTCTCCAAACATGGTGTGTAGAATGACTGCCAAAAAGTTCAATTTTGCTTTCATCTGACCATACTATAGTCGTCCAATAATCCACAGGCTTCTCCAAATGCTGTTGCGCAAATTTTAACCGAGCCTTGACATGCTTTTTGTTCAGCAATGGAGTCTTGCGTGGTGAGCGTGCATGGATGCCATGGCGGTTCAGTGCATTGCTTATAGTTTTCTTTGAAACAACAGTACCTGCTGATGCAAGGTCTTCCTGAAGTTCTGTCCGAGTGGTTCTTGGCTCTTGGAGAACCCTCCTGATTATTCTTTGGACTCCTCGGACAGGGATCTTGCGTGGAGCACCTGATCGTGGCAGGTTTATGGTGAACTGATGCACTTTCCATTTCCGGATAATGGCCCCCACAGTGCTCACAGGAACATTCAGCATTCTGGAAATGCACCTATAACCATTCCCATCAAACAATGGCGTGTCCAGCGGGGTGGCCTGGGGGGGCACAGGCCACCCCCCAAACCAGACTGGCCACCCCAGGTGCCACCCCAAAGGCAAAACAATAAAATTCAATCAAATATCAAATGTCCGATTATGTTTTCACGGTGACGCTCAGATATCCGAGTGTAAGTGAATGCAGCATCGCTTCTGCGCTATGCGCATCACGTTAGCAAAGGTAGGAGAGCCAAGCGCGAAAGATGTCACTGCAGGAAACAATTTTTCGGTGAAAGAAAATGAGGACAGAATAAATGTCCCGGTAAGTAATATCAAGTTTGTTGAGTTTAGTAAACTTCGGTGAAATTAGAATACCAAGGAAAAAAATAACACTTAAAGAATTATTGCAGCCGTGGAATATTTCAGACAGTATGCTACTGAGGGCAGCTAACATAAGAGTTATGCGTTATAAGATATAATCTAAGTCGTAACATTGCTGTATGGAGCTGCAGATTTGGTTGCAGGTTAACATAGCTGGACTGGCCATCGGGCATACCGGGCATATCCCCAGTGACTTATTTTTTATTTTTTTTGTAAGGGCATGAACAATGAGAGGTGGTGGATTGGCCAGATGCAGGTCGATGTGTAGAAATAACTCCGTTGTTTGGTGGTGGCTATGACGGGGCTTCCACAGAGGCAACAGGTGGATGACGGAAGGGGAGGCAGGAGGAGAGACCCGAAGCAGCCACCAGTCCGAGTGTCAGGTGAACTGAACTTCAGGTAAGAAGTTATGACCTGCAGTCTATCTGGGTCAGATATAAACCAAGTTTAGGTGGAGTTTATTTTCATGTTGCTGACTTTTTACTGTCAGTTGCAATAACTCATACTGCGTTCTAGCCAGCTTGGAGTTTTTATACAGCTGGGTGGGTGCTATGATGTTACTGATAGTGAACTTTATTTTATTCATAAGGTTAGTAGAGTTGCCAACGGCTCCTTAAAAAAATGGAATGGTCCCTCATTCAGAGAAAATATTACACGTTTCGTATTGAGCTGAGAAGAGACGCAGTTTGTCCCGGACTTTAGCTAGAATGGAAAAAAGACACAAAGCTGGATTTATTCTGTCTTTATGCTGCACAGCTGCCTCTTCTCTCATTCTCTCCCCCTCCCTCTCCTGTTGCTACTTCAATCATGAAACTGATCAATGATCAGCTGATCGGCTTTTCTCTCTTGTTTATCGCCCACTTTGCGCCAGAAAGAGGAAACCAGCAGATGTTGCGCTAAACAACAGCAGCACGTTTAAGCTTGATCAGCTGTTGTTAGAATTTATTTAATATTAATTTCTAGTATCAGCTGATGTTTGCTGGAGCCACAGCTGTAAAGCTGCTGGTCATGATGTCTGTTTAGATATGTGGTGAGAGGGAAACATGAAGATGAAACCAGGAGATGTCCTTACTGAACCATCAGAGCTGAACAGGTGATGGAGAAACAGGTTTACCTTTTAGGTGACATGAATGAGTTGAAGGGAAGTTATCAACTGTTTCTGAGAGACAAATAACACCAGGATCCTTTTTTATGTAGCTGACAGCTGGTAACTGTGCAGGGGCGGGTCTAGCAAAGTTTTGCCAGGGGGCCAGGTAGGGCATTAACAGGGAAAGGTGGGCACAAAGAAATACTTTTCTTTCTTATTCTCATTTAAAATACCTAGTTTTTATTAAATAATTATCTAAATCTTACAACCAAAGTTTTTATCTGACGTAAAATGTATAGAAATCATACATATACCAACAAGACTGTACATCACTGTCACAACAGCATTTGTTTTCAGTCAAAGTCTTTATGGCTTTACTACCTGGTGGGTCGGTCTGTAGTAAAAATGCCCAATTTTTTTGTCCCAGTCCAGCCCTGCAGGTTAATACTGGCAGTGTCACCATGCCAGCTGACTGTATTTTATCATCAGCCAGTGTTGTTCTTTATCAATATTACCAAAGTTTACCATAAGGCAGCATAGAAAGTATTTACTTGCTTTCAGGTTTCATTCAAATGTTAGTCTTTTCAGTTGTTTCCCCACTTTTTTCCTGTTTCAAAATCAAACACCAGTTTGTGAGAAGATTATCTTCTTTTTTTAACAAGCAGATAAAGTTTTGCATTGGCATCGGCTAATTTGTCAATTGTTTGTTACAAATGTTCGTATTTTAATTTTCAAAAATGTTTTTGCCCAAAACATATGTGCACTATATGTCAGTAAAAATACTATGCAAATATTGTTGTCCTTGACTACTGAGTAAACACTGACAAAGCACTGATTGTATCTCTTGTACTTTATCAACGCAGTATCTAAAAACTTTGCACCGTAGTGGTTAAAATCTCATTCTAATAAGAGTTAAAAGTGCATTTGGTTATTAGGTTTATAGGATTATTGAATTATGGTTAAGGGTTGGTAGAATTTTTTTTTAAAACATTATCTGCCAATTAAATCTGCCACCCTTCTCCAAATCTGTGCCCCTACCTGGCCCCCCCAACAAAAATTTTCTAGACACGCCACTGCCATCAAAATGCTTTTCAACGATAAGATTACGAAGATCTTGAGAGAGTTCTTTGCTTTTACCCATCATGAAGTCTTTCCTGTGTGCCTTCTGGGTAATGAGGAGCCTTTATAGGCCATCAATTAGGACTTAAGCAGCTGATATCAATTGGTACTGATAGGGGACAGGATTTCTCTATCAATACTGACAGATTTCAGGTGATCTCCTGGCTTTCTATGTCATTTTGCCCCTTGTTATCTCCATGTATTCAATACTTATTCCCTGTGTCATTTCACTTTATTTATTGTGGTTTAACTTGTATACTTATATGTTCTGATTTGTTTGTATGACGTCAATATTTGGCTTGATGGCAACATCTGGTGGAAATGTTGTGTCAATGGTCCACTTGGAAATCCCCTTACTGATAAAAATGCTGATGTGTCAAATACTTATTTTCCCCGCTGTATATACTGCTACTTTTACACACGGACTCACATAAGCTGAGCGATTCTCTGCGCGATCAACCTCTCACATGTTTAAGCTTGCTGCGGGAGATTTCACTTGTCATGTTTGCATAGTAAGCTAACGATTAATAAGACTATGTCAGAGGAATTGGTGCACAAATTATCATCACTCACAGATCAGTGCTGTCGCTCTCTATACACAGTTCGCATGATTGCAAAGTGAAAGCAAAAAAACAAGCGCAAATTCAAACGCGACTTCAATATGTCACATATTGACAGTGGCTCACCGATGCCAATGACATAATTACCCAGCTACATTTCTGAAAGAATGCAAAAGCATTGACATATTTTTCCTACAATAGCCCGACGGGCAGGGCAGAGAGATTTTTGTAGCCCGACTGGAAAGATCGCTAGCTCCGGGACGTCGGGCTAGCGATTTTGCAAGCCCTGTATCTGATTGAGGAATCACTCATCTTTGGAAAAGAGAGTTTATTACAGAGAAATGTCTCTTTCCAAAATAAAAGCTATACTATCCGCTTCTTCTGGGCTATATTCTCAGCAGCATAAGGAGAATCACGTGCTAACAGCTGTCTAAATGACTCGGCTAAAGTTAGTAGCATGCTTGTTGTTTTTGTCTTTGCACTAGGATGATGTCGGCGTAAATGTGCAGTCATATTCGTTGTGTTCCCACTAGTGCTTTCAGGTTAATCTCGTTGAAATGACCTTAACGCCACAACACGGCAAATCTCCGTTAACGAGCTACCGCCGATCGCCCCGTGCATGGGGCTAGACGGCCAACACGTTAACGAGCTAACTGCGCTAACACACTAGTTCACACCAATGTAATTAAGCATTGCATGGCACATCCAACATACTGTTTTACTTTAGTCCATGACTCGCTTACCTTCAGGGTCATACGTCACATGAAAACCAAAATAATTCCAAACGCCAGATCTGAATGAGGGTGGGGGAGGTCCATCTTGCAAGGAGAGCTTAACTTCTGTCTCGCTAGCTTGCCCTGCGCTCTTCCTCCTGACTATGCTGTCTGTGTTGAGCGCTCAGTGGATCTGCGCTCGACAGTGCAGCCTAGGCGGAGGAGTCGAACGCAGATTCACTGAGCGCTCAACACAGACAGCATCGTCAGAAGGAAAGTTGATAAAAGAAATTACAAATGTTGTATTGTTCGATACATATGCGTACCGATACGAATATCGTTGCACCCCTAATATATATATATATATATATATATATATTAGGGGTGCAACGATACACAAAATTCACGGTTCGGTTCGGTTTGATACTTTGGTGTCACGGTTCGATATTTTTTCGATACAAAAAAATGTTCATGCCTTTTTAATTTGTCATTTATTAAAATTATAAATATATATTTTAACTCAAAAGTACAGTTTTTAAATTTAACCCTAACCCTTGTGCGTGTTTTTTATTTTGACAGCGAATGCGCACCTGCGGACCACTTATGTGCAGCCCTGGTTATTTAGCTCGTCATATTGCAGCCACAGAAATTCTTTTGTCCATGAAACCATAAAGCTGCACTTTCTTTTTGCCTTATAGTCTCATTTGTCATAACTTCTCCGTTTTGTGGTAAGCTTTTCTTTGGCTGTCACTTCTTCACCCTGACCTGTCTTATTTGGCTCAGCAGAACTAAAATATATATCTGTCTGTGAAGGTTCTCAGTCATCCAGGTCATCGTAGTCAAATATATATCCTGCTGCTTTTACACACGCACTCACATAAGCTCAGCGATTCTCTGCGCGATCAACCTCTCACATGTTTAAGCTTGCTGCGGGAGATTTCACTTGTCATGTTTGCATAGTAAGCTAACAATTAATAAGACGATGTCAGAGGAATTGGTGCACAAATTTTCATCACTCACAGATCAGTGCTGTCGCTCTCTATACACAGTTCGCACGATTGCAAAGTGAAAGCAAAAAAACAAGCGCAAATTCAAACGCGATTTCAATATGTCACATATTGACAGTGGCTCACCGATGCCAATGACATAATTACCCAGCTACATTTCTGAAAGAATGCAAAAGCATTGACATATATTTTTCTTCCTACAATAGCCCGACGGGCAGGGAAGAGATAGATTTTGGTAGCCCGACTGAAAAAAATCGCTAGCCCCAGGACGTCGGGCTAGCGATATTGCAAGCCCTGTATCTGATTGAGGAATCACTCATCTTTGGAAAAGAGAGTTTATTACAGAGAAATGTCTCTTTCCAAAATAAAAGCTATACTATCCGCTTCTTCTGGGCTATATTCTCAGCAGCATATTAAACAGCTGTCTAAATGACTCGGCTAAAGTTAGTAGCATGCTTGTTGTTTTTGTCTTTGCACTAGGATGATGTCGGCGTAAATGTGCAGTCATATTCGTTGTGTTCCCACTAGTGCTTTCAGGTTAATCTCGTTGAAATGACCTTAACACCACAACACGGCAAATCTCCGTTAACGAGCTACCGCCGATCGCCCCGTGTGTGGGGCTAGACGGCCAACACGTTAACGAGCTAACTGCGCTAACACACTAGTTCCCACCCATGTAATTGAGCATTACATGGCACATCCAACATACTGTTTTACTTTAGTCCATGACTCGCTTACCTTCAGGGTCATACGTCACATGAAAACCAAAATAATTCCAAACGCCAGATCTGAATGAGGGTGGGGGAGGTGCCCTGCGCTCTTCCTTCTGTCTATGCTGTCTGTGTTGAGCGGTCAATGGATCTGCGCTCGACAGTGCAGCCTAGGCGGAGTAGTCGAACGCAGATTCACTGAGCGCTCCACACAGACAGCATCGTCAGAAGGAAAGTTGATAAAATAAATTACAAATGTTGTATTGTTCGATACATATGCGTACCGAACCGAAAGCACTGTATCGAACGGTTCAATATCGATACGAATATCGTTGCACCCCTAATATATATATATATATATATATATATATATATATGTGTATATATATATATATATATATATATATATATATATATATATATATATATATATATATATATATATATATACACACACACACACACACACACACACACACACACACACACACACACACATTCAGGAAGCAAAACTGATTGCTAAATTTACTTCTGATGAATAAACATAGTTTCTAGGAGACACAATAGTGCTTAAAAATAACTCAGAAGATAACTGCAGCATACTTTGGATTTAAAAACATACATACTTAGTTGACAAGGAGCAAAGGTGGTGATATCAGTCACACTGAAACTCCAGAGTATTGCATGTGGTCTGATTAGCCCTTGCAGTCCTGCATTAGGCATTTGTATTCCTTATATAACTGTATTATGTAAATAAATAGCTGTTGGTGAGATGACGTGTTTGCTCAGCGGGCTTGTATGAATGACAAGGCCTCCACACCCACACTTGTTTACTGGATGAGATGGTTTGGTGGTTATTATAACAAATCATTAATAGCTGTGGGAGTTTTGAGCATCGTTCATTTTCTCAGGCTTTCTGTCTGTTCCTCGTTGTGTTTCACGAACACAAACATGCACAAAAATGTCGTTAATTGAGAAAGCTGGAGTTAGTTTGATTGGCAGTGAAAGAAAGGAAGAGTGGGAGCGAGGAAGAGAGAGTGAGACAGCAGCAGAGTATTCTCCCAGTTTGCTGCGTAAGGCCCGGGTGAAAACCTAATTACTTCTGTCTGTGGGAGATGGACGCGTTTGGCTCGTCAGCAGAGAGCAGCCGGAGATTTAGGGGCTTCGGTGGCGCTCTGCGGCATGGCCGCAGGGCATTCTGGGAAAGCTGCACCTGTCAGAGGACCACTGACAGCTTGTCCTGCTCTTGTTATACAGCCAAGCGTGATCCCTCCCATTAGCAGGCCAATGACACAGTTGACTTGATGTCTACGGGAGGGCAGGGGAGCTGAGGGGAAGGCTCTTTACCAGCCATAATGATCCTGTTTGGTGCATTAAAACTGTTGCTATGACCTGGTTTACACTGCCAGCTATCACACAGCAACAAGATCTCTTAAAGCTACAGTGATATCTTTATACAGTGGAAAATATTATTAGGTAATGTGAAGGGGGTCACTCCTTACCTCATAGTATCACCCCAACAGAGCACTTTGCTCTCAGACTACTGGTTTAATTGTTGTTCCTACAATATTTAACAGTGTACCTTTCTTGCCACTCTGCTGGAGACTTCTTCCTCTTAAAAAGGGAGTTCTTGCCTCCCACAGTCTCCAAGTGCTTTCTCGCAGAGGATCGCCTGATTGTTATCATTCTCTCCACGAAATTGTTCACCTAATCATACAAAGCACTTTGAGATAGATTTTGTTGTGAATTGGCACTATATATAAAACTGTGGCAAAATTTCAAGAGCAGAAAGATGATTTCAACAGTCTAGACGGCTGTAAAATTAGTTCGATTTGTTGTTGGTATTAGCAGTAGCAGATGGTTGTAATTAATGTATTTTTCCATTAATAAATGATTATCACGGGTCATATACATGGATATGTAGGTTTATCATCTGAACACTCAGTAGAGGTTTAAAAGCATTGGTTTGTATTCCCTGAAGAAAATCAGATCACGTAAGTCCAGCAGCCCTTGAGCAAACCATTTCCCA
This sequence comes from Maylandia zebra, assembly GCF_041146795.1. Lineage (NCBI taxonomy): Eukaryota > Metazoa > Chordata > Actinopteri > Cichliformes > Cichlidae > Maylandia > Maylandia zebra. The sequence continues at coordinate 18,478,230 of NC_135168.1, read as the reverse complement.
CTAACTGCTCCAGTGAAGCAGCTCAATGTCCAGCAGCTCAGCGGGCTGTGTTTTCTATCAGCTCTCTGCCTGCCTGCAGCTACTTGGACAGGTCATTTCTATAAACAAGAATTTGTCCTTTTGTTAAGTGCACCGTTAAATACATTTTTTAGAAAAAAATATTGATTTGTGTCTCTTGCCAGCTCCTCGCTCCGCTCAGGGCAGCAGGAAGCATCTGCTTGGGTACAGAAATTGTCTGTGCATCAGGAATGTGTAAGTGTAGCACATTAATTCTGGATAGATAATATTATTCGCCATTAGAAGTTAAAAAAAATTCAAAAGAGGGTGGAGATGGTCATCTGGAAATTCCCAGCTCTCTGCATGTCTTTCCATTCAGCCTGCCGAGTTTGGGAATGACCCAATTGTACAAACAGCAGGAGACTGTTTTTACACTAAGACAGCTGATTCCAGAAACGCCTCCTGACTCCACGGGTCACCCGCTGCTCTGTTTGTTGTGACAGCAGAGAGCTCCATAAGTCATGTTTCATCGCATGTGTGCTTGTGTGTGTCTGTGTATGCCTGTGCATGTGTGTAGGTGGGTCTGATTTATAAAAATATGGTGTTTCATGCGTTCCTTTTCCCCTTTTTGTCGCTTTACATTAGCCAGTTAAACATTCCTCAGCTGGTCTTATCTGCCAATGAGTCTGTTCTCCCACCGAAATACTTGACATTCTCAGACAGACCTTCCTTCTTCGAATTATGGAGGGTAGACTGATTAATGGCAGCCCACAGCAAACAGACTGCCATGTGAAATATGATGGTTATGTCATCCAGTGATATTTTTGGTTATTTAATGTCTCTAGAAAAAAAAAAGGAAAAAGAAAATATTTTTTATTGGTGCCATGTGGCTAAACAAATGTGCACCAAGGTTCTAAAATGTAATGAAAATTGCATATTTGTGTATTTTTTTTTTAATGTTTTCATTCTCTTATTGACATAATTTGTGCGATGTAACTGAAACTAGTTGTCAGATTCCCCTTTAAGGCTTTTACCAGCTTTGTTTTCTGCAGTTTCTCAGTCATAAAGTCATTATGTTGTTATCTTTTCCTTTTTGTTCACAGTCTGCTGAGTTACGGATTGTAGGATGGCGATTGCTCGTACTGTCACACTGACGTCTCATGCCTCTTGCGATGCAGTCATATAATAGAGGCATTATAAATCAGCCCACATACTTCACATACCACTAGGATGTGGTGGAGTGCTGGCAAAATGCTGGCTTCATTTCTTATGTATCACCATTTTAATACTTGTGACGGAGGACTCCTACATTCAGATGACCTCTCACTCTGCACTCATGTGACAAAGTATCATCAGACAGACAAAAGCATGAATCCAAGTACGAATGCCATTCATTGGTATTATAGTTCCATTATACAATATAAAACACATTACTCGTAAGCAAATGTATTAGGATAAATTTTATTAAAATGTTACTGAAAACAGCTGTTCACATGAGTTAAGTGGTGCATTAGAGCAACAATGCAACAAGGATATTTTCATTTAATCTGTTTTGCTGATTTATTTTGAGTTGTCAATTTAATGCAAGTAATTTTAATGTGGGCTTTTGTTGATGACATTTTGAATTAAGTGACATTTCATTTTTGCAAATGAAACAAGAAATGTGAACAGACCTTTTCTAGCAGCAATATGAGCATGAATTAAAAGCCTTTTTTGTCACGGTTTCCCTTTATTTAGTTGCACTGTGATGTTATGGCAACTGTTGATTCAGAAATCTATAAATACCACGTACTTCAGTATAAAGACTCCATCAACAAGGCCAAACAAAGCTTCTCCTCTGGTATTATCAGTTCTTATGAGGGTAATGCAAGGACTCTGTTTTCAGTTCTCAACAAACTAATTCAACCCCCCAATGCTTTACCACCGCACTTCTATTCCTCTGAAACCTGCAACTCCTTGATGCTGTTCTGGACTACGAAAATCAATAACTTCCACCAGCAACTCAGATCAAATGTTGTATGTATGCCCTCTACAGAACCTTTTCTCCTTTTTGAGACGTTTTCCACTTTTCATCTTCCTGATTTATCCGATATTTCCGAGTTCATATGTAAATCAAAGCCTGCCACATGTCATCTTGACCCCATGCCCACGGGGCTTGTGAAATCCTGCCTCTCTTCTTTACTCCCACTCATCTCTGCTATCATTCACTCTTCTCTCACCACCGGTATCGTTCCCTCCTTATTCAAGACTGATCTAGTCTCTCCTATACTGAAAAAACCTTCTTTAGATCCTAACAACTTTAACAACCTCCATCCGATTTCCAATTTACCCTTCATTTCTAAGATACTCGAAAAAGTGGTTGCAGCTCAACTTCATTTACACCTGGTTAATAATAATATCTATGAGAAATTTCAATCTGGTTTTCGCTCATGTCACAGTACAGAAACTGCTTTACTTAAAGTCACTAACGATCTTCTGATCGGAGCTGACTCTGGTCTTCTCACCATTCTCGTCCTTTTAGATCTGAGTTCAGCCTTCGACACCATTTCTCACTCTGTACTTCTAAGCAGACTTTCCTTTCTCGGCATCTCTGACACACCCCTCGCCTGGTTTCAATCATATCTCCTCGACCGTTCCCAGTTTATTCAACTAAGATCATTCCGCTCTCGTCTATTCACCGTCACCTCTGGTGTACCTCAAGGCTCAGTTTTAGGCCCTCTTCTCTTCATAATATACATCCTCCCTCTAGGTACCATTTTCTGCAAATTTGATCTTCAGTTTCGCTGTTTTGCTGATGACACCCAGTTATATCTCTCTTGCAAACCTGATTCCTCCCTCCCACCTTCCTCCCTTTCAAAATGTCTATCCGAGTTAAAATCCTGGTTTACCTCTAATTTTCTAAAGCTCAATGAGGATAAAACTGAGATCCTCCTTATTGGCACCAAATCCAACCTTCTGAAGGCGAACCATTTCTTACTCGATAACTCCACAGTTTTCCCTTCTCCTCAGGTTAAGAGCCTTGGTGTCATCCTAGACAGTTCACTTTCCTATAAATCTCACATCAATAATCTCACCCGTTCTGCCTACTCCCATCTACGCAACATTAACAGATTGCTTCCTTCTCTTTCCACCCAGTCTACGTCCATTGTTGTCCACAGTCTTGTTACCTCCCGTATTGACTACTGCAATTCTCTTCTCCATGGTCTCCCCCATAAATCCCTCCATAAGCTTCAACTGGTTCAGAACTCTGCTGCTCGCATTATCACCAGAACCCCCTCCTACCAGCACATCACCCCTGTTCTTCAGGAACTTCACTGGCTCCCTGTGAAATTCCGGATAATTTTCAAACTTCTTCTGCTCACCTTCAAGGCCATTCATAACCTCGCTCCTCCTTACCTTTCTGACCTGTTAACCACTACCTGTTCTGCCCGTTCACTTCGATCTTCTTCTTCTATCCAGCTTGCTGTGCCTTCCTTCTGCCTCACCACCATGGGAAGCAGAGCTTTCAGCTGATCTGCTCCCAGGCTGTGGAACTCTCTGCCCCCAGAAATAAGAAACATTGGTTCTCTATCTTGTGCTTTTGTTTTATTGTTCTTATTCTGCCATTATTTTACTAAGTGTTTTATCCTATTGTAAAGTGTCCTTGGGTGACTTGAAAGGCGCTCATAAATAAAATGTATTATTATTATTATTATTATTATTATTATGGCAGTTTGTGTTTTCATCCAAGTTTTCCTAAAGCAAACCGATTAATTTTGATCCCTAAAACTAAGTAAAGCAAAATGAAACTAAAGGGTTGGAAACCAAGCAGCCTGGGCACCAGTACCAGCTGTGACCTATTCCTCTACCACCCCTACTGGACATAAACAAGAAACACTTCTAAATGTCAAAGAAGCTAAAGGACACTGGGTGCATATCTCAGAGGCAACAGTGACACTGACACAATGGCATGGTAATTTGATATTCTCATAATAAGTCACATCAGGTCCAATCGTTTTTACTTATACACATTTAAAAACAACAGGGGCTGACCCAGAGCACTTTCCAAATGTATACAAAACCTAAAAAGGAAAACAGCTGAAAGGGGAAAAAAGAAAAAAAAGAAAATTGACATAAAACTGGAACAGATACGCAGTAAAAATATAATGTATTATGGCACTTGCTGTGGCAGAGCTCCTTTGCCTTTTTGTGCTTTTAACCCTGTCTGTTTTGTATGCTGATTAGTATGTTCCACATTTTGATTTCCATCATGGATCCTTCGACTTTGTTCAGCTTTCCACCATCGCAGATTGGACTGGTGTTCCAGTCAGGCTCCAGCGCTAATTACAGCAGCTGGCTTAAAAGGGCTGTGATTTAGAGAGAGCAGTCTGCCCCGTGTCTCATTCTTGTTTGTTGCTAGTAGTAGTTGTTGCTTGTTGCCTGGCACGTTGGTTCAAATTAAATGCACCTTTGTGGGCTTTGTGCTCCACATGACACGTAACACATTTGCTTAGTTGATTTCTGGTTCTGTTTGAGAGACTGGCCTCAAAATGCAGACCTGAGTCGCATATCTTTCACATCGCACACAGATTCCACTCTGTACACAGAGATTAGGTTTAACAGTGTTATAGCCGTTGTCTTTTTGCTTTGTTAGAACACATAGTAAGGAGCACATGATTAATTATATTCTTCTGAATGGTCAACTGTTGGAGGGGACTTTATGTGGGATGGCAGACTCTTCCAGAGCCTGTGCACATTAACAGAGAAAGGTTTCTCAGTTATTGGGGGAACTGATGTGAATTATTGGGAGAATGACCTCAGTGATCTGCAGGCAAAATATCATTTATTATAGTCATGTGAAAAAGAGCTTACACATGACTCTATGTGAAAAACTAAGCACAGACCAGTAGCTTCAGTAGCTTGTAGAAGCAAATTTGGCTGCAATAACTTGAAGAAGTCATTTTTCCTATGACTTCATCAGTCTCTAATCTGATATACAAAGGCGATCATAGTCAATTCATTGACTGCAAGGCACCCAGGTCCAAATCAGCTCCCCTCCACCACCATGCTTAACAGTTAGTATGAAGTATTTGTGCTGATATGTTGAGTTTAGTTTTAACTAACCTGTTCTGTCATTAACATGGTAACATGAGAACTGAGGAGTCTGAGATGTAGGTTTGGGGTTTTTTAGTTTCTTTAAGCATTGCACATCCTTGCACAGTAAGGGGAATTTGCTGGGATGCTCACTCATGGGAAAATTGCACCATTGTGTTAACATATACCATCAAACTGCCAAAACCTCTGCTTTTATAACATATATATCAAGTGCAATTCGTTAGTAGCACCTGAGTTACATGCTTAATTCCTATGGAAGTGTGTACTTTTTTCATATAGTTTTTCATAGAACTGCATATAGTCCTGTGGAAACCTTTTTGTATCACATGAACATCGATGATAAAATTGATATGATGTGGAGTGAGTGAATGCCTGGAAGTTTAAAAACGAATATTAGTTGTTTAAAATCTACTCTATATTACACTGTTAGCTAGTAAATCTTGAGGAAAGGAGTAGAATTTAATGGCTATGTTTTGAAGTATTTGCAGTCGACAAAGAGTGCAGCAATATACAGGAAGTTGCAGTATTTCATTCAATGGCAGCAGGTTAGTTGACTTATATATGATACCAAGAGGGAACTTAGATTCACAGCCCCAAATGCCATGCCTTGATGAAATTGCGATGAAATCACTGTAATCACTGTACATAACAGAAGAATATAAAAACTTTGATTTTGACCTTGCAGCCATTCCCAAGTATGAAGGTGTTATGTGGCAGAGAATGAGAGCTCAGTGCAGTTCCTTCAATGCATGAATCATTCTCAAATGTAGATGGTCCAAGATGGATAAAGTTTTCTTTCAGTGAAAAATTTCTTTTGTACTTACAGAATTTGATGTTCAGCTTGCTTGTGGTTTGCTTTGATTCATGGTATTTGGGCTTGCTTTGATTTACTTGTTCAATTTGTTCAAAAGATAAATAGGCCTTTATAAGGTCATATTAATCCAATCTAAAGAAGAAATTGAGGGTGTGATTTGAGGAACACCTTGTTGTTCCATTGCTCATGGAGACCTACTTTTTAGATGTGGGGGGTTTAACAGCTTCACCATCACTGCTCACATCCTCTCTCCCTCCTGCTTTCCCTGTTCTGATATAAGGTTCACAGGCCATATGTCCTGGTTTCGCTTCCTGCACAAACACACAGACTCACACTTGACATGTACGACACACACACAATTCACTCACACACTCGCACGCATGCACGCATGCATACATATCACCCACAGGTCTCCAGAATACTTCACCAGATGGTGCTGAGGAACACGATGGATTTTCACTCCGCAGACTGCTCACTCACTCTGACTTCCATGTTTTCTAGCACATTTGTGAGCTATTTCATAATAGCAGATTCAAATGAAAGGGTGAAATGGAAGAGGGAAGATTAATAACAAAGAAAACATTATGGAAATATACTTAAAATATTTATCTAAAAGTAAAATGTAAGAAATTTGCACTCAAGTTCTACAATGGCAGATTAATGGTTACTTTGGACATACAATATTTTATATGTTGTACAAAAATGTATTGTGCATTTCTTTTACACAGTGACAATAGATATAATGTAATGGCTCAATCCCACGACAATTAAAATAGGCAATCTTTTCAAGACTAGGAAGAAAGGATGGTTGCCTGGTAATTACACAAAATTCTTTGGGAACCAAATATAAATGAGGTTGAATGTGAAGGAGATAAACATCACAATTAAATTTATAAATGAATGTGTTAACTGGAAAACACACATTACTTTGTTTAGATTGTTCATCTTGGAAATGTCATTTGCATCTGCAAAGAGCGAGAAAACACCAGGAAAGAAAATTTGCACACTACTCAGAAATAATGTCACAGCGGAGTGCAGCTGCTGTTGTGTTTGTCTAATTAAATAATTTAACAGATTAAAAGAAATTCTGAACTGTTTAGATCACATTATTTGGTTGAGTATCTTCAATTTTTAGACACTTTGCTGCTTTTTATGCTGTAAGAAAACCTGCACAAGCTCAAGAAAAATTGGACGATGCATTGGATTCATATGAGCCTGTTTATATTAAGCAAAAGGTCTAAAATATCTATATATCTTCAAGAAATACATTAAAGAAAGAAAGAAAGAAAGAAAGAAAGAAAGACTTGAATATTTGTGTGATGTAAGATGGAATTCAACAAAATCATTGTGGGAATCTGCTCTTTCGCTCACTCTGCTTCCATTTACTGCTCAGGATCCATTTTTAAGCTGCCCTCTGCATTTCCAGCAATGTGTACTGTATTACTTATATCACATGTTTGTATGCATGGACAACCTCTCTGGTGTTCCTGCTACTACAGATAAGAGGGTTTTTTTAAGCATTTGAGCTGGAAATCAAAATAAAAGTGGGGAAAAGAGTGGGTTTAGCATTTTTATGTTATGCTATGTATATGAAAACATTGTATTTATAAGAACTGTGTAAAAGTACAGTATATTCACAGTAGACTGAAATGTTATATTTCCATATAAATATAGAAAGGAAAAAAATAAATAAAAAGCATTGCAGTATTGCAACACTGCTCAACGGCACCATTGGTGTCAACAGACAAAAAACTGTGCTTTAATATGCATTGATGGGCACAGGAATGAATCAGCTATCTGTTTATCATGGCCTAACACTAATTAAGTTTTTATTTTTTTTATACTTATGTAAGTTTATTAAATGTTGCCAGCTTTTGAAAGTCCAGCCTCAAATTATGTTTATTGTGCCGGTTCCTATCAAAGGATCAAATGAAAACCTGAATGTCCTTTTGAGACATTAGCGGTTTTCCTTTTGCACCGAAGATATTTAGTCTGTATTCTGGTTGAACTGATGATGAACAACATCTATCATTCAAATTCATAGCTTGCTTGGCAATTTTTCAGCACTTCCACTGCTCAACATTCACACAGGCTCTGCCATCTGGGCACTCCGTGAGCTCTCTACAATTCAGCTTGAGGGAAGCTTTTCTCTCCTCTAACAAGAAGCAGCTTTTCACAATTTAACAAGAAGCAATCTTTATATAAGTTGTGTCTCAAAGCCACTGTGTATGCACAACACAAAACGCCAGTGTCGGTGGCTGGTGCCACTGTCCAAGAGAAGATAAACATGTGATAGAAAAGCCCCTGCAGACGCTCTGCATCTCTGAACACAGCATTGTTCATTTAAACTGTATACAAAGGAAACGTATTGTAGCACAGCCAGATGGGTACATGTAAATGATGGTACTGTACGTTGGACTACAATCGTGGTACACATTCAACATGATTCTTAGGAATATATTGTACTTACTGAAGTAAAATATCACTTGCACCCTGAAAACACTTTTTCTCTTTTTTTCTGTCCTGCACGCATGGAAGTGCAAGAATCCCGAGTCTGAGATTCAGATGTGTATGAACATACACAGATGGCCTGAGGTTAAATCCCTTTTTAATACTGAATGGTAATGAAAATATGCTGTGTGTTGTAAAAGAGCTCACTTTAGGCGAGAAACCCACAAAGAATTTTCATTAACTTTCATCTCATAGTTTGTTTTGGTTTTAAGCCATAGTCACTGCAGGGGTCAGTCTCTTCGCTCAGCTTCCAGCTGCAGCATACAGCTATGTTCAGCAAACAAGCTGATTAACCCCACTGCGTGCTCAGCACTGAGCCTCAGACATGAAAAACCTGGTGACAACCTAATGAACACAGCAAAAAAAATAGCTGCTGAAGAGCCACATTTTTTGGAAATCACAGAGTAAGAACAAAGCTCAAAGGAGATAAATACAGCTGGACACAAATACTATAGCTGACGAATGTCAATGTGCTTTGTGTCTGCTGTGTGTGTAAATAGGGTACCGTTTCCTTAAAACAAACCTATCCTGCTTTTCCTCATTCTCTGCCATATGGTGTTACAACGATGGATTCTTGTATTAAACCTTTCCTACATTTCAAATAATGAAGTCATCCAAGTAATCCCTGTTAGCCCAAAGTTCAGACTTCAGATTTCGCTAAACTTCTAGCTTGAACATTTTGTTTGCAAGAGGCAGCCAATTAGAAACCAGCTCAGAGGGAGAAGAGCTGAAATAATCTGTTTCAGTGAGTGGGTTTACTGCAAAGCTGCACTAAAGGCCAGTTTAGGATTTTTTTTTTTTTAAGTTATTTAAAGCCAGTTCCTCAAGTTTCAGTTTTGTTGTATTTTTTGTATTTATATGTTTGTTATATTTCAGGACTGTAAGTCTGTAATCTTGTTCAGTTTTTTTCTCAAATGATGTAAGATTTTCTAAACTGTAATGATTGCGATGTTGTTTATTCTTAGAGTTCAAAGTAGGCAGTATGCAGGCACAGATGTAAAGTTTTCTCACAGAGTAGGCAGCAGACTGTAGCAGTTATAGAGGAATGTAGCAGTTATAAAGATGAAAAAATATATATCTGTGTGTCTTAAATTGCAGAGGCAAAGCAAGAGACGAGCAGGAGAGACATAGTTGTAGTAGAATAGTGAATTCACTGCACACCAGGACGGTTGATTGTGAGAGCACAGCATCCTCAGCACGTTTACATTTGTTTTGCAATTTTTAATTTGCTCAAGCTAGCTTCACAAACTGAAATAAACTCTATTTAGTTTCAAAAAAACATGAAGGGCACGTCTCAAAGTCTGGCTTACGCAAGCCCAGCTGCACAGTATCACTGTGTTTAAAATTACTTTTATGACGAATGACACAGATTTAAATGCATGTGAATTGATATTTATTGATTATTACAATGCAAAAACTTCTCTTGTATAGTGTTAATTCTCTCTACTAGTTAGTAAATTTGTTTAATTTAGTGCAGCCATTTTGCAACAAATGCAATTAAGAAAATATAATAATAAAAAATAAGAAGAAGGAATAGTGATTTTTTTTGTTATAAATTAATATGGCTAGTTTTCTTATTAGAAAGTGTTATGATAAGATCAAATTCAGCTCAGCATCACAGTCAGAAAAGAAAAACGTCACTTTGGAGAGAAACTAAAGGAATGACAAATTTTCTTTTCTGAACAGAAACTTTTTGGGGTGTTACTTGGATGTAAAAAAAAAAAATCTTCTCTTTGAATTAATGCTGGGTGTAGGTGGTTGTGGGCCCGTGTTGCACCAAAACAGAGTTAACAGTGAGTTTTCTGCTTCTTTCCCATTCATTATTTCCCCTGCACCGGCATTGGAGGAAGAAAGGCTATGCTCTCTTTTTGTGTTCATTTTCCTTAGGTCATCAACAATGTCAATTCACAAGCTTTTAAATCTGTGTCAATCATCATATCTGCATAGATATTATGCTGCATTTACATAAAGGGTCCATAATAGCAAGAGGAAAAAAGTTAATGTCTGACTGGATAGCAGTCCTGCAAAACACTATTTCCAGCACCTGCTACAGCATAGAGCCCACTTTAGGCAATAATTGCATATTGGTTGTGAAGGGGAAGGAAGTGGCACGCTGTGAATCGCCACCTTTAAAGAGGTTGACAGAGCAATCTTCCCTGAAATGCATTGGAGGATCGCTAGAGCACGCTCAGAAAGGGAGAGAAGAGGAATACAGAGACAGATAGAAAGAAAATAGGTGAACAGCTTGTGAATGTTGTAGATTATTTGTGTTTTTCTCAAGGCATTAGAACCCTGTTCATATTGCACTTTCAAGTTACAGTTGCTGCTAATAATTTTACTAGCACATGAAAAACAAAACAAAAAACATGATGCACACTGTATTTGTGAATTTTGGGGGAGGGTTGCTGCAAAAATGGGATATGGGATTTATCCAACTCCATCGCTCAGAATGTGAAGATGTCAGAGTTTCAAAAAGAAAGCATGCTGTCTCCAACTGTACAAAGCAGAAAAGTTCACCTTTAGAGCAAACAGAGTTTGGAGTTTCCACAGACAGCTGATCAGAACAGAAAGCTTTAGTTTAAAGCATCACAGACTTGCTGACTTCAACATGAACTTTGAGTGCACAATGTTTTGCCAATAACTATTTTTGTTGTTTCTGGTCTGAATGAAAATGAAGATGGAACTCTCACTTTAAACCATTCAAGCAGTCATTTATGAAATTTTACCACTTGAGGATGAGATGAGCTTGCTGGACACCTTGTTTCCATGGGCCTCCTCTGAAGTCAGAGTCTATAAATTATCTTTCACTGACACTTTCTCACTTTATTAAATTGATTGGAGAAGGGCGATTTTACCAGAAACTGTATGCAAAACACAAATGTTGCCTGAAAACTGGAGCCAGTGTAGAAGTATCATGTTTAACAGCCATCAGGAGGAGACACCTCTGGCTGCAAAAAGAAGTAGATTGTATGATTGTCTATGAGATACTTCCCACTCACTAAGGTCTCGGTCAAATGTCATTTTCAAAGTAATTACTGCACCTTTAGCTTGCAGTGATGCCACTGGGAACATATGGAAATGCATTTTTTCAGGAAACAACAAATTCATTTGATGAAAAACCTTCTAAATTTGGACCACAATCTTAAACAAAGCAAATTGTTTAACAACCAGCCAGCAAGCCGTAGTCTCTTTGATTGAACACTTTTAAGTCAGTATATACTCTAAGTCCACAGACTCAGAGAAAGCTTCTTCAAAATATTCTGATACGATGCAGCATAACCTTCTAAGCAACAAAACAAATACTCAAGGTTCTTCTTCCTCATGTTATTGGTCTATTCCAGACATTACTGTTTTTTTATGACTACTGTATATTACTTTATTGCAGCAGTGATGCTCAAACAGCTGCCATATCACTGTGTGACAAAGTGGGTGAGAAGACCATTTGTCTATATTCTTAGTTAACATTCTTGTTTTGATTTAACCATATTTTATATGTAGTCTGCAATAGGCAAACATCTACTATCCCGGGTTTGTTTATGTTTTGCACTTTTACAGATTATATAATATAGCATCTTGGTTTAAATCAATCCCTACAAGTTTGTTAAGTTAACATGTTCTTTATTTCAACTGTTAATTTGTATTGTTTAGAACTTACCTTACCTACCTGTCTCCCAGAAACAAAAGGAGGAAATGTAGTTTTACTTCCTGCTTTATAGCTTCTGGGTTCATCTGAGGTCACAGGAAGAGACCAAGTGCAGAAGGAGAAGAACTCTTATAATTTAATAAAGTTGAGTTTAGAGGGTTTATGAAGAAATAGATTTATTGTTGTAATATGTATTGATTACACCACAGAGTTTATGTTGCCAGTAAAGAGGAGTAGTAGAGGTTTGAATATAATCATGTTCATCTTACCAACCTACTGAATGAAATAGTCCAGAGGAGAAATTGTTTGGTTAAGGGGACTATTTAAGCTGAAGAACTCAGGTGTTTGAGGAAAAAAAGAGGTTCCGGTCAGTGGAGCTGTGTGCAGTTTGACTTTAATTTCCGTTGATTTAAGTTGAGTTATGTTTATTTGAACTGAGTTAATTTGGAGTTGCGTTTCTTTATTTCTTTGTAAATATTGTTTGGGTCACAAAATGGTGAATAAATCACTTGCTACACTGGACAGCATCAGTCTCCTGCACTTCTTTGACCGCTTAAGTCAAGTCCTACCACACACTGAATCTTTAAAAGCAGACGTTAGATTCTGTGGTTAGCAGGGGGTTTCAGGAAAGCTATTTTAATGAGATGTTCAGTTAATAATTTAATTTTTTACTCTATGACCTCCTGGCAACACTTTCAAAACTCCCACAGCTTGTGGGTGGGTCACGACTTGAAAGAAAAAATCCTTAGCATTAACTTCAGCTCTGCAGGAAATGAGATGGGACTAATCTCATGTCTCCAGTTTACCTTAAATTACCTCCATATGGAAAACGGTAAAAGAGATTTTGTTTTTGTTTGTCTAAATGTTTTTTTAATTTCCTAGCGTGACTTGCACTCTCTGAAAATAATTGTAGAAGGGTAATTGTACCTGTAAGGATTCAGGAACTAGTCCCTCAGGTAACCCTCTAACGTATTGTGATTGTACTGTTTAGGGAGTGAAACTTATTTGTGGTTTGTAAAAAACTTTAAGCTCTCTGGTGATAATTTTGTAATGGAAAAAAATCAATCATGTTTTTAAATGTGTAAAATGAGGTTTGCATTTGATTTATTTTGTATATTATAATCACTAGTCATTCATACGTCTCAAGGGGGACTGACATTTATATAGCATATTTATAGCCACACTGATGACTCAAAGCTTTAGCTGTTTAACATTGCCAGCAGTGCCTAACTTACCAGTTACTCTAAAATGCAAATCTTTGGACTGTTTGAAAGAGGCCCCACAAAGTTTTGACTTTTTTGCTGTGAGTTAAGCGTGCTAACTGAGTAAATCTCAAAAAAAATGGTGCTAACATGTTCCTCCTGCTGCTCGGAAACATCTTATTGTTCCTCAAGGATGTACACATAATTACTTTGAGGTTCACTCGTAAGTCCTATGCGCTACGTTCATTTGCACTGCTTTTGGAACTAAAACTGAGTTTATTGTATTGTGACTTTAAAGGTGGAATTAGCATAACAATGAACCGTTTATGATAAAGTGAGGTGTATTGCCAATAGAAAACACATTATTCACAAAAAACTGCAGGGCAACCAGGAATGATCAAAGTGTTGTGAGAAAAAGATCAGAAGAAATCGTGAAAGAGAGACAGGCCGGGGGGATTTTTTAACAGCAACTGCATTTGTGATTGATTTTCATTTCACGTTCCATCTCACACTCTCTTCTTGCAGGACCTTTGAAAGAGATTTTGGTTTACCCACAGTTTGATGACAGTCGTCACTGTCCCTGACTGTCACAGAACCAAGACCAGCTTCCATATAAAGAAGTCCTCGTTTCACCCAAGCTTTCTTTTCTATTTTCTTTTTCAAGCGGTGAGCATTTATGATGCATTTTATGGCTTCTATACACTTATTCATTTATGAGAAGTTTTACTGCAGCACCACTTTTAGCTTTATGCAAGTCAACTCTTTCTGCAAGGCACTGGTCATTAAGTCACCAAATTAGTCCATGTGGAAGAGAGAGAAGAAAAGTTCAGAGCCTCTGCTCAGAGTGCAGTGACCTTTGAACCTTGGCCATTGCACACTTGAGTGAGTGTGACTGTGTGTGACAGCGCGGGGTTAACCAGAGAATGCATGAAGTCTGCTGGTACCTTGGATAATTGAGCCATTTGTTGCAAGGTCACTGCAGAGCATATGCCCCTCCCACCAAAAAAAACAACCATGTGTTATTTGTAGCCATGACCAAAGCAACCAAGCCAGGGTTTGATGGCATGTGTACAAAAATGATTTGTTTAAGTTATTTTTCATCTTTGACACAGAGTAAAAAAAATTTTGGAACAACACAGATGTTTTATATTTGTAGTGAAAGATTTATTGTCAACTTAGAATTATCATTTGGCCTAACATGCATACCTTTGACCGCAGGCCCAGGACCGTCTGGCTGTGAGACAACAGTGCTAACCACTGTGACACCACGAATGCTTTTCATTCAATTTTAATAAATGAGGAAACAGTAAAACCTCAAAATTCAGGAGTAAAATTCCTATTTTACCTTACTCTGTTTTGTATTTGATGACATATAGACTCTCCACTGTTTTCTGGAAGAAAACCCACTATAGCTAGATATATATTTATTATAAGAAATATATATAGGAAATGTTACTTTTACAAATACACTTACCTACAGTTTGTTGTAGAAATCAAATAATCCCTTTTAATCTTATCAAAATGGGCACATTTGTAGTCACACAACCTTAAAAATGTGTTTTGTTTTGTTTTTTAGTGTCCTGTCCTTACATTGCAGGACTGATCTCTAGGCCTCTGTGACCGACATCCTAGTCACAGTTTTCATATTCCTGTGTCACACCCCTCTCCACTTTAGATTCATCTATTTAAAGATGTGTTCTGCAGTTATGTAAAAGATCAGACAAACAGGAAAGTGTAAAGAGGAAAGCCTAGAGAAGCTTTGCTGTAATTGTCTTTATGGCGTCTGCAAACATAAACTGCATTTTGAACAACCACTGTTAGGGTCATAAAATCCCACAGCGCAGCTCCTCTCTAAATACAGAAGGAAACTCTGAGTGAAAGTCAACAAATCCAAGGCAAACTTTGTTTAATTTCTTTAATTTCACAAAATCCTTTTTAATTAAGCTTTTTTTCCCCCAATTGACAGTCACAAACAAACAAACTGCGCTGTCTGTTTGCATTTACTTACAAAGGAATACAGTTTGCGCACAGATTTGGGCGTAAAGTGCCCATTGCACAAACCTGGCTCGTGTATTTGTCCGACTCGCAACTGCTCTCCAAGACTGCACCTAATGGCATTGAAGAAAGCTGCAGGAAACACCCAACAATGCGATTTTCTGTTAAAACTGTTCAGTTTTGCTGCTGTAGAGCCTCTGTGCTTCATTAGGTTTCCCCTTTTTGTAAACATCCTCAATCGCTGGAGCGAGTATTTCTCCAATATCTGCAACGTGGAGTTCCCTCACCAGCCAATCCACAGTGCCCCGCCCGTCCCAGGACCTGTCCCGCCAATCACCATCAAGGAAGTGGAAACAGCCGTTAAAAATATGAAGAATGGCAAAGCGACCGGACCAGACGACATACCAGCCGAAGTCTGGAAGCTGCTCGGGCGCCAAGGCGCCTTAGTCCTCGCCAGCCTGTTCAATAGCATCATCAGAGACGGGACCGTCCCAGCAGCCTGGTCAACCAGCATAACGGTGCCCATCTGGAAAGGGAAAGGCGATGTGGCTGAATGCTCCAACTACCGCCCGATCCGACTCCTAAGCCATACCATGAAGGTTTTTGAACGGATCATCGACGCCAGGATGCGAGAAATCGTCAACTTAACGCCCAACCAATGTGGCTTCATCAGGGGGCGTGGCACGACGGACGCCATCCATGCTGCCCGCCTGCTTTTGGAGAAGCACCGAGAGAAGTCCAAGACCATCCACATGGCCTTCCTCGACTTGGAAAAGGCGTTTGACCGTGTCCCACACGACCTCATCTGGCACTCCCTGTGATCACATGGAGTTCCTGAAGCCTGCGTCAACTGGACAAAGCTCCTCTACCGACAAGTCACCAGCGTGGTCAGAAGCCCAGTGGGAACATCGCCGCCCTTTAACATCAATGTGGGCGTCCACCAAGGCTCGGCACTCTCCCCGCTGCTCTTCATCCTTTGCATGGACACTGCGACGGCGGATCTCCAGTCACCCCATCCCTGGACACTTCTCTACGCTGACGATGTCTTCCTGGCCGATGAATCGCGAATAGAACTGCAATACCAAACGCAGCAGTGGAAGACTCGCCTAGCTGACTTCGGCCTGAGGCTCAACACCAACAAGACCGAATACTTAGAGGCTGGCCCCCAGACCGACGGCACGATCAGCGTCGATGGAGAAGATCTGGCGAAAGTACCTCATTTCAAATACCTCGGATCGATGATCAGCAATGACGGCGATATCCTACTAGATGTATGAGCCAGGATCAACGCAGCGTGGATGAAATGGCGCCAAGTCACCGGCGTCCTGTGTGACCGAAGAATCCCCAATCGCCTCAAGTCAAAGATCTACAAGAGTGTAGTGCGCCCCGTCGCCCTCTATGGATCCGAGTGCTGGCCAGCCACCGCAAAGCACGAACAAGCCCTTCACACGATGGAAATGCGGATGCTGCGATGGTGCCTAGGCCTGACACGATGGGACCACGTCATGAACACCGACGTTAGAAAGAGGATGGGAATCGCGCCAATCACAGATTAGATGCAAGAAGCGAGGCTGCGGTGGTACGGACATGTGGTACGGAGCGATGGGAACTCAGTAGTGAGAACAGCACTGCGGCTCAGCCCCCAAGGACGTCGACCTAGAGGCAGACCAAAGCGGAGATGGATGGACCGAATCAAGGACGACATGAAGAAGATCGAAGCCGATCTGACCGACGCCCTTGACCGACCCAAGTGGAGACGACTTTGCAGAAAAGCGGACCCTGCAACCGAGCGGGAAAAACGCTAGGAGGAAGAAAAAGTAAACATGATGGTATTCTAACCACCACTGAAATAAATATCAAATATCAAAAGTAAGCGTTTGAAATTAACATTTTACATTTCCACCATTTTTTTTTACGCAGCCTCTTAATTTGAAGTCTTCTTTTGTGTTTCCTGGCATGACTGCAAAAAGAGGAAACAAATAGGCATTTCATTACTCAGGGCTGCATTGGATTCAGCTACTTGTTAACATAAACACTACAGCAATGACACTTCTGAGACCACATTGCTCCGAGCTCTCCTTAAGGAATGGGTAGACACTATGGAGTTTAATTTGAATGCCTCCTGTTCCATCTGCAGGGAGAAAACTGCCATTCTAGAGGAATGCAATCTCAAGCAGCATGACTCCACTAAATATGCAGTGAAGAAACGATGGAATGACTTCAATGTCTTCAGTATATTTGAGTCATTTATTCTATTTTCTACTCATATTTTGTACATAAAAAAACATTTATTATTAAATGAATCATTTAATAACCGTCTTTAGCTCACCGAGTGCTCGGCGGTCATATTTAGAGCTAACGCCTCAGAATTCAGAACTGAGGAGGGGAAAAAAAGGATGGCTGTTGCTGTGGTGGTGGTTATGTAACAGAAGCACAACCAGATGATATTTTTAAACCCAGTCCTGTGCAGAGGTAGAGAAACAAACATCACACAGCTCACCCACCTCTATTGTCTCCTTCATCATATTTGTCATTAATGATGCACAAACTGTATGAGCTGTTTTACAGTGTTCGCAAGTCGATTTCCATGTCCCAGATTTCAGGAAATAACATGTAGGTACGTATTCCTGTTGTTTTGGAATAAATTAAGAATGAGGAGTTATGAATTTACAATGAAACGGAAACTGCAGTAATATCATCACCTCAGAGCAGCCAAGGTCCTTTTGGCAGGTTGGTGAAGACGGCGGTTAAATTAATTTATTCATTTTGATTAGCACCCTCCTTCTTTATATAATTAAATTGATTGGCTTCGTCATTTAGTTGTTTTGTTTAATTATTTGTTAGCATCATCCCAAATAGTCACAATAAGGCATAACAAACACAACATTAGAGATGACTTTATAAGGAAGCATTGCATGGTGCTCTTAGCTGCTATTATGCTAGCATGCTAACATGCTTCCAGTGGCAATGTTAAACACCTCTAATGTTTATCATGGTAATTACTCACATTTAATGTCACCACACCATTGTTTTCCATTTAAGGCTTCAAAAGGTCATGGTTTGGAATGAAATTCCCCCTAGTTTTCAATGAATCAAAGATTTTAGCCTGCTGGCAATTAGGGGATCAACAGAGTTATTACAGCTTGTGCATTTTCTGGAAACAATAAACATCAACAGAATAATATTTGGTGCTAATGTATATTTCCAGTCTGTGTTTACTGAATCACTCGAGCTGCTAATTATAAGCATCATTCAGACCTTACAAATTGATATCCATGTTAAGCTCTTCTGTACTAACATCACCTGTCGTGTCAGATTTCTTGTCTATTGTGGGATTTTTCAGGGCCTTTAATTCTTACAAAGTGGATCTGGTAATCAGAGCCAAACTGCTTGTGTTTCTAGGTCAACTGTGAAGCATTGTTGAAGAAGCTATGTTCAGATAGCAGCCATCATTCTGGAGAATTTGATGAAAATTATATACTAATATGGAAATATCTAAAAAAAAAAAAAAAAAAAAAGTAACAAAAGAAAAAACTTCCGAATGCATTTTGTTTTTCTTATTTAAAATAACCCCTAAACTACAAACACTAAAGGTTTTTTTTGAATGCCTGTGACAAAATGGTATAAGGACTGATTTATGTACCTGACAACCTTAATAACTGTGTGAATTTGAGGTAATGCTGACAGTGACAAAGAAGGAAACAGCCTGCAGGCAAAGGGAAAAAACAAGGAAAAACCTTTTCTTTTATGCAGGGTACACAGAGCTGGGAAGTTTATTGTGCCACTTCTAAACACACACACACACAGACCCACACAGACACACACACCCTTAGATAGTCTCTGGAGACATAAATATTTCAGAGAGTTGTTGTTAGTTTCAGTCTGCTGGGCTGGACAAGCCCGTAGCAAAGGAGCATAAACCAGAGTAGATGCACACGAGTTCATGACCCATATAGATGAAATAAAGTCAATAAAAGCAATCTGGCTTAATGGTTTTATGTTTTCTTGCATCAAAGGGAAGTCTTTTGGTGTAATGTTAAAATTTAGAAAATAAACACGAAAGCTTAATATATCAGGACAGGTTGGTTTCTTTGCGTGCCAACTTTTCCTTTTGCTATCTTCTGTGCTGAAGGTAGATTTTTCTCAGCTCTGCTTCAGTTTGACCTTTGACTCCAATTAAATCAATTAGCTTCATTAGCTTGGTGAAGATGCCAGATGTTCAGTCACAACAGCTTCAGTAATTATTCAGCTCAGTCTGTCCTTTACTTAAATACATTTTGCAGTAATTATTTTATCTTGGGGTTTTTTTCTTATAAAAGCATATCCTTCTCATTGTTGTATGGTGTGAATATAAACTGAGGTTAAAAAACTTTCCACAAAATGTCAAAAATTTAATGCGAAGAACAAGAAAGATTTTAAGATGAGCTTAATAAATGTAAGATGGATGTTTCTGCAATGCAATCTGCAAGCCCTAAAGCATTACAACTGGAAAAGATTCAAAAGATGACATTTTAATTTTGATCTCCTCTTCTTAGCAGACATACCGCAATTTCCACCTCAAAAAAATACCTAAGTATGCTACCAAGCTACTGACATATTTATCACCATATCCCTCTGATCTGAGGAACGCTGTGCTGTGAAACATAACATAATTTTCCGCTTTCAAATGTCATGCAGCTCAGTAGCCTTGAAACTGCTATGTGTGCTCTCTCGTTTTCTGAGGGGTCACTCATCTGAATCATGCAGTTTGCCTGTCAGCTGTTTGTGTATAAGCCTGAGGACAGTGAGCATGGACGACTTGTCCAATCTGACAGAGAAAAAAGAAAAACTATATTCACCCCAAAAAGCTTTGGGCTCTTCTTTTTGTAATGTACCATCTTCACCATGTTTGCAGCAACCAAAGCAAGACACAAAGAACATGTTGGATTTACTTAATTCAATAGTGGACAGTGGTGCACACAATTGTTTTGCTTTGGCAGGAAATTAATCAACTGAGTAAAATCAACACAACTTATTCATATTCAATAAACCTGTGCATTTCAATAAAACATGATTGAAACATGTTTAGATGAAGTAAGCTGAGCTCTTGGAATATTTTAGTCCTACACGAATGTGTCACTTTAGTCCAACACTATTCAATAACTTTTACCCCAAAACTACTTGGTCACTTAAATACTACATGTTGTCTACATATTACATAATGTTCAACAAGTCTAGAGTCTGGTTAACATAAAAATTGAATGGATTTACAACAACTTCCATCCTCATATTTTTATCTGGCTCGCAGGGGGGTTGGGGCATAACCAAGAAGTGATAGGGTAAGAAGCACGGTACACCCTGGACAGCTCACCAGTCTATCACATAGAGACAAACAACCATTTACACTTATGGGTAATTTAGACTCACCAATTAACCTAACTTTAATAACTGCATGACTTTTAACTGTAGAAGGAAACCAGAGTACTCAGGGGAACCCACTGCAAACTAGCCAGATTGTGGATTTGAACCCAGGACTTTGTTGCTGTGTGTGTGTAGTTGTCTGCCTCTTATAACTCCAGTGATTTTCCTACAGTTTGAAATCTCGTCTGATCGTGGGAATTTCATGAGTCCAGGCAACTAACCACTCTTACTAGATCCTATTATGTCATCTCAACAAGAACAAATTAAGTTGTTGAATTTCATACAATGTAACAACCACCCAATTTCTTTTTTTCAGTGTGAATCCATTATTTGAAAGCAAGAACGTAGTCTGATAAAAAAAAAAAAAACTTTTTTTGGAGGCTAAAAGCAGCAAAACTAAAAGAAAAAAGAGTTATTACATCTTATGCATTTTCTGGAAACAACAAACATCAACAGTATCAGATTTGGTGCTAATGCATAAGCATATTTCCAGTCTGTGTTTGCTATATCACTCAAGCTGCTAATTATCAACATCATTCAGACCTTACAAACGGATATCCATGTTAAGCTCTTCTGTACTAACATTACCTGTCGGTGTCAGATTTCTTGTCTATTGTGAGATTATTCAGGGCCTTTCAGGGAAACTCACCTTTTGGATTTATTTCTTGCAAAGTGGATGTAGCAGCACACCTGTGCTGGTGGTTACTATTAATGTAATAGTACTGCAGTAATGTACTGTATTAAAGTCAGTTATTTCATTACAGTCACAGTTATGCTCTTAGTTCTTACAATGGTTCTTCAGTTATCTCGACACTGTGCACATAGCTGCTTGTTTTCACTTTGTGTGCCAGGAAGAGGAAAATTGTGGCTTTGTACATCACTTCTGACGAGTGGAGATATGAACATTATTGATGGTTTTTTGTGCACAGACACACAGGAAGCCTAAATATGTTTTCCGATTCTGTTCATAATTTTTATGGATAGAATTTCTGGGCGTAGCCAAGTGACGGAGTGGAAGAGTCTAAGTATCTCTGGGTCTTGTTCATGAGTGAGGGGAGATCAACAGATGGATTGTTGCTGCTGCTGCAGTGATGCCGGACGTTGTAACAGTCCGTTGTGGTGAAGAGAGAGCTGAGCGTAAAACCACAGCTGTCGATTCACTGGTCGATCTATGTCCCTACCCTGAGCTATTGTCATGAGTTTTCGGTAGTGAACGAAAGAACGAGATCGTACAAGCAAAAGAAACGAGCTTTCTCCGAAGGGTGGTTGGCCTTTCCCTTATAGATAAGGTGAGGAGTTGTTCCATCCAGGACCAGCTCAGAGTAGAGCTGCTACTGCTCCACATTGCCAGTTGATGAGCCAGTTGAGGTTGTTTGGGCATCTCACAAGGATGCCTGCACAGTGCCTCCTAGGTAAGGTGTCCGGGAATGTCTCACTCATGGACAATCTGGAGGAGGTGGCTGGGGAGAGGGAGGTCTGGGCTTAAGCTGCTGTCTCCACGACACAGCCCTAGATAAACGGAAGGAAAGGGATGGAACAATAACAATAATAATAATAATAATAATAATAATAATAATAATAATAATAATAATAATAATAATAATAACACCTCAATTGGCCAGGTGGATGAGTTAAACAAACATCACATTCAGAGTTGTTATGAAGAGGGAAACTGTCTATAGAGAACAACCATTTTGTCACAGGGTTTATATATACTTTTTAATTACGCAGACTTGGTATTTTAACCCTTTCATGCATGAATTATGACAACCTAAATCTGGGTTTTTTCTCAAGTGTTTTTATTCATCTTTAGCATGAAAAAAAAAACATTTGAACTTTTAAAACATGTACTTTTCAAAGAGTTTTTTTTACATGTCCACTTAGGTGGACAGCTGGCTGACCAGTGGGTGGCAGGGTATGGAGTGACACATCAGTGTCCCGTGTAGTGGTTTATGTGCAACACTGACACAAATACAAGAAAACAGCTTTTGAATAGTGTGTGAAAGGGTTGACAAGGAGTCTACGTGGACTGATTCACTTTTGGAGCCAACCCAAGTGTACAATAGAGGAACTGCAGGTATTTTCACATACGTGTCAGCTTCATTTTCCAGCTTTGAAGGATGTTCCTTGTCTTTGACCTGCAGAGGGAAGATGGTAACAGACTGATATCAAATGCTGTTTGCTAGATGCTGCATCAGGTAATTCAAGTGACTGAAGTAAACCTCTCAACCCAATTGTGATGTTGGTACAGCATTTGTAATAACATTATTTGACAAATAACACAGGTTACTGTGCAGTTTTTTATTCTGAAAGCTGCATTTTGAAGAGTATCATTTGGGGTTTTTTTAGCTTGGTGTAATATTTTGTATCTGTAGCATTTTGCTTGGCGCTAACTAGCAGGGACTGTCCCTGCTAGTTAGCGCTAGCGGTTTATCTGATAACTTTGGACTCCATCATCTTTTCCAAAGTTTGGTGTGTTTTGGATGAATTTTCAAGCAAATGAGTGATCTTCTCAAACTAAACAAGATATCAACAGGAATTGGCAAAACAATCCAGTGAACACATGTTGAAACAACTTTTGGATGTAACACAAACCAGATGTAACACAATGCTGGAGCTTTGTGAAAAACAGAATCCGACATGCAATAATTGCAAAATGCATTTAGAACACATTTCAGTGAATGTATGATGAATTTGTATTTCTCCTCCAAACAGCCTGCTGATCTGAGGTCAGTAAGGCAAGTCTATATTCAAAAACAATTCTAAAACCTTTTTGTACCCACAGTCTTACACTTAATAGCCCTGTTAGTGTGTATGTATCTTAACTTATTTATTTGTACAAATTAATCTTGTACTTCATATTAATTTAAGTCACATTTTTATGTTTTTATCTTTTAAGTTAAGCACATTCAGTTTACGTGAACTATAAAAATAAAATTGCCACTGAGGGCCGATATCAAAGACTGACAAAGGATTCTTTTTTTGTCAAAGTTGAGGCGAGCTGAGAATAATGCTGTTTCTTTTCTTCTTTTCACTCTTTATCGATAAGCCATTTTAGGGACTCGTATTACCAACAAAAATGGTTTAAGTTAGATTGATTTTTCCCACTGAATTTTCTTGTCTGGTGCTACACAAAGACGTATTGTATAAAAGGAAAGATGAACACTCTTTTATGAATCGAGTGTGTGCCACCACCAATCATTTAAATGAAATATTATTCTATAAATAAATGGACACACTAATTGGCTGCGAATGCTACCAAGGTACATGCCAGGTTTAATCTTTCCTCGTACAGCTTATTATCGCTCAAAGTAACAGAAATTGATCATGCATTCAAATTATTTCAGCAGTTTGTGACTCATGAGCACACACACACAAACGCACACACCCCGAATACTCTTGGAGTACCAGCGTTGCCCCATTCTGTGATTGCAAATTAGCGCTTACAGGCCTGTAGCTTCGGGTTCCATGATTGCCAATTATGTTTTACTCAGCCTCTATTCAGAGACTGAGTGGAGTGCTGTTGCATGAGTTATCACGGTCAGCATCCTCATTGTTCATTATTGCCACATTATCATTCTGGGTGGTGAAGTATTGATTTTGCTTGTCATTGTGTAGAAATCATGGCCATAAATATTACACAGTATTTGTTCTGCAGGGACGTGTACGGGCATTTTGAGAGGTGGTGGCTGAAATTTTAAAAAGGGCCCCCTGCCCCAGTAGTAATTTCTATTGTCCTCATTGCAGTGTCAGTTATAAGTCAGCAAACAAAATACCCTGCCAGGGCACACACATTTATCTCTCATATGTATGCACACACACATTCGCATTTTTCTGCTGTAGTACTGATGTATTTAAATATTTTACACTGCAGACATTTTGTAATTGTGATGCTTACATTTTCAGGCACATCTGGTGGAGTTTTTCTCTCTGTTTAACATTGTTTAATATTTAAAGAATCATTAAATAGCCTTTAACCTGCCTGTTCCCTAGTATAGAATCCAATTGTGTGTATTCAGGGCTAGTGAGTGGTTAAACCAAAGAGAGCATTGCTATTTCCATTAGTGAGAACCCATTTGAATTGGATAATCTCCTGTTGTGTACCGCATATGAGAAAGGACAGGTTCTGACAATATCTAGGCCAGATTCTCCTGACATCCTCCCCCTGACACCATTTCGGTCAAACATGCAAAACACCACAATAACCAGAATTTATAGATAAGTTGTTTCTCCAGAGAGGAAAAGACACAAAAACAGAAAATCAACGGACCACTCCAACTCAATTTTCTAAAGCAAACCTAACACTCTCTAGCCAAGCCCCAATCACCAAACATGCGTCATCGTGTTCTTAATAACAAGGTGGAGAATAATCGTGAGTATACACAAAAGTGGGAACAATTATGGCAGCTCAAGTTGGTCTGGCCTCCTGAGGACTATGACTTGGACTGGTTGATATTTAGTTGACAGAAAGACAAAAAATAGCCGTAATTATCTGAATTTGGCAGATTGGGGAGTGTGGATAGGAGCACAGTGTGAAAAAAAACCTGAATAAACGGCATGCAGCTTTGCAGTTTTCCTAAGGGGAGGAGTGAGCTTGTAACTTGGCTCCTGCTGATCCTGGAATGGCAGGCAGATTGGAGAGTACTAGTGTTTTGCACTCTTAGAACTACACACATTATCCTGACACTCACTGTGCATAAGAAAATATGTCTAAGCTACTTCAGGACTAAGGTTTACTTTGTAATATCTAAGGTGTGTAACAAATTCTAGTGCCAGGTGACAATATGCATTCCAAATTTTGACACAAACAAGTCTCTAGCTTTGAGGTACATCCTAAAGTTAGCATGCTAAAATATTCACAATGACAATGTCCTGTTGATATTTAGTGCATAATGTTAACCATTGTCACTATCTAACATGATGTTGTTGGCTTCATCATTCTGTCAAAGTATTAAAGGCGTAGATTGTGCACAATTGGCACCTATTGTACTTTTGTGTTTTTCTCAGGGCATCAAGTTGTTCATATACTTTATTCTTCCAAGCTGTGTTTTTTTTCTTTGTTTTTTCAGACTCGTAGAGGAGCCCCCTGTCCACTGTCACTCTCAAGCTGAGATGAATCAGATCTTTCAGTATGACATTACAGGAGTTGATGTGGAACACGTCCCAGTCAGCTTGGCTTTATTTGCAGCTTTATAATCTACAGGGTGTTTCACAATATCCAGTTCACCTGCTTTTGCTGTACAGTATTTTATACAAGAATCCATTTAATATATAAGTGACCTTAAAGAATATGACAAATGTTTGGTGCTTCAGTATACATAAATATAAGATATATCTTTAACCTACTTTAGTGTGTGTAATTAAACTTTTTATAATCATGCTAAACTGCTGATTATTGTCATGCAAGAGTTTTGCATGTACATTATAATGCAACCACATGCAGAGTTATTAAAACCAAAGCAGAGATTTACTGAGTGCTGAATTTCAATTCCAATGAATTTCAGGTTGAAAAAATAATTAATTGTTTCATTTTTCTTTTGAAAAAAAGTGAAAACGGGTCTCACAGACCCGAACACCATACAAGGGTTAAATGATTTTTCCTTGGAATTAACAACTTAAAAGAAGCGGTGAACAAAAAGACTTAAAAGAAAAAGATAAATGGGCCGGAGTTCAGAAAAAATACAGCTTTTCTGTTATGCAACAACAAAAAAGGTTTTTACTATGGATTATAGCCGTTGTGCTGAACAATTCTGATGAAATATTTATTTAATTACTGTGTTTGAAGTGACTACCTCTGAATTTTGGACAGTGATGAACAATTTTTTTTTTTTTTAAAGTTGTTTATAGATTAATGGAAAGCATCATTAGTTTCAGCCCTATAATCGCCCAAAGTAAGATGTAAAATGGAAAACCTGAGTCATTTATCTGCCTCCTGTCTTCTTCTTGTTTATTTGCTGAGGGGCAGCATTAGCAGACTGAGTATCATGTAAGGTAGATGAGTGTTTGTGATTACTCTGGAGGAGAGTTCAATATATGGATTTGCTTATCTCCTCTCTGCATCCAAAGGGGGCACGTCCATGTTTCCTGCTCTGGGTAGTAACACCAACAACAACAGGCTATCTGAAAGAACAAAAAACTGAAGCAGCTGGTAGATGTAGAGAAAGTGTTTTGTTTCTCTAAAGATGGGATATTTCCTATACTTGTTAAGTATTTTTTTCCAAAACTGCCTTTATCTGGATGGAATAATCATTTTGTGTAAGAGATAAAGCTATGACAAAGATCATTTTCCAACAATATTCCAGTGGATGCAGCTAATGTATTTGTGGAACTTTGTGCTTTGTAGTTTTAGAGAACCTTTTCAGAGTTAAGCCTATTAATGTTTTTAGTTATTCTTTAATAGTATACCTTCTAAGATGCTATCCATATGGCATCATGATCTCATCACTCTGTTTGTGTGCAATGTAGTCTGTTCAGATTAATCATTAATTCATCTGATTAATTAATTATTAGTTAATCATTCACTTTTTTGGTTTTTGTTGGGAGAAAGCAATTGTTAAGACATTAAAGCCTTGAACCTGCAAAGCCCAAGCGGTGTCACTGTGAGAATAGCACAGGTATACTCAGTGGATTCACAATGTCATGCCTCCTGCATTCACTAGTGAGTACAGTATTTCCAGTAGTGACAACAGAATTATTACCTATTTTGCGCATCATTTGAAAACTGTCAAGTGTGAACAATGTTCTGACTTGATTGCCCCAACATCGTTTGGAGTTTCCCATCATACTGAGTCTACAGTTTTGACATCATCGCACGAATCATCAGTCCTCTTCTGCTTATCTGGTTCAGGGTTGCAAGGGTGCTGGAGCCTATGTTAGCTGCCACTGGGCAGCGCATAGCTTAGACAGGTCGCCCTAATTCACTAGAAGTCAGCCAAAATGCACGTCTTTGGACTGCAGGAGGAAACCAGCATTTCCGGAGAGAAACTGCACAGGAAGAACATGCTAACTCCACACAGGCAGATGGACTTAAACCCAGGAACTTCTGGGTTACACTGGGTTACCTAGAACCAGGTAACACTGGTGACCACCAAACCACTGTGCTGCTGTGCCACCCACATCATCACACTTTGCTTAATTTAATTATATAAGGTTTGGGACAGTTTAGAGGTTACACCTTTCAAACTTTTTCTATTATTGCGTATCCTCAGACTTTTTTTTTATTTTTACTTGTTTTGTATCTGAATCTATCTATCATGTCTTGTTTTGCCTTATTTTAACCACCAATCCTAGCTCCTGTCTTTTTCTTCCTGTCTGTCTTGAACCCAGCCTTGAGCCTATCCCCAAGCAATCATTTCTGTAATACCTTACCATGAAGAAAAAGGCTGTTATGCGAGTATAGAAAATTAGATCTGAAGTGGAACTTCACTTTAGCACAAGACTGAATTATCTTCATTTGAGCACAGTCAGCTTCAGCCGGCAACACACTGTCAGCTATTACAACCTACTGCAGCTACACCTCACAGTAAAAGTCCCTGAAGTTATTCTTCAGGGAGTGATAAATAAGTTGTGAGATCAGCAGCCTCCAGTTAGATGAAAAAGTATCAGCGTGAAAGCCCCCGTGTGCATCTCTTAGGTCGTATCCTAAGAGACTGCGCATACCAGCTAGCTCCTGTGTTCACTGAGATATTCAACATCTCTTTATCTCAGTCGGTGATCCCCACATGCTTCAAAGAGTCCATCATTGTTCCTGTCCCGAAGAAACCCCACCCTGCTTCTCTCAATGACTATCGCCCTGTAGCCCTCACCTCAGTAGTGATGAAGTGCTTTGAACGCCTGGTCAGAGACTTCATCATTTCTTCACTACCAGACACACTGGACCCACTACAGTTCGCTTACCGTCCAAATCGTTCCACAGACGATGCCATCTCTCATCTCCTCCACACATCACTCACTCACTTGGACACTAGAAGGGGGAATTATGTTAAAATGCTCTTCATAGACTACAGCTCTGCATTTAACACCATAATTCCCTCCACACTCACCACCAAGCTGGAGCATCTGGGACTCAGCTCATCTATGTGTCAGTGGATCTCCAACTTCCTAACTGGCAGACCACAGGCAGTAAGGATGGGCGGACATGTCTCAGCCTCCACCACTCTCAGCACTGGAGCCCCCCAGGGGTGTGTTCTGAGCCCCCTGCTGTACTCTTTGTACACATATGACTGTGTGGCCACTACCAGCTCCACCACCATCATCAAGTTTGCTGACGACACCGTCGTGGTGGGCCTGATCTCTGATAACAACGAGACGGCCTACCTGAAGGAGATTAGGAATCTGGAGAACTGGTGCCAGAGGAACAACCTCCTTCTAAACGTCAGTAAGACAAAGGAGCTGATAGTGGACTTCAGCACTAAGCAGGAGAGGAACTACCAGACCCCCGTCATCAACGAGTGCCCAGTGGAGAGAGTGGACAGCTTCAAATACCTCGGAGTTCACATCACGCAGGACCTGTCATGGTCCTGTCACATCAACACCGTGGTGAAAAAGGCCCGACAGCGTCTCTACCACCTCAGACGCTTGAGAGACTTCCAACTGCCCTCCAAGGTGCTCAGGAACTTTTACTCGTGCACCATAGAGAGCATCCTGGCGGGAAACATCTTAACCTGGTTCGGGAACAGCACCATGCAGGACAGACGAGCTCTACAGAGGGTTGTGCGGTCAGCTGAGCGCACCATCCGCTCCGAGCTCCCTGACCTGCACTCAATCTACAGCAGGCGGTGCTGGACCAAGGCCAGGAAGATCGTGAAGGACCTCAGCCATCCCAACAACAGACTGTTCTCTCTGTTGAGGTCAGGAAAGCGATTCCGCTCCCTGAAGACCAACACAGAGAGACTGAGGAGGAGCTTCTTCCCGCAGGCGATACGGTCTCTCAATCACACCACCACACAGTACTGACCCACACATATGGTTCTTACACACACACTGGACTTTCTGGACTTTGGTTTTGCACAACACTGGTCACTATATTCTTCATTTCCAGTTAATACTTGTACAGCTGCTGTTATTGTGTATATATTTATTTAGATTTAGATTTCTTCATACATTCTTATATAGTTCTATATTGTGTATTGTGTATTTTGTTGTACAGTTATTTTATTTTCAACTTTAATTTATATATTTATCTTTATCTTATTCTTCCCAGTTAAATTTACCCTTCATTCTAATTTGTGTTGTACAATTATTTCATTTTTAACCTTAATTTATATTTTATTCCTTCCTAGTTAAATTTACCCTTTTTAATTTTTCATATTTATTTCCTTTCTTATTCATAGCCTTTTCCTTTTTTGTTTTCTTTAGGTCACGAGCAGTTGTCCAAGCATTTCACTACATATCGTACTGTGTATGACTGTGTACGTGACAAATAAAAATTTGAATTTGAATTTGAATTCCCTGCTGGAAGGAAGAAAAAAAAACTTTTGGGAAACTCATTTCTGCTGCATCTTGATCGCTTACGGATTTCATTTCTAAAGTGGCTTATGTAACAAACAGAATTTCTTTGTGCAGCTTTGGTCGAAACACACACAAATCAGCTGGTGTTGCTCATCAGTGAATTTCTCATGAATTATAAAACACATGCAGCCATTTAGTTGGTTTGTTCACAAATCAAAAACAATCACTCAGAGACTAAAATGGGGAAGGTCTGCACACAGGTGAACTACAATTTAATCATCGGAGAATTCAGTCATTAAATTGTTTATTGTGTAGCCCTTTTCCATTTTGTCACATGCAGTGACTGAATATTTTGTCTTTGGTGTGAGCACACTCAGTCTTTTTTCCTGTCATTACTCTGGTGCTGCCAAATTTAGATGCCTCATCAGAGTCAAAAGGAAGACCTAATTCTAAAGCACGCACCTGCCTTCTGCTCTCTAACAATGACAGCATCTGGTGTGTCAGCCATGAAGCAGGAAGTACATCACAGTTAATAGCTTTCTAATGAAAGGAAAAACCTGAGATTGATTATATATAGACAGTATAATGTAATTATAAAGACATTCTCATATACTCCCCAGATAAAGACCTTGGAGCCATAATTCAGCCAGGTATAAGGCATCGTTGATTTACTGTGAGTTCACAGCTAATCTTCTGCTCAACATCAGTGGCTGCACTTCATTCATAAAAAGTATGCAAATGTTGCAGTGTCCTTAATTAACCCTTTACAGCCGATCGGAGCGGGCACGCTCTGTTTTGCGTAACTATTTTTAAATCCCAGTAGCACTGCAACCACGTAAGCTAGCGCAAAAAATTTTTTTGCATATGAAACCGGAGGAGTTGTACTCACATCTTATGCCATCAGCTTGTCCTCGGTCACGGTTTCCTTCCACATAAAGCTTTGCAAAAACTGCATAAAAAGCGCTTGCAGGAACAAAAACATAATATTCCAGAAACACGCTGTGCCGGTCCGATCAGCTGTTCATAACACTTCCTACGTTGGAATAGACGTCAGCGCGAACTTTTGCATTTCCGCCATAACCTGCCCGAAACCGGAAGTGACGTCATTTTCGCGGAAATGTAGTCTTTTTTACTATCAGGTCCTCAGGGCCTATACTCGTCTTTTTAAAAGTTATCTTTGACTTTATGACTTTCTGTGTCGTTTCTGGGATGCTTAGGACTCATACTGCACTGCTGGAAATAGTTTATTTTGATGCATATGCTGCTTTTTTGCAAATTTGCAGTATAATATTTATTTTCGTTTTTCCTGCAGTGTATAAAAATTGGTGTATTTCAAAAATAAAACTATGAAGACACTCAAAATAAATTTCCTGTGGTGGGAAACTATTTTGTGCAACTTTTTTGTATTTACAGTTTTGAGGGATAAGCCTCTTAAATTTCTCTAACTAGAAATATATGTTAAAAAACAAAAACGATTTTCAATTTTTTTTGTAGTTTATTGCACTTTTTTGCAATTTATGTAATTACTATGCACTTAATGAATACATATTATTAAAATCTGGGCTATAATGGTTGTATTGATGTATAGCAACTTCAAATGCTCCCAAAAATGGCTCCACAGCAGGTAAAAATATAATATAAGCTCTGGCGGACTTGGTTCTATGGTAGGTCTTAAAGGTTTAAAAAGCCTTAGGCAGAATCAAAGCAGGGTCATTTTTCTCATGTTCAAGTAATGAAATATTTTCAGACATCATCATGTGCATGTACAACTTTGCTGCTATCGGTTGCAATGGCGATAGTGTGAGTGAAAAGCAAACTATAAATCTTAGTCAATGTTATGTCATTCATGATTGACAGTTCCTCCATCCCATGCATCTATCTATCTATCTATCTATCTATCTATCTATCTATGTACAAACAAAATTCAGTTATTCATTTTTTTCAAGTAAGGTGCATATTTTATCTCTTTATAATTAAAACAACTTGGTGATCAACACAGTTAAATAAAAGTACCACAGGCACTCGGTGAGGGCCTTATACAATGCGAGAGATTTTTTTTATATTTAAAACAATGATTAAAAACAAATAAAAGTAAACACTAAAGTTAGTTAAAAACAGTAAATGTAAGATTGACATTGTGTAAGAGAAGAGATAAGTGGAGATTGAATGAACAAATAAGATATAAACTATAAATCAAAGAAAAACATTGGGATCTTAACCTGACAGGTGTGCTCACCTGTCATAAAATGAAAGTGTTCATACCTGTCTAGTATAATTAGCATCTCCACAACAGGAAGTACATTATATTGAAAAACTGGATTGGATATGAGCAGAACCAGTCTTTGTAATGACATTATTGTACCGGTTTGTACCGTTCGTTTTGGCCCCCGGGCCACATGTTTGACACCCTGGCTTTAAAGCGAAATAACTGTTCCATGAGAAAATAATTCATCTGCAGTTGTTATTCCGCTTTTATATTGAACCACCTGTTTGTACACAATGAAGAGCGACCAAAGGTTGAAAACTACAAATCCCAAAAAGCTTTGCGCCACTCATTAGCGTGTGTTCTGCATGCAGTGGGGAGAAATGTAGAGTGTTAGGAGGCGGAGAGTCAGTCTGCTCACTGTGGAGCTGTGTAGGGGCAGCAGGAGGAGCCGACACCGACAGAAAGGAGCGATTCAAAGAAAGACGTGAACGTTGCTCAAATGCACAAAATTGGGCTTTGAATTACGCCGGGAGCAACGGTCGTGTGGTTTATTCGGAGCCTTTGGTTTGGACAGAAAGGGTGTAGACTACGGACACGGCAATCCCTTTTACCCCCCCCTAAAACAGCGAGAGGAATCGGAAAGAGGTGAGAGGAAAACCGTTTGGGACTGTGAGACATTTAAAACTAGCGAAGACAGAGAAACGCTCCACAATTGGCTCAATTGAAGTTGAAGGAACAGTTCTGGTGGGCTGTAGGAACATGACCGTCTTCAGTTAGCCTTTATATGATTTTTTCCTTCTTAATAAATGCAGTTGTTCGCCGGTCTAGTCATTTTTTAAAAGCCCCCATAGGTGTAAATTGTATCCCATTAGAAATGGGTGAGGTTTGTCTGCTATACAAAAGACTTGCGCTTCCTTTCCAGTCAGCTGAAGTGAATTTATGTCGTTTTCTCTGATGGATGTATTTTTTTGTTTGTTTTTTTGGTCGCCTTCCGTCTTAAGACAGCTAAGGTTTGATGTATTGAACACTTATTTGGAAGGCTTTGTGTTGACGGCGGGGAGCGCCTTAGAAAAACAGAAATGTGGAAATGCATAGCAGCCCGTGTAAACCCTTGTTATTTGGCAGTGTTACAAAGTAACCAGCAAGACTACGTGTGTGCGCGCGCACGTGTGCGTGTAAGCCTCTGGGTGTGTGTAAGCGTGTGATTTCTTGGCTGGGGAGACTGGGGAATATTTGCATTTGGTCCAGTATAGAAACAACAGCGATGATGAACAACTAAATAGGAAGATGGTTAAAGTGCAGCTGACCACCAAAGTGCCAGAATCTTCTCGGTGAGAGCTTCAATGGGCCTTTTTGCCCTCTAAAGTTTAATCATTGCTGCAAAACCTTAGAAAAAAGCGGTTATGTTACATTTACGCCCATGTTAACGACCTTTGTACGTGCAGGAAAGGGGGTCCTGTTACTTGGACTTTATTCCCCCTCACAGTTCAGGACGGATGTGGACTGTTTGGGATTTAAAGCCACATAGGAAGGAAGAGGGGATCAGTGGATAGACTAGAGAAACTGGACGAACCCCTGCCAAGAATTTAGTTGCAGGGCAGGCAGGCAGTGATGTGGGATGTGGAGGATGAAAGCACCGAAAAACCAGCTTGCCCACCTCTTGTAGCTCACTAAATAGAGTTCACTCTTCTTTGTAGGCTGGAAAATATCTGTAAAAGTACTGTGCATGATGATAAATGGTGTCAAACTGCTTCAGCTTATATGGAGACTCTTTAGGGCAGTAGATGTGTAAATAAATTACGCACTTGTGTTTTCCACTGCCTGCTTCTAGGAGAGTAAACTATGTCTCATCAACTGCTTACTTGACTAATTAGGACATATTGATGATTTTTTTTAAATTTGTGTCTTCTCATTTTGTTTCTGTTTTCCAGGGAAGGAGGCAGGCTTAGTGTGTTATTGGAGAAAGCCATTCAGCACTGGCAGTCTATTCCATGTTAATGTAATGGAAACACCCTTTTGGTCGGTGGCATCTGAAATGCATCAGTGGAAATATATCAGTAACTTCCATGGCTAATTCTATCAAGCAGCGGTGGCTTGAGTTTGCCAGTGGATGCACTCAAGAGCCGAGTGCCCTGCCATGCCCAGCGCCATGCTAAGGCAACACATTCATAATAACAAGGAGCACTTAGTTCAACCAGTGGGGAAGCTATGGAAAAAGTTGGTGGAAAATCTATGGTTTAAACCTCAATTTTAAACTTCCTTTTTTCAGTTTGACCTACATTTTCTCTAACGCTTCATAGCTCAGTTGCTTTTCCTGCCATCCACAGCGACTCTGCTTTTTTCTCTACTTTTCACCCAGCTTGCCTTCACTCTCGCTGCTTCTTAAAACCAAGGACATCTAAAGTGCATCCTTCTTTTGCACCTGACAAAATGGATGTTCGAATTTAAAGCCAGCCTTTGTTGGAGATGAAAATGTGAAGGGGCGTAATGAAGGGAACCTGAAGAGGAGGAATAGGTGGAACAGCAGCACTAGATCAAAATGGCCCAAACCAGTTTGCTGAAAGGGAAGCGCTTTTACTGCCGGGAGTGGGTATTCCATAAGATCCAGCATTGCCTCCAGGAGAAAACCAACAACCTCAGTGGAGTAATCAGCACTCCCAGTAAACAGCCCCCGTTGGCACCTGGTGGTAGTGCGTCCAACCCTGGCACCCTCACAGCAGGATCTGCAAAGTCGGGTAGCTCCTGGGGTGTGTTGCTGGTGGGAGGGCCAGGGAGTGGGAAAACTGCACTGTGTACAGAGCTGTTATGGCCCACATCAGCCCAGGGAACCCACCGCGGTCTACACCAGCAAAGCCTGGCTTTCCACTTCTGCCGGGCAGATGACTCGGACACGCTGTGCGTCGGCGGTTTCATCCGAGGTCTGGTGGCTCAGATTTGCCGCAGCGGGCTACTGCCAGGATATGAGGAAAAGGTGCGCGATCCGGCTGTGCAGAACACTTTGCAGCCTGGAGAGTGCGAGAGGAACCCCACAGAGGCTTTCAAGAGGTAAAGACACACACACTCACACAGTTAAAGTATGACTGCAAGCAGATGATTTCACAGATTAGCACCTCTTTATAGTGAGACGGATAACTAATCCATGTCGACAGGACCTCATTCTTTGCTTAATCAATTAGTCAACATTGATAATAAAAGCAAATTTTGCAGCTTGCCCAATGTGACTATTATCTGTTTTTGTCAGCTTTTATCTCATTGTTAAATACTGGATGATTAGACATGTACACCACCATCCTGTTTTTCAGTCTCTATCAGTTTTTTCCTGTTGATTCATTAAAAAAAAATAAACTGATGCAGTTATATATCTTACTGAAACAGCTACCTATTGCAGCACTGCACAAAATTACCTGAATTATGATTCCTTTTTGGAAAATATAAATCTGCCTATTAAGTGTTTCTTCATATCTTCTTGCAACTTTAAGTTAAAAAAAAAAAGAAATGGTTAAAAAAACGGTGTTTCAGGTAGTAACGGAAATCTAGGAATTTGGTTTGACTAGAAATGTAAAGTGCAGTCAGCCCATCCCCCCCAAACCTACCCTCTCCACCTCCTGACCCTGATGCACCTCCCCCCGTTTATTTTTTTTTTCCCTGCACACACTCATGACATAGCTCCGCCCCAGTAGCCTCTCCAGTTATTTCTTGTCATGGTTTTGTCTGTCCCCCCCGTGCGACATGCTGGGTGGGACTGTCCCTGCTTGGCTTCGGATTCAGGAAAGGTCAGATATTTTTAAGTTGTAGCTTAGCTCACGAGGTGAGAGACTCATGAGAAAGAAGCTTTGAAGTAGCACTGACTCACTGACCTGGGTGAACTGAACTGTGATTGTTAGGTTCACCTGGGTCAGTCCAACACTGTGCAAGATGATGAAGTGCACATGTAAGGCTGAAGTACAGTAGGCTTGTGGGATTCGAGCACCCTGCCCGGACATGTAATACGATCAAGATGGACTGTTATTGCAGACGGGGGCTTTAAACGGAGCTGCGTGTGTGCGTTACTTGCACGACTTGTCTACACAGTATAGGTCAGGCCGTCTATGCAACACAGGCTGGAATGCAGCACTGTACACACACGCTCACGTTTCTCATCTGGCCATCTGGTGATGCTTATTGTACCATCTCAGCATCACACACAGGAAGAAAAGTAGGTCAAATGTTCAGTAAGGTAAATCATTTTTCAATTACTCACCAGAGTCAACCTAACCCACTTTTTTTTTTTTTTAAACCCACTCATTCCTAAGGGAATGCTTGTCTTGTCATCGTCTTGTAATCACAAGGCTTCCACCAATGATTCAGACTTCAGTTTGCCCCTCTGAGGTAAAACACAGGTTATCATAGAAACATTGAAAAATAGACTGAACCCAACAGGGACAGATTTTTCACTTCAGCTCTGCTCTGTGTCACTCTGAATGTTGAGGGCCTTTTGCGGACACTTCACTGAACCCAGCCTCGTTAAGCAAATATTCTGTAACACTCGAGACCTCAGGCTTTAAATCTGCAGACAACAAAGGCACAAGGCTTATTATCTCTGACTGTTGTGTTCGTCAGCCACATAAACAGTTGAGTAAATGCCTTATCGCCATCTCAGGTGTAAAAGCATCCCAGGCGCTGTTGTACACAAAAATCTGAACAGATCCCCTGCTGATCGAGATGCTATCTGGATTCAGGAAGTCAAGATTGCATCTGGCAGTGGCATTTAGAAAAGTACAAAGCAAAGAAGGACGTGGAACAGTGTTATTCTATGAGTAGTAATTTACATCAGGACTAACGTTTACACAGGGATTCACATCTTGTTTTGATTCAACTACCTTTGGGTTCACATTTATTGCAATAAAAGTCACACAAGTTTAATTTAGTTAAGGGTCTTGTTTAACACGTTTTTTTTTGTTTTTTTTTTTTTTTTTGAGGAGCTGTTGACCCCCTCCTCCTCCTCCCCTGCCTTCCAGCTGTGATTTTAAACATTACCTAGTGAGTGAGTGCAAGAGGCCCTGCAAAATTCTTTGGCCTAGTCAAAGACAAACAAGTCAGTTTTGGTAGTAATCACCAGCACTGTGTTAATACAATGGGTTTACATGGGTTTACGTCCACTTACTTCCACTCCGATACCACAACTAACCAAAATTTGGACATTTTAATAAATCCCTGCACATTTTTATGTTGTAATCCTTAATTTCAGTGTTTTATTGCTGACAGGTTACAAACAGATGTAGCATGAGCAGTGACTTTAATAATAAGAAGCAAATGTACTATTTAAATGAAGAATCTTCAAAGTAGAGTTAATTTTTAAGTATCACTAGAACAATTTTGCATTTTAAGATGGGTCCTGTGGACATGATGATTAAATTAACAATAAATGGCAATCAAGTGAATAAACAGAATTAAAGCAAGTTCTTAAAATTTACCTGATTATCTACTCATTGATTCATTGATTGGATACTTATCTGTCGGTCCAGTATCTCTGTTAAAGGACAGATCAGTTCAGTTTTGATGTTAGTTCATGTTTACTAGATCAGATGTCAGCAGTGCATCCGTAAACCTGCGTGTGGAGCACGGAGAGTGCTAATGACGAAAGGTCAGGACTTTGGAGGCATTTCACGCTGGCACACAACAAGTTTTGTTCATTTCTTTGCAGTTGTTTGTAACTTTACCGATTCAACAGCAAACGGTGATTCGACGATGACGGAAAAGAGCAGTCGATGGAGGTTTTCCTTGTTTCCCCCGCTCTTAAGTCCAATTTGCTCAATCGGATGAATTTCCATCTTAACTCATTCACTGCCATTGACGTCTATAGACGTCAATTGAAAAACTTACGTTGACTGCCATTGACGTCTATAGACGTCAATTGAAAAACTTACGTTGACTGCCATTGACGTCTATAGACGTCAATTACGTTTTTCAATGGGAGGGGCTAGAATACGTATGTACATTTTATTTTTTCATATATTTGTAAATAAATTGTTTTGATAAAACATAACCTTTCTCAGTGTTATTTCTGTTTTATAGAAGTGAAAAACTATTTTATATGTTAGAGGTGTCACAAAGCAAGAAATATTAGTGTCAAAGGCACTTTTCTGCTTGAAATGTATTTTTCACAAAAAGCACGTTTTCGCCCTTTTTTGGTCAAAACAGGCATTTTTGGTGGAACCCACCTCTCTTCTACAGCTGATTACTAAAGAATGGAAAATGGTAGAAACAAGCTTTTTTTTTTTTTTTTGGATGAAAGAAGAGAGTCTGTTCTTCATTTTGGTAGGTTCAGCGTTTATATGATCATAACACACAGTTTTCTGTGGCTCTTCAAAAATGAGTAAAAATGCTCAAAAACCCTGGCAGTGGGGAGTTACCTGATTTGAAAATGGCTGGCAGTGAATGAGTTAACCTGTCTGTCAACTGCTCTGTAAAGTTTGCAAAGGAGCAAGTGGTGAAACAGAGAGCAGTGGAGGCAATACAGGAAAGAGGCACAGAAAAGCAATAATTCAGAAATCTACATGGGAATTTATGCTTTCAAGTTTCTCAAATCCTGTTTTTTTTATTTTTTATTTTTTGTATGTTGGATAGACAAAAACATCTGAAATGCTTTTTTGGCCTAAAATAATAGAAAGGAAATAATCCGAAGGTCAGTAAAAAAAAGAAAAATCTGTGGCCTTAATCGTAACATTAACAAAAAAATCCTTTAATAGATTATTATCATGACTTTAGTTCTTTTAGCCAGACTTTCTATAAAGTCTTTTTTAATTCATGCCTGCATCAAAAGGCAGTTTCACCTTTTAATTTGCCCTTTGTGTGCTTCAAGTCTGCCAGTGCCAGCGTGTGTCTTGTTCAGACAATAAACTTCATAAAATAAACTTTGGTACATTCACTGCTTGCCGTCAGAGCTATCTAAAGGCTTTGACACTTGAGTTGCAGTGTATCATCAAAGATTCGACTTCCAGACAAAGCCAAAG
Source organism: Maylandia zebra (assembly GCF_041146795.1). NCBI lineage: Eukaryota > Metazoa > Chordata > Actinopteri > Cichliformes > Cichlidae > Maylandia > Maylandia zebra. The sequence goes on along the minus strand of NC_135168.1, from coordinate 18,438,926 downwards.
CACATTCCTCTGTCTTTATCGCTTCTTCTGTAGTCTGTGTCTTAGCGCTATCAAAGGCCACTGCCATGTTTTGACTGGAGTCCTCCCGTTTGAATCAGTTTGTGATTTTTAAACAACCAGTCAGCCTCCTGTCATCCAACATGCGTCACTTTCTCCCTTCAGGACAAAAGAGCTGGCTTCGAATAGGTGGAATTAACTCAGTCGCGTTGGTCAAATGACAGGCAACAGTTGCTTTTTTTTTTTTTTTTTTTTTTTTTTTTTTTTCCCCTGATGGGACAAAGCAGGCTTTTAGTGTAGGTGTGACTTATATGCAGATCTGTTGTAAGGCTATTATCCAGTAAGCAGGAGTTAAGTTTGAATTGCAGCTGGATGAGTTTCTATTTTTATAGAAAGGGCACAGACTTCAGAAATGATGAATGACTGTGGCTTTAACTGGTGAAAAAGATTTGAACTTTCTTGGCAATGTTTTATTCCCTGAAGAATTGTCTGTGGAAGAAATTGATGATGCAGTTTTGAGATTTTCCTAAAAGATGGTTAGAAATGTTGATTTTCTGGCAGCTTCATCAGACGGTTCTTTGTAAAAGATTTTGCTTGTTGCTTTGTTCCAAACAACTGTTGATACTCTGGAAAAATAGTCACATCAGTCAAAGCTAAAGAAAAATTAGATCAGCTGTTCTTGCCTCCGGTGAGTTCATGAATATTGTTAAACCTTTTTTTTCCCTAGTCATTTTTTTTAGACAGTATTGCAACAATGGGATTTCCTTTTTAAGCATCTTGACATGTGACCGATTATGCCAGAGAGATAAATGTAGTGACGTTTGCGAAGGCCTCTGATCTGATTGTTACCTAAACAAGAGAAAGCTTTAAATAATATAAAATTAACGTAAAACTGTGACCTCACCCATATTGGCTGCCCGAGTCTGAAGTAAAACTAACCAAGCGGGAGCTCTGCGGTGTTTTTTTCTCTTTGTGTTGACTTTTTGACTGTTACACGTTGGGCGGCCGTGCTTATTGGGGTTAAGGGACCTTAAATGAAAGCAGCTCGCTGGCTTTCATGTGGTGCACGGCTGTGGAAAACTCGCTGCAGATTAGGCCCACATTTTAGAAACCAAAAAAAGACTCCCAGTGTGACGCATCAGCTCCAGTAGAACAGATGAGGAGAAATGGCAGCACTGGTGTGGCTGCACCGATGACTCAGCAATCTAATGCCAACGTCTGTCTCCACACCACCGGCTATGTGTGTACTTTTTGTTAGAGCTTATTTGTTTGTGGATATGTCTGCCTACATGCTGCATGTGGATATACAAAACTGATTCATGTAATTGTTACCCTCACACACTCACAGTCAGCATTGCTGCAAGTTTATACTCATTCATGAAGTGGAGCTCCTTTCTGATTGTTCATTTAGTCTACAGAATATTGGATAATTGTGGAAAATGTAAATCATGTTTGTAGAACCCAAGATTAAATCTCCATATGATCTCACAGTCTAAATAAAAGTCTCTAATTTATTAGGGCTTGGAACAGAGGAAAACAGCAAATCCTAGCTTTTTTCAAAGCTAGACTTGCTGAATGTTTGCCTGACATATTACTTAAATGGTTAAAGCCCCTGAAAACTTGATGAAAACTTGATGAGTCAGTTACAATTTGAAACTTTCAAATTAAATACAAGCAAACTTCTAAGACTTTCTAGTGTTTGAATGGTTTAAAGAAAAGGGTTAAAAACAAACTGGACAAGTCTTCTGTGGCTCATCCGGATTGTGTGGGTGTGCTTTAAACCCGTTTGATTGATAATGGTCTGGAAACCTAAGCAAACAATCCCACAACTGTCATCGCATTTTGCTGCAGAACCCTGATTGGTAGAGATGAATATGAGATCACCTTTTTCCACCAGAGTTCCACCCACTTGAATTCTAAGGAGCTTGGAAGAAAAGTGTCTGGACTTCTTTAAGTCTCCTTGAAGATGTTTCACCTCTCATCCGAGAAGCTTCTTCAGTTCTAAGAGCAGTTGGTGGAGAGTCCCAGTTTTTAAGCCCTACCACATGTGGGACCACCACATGTCCCAGTGGATACTGGACTACCTCACAGAACGTCCACAGTATGTGAGGACACAGGGCTGTGTCTCTGACATGCTGGTCTGCAGTACTGGGGCCCCACAGGGAACTGTGCTGGCACCGTTCCTCTTCACCCTCTACACTGCACACTTCTCCATCAACTCCCCACGCTGCCACCTACAGAAGTTCTCTGACAACTCTGCCATAGTCTGCCTCATCACAGGTGAGGACGACTCAGAGTACAGACAGTGGACTCTGGACTTTGTTGACTGGTATCAGCAGAACCACCTGCTGATCAACGCCGGGAAAACCAAGGAGTTGGTGGTGGACCTCTGGAGACGCAGACCCACCACACTGACACTGGTGAACATCCAGGGAGTGGACATTGAGATAGTGGACTCTTATAGGTACCTGGGTGTTCACCTGAATAATAAACTGGACTGGAGCCACAACACTGATGCTCTTTACAGGAAGGGTCAGAGCAGACTCCACATGCTGAGGCGGCTCAGGTCATTTGGAGTGCAGGGAGCGCTTTTAAAGACCTTCTATGACTCTGTGGTGGCATCTGTCATTTTTTTACAGTGTTGTATGTTGGAGCAGCAGTTTATCGGCAGCTGAGAGGAAGAGGTTGGATAAACTCATCAGGAAGGCCAGCTCTGTTCTGGGATGCACCCTGGACCCAGTGCAGGTGGTGGGAGACAGATGGACTCTGGCCAAAATAACATCTCTGATGGACAGAGTCTCCCACCCCATGCATGTAAATGTTGCTGAACTGCAGAGCTGCTTCAGTGACAGACTGCTGCATCCTCGATGCATGAAGGAGTGTTTCCGCAGGTCCTTCCTCCCTGCAGCTGTCAGACTGTACAATCAGAACTGCTCCCAACAAACATAGATGTTTACATCTGTGCTGAAACTGCAATAAGTTAATTAACAGATTCGGACTACAACCTGGTTTACCTCTTATCTGTAGTTATCTTTATTTAATTTAATAACTGTACAGTACTCTCTGTATATAGTAACCATTGTCCTTAATGTAAATATGTAAGAAAAATTGTGTATCTTTCTGTTCTGTGTCCTGTGTACTGTTTGTTTGTATATGTGTCTTTTTGGCTGCTGTTACAACCAAATTTCCCCTTGTGGGACAATTAAAGGATTATTCTATTCTATTGAAGTGTATTCGAGAAACTTAAAGAAGTCCAGATGCTTGTCTTTCCAAGCTCCTTAGCTTACGATGACCTTGACGGACACCCACTTTCAACCCATCGAAACAACTAGGGACCAAAAACAAAGACAAATTTTGCTCATTGGAGCACTTCTCGGGGGCTTTAATCGAATATTGAGATTATTTTTAGAAAGCAGAAAGCTTCAGCATCACTCTGCTGCCCTTTGTTACCAGAAATCTGTGAATCCAGGTAAAACCTCTGCTTGAAGGTTTACCTGTCAGTGCTGAAATCCTTCCCATTGTGTGTATTTGTGTGCTTAAGCTGCATGGACCCAGCTGTGGGTCTGTGTACATCTGTGTGTGAAGAGAGCAGGAGCACAGCAGAGTACTGGATGAGGACAAGAGGGAGGGGAGGGGGGCCCAAAAAGGATAAAATTTCAGATTCCTTTGACGGTATTGGATAGCTGGCCAGGAATGCACACCTCGTCTGGGTTGGGAAGAGCTCGGGGGGATTTGGAATAGTTATGGTATGAGGAGGTATGCATGGTGGCAATGAAAGAAGTGTGTTTACACTTTGTCAAATCATTAAAGAGCATCATTATATAGATGCATAACGTTGAATGAGGAGATCCCGTTTTATTATAATTTACCAAGAAATTGGTCCATTTTGAACAACTACAATTGGAATTACTTTGGGTAATAAGTTGACTATAATACTCTCACACAGTGAACAGTGTAGTCATTGTGTGTGATCAGTCTCGTGAGATGCTTTCAAATAAAAAAATAAAAGTCATAAGACTCACATTTTAGTTAATCTAATCTTTATCACTTTAGCAATGGTCTATTAAGAAGATTCTTTTCGGACTTGCCTTTGAAAGCTGTAGCTGTTTTTGCATGAAAGCAACTTGGATCTCTTTTCATATGCTTCTCACTTCCCCCTGACCAAGCAGTCTCCAACACACCATTTCTCGGTCAAGCAGGAGGCATTTGTCTGCTGAGGGATTCAGCGCAGAATTGATCGTGCAAATCCATTAAGAAGAGATCAGATTCTTGCATTGTCCAGCAGGTTTAAAGAACCGCTGAAGAGAACACTTTTCAAATACTTACAGGGCTTTTCTAAAATGATTTTTGTTTTGTTACTTTTGTGTTATGTCAGATAATCTGCCTTCAAGGTTTATACACCTGTTTTGATGCCACAGGCTAAAGCGTGGCCTGAAGTGGAGCATGGCTGAGATGTCGGAGCCCTTTTCCCAAATCCTCGGATACTTAAGACGTCAATATAGTAATTCATTTTTCTACCAATGGCACAAGTAGGTGCAGCTTTTCATGCTGTATGCCCACATTATAGCCTGACATAAACCCCCACCTATTGCAAATGTGGTGAACACTATACAATGTTCAAAAAATAATGCTGTCTCAAATTACTCTAAATAAAAGAAGAAATACACCAGATCAGCTACGGTCTTAGAGTTGTCATTAAGCTGTCAAAAATGATACTCACATATTTTGTCATACTTTTTCTGTTATTGTTTTATGGTTGTCCATAAACTGCCTTTAAAAAATCTTTTTTTATAGGGAATCTTTTAAAAAATATATAATTCAATTGAAAAATTAATAAATTAAGATGTAAAGGGTGGTGGTGGACACAAGTTCATCAAGAAGAGGAGTTGGGCCCTAACTAGGCTTTGTTTTGACTCTAAAGTCTGCCTCGCAAGGGCAGCCGCCGGTCGTTGGCAGTCTGCTTCCACCTGGGAATGTCTGCGGGGGCAGATGAGGCGAAGAGAGAGCCCCAGGAGGCAGTGGACTCAGATGCCTGCTTGAGACATGCTCAGCAGCCAGTGGGTGAATATTAGAGAGCTGGTGCAGACATCTGAAAGTTGGATTGGGTAAGAGACCCTGAACAGTTTGGAGACACTAAGGAACCAATAACCCACCTACAGCTTTAACTGTGAAACTTTGAGAGATTTACGTCCTGTAGATGCGTCTTGTTGACCGAAGGCTTTCCGTCATCCTGGCTGAAGCTGCTCTAAGCAGCAAGTGAGTTTAGTGTGGGTTTGAATTTCTCTGCTGTAAAGGAAAGGTGTGCGCTTGATTTGCTGCAAGTGCTTCATAGCAAAATTTAATGCAAGACAGTAATAATTTTCGCATTATTCCCACTTCCATAATCATTCAAAGCAGAACTGATACTTAAATTATTTGGTCACCCAGCCCCAGGTCTACCTGCAGTTCTGGCAGTAGTCATATGTCTGTCTGGTTGTGGATGGAAATATTTGTCAGAAGTTGATCCCTTTTAGTTGTGATGGTTGGAGCCTTTGTGGATTGGGGTTTTCAGTTAAGATGCTAGTTACCCTTAGATTTAGACAAGGTCACACTTCCACAGTTAGCTCATTCCTCCACCTGACAAAAATAATGTCTCTCTTCTGAAAGGCTGTTGAACTCTCACCTTTTTCCTTCTGAAAGTAACACTGGAAATTGAATGCTCACTAAGAATTTGTTGGGATGAGTGAATTCACATGAATGCCAAGGTTTTCTAGCTGAATACTGGATTGTGAGGCGATAAGGTTGTTTGCTTTTCTTGACAGTGGTTTATTTGCTGTGGCTGATGAGTGTAAAATTTCAGTTTCTGTTATTTGATGTGGTATTTTTTTCTATTTTAGATAAATTAGTCCTGAACACATTGATATTTTGTAAGAAATCTGTTTAATATATTTACAGGATGTAAACACAATCTTAGAGGCTTTACAGTTGGGTATCTCTATTTAGATTACACGTTTACTGTTTTTTCTAAGAGACAACTCGAATGTCTTTTTGCTGATTAGGCAGCACTAAATGTACCATACTGGTGCACTTAGTGCAACATACTGGTGGCTTTGTCAGGCTAGACATGAACAGAGTGGTGCGTTTTAAGCAAAATGTTTGTGTGGGTGTGCTAATGTGGTTCACGATGACATTATTTGAAAAGTCAAAGGATCACCGAAGTTAATAGTAGCCATCTTAGTTGGCTTTTTACTCCAAACGGGAAATGTCAACCTCAAAGTGGTGTTGGAATAAAAGTGAAGGGATCACCGAAGTCAACAGACTGTGTCCTTTGGGGACCTGGAATGGCAATCCATCAAGAAGTAATTTAAATACCCAAGTCAGGAGTAAAGTGGTGGGATAAATAATAAATTGTCATAATTTTTTTTTTTTAAATCGAAATTATAAATCTATTATACCGTATTTTCACGACCATAAGACGCACTGTGCTAAAAGGCGCAGTCTCAGTTATGTGTGCCATTACTGTATTTAACACACACATAAGGCGCACTGGACCATAGGGCGCATACAAGTACCGTATGCGTATTTAAAAATAAAGCGGGAGCAAACCTGAGTTCGGTACCTTACTCACATTTTTATTACCAGTAATCGTCATCATCAACAACACACAAGCATACAAGTGTGCGTATTTAAAAATAAAGCAGGAGCAAAACAAAGTTTGGTACTCACATTTTTATCATCAATCAAACCCATCGAAGTCCTCATCCTCTGTGTCTGAATTGAACAGCTGCGCTAAATCTTCATCAAACATGCCAGGTTCACTTTCTTCACTGTCAGAGTCACTTTCCGTGCCGTGCGGCTCCTCGGAAATGATGCCGGCTTTTGCGAAAGCTCGAACAACAGTGCCAGCAGACATGTTAGCCCAAGCATCTACAATCCATTGGCAAATTGTGGCGTAACTCGCCCGGCGCTGGTTTCCACTCTTGGTTAAACTGTGGTCTCCATCGGTCATCCATCGCTGGATGTGTTTGTCGCCGATGTGTTTGCTGCAGTAGGAGCGGAAGATGGCCAGCTTTTCCTTATAATCCGCTGGAAGTTGCTGCGCTACCGTAGTCCTGGTCCGGATGGAAAAATGGCACCGTTTCATAAAAAGTGAAAGTGAAACTGCTTTTAGCCGAATGGTGACCGTCGAAACGCTTCTCCCGCTCGTTCTTTGCTCGATGATCGCCTTATGTCCGCGGAAACTCAGCTGCGTCTTCTTGACCTGCCGGAGCTTGTTTTCCAGCTTCCTCCACTTGCGAACCATCGATTCATTAATCTTAAATTCTCTCGCCGCTGCTCGATTTCCATGTTCCTCCGCGTAGCTGATGGCCTTCAGTTTAAACTGTGCTTCGTAAGCGTGTCTCTTTGCCATTTTCAGGGTTGTTAAAACAACGATGTCCTGCATAATGCACATACCTGTTCTTTTATACAGGTATGTGCAATAAAGTCAACGCACACACTTCACCCTTTAGCGTTCTCATGGTGTTCTCTACTACGTCCTCCTTACAACACACAGGGCGCACTGCGCTATAGGGCGCGCCGCACTTTTTGAAGAAAATCTAAGACTTTTAAGTGCGCCTTATGGTTGTGAAAATACGGTAATTCAGCCCTGTCCATGAAACAACATACAGTCCTGCAGAGTCTTGTGAAAACTAAATATATCCTTACTCTCTTAATTCCTATAGAATCAGTAAGTAGTAGCCATGTGCTGATAATCAAATGGACTTGATTACTTGATCATCAGCGTGTGTGATATTGTGCCATTTACAGGTCAGGAGAGTTCAGATGTGTCTTAACACAATTCCACAATCTTCCCAAGAGGGGATGTCCCCAACAGATTTATCTAAAGGTTGGACTATGCAGTCCAAACTTTAGGTAAACCCCAAAAGCATCGGGTCTCACAGACTACAGGCCTCAATTGGCATATTAAAAGTTGATCACGGCACAATTAAAAATTGAGTCAACAAGGATGGCTTGCTTGTAAAGGTTGTCAAGCAAAGGCCTCTTTTCTCAAAAAACAGCATAGCAGCACATTTTAAGGCTTGCCAACCTGGATCTGAATAAACTAATAGACCGCTGTGTCCTTTGGAGAGATGAGACCAAAGTGGAGATGTCTGAATTTAAGGCAAAGCACCACTTTGGCAAAAACCAAACGCTTACTGTCATCTCGGTTGTTGGCAACTGCAACTGACAAAGGCTACCTCATGTCATCATTATTGGCTTAAACTTCTCATACCACCTGTCAAGCAAGGTGGCTGAGGGGCAGCGAAATTGGTGATGGGCTTTTTTGCGGAGTTGATCATGAACTGTCTCGTAGCTAAAAAGAACTATGATTAAATGCCTGTGAACCTCAACGGACAGAAGTAATGTTGAAATGAAGAGAATTCATCCACCACGACATAAGAGACTGATAAGTCATTCAGAAAATGAGGAGAATAAGTTATTGATGTGAAATGAGGTTCTGCAAGCTATTGAATCATGGGCCGTACTTGCTTCTTACAAGCTCACATAGAGAACGAGAAGTGTGTGCAGAGTAGCTTTATGTCAGGGGGGATGTTAATAAAATGGTGCCGTTAATCAGAAAAATGTCATGACATGTTTTAAGCTCATATTCCACTCCAACAAAATACAGTTGTTTGAGTTTAATAGGGATTTTTTTTTTAACATCACCTAATTCTCCGCTCAGTCATTTTGAACAAATGATTATCATGCCCATTTCAGTATTTTTGAAAAGCAACTAGTTTTCTGCTGCAAGGTTGACATCCTCAGAGGATTATCTGTCTAATAACTCAACTCAAATTAATGTAAATATGCCAGTCCAAAGCTTACATAAGTGCTGTTCTGCTCCTGTGTAACCACTCTGGATCAGACCACATTTTTTTGTTTTTGTTAAAGCTTAAAAGTCCAGCTTTTTTCAGTGCATAAATGTTTTCCCCAAGTCTGTAATAAACCCATAGAATTGCAATTTATGTCCAATCAGATGAAACTGGAGTTGGATGATGACAGATTGAGCAGGAAACAAGACCATATGGTCGATCCCAACATAATGGGAAGAATACAGTTAAAGTGTGTGAGCCTCTTTGTTCAGAACATTTTGCCCACAGCACCAGTCACTCTTATTGTTCTTGTCAGTGTGGTTACTTTCGACGGGATGATTGCAGTAATATAATTCATAATGTACGAATCACAAAGGAAACTGTGAGCAAACGATCTGCAAGATAGTCGTCCCTTTCAGTTTGGATGAGCCGGTGTATGAGTCAGCTGATGTCATTGAGCTCTGTGGTATTAAATTGTCTTGACTTTGCAAAGATGCTAAGCAGGCTTCCTCCAAATTGACTCAATACTAAATGAAGAGAGAGAGGGGGTTTTTTTTGCTTTGTTTTTTAAAAGCAAAGGCCTCGCTTCAACTTTTGTCTTTTTAAGCCATTATGGAGGAAAGCTTTGTCGGTATCTCTCCGTGTTGTGATCTGTCTGAAGCTAAGAGCTAAACTCCGCTGCTGGTTATTCTTCAATTAACAGAGCAGTGTCAAGGCCATGCATGGATCTTATTTTCTAATCATAGTTTTGGTGTGCATACAGTGTGTGGGTATGGGCTAGCTCTCTAAAATGAGCTGCGTAAATTTACAAGGCACTGGCTCGGTGCCCAGCGCTGCCTTGTCGCCCCAGACATCTTCACTGGAAGCTTCGCTTTGACCATTGTGGTGGGAGTGACGGCTGCCGCAGTCGCGAATACAACATGACAGATGGTGACTGTGTTAGGTGCATTTCACATCCCCCTCTTCTACTTTTTCTTTTCCTTTTTGCTCTAGACTTAAATGGCAATTGGCATTGGGTTGGGCATATGTTAAGGATTTGAACAAGAACTAAAAGGTTGGTAAAAAAGTCAGAGACCACCATGTGAAGCTTAAATACTTTTGGTTTTCTGGTCCAGGTATGCTGCAGGTTTGTCTGGCAAACTAAATCAGCTTTTCCTGAGCTCATTTTCTCTCCATGTCCCACATCCCGCTAAGTTTCCTTTGTCTGCAGTCCTTGTCTTTTGACTCTTTGACAGCCCGAAAGTAGCTGAATAGTGAGAGAAGAATGGCTCTTTGTTTCGACCGCTTGCTGTCGCTGTGGATTTGATTGTCTCAGTAGGCAACATGGCCTCAAACATGACTATTCACACACTGACACACACAGTCACCCCTGTGGATGGACATTCCTTTTGGCAGGGCTCCCAGATGGCACTGCAGGTTCTGTGCGGGCTGCGACCATAAGAAGGAGTGATTGATTGTGTTTCTCAAAGGCTGAGCAGCATCACACTGGAGTGTGAAGGTTATAAAACCATAACTCTGTTTTGTTTTGTTTTTTTGTTTTTGTTTTTTTGTCGTTTTTTTGTTTTTTTGCTGTTGAGAGTTCAGATTTCTCTGTAAAGTCTTCAACAAAAGTTGAAGATTCACAGAAACATGTATAACTATTGATTGTTGACTTTGGACGGATTTCATCTGGTACTGAAATGACCAATTAAAAGAGAACAAACTTTTAATTCCAGCTTTTTAATTATGATTGATTGCTACTTTTCCAATTATAACATCAGTAATTTGGAGGTTATGTCTGTTTAGAAAAAAGAACATATTTTGAAGAGATTGCCTTGGGCTATCGAAACAACAATAGAATAGAATAGACATTGGATTTGCTTTTAATTTCCTGAATACTAGAAGTTAGGGTGTTATACGAGTCCCATATTGTCAGATTTCTGTATAACATAAAAGTACCGTAATTGTCGGGCTATAAGCCGCTACTTTTTGCACAAGCTTTGAACCCTGCGGCTTTTAGTCAGGTGCGGCTTTTCTATGGATTTTCCATGATTTTTGTGATATCGTAAGACGATTTGTTTTGTTTGTTCCGCTGTTGTACGGCACTACGTTGCCTGGCGGAAGGATCGGGGTTCAAGAGTGGTATGTTAGTCACATGTCCGTCCGCCAGGCAACGTAGTGCCGTACGAAGTAGCACGAAAAACAAACTTCAAAGTAGCGCTACGCATTCAGCGGGAGGCGTGGATGACGAGCGGCGATAAACTTGCGAAAAGCAAGTTATGCCCAACTCCACCGGTGGATTCTGACAGTGTGGAAAAGTGCGAAAACATCCACGATCACCAACGGATTTTGAAGGGCTGGACTGCTGCATGATGGAGAGGAGGACACCGCCACGGCCCTTCTGAGGGTGTTCGACTCTGACACTGACAATGAGGATTTCTTTGGTTTTGAAAGTGACAACGAAGGAGAGAAGCGGAGAGTGGATGACGAAGCCATCCTGAGCCAGTTCGTTTCCGACATTGGAGAAGAGGACTTTGGTGGTTTTAGAGCGCAGGAAGAAGAGAAAGATGGTGAATGACTGACTTTTCTTCTTGTTAAAGCCGTGTCACTGCACCTGAGCCTAAAAGGTAGTCCGAATCTATTTTTCTGGTGTGCTGTAGGTTACTGTTATGTACTACATGTGCAAATATGTACCCATAACTTGTTTTTCAAAATATTAATAAAAGGGGTGTGTCTCCAAACAGCCATCTCTTTCCTGACAATTCCCTTTGTGCATATTCTCTTACATATGATAAGTCAACATTGAAACACCTGCGGCTTTTAGTCAGGTGCGGCTAATGTATGTACAAAACAGGATTTTCCCCTGATTTTAGCTTGTGCGGCTAATATTCAGGTGCGCTTTGTAGTCCGGGAAATACGGTATTTATTTTATTCTATCAGAGTTTTGGGGATTTTTTTTTTTTTTAGTCGAAGTTCTTTTAGTATTCAAGAAGAATTAATTGTAGAAGTGGCGTCTTTTGTATTTTAGACTGAAATTGCATCCCAAATAACATGGCTTTTCCTGCACTCATGTTCATTACGGACAATAAATTGAAGTAAAATTTAGGTCTTGAATGGTAGAACCTCAAAAAGGGAATGTCTTTGCAGCCGCAGGGTTAGTAACAGGCTGTTGAACATCCAAAAAACATCTTGTTAAAATTGCGTCTTGGTGTTTTATGACAACGCTTACAAGCAATGTCAGTTCCATTAAAGAAGAGTGGTAGTTAAAGAGACCATCCCATCATCCGGAAGGTGACTGATTTTTATCTGCGCGGCAGCTACCCTAAAAGATCCTCAAATGCCCCGCAGCCACGTCTACTCTTGAGTCAAGTTTTTATGTTGAGTAATCAATTTGTTCAACCTCCTTTAAATGTTTAATTAACCTAGACCCAGAGTAAAATGTCACTAATATGAAATCCTCAGATCCTTTATCACAGCCAGCTGAGCTGGAAGCAATTTTGTGAGTATTAGGAGATGACATTTTCCCCAGGCAGACATCTTATGGGGGATTCAAACTAGTTGCAGTCACAGTGGAACAGAAGTCCTGCGAACAAAAATTAGTTCAGTGTACATTTATGTGTGATCTGCATATTAGCCTTGAAGCAGAATCATGCCTCACTTACATTTGGACTTTCATAAACGGTTAATGTGGCATATGCTTAAAATACACATTTGCTTTCTTACTGAATGCTACAGTTTTTTTTTTTTTGTTTTTTTTTTAATGGATGTTAATGTTCAGGCATCAATTTTAATGTTATTGGGAGATCAGTTGAGATTCGACTTGAAGAAAATATCCATGTTTAGTTGTGGTTAAAGTTGCAAAACACTTTTCTCCTTCCGCATCTTTGGCATAATCTCAAAGCTGAAAATCTAGTTGTCGGGCAAAGTTTTTTCACTGGGGGGGGGTGGTAGGCGAACGAATTATAGTGATTGTATCATCTGTAAATCTCTCTTTGAGCGCAGATCATCGGTAGCAGGCCTGTTAATGGATCCAATTTGAGCTGGATGGAGATGTACTTAAACACCTTTGCTCTCCCTATTTAAACAGTTTAACTGAAATTGGTTGTGTTGTGACTCTTGTGTCCTTGTAAAGCCACTGTTTCACTGTATTAGACCAACTGTTTGTATTCATCTTGAAGCGAAGCACTTGCTGTGCAGAGAATGTCAATAGTATGTTTATTACTATTACTAACAGTTTTTATTTCATAAGCATGAATATCTGAGCTCATTAGAAGGGGAAATAAAAACATGCATCACTTTCTGGGTAAATAAGAGTGAATATAGAATTTAGCTAGCTAAACCAACATAAAAAAATAAAAGTGACAATGCACTGACCTATCAAGGTTTAGGTAGTTTTTTTTTTTTTTTTTTTTTGTTTTTTTTACTCTTTATGTCAAGATAGGTTGACAGATGATGTCAGGACAGAGTCTACATGGATTAGGATGTTTGTAGATGACCCTGATCTGCAGTCAGAGTAGGGAGCAGGTGGAAGATGGTCTGGAGTGTTGGAGGTATGCTCTAGTGAGAAGTGGAATGAAAGCCGGTGGAGGCAAGACAGAATATGTGTGTGTGAATGAGAGGGAGACAGTTGTAACAGGGAAGATGCAAAGAGTGGAGGTACATGACTTTAAATACATGCTACAAAAAGACAGGAGGCCGAACTGGAGGTGGCAGAACTGAAGATTTTAAGATTTTTACTGGGAGTGGCCAACAACATTACATTAGTGTACATTGGAGGGACACCACAGGTGGAGCTGGTAAAGATGCAAGCTTAACATGGTTTGGACATATGTAGAGTACCAAGGCTGTTTGATATGAAGCTGCTAGGCAGGAGAAGAAGCAGAAAATTAGAAGATTCATGGAAGTAGTGAAAGGGAACATGCAGATGAGTATGCTAGAGACCAGAATCTGCAGTGGCAACCCCTGAAAGAAGATGATTTATGTCATCAATTGAACAAAATCAAAAAGATGAAAACATTGTAACAGATTTTTTTTTTTCTTTCTCCTTCCATGTCTCATCCTTTTTCATCAGGTGTGTACTCCTGCCTCTCTTGAGTGTGAAGCCTCCTCAGCAGGCACTCTTCCTGCTTGTGGACTCCATTGATGAAGGCAGTCAGCTGGGTGAGGGGGAACAGAGGTCCTCCCCAGGTTCTCCCAGGACCATTGCAGAGCTCCTGGCCAGTCACCATGAGTTTCTGCCTCCTTGGCTGCTGCTCATCTGCTCCGCACGACGACAGAACAAAGCCATTACCAAACTGTTCACAGGTAAATGGTTCAACTTTTCTCGTTGCTCAGTTAAGATAACTGTTCTCCAAGTATAGAGGCAATTTTCCAAAAGCTTTAGGGTGTTACATGTAGTTTTTTAAAAATCAATACATCATTGTCAAAATCACTATGATACCATTATTACAACTGAGCTGAGCTGTTGAAAAGAGACAGTTTGATGTATGAGAAAGTACTTGCAATTGTCAGTACTGCTGTATGCTTGTTCCGCTTGATGGCAACCATTTTTCAGATTTAATAATACACATTTTGACAAAAAAAATACAGCAGTTACAAACAAAGCCTGCAGCATCATTCTTTTTTTTTTTTTTCTTTTTTTTTGTCACTGCTTCGAATGCTTTCTAACATTATGACATGCCTGAAGGGATTAGTCACCACTGCTGACTTCTGTAAGAGATGCAGCTTTTCCTTGTCTTGTGACACTGTACCATACCCACTGCTATTATCTCCTTGTCAGGCCAGCAGCCTACTCTGTGGCGATGAGCTGGCATAACATTAATCAAAAACCTAACTGTGTGGGAGGAAGTTGCCTCTGCAGACTCACATTGCTGCGTGTTCCCCGTCTACCTTTCCAAAGCCATTGAATGTGGGAGCTTCTAGTGCCCTCACTTTACCTTTTTTACTGTTACACAACATCCCAGCAGTCTGAATAGTTGTGCTGCTCCCTCCTCAGGAGGTGCTTGCGGTCAGATTTGGGGATGACCAAGCTACATGCGTTCTTCCTTTTGTTCCTGCATAAATTATGAAATGCCTATGTTTGTATGATCAAATTCTCCAAAAGCAGTTCTATTTGTAGTGCTGATATTTCTATTGATTTTATATTGGATCGGGTATGATCGCGATTAGGTCTCTGTGCATAGTATGTACAGAAATGCATGGTAACAATATAATGTGCGCCTAAAATCCTATAAAATTAATAGGACAGGTAACAAGCATCCTTCTTTAATATCTAGTCCCAGCAGCAAATTAATTTGCTTGGCAGTCTGTTCATGTTCTGGCTTGTCTTCAGTGGATTATGTTGCTTGCCTCTTATCATTTTAGATAATACAAATAGTATTCCTGTATATATTCCAAATTAAATGCAACAGTGTAATTAGAATTAAGAGGTCACGCTCAAAGTTGTTTTCAGGACTCTTAAAATATGCTTTTCATATATACAGCAGGTAAAGTAAATCATGAACGCGTCACCAGTTTTCTTAGTAACTATATTTCTAAAGGTGCTATTGACATGAAATTTTCACCAGATGTTGGTAACCCCTCAATTCAATTCACACATGCAAAGTAATCAAACTATAACTGTCCATATTTTAAGTTGTTTGCAATAATGAGACATGACACAGGGAAAAGCTGTTGAACACATGAAGAAATGGAGGTGCAAAAAGACCTAGAAAGTCATGACAGCAGCTGAAATCTATCAGTAATTGGAAAGCAATCCTGCCACTTAATGCTAATGAATAACAGCTGGTTCAGTCCCTATAAAAAGGTATCTCATTACCAAAGATATACAACCCATGATGGGTAAAACCAGTGAGCTCTTGCAAGACCTTGCAACCTTATTTTTGCAACAGATACTGATGGCATTGGTTGCAGAAGAATTTCAAAACCACTTGAAGATTCCAGTGAGCGCTGCTGGAGCCATAATCCAGGAGTGGAAAGAATATCATTTCACCATAAACTGGCCATGACCAGGTTCTCCCAGCATGATTTCAGACAGAGGAGTGAAAAGAATTATCAGATGAGCTTTCCAGGAGCCAAGGACCACTTGTGGAGAGCTACACAAAGAGTTGGAATCAGCAGGAACAATTGTTTTAAAGAAAACAATAAGAAATGCAGTCAACCACCATGGCCTGTATGCACGCTCGCTACACAAGACTGTTGCTAAAGAAAAAGCATGTTGGAGCAAATTTAAAGTTTGCTGAGAAGCTCAAAAGGCACTGCATAACATCCCAAAAGTAAATAAGTTTGGAGGTGGGACCATCATGGTGTGGGGCTGTTTTCCAGCATACGACAATGGCACGCGTCATATAATTAAAGGAAGGATAAATAGAAAACATATACAGAGACATTCCTAATAGGAAACTGCTGTCGTCAGGAGGGTGAAGACTAAACGAGGATGGATGTTTCACCAAAACAATGATCCCAAACACAGCTGAGGAAACTGTGTTGGTTTCAGAGAAAGACAATAAAGCTGCTAGAATGGCCGAGTCAAACACCTGCTCTCAATCCAATTGAAAATCTATGGAAAGAACAAAAGTTCATAGAAGGGGTCAAGGAAACCTTCAGGTATGTGTGTAAGAATGGGCCAAAATCACCCCTGAGCAATGCATGAGAAGAATTTCTCTATACAGGAGGCATCACCAAAGGCTTCTGTACAAAGTATTAAATACATTTCAGTAAGTGTGTTCAATACTGTGTCATTTCTCATTATTACACTTAATTTTATGGACATCTATGGTTTGATTTCTTTGCTTGTGGGGCTTGGATGGGACATCTGGTGAGAATTTCATCTCAATAGCACATTTTGTATTAACTTAGAAAACTGGTAACACATTTAGTACTTATTTAACCCGCTGTAGGTCTCCTGCAAGAAAATGAATTGTCAGCTATTTTGATTATTATTTCCGTGCAAAAGTTCCAACCACTCCATGGGTCTAGTTTCTCCATTGTGAGTTTGTTTCTTAGTCATTGTTTGTATAAGAGTGG
Organism: Maylandia zebra; assembly: GCF_041146795.1. Classification (NCBI taxonomy): domain Eukaryota; kingdom Metazoa; phylum Chordata; class Actinopteri; order Cichliformes; family Cichlidae; genus Maylandia; species Maylandia zebra. The sequence goes on along the minus strand of NC_135168.1, from coordinate 18,422,091 downwards.
AAACAGGAATTCAGGACACTAGAGTCTCACTTTGAGTCGTTCGTGGGCATCGTGCATGTAATTCAACAAACCAACCGTGATGCAGGCTGCCCACTTCATAATTTCAAAGACACGCCCACCCACGCTTTCCTCTAACTTAAAAGGTTCTGTGTAGGAACCCGTGTGGATTGGTATCAGTTTAGTTTAAAGCGTTTTCCAAAACTTTGTGTCCACAGACAACACAGATGGAAGAAGTTTTATATTTGATTTTCTTTCGGCAGCAGTTTGTGTCTGGCCCAAATCATTAATTTCAATAGTGAGATTTTATCTGGTGTGCACTTCATGTTCAGAGCGGACTCAGCAGGGGAACATAGTCTTAAAAAACATTTTCGTCTTTGGTATATGTTTTTTTTTTTTTGTTTTGTTTTGTTTTGTTTTTTACTTGTTAGTTCTATTTCTGCTTGTTGCACCTCTTTTGTTTGTACTTGTCTGTTGTTTTTGGTTTTTGGTTTTGTTTTTTTTTTTAATATATGGTTTGAGGTGAGTTTCATCGTGGAACAATCTGATAAGTGGCAGTTATCTTCTTTTTCTCCATTTTTGAAGCTCATTCTCTCTTTACTGCCTCTTTGATGATGGCCAAGCTTTTGTTGAGCTCTTACTCCAATTGCCAAGCAATTGGTTCAAAAAGATTAATCTACTTTTGAAAAGAGTGCCAACCTCACATATGAGATGTGATGTCCCTGCTTGAAGGGAGTGAAGGACATATTTGGTTTTGTTTTTCCTTTCCGTTTAGACTTGCTGATGTCTTTTTATTTCTATGAACATATTCCACAGTTAATACCTTTTATTTCAGTTCTTTATCTAGTCTATGCACTGAAATCCTCCTGCAGAACTACAGTAAGCCTTGATCTAATGCTTTTAGCAGTGTCTTTGTTTTGTCTGGATCCAGTCTTCCGCTTTTAGTCCAGTGCTGGAAATTCTTCTACAAGACTGACTTTTTCTTTTTTTCCCATCACACTTAGACGGATGTGGACTTGCACACACACACTCACTCACAGTGTATTCTATTGTCTTTTGTACCTTATTATTAATATGGCACTATGAATGCTCCTTATTCATGCAGCAGTGGACTGAAAATAGACCAAAGAACTTTAGAGTACCAGACTGAGGCCAAGTGTCCCCTAAAAATATCTTGCATATTGTTTACAATTTAGAGATGGCAGTGACCTGCCAAAAGCGTCCACTTTCATGCTTGCTGCAAAGCAAACTACTATTTTATATGAGCGTCCGTTTTAGTCGCAGTGGAGGTTGTCAGTTTCCCAGTATACTCTGGTTTGTGGTAATGCGAACTTTGTGGTTTTGTAAATACAGTGCTGATAAAGTTTGAGGAATGACCTTTAACCACAAGGTTTTGAAGGGAGCTCACTGGACCTGAATTTTGGTCCTGTATTTCTAAAATGACTAAAAGAATTCAGACTCCTTTTATGTGAGTAACTCAAAGCTTTCTGTTACCTTTGATTTTTGCAAAATTTGCTTCAGTCTGACTCACAGCAAGTGCATTCAGCTGGAATTTCTCATTTAATTTTTTTTAAGGAGATGACTTTATTCCCCAGGAGCAAAACTCAGAGTTCCTTGTCTCTTGCTCAACTGTTATTCCTTGTGTCTATCTCTGAGTGGAATGTGCTTTGGGAAGTTTTCAGCACCTCAGAGACCGAACAGGAAGGAGGCATACTGACTTCTGCTGCAGAATGCCTCACTCACATCCGCTTGGCTAATGCCTCACAAACAAAGAGTGGTCAGTTTGTGAGGAGTACAAGAATTTTGCACAGTATCCCTCTGGCAGACCCGTGTTATGTGATCATTCCGATTCGAATAAGCGTCGGACTTGTTACCTTTGACTTGGACTAAAATTTCACTCTTGAGATGCAAATTGTAGCGAAAAAAAATCCTGCTTTTTCTGACTTTACCTTCTCTTTGAGCTGTGCTACTGTAAGGGCATTGTAGCGGTAGTGCAGTGGAAACACTTAGGCAGCGATTTTGGTTGGGAGCCGGGTAGAATCTGTGCCAAGTTATCAAGGCCATCCAGCAGAAGGTGGAGCAGGGACAGAGAAAAGAGGGCTGTATGAAGGTGCAAGGTGGGGGTTGGCTGTTTAAATACACACCCCCCCCCCCCCCCCCCCCCCCCGTTGTGTGTGCGTGTGTGTGTATTTATTTTTTTCAGCTCAAACCTCAATCTCTTGCCATCTTTTTTTCTTCCTACTTTGCTATTGGTCTCATCGAAATACTTACAGCCCATTTTTAAATCATAGCTCCAACTAGAGCTGGGCGATATGAGATTTTTTCATATCACGATATGTTTTTTTCATTTCAGGCGATAACGATATCTATCACGATATAAGCCAAATAACTATATTTGTAAGATTTAAATGTGCCGTTGCTCACAAGTAAAATGTGAAATAATCAGCAGCTTGTTTTTATTTAAATATTTATTTCCCATAATAAGTTCAACAGGGTAGATGTACTTAAGGAACATGAGACTTTTTCAGATAGATAAAGGCAAATATTGCAAACTACACAAAAGGCAGCCGCTAAAGCGTCTAAGTTTCAAAATAGAACAAACGAAACAGACTAAATTGTCAATTCCACTTAGAAACAAAATATTAATTCTAAAAATAAATCTTAGTTTGTTTTACAGAAGAACAGACAAAACTGACTAACTTTTGTCAATATCCAATAAACTGAGAACTAAAAGGAAATTCTCAATCTCTCCTTGTTGTATAGCTGAGCTTTTCAAACAGTTTTAACAGTTACTTTAGTCTGACAAAAGCCGAATGACGAATTAGCGCTTCCAGTCAGAGACTGAGGCTACGTCCACACGTACACGGGTATTTTTGAAAACGGAGATTTTCCGTTTTCGTTTTAAAAAATAATCCCGTCCACACATAAAGGGAGAAATGAAAGAAAACGCTGCTATGAACATGCCAAAGCAGCAGGTGGCGCTAGATTCCTAACCGTGCAGAAATGTTGGCCAATCAGAAGTCTAGAAGCCTCGGTGGGAAAAAGTAAACAAAGCTGGGGCATAGAAGCAGAACCGAATCGTATGTGTGGACGGACAGTAACTGTGTGTATATGTAAGCATTTAAACACTGCAGAGAGTAGAATTAACAGTAACAGTATTGTAGAAGTTAATTTCACCGAAACAATAACGTGGCGCACAGTGTGACGCATGCACCAGTTTATTGTATTTCCAGACTTGCTTTCGGCACAATTTACAGTGCACGCTACTCTGTTTTTTGTCAGACTTGAAATAGCCGAAATACCTTCACACTACAGAACTTCTATGGCTCTTCCGTTTGACAATCTCTCCGGCGTTGGAACCATCATCTGTTTTCTCTTCGGTCACGCTCGGTTGATTTTTCTAGTCGGCACACTCATTTCCTCCATTAGGCGCTGGCTCCATTACCCGCTGGCTGCTTCCCAAACAAACACACGTGCGGCTTGGCACTTGTGCTGTACGTAACAAGTCACGCGACGTGACGCTGCGGCTGTGATTGGTTCGGCTCTGCGCTACTTAATTTGGATTGGCTGACTTTTTTTTTTTTTTTTTTTTTTTAAGAGGACAAGAGCGGCGAGGTCTATCGCGATAGCTTAATTTCTCTATCGAGTAAAAGTTATATCGCGATACATATCGTTATCGTTCTATCGCCCAGCTCTAGTTCCAACATAGCATTTGAATCAGACTCATGTGATTTTTTTATTTTTTTTTTTTTTTTCCCCCGTCTGTCACATGAAAGCATCACTGGACTGTAAGGGCTCCTATCCGAACAATACTGTTTGATTCATACTTGTTAAAGTCACTGTTTCTCAACAGGCATGTATGTGTGGGGGCTCGAGAGAGTACTGCACGGACTACATGAAGGTGTCTGATCAGCTGATGAATATTTTTTTTTTTTTTTTTTTTTTTTTTTTTTTTTTTAAGAGGACAAGAGCGGCGAGGTCTATCGCGATAGCTTAATTTCTCTATCGAGTAAAAGTTATATCGCGATACATATCGTTATCGTTCTATCGCCCAGCTCTAGTTCCAACATAGCATTTGAATCAGACTCATGTGATTTTTTTTTTTTTTTTTTTTTTTTTTTTTTTTTTTTCCCGTCTGTCACATGAAAGCATCACTGGACTGTAAGGGCTCCTATCCGAACAATACTGTTTGATTCATACTTGTTAAAGTCACTGTTTCTCAACAGGCATGTATGTGTGGGGGCTCGAGAGAGTACTGCACGGACTACATGAAGGTGTCTGATCAGCTGATGAATATTTTTTTTTTTTTTTTTTTTTTATTAGGGAATGGCTCATATTGACATTTACTTCTGGAAAAGCAAGGCTTCATTTTTCATTTCTTTAAGTAAAAATCCCTTCTTCTTCCCAGTCAGAAAGTGTGACATCCAGCCAACAAGTCATTTAAGGTCACAGTTGTAGCACGGTGACGACATTCCTGACAGTGACACAAAAATGCAGACAGGGTTGACTCATCAGATCAAAGTGTAAATCCAGTCTGGTGCTATAAATAGAAAAAATATATACAACTGGACTAAGGTAATAATCACTGCCATCTCTTACTTGTAAACGATATGGGGGGGTATTTTTAGCAGACACTTTGCCTCAGTCTGATAATCTAAAGTCTTGGTTTGTTCTCTAGGTACAAAGTGCTTAAAATTATGTTTTATAATTTATCAGAAATGAACTGCATCATTAACTTTTTGCTAATAACTTTAAAAAATTTAGATAAAACATTTTTGGTTAAGAACCAAACAAAAATTTTTAAGATTAACAGGCCACAGCGTCTCAGATACATGTGTATCTGGGTCCTGTATACTGTCACTTCAATTCACTCTGTTTACCTTTCTTTTGCCAACCTTGGCACAAACATATATGGGCAGTACTTGTGGATGGAAGTCTTGCTGTCCTGCAAGACTCCCACTGGAACAGTGAGGCAAACCTCTCCACCAATTAGCATCCAGAAAGGGCTGTGCAATGTTCGAGCTGTACGCTGAATATTTCATTTGCTGATGATTACTGCTGAAGCTTCTGCACTCAAAAATCATAACTCCTACCTAATGTCCATATTTTAGCTTATTTTTTTTATTTAATTCAAGTATTACCGGCTAACAGCCAACCTTATGGAGAGCTCAAGGCATGTGTTTTTAAGATCTGAGATAATCAGAGTGAGGAGAGAATTGCTACCGAAATCTTTTCTTCTGTCTGCAAGCATCTTCTGAATAATCCTCGAGTACAGAAGGAGGAAGGTAACTGTGATAGAGCCTGTTTTAAAGGAAACGCAAAACAAAACCTCGTGCAAGCTGTATTTAGGATTTTGAGTGAAAAGCCAACATGAGCGAGGGATGAGGAAGGATGGAGAAGGCATGGAGTGCCAGTAGTTATAATAATATAGTATCAGTGTGCTCCTGAAGCTGTGAAACATAATGACTCCCCTTAAACAAGCACATTCCTGCTCAGGAGAGTTACAGCAACTTCAATTAGATTGATTTCCACTGTAATAAAATACATAATTATTTTAACTCCTTTCCCGATTTTACTTCTTCAAGTGGGTGAAAAGGAGCAACGTTGCCAGCGTTAAGGGGGGCCTACCAGTCAAAACTTGGAAAGTAGCCACCACAAAACCTCACATAAAAGCTTGTCTTGGTTATGAATCACAGCTTTAATTAATACGGTTATACCCCAGCTTAGTCTTAGGAATGTTACAGGAGTGTGTGGCTGCTTTAAAAAGACACTCATCCTTTGAGACATTTTGATGGTGGGTTTACTCATTTCCTTCCCAACGTGACACATTTGCTCATGCTCGTGAGGATTTTTGTTTTTAAAAAAAACCAAGAGTAATTTGCAGGACTGCTTGCATATAGATAAGTCATTAGATTTCACAGCTATTGTGTAGTAAAAGCTACACTTTCAGGAAATTGTGCTACTCTGGGGTGGGACTGTGTTTCTGTTTCCTGTATTTGTGTCTTTTTCGGGTGAGGGTAGACCACCCTAGCAAGGGCTTGAACCACATCTTCCACCTTCGTTCTGTCCACCATGAATGGAGCTTTCTTAACCCAACATGCCAAGAAGCTGAACTAATTTACCACTAGTGACCACAAAAGAAAAGAGCAGCTCTGTTTTAAAGTGCATGCACTTCTTCAAGAAGCCCTTTGTCTGGAGGCCTATGGTTGAATCCCTTCACAGAAAGGTCAGCAAAACTCTTAACATCGCACTAGATGTGTTTTTTTTGGTAAGGTTTCTTTTTGGTCAAATGTAAGACCTCTCTGGAGGGACCGCAAGATCTTACTGGCCAACTGACAAGACAAACACAGTCATAAAGCAGCGAGGACAGTTTTTCTTTTCTGCTGTGGAATGCTCCCCGAAGAGAGGCAAAAACGGCTTTGCTTACTGACTCCACAGTAAAATGCCATTTTGTGGCACAGTTTGGACAACTGGATATATGGTTGCACAAACAACAGATGAATTTGGAGCTTAACAATGCCAAGACTTTTCAGCAGTGAAAGAAGAAGCACTTCCACAGTTAATAGTCAAAAGAATTTAATAATTGATTCCAACATATTTTGGTCATGCTGCGGCCTTCACCAGAGACTAAATTGCTCAACACTAAACCAAAATCACGTTCAGCAAATGCCTCCTACTATTAAAACACAAAGTTCACTCTGTTCTCTTTTTAGTTTTCGTTATAGATTCTCTGTCACCATGGCTAACAAAAGCAAGCAAGATGCTATTAATAAGCTTACCCCTCTTTTTTTTTTTTTTTTCTTCTTCTTTAGTTGGCTTACACGGACAAACTGATTTATGTCCGTATTCATGTATAAGTTGTCGTCTGTGAGGCTGCATGTTGAGCCTCACTTTGGATGAGCTGGAGACCATAATCCCTGTTGAATACTGTAATTTTACCACCATGCCGTCTGTCAGCCGGGCAAATTACAGGTCTACCATGTCTGTATCTATAACACCTTGGGTGCTGCAGTGCAGTCACATGACTGTGAGCACGGCGAACAAAACTGGCTGGCCTCTTCCTACCTGAGGTGATGCCCTTTGGTATGTGGCATGCCTCTGCCAGATTTTAATGAACCTGTGATTTTATTTCATTTTTTCACATTTCTTTTGGTGGCACAGAGCAAGACTTGTTGGTTTTTGATTTAATTGAAGGGTTTTTACATTAAGCCTTAATTAAAATACCCTTCAAGAATTCCTGGGATGGTTTTCAGTGTGTTGCTGCAACTAAAGACATATTTTATCTTTTAAATATACCACACTGTCTCTTCACTTGTGTGCCAAGAATGACTTTGCAAGTGCCTGATTCCGCAGCAAGCCGTCAAAGCTTTCCTCATGCTGAATCTGTAATCTGTACATGCGAAGTCTTCCCAAAATGCTTCCAGGCCTACCTGGCAACACTTGTTGATCTTAGATAATGGATTATTTGACTTGATTGCTGTCAAGCTAGTCTGAGCAGTTTTTATGCAGGTGAATGGAAACATGTGGCGGTAGAGCCAAATGAGGTTACTCATAGGTCAACCCGTGTAATGATGAACAAAAACATGGTCAGAAGGTCAGTTGCAGAAGCTTACCATTATTGCAAAGCTACAACGTTGCATCTTCAGAAAGAATCAGTTCTATTTGATGATTCAGTGACAGTTAGTCTGGAACAGATTCCATGGGAATTCCATATCCACTTCCAAACAGCCCTTATTTAGGTTGGGGGCCAAGGTATATTCATAACCGCCAATGTATACTTGGCAACTTATTTTAAAATTTTTAAATATTTGAGAGAATTGTATGACATCCAAAACTAGTAAAGAATTCCCACAGTTAGTTTACACCTCGCTCATATTGTCTGATGTGCTCCGATCATCACCCTATTCCCTAAAACTCGAAAACACTAGCATTTGACTCACAGTGGACACTGTGACAGTCTGAACGTTTAATGGATAAATGTGCACTTGGAACAAATGTCATGCTACTTTTTATGATTTATGTCTGTTGTTTGGGGTTTCTGTTAGAATCTTTGGCATGAATGAAATTTGCAGCCATCTGTGCAGCTGCAAGAAGCTAGCTGTAATAGCAGTGACAAGTCTCTTAGAGTAGATATCTCATATGGGGTAGACAGGTGCTCTGCTTTGAGTCAGCCTCTTGTCACCATCTTAATGAGCTTCTGCCATTCAAAATAATAACTAAGCTCTTTGTGGGTTAGTGGAAAAAAACCTAGTATTTCTACTGTGTTTTGCATAGATTTTTATATGATTGATGTAGTATTCTTTGCACAGGTGGCCTTGTTGTGAATATGTTCCTGTTAACCCAACCCCCAACACATCAGCCCTCTTCAGCTGCCCTACAACAGGTTTGACTGGAACTCTTTCACATCCCGTTTGAAAGTCAGCAGAGGCATGTTCGGGCGGGAGTGTTTTCATGTGCCTCGCCTCAAGCAAACCTAAATTAATTGTTAAGTGTAATCATTTCTGCGTCTCGCCTGGTGGTCGCGTAGCATGGCAACTGTTTGCATCTTTGCGCTGTTAAATCAGCTCCAGATTTGAGCCGAAACCTCTCAGATCTCAGCTCCTCAGTCTGTTCTCACTTGTGAATAAGCCACATTTATCCAAAATAAAACAGAAAGAGTTGTTGCCTTTTGACTGTTAAACTCCAAATTGGAGTCTGTAAACAATCAAACAAAGAATTCAGCAGTATTTTTCAAAGATTGAAGAGTAGCACACTTGCATAGGACTCGAGTTTGCAGACCATTGGAGCTCACTCTCTTCCACATACTTGTGTTTAGGAGGTTGGCTCTCTCGTGTTTTTTGGAGCTGGGAACGCTGCAGCTGTTGAACAGACGTTTGGTTGAGCGCGGGTTTACTGGAGAGCCTGAGGAGAGGGCAGTGAGGCTTGGATTTCTGTTTTCTTTATGGATCCAGTGACTTAAGATGGGGTCTTGCGAAAGATCGTGCTGAATCTGAGAAGCTGCCGTTCCACAGTCCCAGTTGATGAGCTTAGACCTCAAGTTTTTTTGACAGACATGCGCGCACACACGCTGGCTCATTCGTCATTTGAAAAATTAATCTAGAAAGCAAACAGTCACTCTTTTGTACGCGAGACCCTGTCTCTTGTGGCTGGTATCCAGCTCTGTAACGAGCAGCAGCTGGCTCAGAGGCCTGCACTCAGGAGCTGCATCCCTCACCCTGATGAATGTGTCATTTGTTGCTTGTTTAGCAGTCGCTTTTGTTCTGGGTCTGAACCATCCACAGAGACAGACAGACACACACACACACACACACACACACACACACACACACACACACACACACACACACACACACACACACACACTGCTCGGCTACAGTTTGTGTAACCTACTTAAAATGGTGCAAAATCTAGGCCTTCATGACTGCTGGGTTTTGGAAAGAAAGAAAATGGTTCTTGGAAGGCGTCTGGGTATTTGTAGCCAATGAGAGTTCATGCATTCTTGTGTAGTACTTAATAGTAGTTCCTGTTACACCGCAGTCATCAAATGCAGGTTGGATGACATTCCCCCTGCGGTTGTTTTATTGCTTTATCGGCAGGAGTAGGGCAATAATATTGCCATGACTTCACAGTTGAAGTGATGTCTGCTGATGACTTAAGTAGAAGCTGTGGGCTATCTTTCAGTATGTGACTGAAGGGAGATGTAATTTTGGTGAGCAAAGGCACTTAAGTAGGTCTATTGTTTTATTTCTTGTTGTAGGTTTTTTTGTCTTATCTGAGCAAGTGCTTTATTTCATGGTGGCTGCAGTCAAATTTCGATCTCTTCCCTCCTCCAGCTTTCCTATTCACTGTATCTTCATAATTGGTGTGTCAGCGACCGTGGAATGTAGAAGAAACAGTTTATCATAAACTACGGCACAGAAGCATTTTTCTTCTGTTCCCCAGAGAAAATATTCATGATAGAGCAGCATCTCCAGAATTGGGCTGTAATGCATACTGAATGTTTTTCTTAGTCCCACTGTGAATAGAAGAAATCATCACGGGGAGGAGAGAGAGAGAGAGAGAGAGAGAGAGATAGAGAGATAGATAGATATATCTCTATCTATTATCTATCTATCTATCTATAGATATAGAGATATATCGATGGATATAAAAAAAACAAAAAAAACAAATGCATTTTGAGGTCTCTTAAAGCATGAAGCATTTTTTGTCTTATTTTTCCCTTTCATGGCCTCTTTCCCCCTTCCAAGCTAGTGGGTTTCCTGTTCCAGCTGGAGCAAACCCAGAATGCCCAAAGAAGGATTTGGTCCAGAAGAAGTAGGAGGACCCATCACTGACATCCGAGCATCAGAAAGTCGCAAGACATAAGCTCTCTGTCGTTAGCGAGAGAGACTGTAAATGTAAATTTGAAACTGTGTGCTTGTGTCAAGTGGAGCACTTGTGATTGTGCACTGGCCTGCAAAGCAGAACAGTAGAAGAGAAAGGAAGCATGTACACCAGTTAGATTAGCTTTCAAGCTGAGGGAAAAAGAAAACAAACCCCCCACACACTGGACACCTGACATGAAACAAGAGGCTAGACAAAATGAGATATAAGGATGAGTGAGAGATCCTCTGATGATAACATGATGGGCTGAAATTTGATCTTTACTGCTTGAAGTTTCAGCCAGGGGAGTTGTGAGCACACAGAGAGACCAGGAATGCGAATTAGGATCGTGTGGTGCCTTCAGTCAAGTCTGTATCTTTTTGATATAAACCCTGAAGTAACAAAGGCCTTTTTAAATGAGTACTTAGCCAAGGTTTGTAAACAAAGAATGAAATAAAGACATCACAACTGCTCTAAGTACTCAGAAACAGAAGTGATTTTTACATGGCTACATCACATGCTTGCCATGAATTTGGCTCTTGTAATGTCAGTGACTCCTCCAGGACTGAAGTAGTGGGAGTTGATACGGGAGGTCATGGAGCTGGAGAGAAGAGGCTGAAGGGAGTGTGGAAAATGTGCACAGTTACTGAAAACAGTGGCATACTAGAAGTGGGTTAGGGCCTTTCAGTGGCTGTAATGATGGGGAATATTACTTTAAAGCTTGTTAAAGTGTAAAGAATTCCCATAACCGCCCCATACATAAACCTGTGTTTACATGTTCATATTTAATATTTTCATAATATTTATTATTTTTTTATATGGGAGTTTGGTTTTTTCCTTACTCAGGTTTTCATTCTGTCCCAGATTGTAGACTTAATACTACATAATGCTGTATGCAGACAGATGTGGGGAGTGTGTGATTGGCTGTTGAGTCTCTTAGATGTGTATATATATTCTTAGTCTCCTCTTTTTCATTTAGATCTACCACAGGCCACCACATCACTAAAGAAATAAAACGATACAGACAAATGTAAAGAACAATGGAACGTGATTTTTTTGTATAATAGATCTCTGGGTGAAATCTTACATGAATCCTATTTCATCCTGTCCTGTCTTAATCCCAGTAACTGTTCACTCCTTAGCATCTCAGTCATAAGATGTTTCATGACACTTAAGTAGTGCCTTTTAAAAAGTAAATACAAAGTAAATATTTGTCTTGTATCACAGATTAAATTCTTTCATTCAGTTTTATTTATACAGTACTGATTAAAACACTCTTCTCAGTGGGCTTTAGGTTGTACAGTAAAGACCTTACAATAAAGTGTAACCATTATCCGAAGTGTGAGTGTTTTAATTTCACCAAGTAACCAGTTTTTCACAGGCTGAAATGTGACGAAGGGCCTCAAGGACAGAGTAAAAGGGAATTATTGTGAGATACTGTTTGAAGGAACCTGCTTATCTTAAACCAACACAGAAGCCAGCGGTAAAGGGAACCTGTTGCTCCTTCTGTTTACCAGGATCTGTTCAAACTATCAGTGCCTGCTTGGGAATTCTTGTTAAAGTCATTAGGTTTGCTATTTGGCCTGGAAGTGTGTGGTTACCGTTGGGCCTATGTGGAATAAGATTTCACTGTCTTTTCTACCCACACAATAGCAGTCGGATGAAGAGAGGACTGCTCCAGGCCTGGTGACAGAATCCGATTCATACTGAGGAGAGATGTTATATAACCAAAGCAATCACATTTCACTATGGAGAATAAAAGTTTTGAACTTGTTAGTAAACCTTTCTAAATGCTCTCTTCTTTTAAGCTGTTTTATCTGAAGATAAAATATCTTTATTTTAATGAATTGATGCTCAGGCTGGCAAAGAAGCACATCAGTTTAGGGAGCGAAAGTGCCAGATAGTTGTTCCCATAGTAGGAGGCTTGTTAGATGTTGGGGAAAAAACAGTATGTCAACAACACTGAGACAGACCCTGGTGACTTTCTTTCCTGTCCTAGTAACCCTGAGAAGCATGGGAACTGTAAATAAAAGTATGCAAAAATGCTCCTACTGCCCTCAAGGCTGCAGACTACACAGACCATGAACAGATTGTTTAAGCATGAAGGAAAGTTCACTTTATGCCCATTAGCAGAGGCCATTATGGAGCCATTTTTCCACATCTCAGAGAGGATTTCCCATTAAAGATCATTCATTAAGTGATTGTGATTATTTTTCCCCCCAGTAGGATATATAAAGGTCAATGTGGGAGCATGTTGCATGATAAGTAAGGCATTGGAGAAATGTTTTACAGACCATTGATGTGTTACAGTCATGCAAATAACGTGTCCCTTGCTCTCTTCCATTTTACAGCAGATATGCTTTAGCTGATTAGTCTCTGCAATTAATGAATGGGCTGAATCACCAATGTAGTGGATTCCAGTGTTGAAATAAATTATGTTTTCTCTCAGGATGTGAGATTTGTTTCTTAAATGGTTATCTGCATTGTTACTTCAAGGCTTTCTAGCTTGTTTTTTTTATTATTATTATTATTACGCTGTATTCATTGTTTCAGCCATGTTTATACTTAAATTATTATACATTTTTCCCTAATGCTGGCACTCTCTATCTAAGCTGAAATAGCTGTTTTAGCCAATACACTAAAGCCACTAATTGACATGATTTTGTTTTTGTTGGTATTTCATGGGCTAAGCTGAGAGTGGACACTCACTGATTGTCTCCGTTTCCAGCAGTTAGAGGGGTTATGCTCTCAATTCCTCTGAAAGGATTTTCTTTAACAACCTGGCTTTACTATTAATTATCTTAAGAACCTTGGGAAATAAGATTGACTTAACCTAATTATCCAAAGGTACATGATCAGTGACTAAGTACAGGGCAGGATCTCAAGGTCAGACATGACCAGTGTGGGGAGAATAACTCTACTCATCATTAGCAAATAATGCAGCAAAGGTCATTCTTGAATTAATCTTTTGGATCTTTTAATATACTGAGTAAGTTATTAGCTCAATTTGCCATCAGTCTCATCTTATGTCCTTCCCTTCTGTTTCAGGATTCCGCAAAATCAGCCTTGATGATCTGCGTAAGGCCTACATCGTCAAGGACGTGCAACAGTACATCCTTCACAGGCTGGATCAGGAGGAGGCCCTGAGGCAGCATCTAACCAAGGAGACAGCTGAGATGCTTAACCAACTTCACATCAAGAGCAGTGGTTGTTTCCTTTACCTGGAACGTGTCCTGGATGGTGTGGTGGAAAACTTTATCATGCTTCGTGAGATCCGCGACATCCCGGGCACTCTTAATGGCCTCTACCTGTGGCTCTGCCAGAGACTGTTTGTCAGAAAACAGTTTGCCAAAGTACAACCAATTCTTAATGTAATCCTTGCAACTTGTAGGCCACTCACAGTCAAAGAACTGTACCATGCAGTCTGGACCAAAAACATGACACTGACCATGGAAGAGTTTCAGAAAAAGATGGACATTCTCTCCAAATTATTGGTCGATGGCCTTGGGAGCACTAAAATCCTCTTTCACTACAGTTTTGCAGAGTGGCTACTAGATGTTAAGCACTGCACCCAAAAGTACTTGTGCAATGCAGCAGAGGGACATAGGATGTTGGCAATGAGTTATACTTGCCGGGCAAAGCAGCTCAAGCCGCTTGAGGTGCAGGAATTTGCATTGCATCTTGTGAACTCCAATCTACAGATTGAAGCATTTAATCTGGCTCTTTGGATGGTTTGGAATGGAACTCCTGCTAAAGACTCTTTGAGCACCTCCATACCAAAGGAACAGGAGGTTCTGCAGCTACTGGTCAAAGCTGGTGCACACGTAAACAATGAGGATGATCATGCTTCATGTATTGTACAACAGGCCCTAGAAAGAGAGGATTCGATAAGGACACTACTTGACAATGGGGCATCTGTAAACCAGTGTGACTCCGGTGGAAAAACTCTGCTGAGTAATGCTGCATACAGCGGAAACCTTGATGTTGTCAACTTGCTTATATCTAGAGGGGCAAACATGGAGCTAGAAGATAACAATGGACAGACGGCACTTACCCTTGCTGCAAGGCAGGGCCATACTAAAGTGGTCAACTGCCTTATTGGCTGTGAGGCCAACATAAACCATACAGATCACGATGGGTGGACTGCTCTCCGTTCAGCAGCATGGGGTGGACATTCAGAAGTTGTGTCTGCTCTGCTTTATGCTGGTGCCAAAGTGGACTGTGCTGATGCCGATGGCAGAACTGCTTTAAGAGCTGCTGCTTGGGGAGGTCATGAAGACATTGTGTTGAACCTTCTTCAACATGGCGCTGAGGTCAACAAAGCAGACAATGAAGGAAGAACAGCTCTTATTGCTGCAGCCTATATGGGACACAGAGAAATTGTTGAGCACCTGTTGGACCATGGAGCCGAAGTTAATCATGAAGACGTTGATGGAAGGACTGCCCTTTCAGTCGCTGCTCTCTGTGTTCCTGCAAGTAAAGGCCATGCATCTGTTGTGAGCCTTTTGATCGACAGGGGTGCAGAGGTCGACCACTGTGACAAAGACTGCATGACTCCTCTCCTCGTGGCTGGCTATGAAGGACATGTAGATGTAGTTGACTTGCTTTTAGAAGGCGGGGCTGATGTGGATCATACAGACAACAATGGCCGCACCCCTCTTCTGGCTGCTGCATCAATGGGCCATGCATCTGTAGTCAACACACTACTTTTTTGGGGGGCTGCTGTTGATAGTATTGACAGTGAGGGAAGGACTGTGCTGAGCATTGCATCTGCTCAGGGTAATGTGGAGGTGGTCAGAACTCTGCTGGACAGAGGTCTTGATGAGAATCACAGGGATGATGCAGGCTGGACCCCGCTTCACATGGCTTCATTTGAGGGCCACCGGCAAGTTTGCGATGCCCTTATTGAACAAGGTGCTCGTTGCACAGAGGTAGATAATGATGGTCGAATACCGCTGATATTAGCTGCACAAGAGGGACATTATGACTGTGTGCAAATTCTTCTGGAACACAAGTCATGCAGTGACCAGAGGGGATATGATGGGAGGAATGCTCTCAGGGTAGCTGCATTAGAAGGTCACAGGGAGATTGTTGAACTGCTGCTGAGCCACGGTGCTGATATAGATTACAAAGATGCAGACGGACGCCCGACGCTTTACATACTAGCACTTGAAAATCAGCTGGCCATGACAGAATATTTCCTTGAAAATGGCGCAAATGTGGAAGCTTGTGACACTGAGGGCAGAACGGCCCTGCATGTATCCTGCTGGCAAGGGCATATTGAAATGGTGAGGCTGCTGATTAACTACCATGCTGATGTGAATGCCTGTGACAATGAAAAAAGATCTGCCCTCCAGTCTGCTGCATGGCAAGGCCATACAAAAGTCGTGCAGTTTTTGATAGAGAATGGCACACATGTAGATCACACATGCAATCAGGGAGCAACGGCACTAGGCATAGCTGCCCAGGAGGGTCACATCGATGTTGTACAAATACTTCTTGAAAACGGTGCTGACCCCAACCACGCTGATCAGTTTGGAAGAACGGCAATGAGAGTAGCAGCAAAAGGTGGCCATTCAATGATTATAAAACTTCTAGAAAAATATGGAGCTACAACTCTAAATGGCTGCAACCCCTCCCCAGTGCATACCATGGAAGAAAAAACACCATTGGCAGTGACTGGTAAAATGCAGTCCCTCACCATCAAATCAAGTAGTTCTGGCAGCACTGGGGCAGGAGATGTGCAGTCATCTGGACGAGGTCTACAGAACGGGCCTGTTCATGCCTTCAGTTCACCGTCAGAGTCTCCTGATTCCACTGTAGATAGACAGAAATCCTCCCTGTCAAATAATTCTCTCAAGAGTTCAAAAAACTCCTCTTTGAGAACCACATCATCTACAGCCACAGCACAGACAGTGCCCATTGACAGTTTTCACGGACTGACATTTACAGAACAGATTCAGCAGCACTCACTGCCCCGCAGCCGGAGCAGACAGTCTATTGTATCTCCGTCCTCTACGACAAAGTCCATTAGTCAGCAGCCATCATCCCCATCCAGTGACTTTGACTGGTCTCAGCTGAAATCCGGTCTTAAATCAACAAAGGGAACTAAAACTGGAAATAGCACAGCAAACAGCAAAACAACACTGGGAGACAAGAAGAAAATCAAGAACAGTGGCTCAACCCAAGGTCAGGTTCTGGAGTATGAGATGACCCAGTTTGACAAGAGAATTGCCATTAATAAATCGGTAGCTAACATCGCAGTGAAAGATCCTCATTGTAAGATCATGATTGGTGGTTCAGTTCAGCAGGAAAGGGGACAGTGCCAGGATCAGTTTTTCATACAGCAGCAAAGCTGTTCTGAGAAGAAGAGGAATGGGATAATGACAAACCCCAACTATCATCTACAGGGTAATCAGGTTTTCTTGGGTAGGGTATCAGTTCCACGGACTGTTCAAAACAGGGGCCACCAGGATGTTCTAGAGAACTATCCCATAGGGGAAACGGAGCTAAGCCTTAAACAAGCCCTGAAACTGCAGATTGAAGGATCAGACCATGGGTTTAACTACAAAAAGGAGACTCCATTATAGCTGGTAAGAGAGAGTTTGTTTTTGTTTTGTTTTTTTAATATTCCAGCATGTGATTTTAATGTAATACAGCAACCATGTGTTTATATGTTGAAATCAAGAAAAGGTGAGGGCACATAGCAAACAACACATGCTTTTGGCTTGTCTAAGGACTAATAAAGGAGCAAAAAATGGGCACATAGATGATACCGGAATGCACTGAATAGAACCACCATTAGTTTTATTTAATCAGACTTGCGTGAAGAAAGCCTCCCAAGCAAAACATTAACCCAAATCATTCCTGTGCCATTTCAGATGTCTTGAATGCCATTCGTCATGCAGACGGCGGAGGGAATGTGCCAAAGCAACTGTTTTCATCTGCATTTAAAAAAAAAAAAAAAACACTTTTTTTTTTAAACTTTTCATCAGTGGGAGACCTCAAAATGTTGCCTAAGGCTTATGTGAACTGATACTTCAATGTGCCTACATCTGTTACAGCCTTCTCCATGTATCCATGCAAACTATCATCTTAATTTAATGTAATGCTATTTAATAAACAGTGTATGCACTTTTAAGAGTAAAATGACAGACATGCATTTGTTCTAGTCACTCGTATCCCATCCATGTTTTATCTAAGTAACTGTTTGAGAAAACGTACCAATGCTTTTTCCTGTTATTTTATATTAATGTTTGTTCTACTTTTTAAACACTGACAACAATGTACTGCGAGTACAATGTAACAAACCAGAGGACATAACAGTAACTGATGCCATGGTATGAAGTAAGCGCATTGATAGTCTGCCTTTCTAGAGACCCCAAATAATCTGTGTTAACTTTGAGCAGCGTGTTAAACTTACTTTGTGTGTGATGTGTCAATAGCTATTTTCATCACAAGTATATAAAAGTGTATTTATTTTTGGGGGAAAAAAAGCCACTTTTTGGTTTTGCATTACATTCTATCATGGTGCTGTGTTTTCAGACGTTGCCTGCAGTCATTTTGAACTCCCAATTTGTTGGCTATGTAAGTTTGTGCATTATTAAAATATCTAAGAAAGAGGGAGGTTCATCGAAAATGTAAACAAAAATAATAATTTTGTCCCTATGGGATTTTTTTTTTTTTTTGGTTGTTGTTGTTGTGAGTCCTGTTTTGTGTGCATTTAAAAAAAATATTTAAATAATCCATTTTGGTGCTAAAAGCAGCAATGTCAAGTGATTAAAAATACATTTGTCAGCACAGTTACATGTATAACCTACTGCATCGCAAGAAACAAAATCCAAGCTTTGTTTCCGTATCGTCATGTGGTTCATTTTCAGTTAATTCCTGGCTGGATTTTTCAGGGGCATGACACAGACTCAGAAAGGCTTCAGCCATTAAGACAACTACTAGCTGTTAGTGACATTGTCTGTAATGCAAAGTTGTAAAGCCAAAGTTGAATGGGTATATTCTAACCCGCCTCCTCCCTGTGAGACACTGAGGATCAGTTGGACACGACTTACCCCTGTGGGAGACTGAGGGGAGGAGGTGCTCAGCTGTGACACTGAGGGAACTGAAACATCTGTTTCTTATGAATTCTATAGAGCTGCGTTAGTGTTTACAGGCTGTGTCATATTTTTTTGCAGGCTTTTCATAATGTTAACGGTGAGATATATTGCCAAGAACTGGGATCGAGGAGTAGAAGCCTATCGCATGCACAAACACTTATAAGCCCTAGTGAAAGCTCTCAGCTCTTCAGTACTACAGTAGCTCAAATGTATGCCATGAAGGGACAGTAGAAGGATTCTAAGCAGGACCGGGTTTAGAAACAGTGTTGGAAAAACATACTGTATAGTCTTATTAAGCAGTTATCTTGTTTGTCTTGACTGTGTTTTGTCTGCCATCTTTGATTTGACTGTCAGTGATTGGATTGTAAATAGCTTCCAATGTACATTCAACTTTCATTTAAAAAGAATTCCTGTATTCTATGAAGTGGAATTTTCTGATGTATATTAAAGTGCTTAATAAACATATTTGCTTTACTGCTGAAACAGACATTTTTGCTTATTTCATTTCGCATCCTTTTATAGTAACAGTGCCAGATAGTTGAGGCCAGTATGCTGACAGAAATGATTGTGTTGGCCGTTAATGGTCCAAAACAAGATGGATAATAAAAAAGCCACCAAAGGAAAGAGATTTGATTTATGGGGATGTACCAAAACCTGAAAAATCTGCACCATGCGTATATTTTTGTACTTGTATTCTTTTGACAGCTTTTTCCTCTCTCCCTTTCTCTCTCTCTCTTGTATTGGAGCTGTGAAACTACAGCATGTGCTGTTAATATCTACTTCACTGTTGGTCATTTGATATAGAGGGCCAAACCAGGACACTGCAGGCATCGCAACACATGGATCACGCTGAAGTGGAGCAGACAAGTGTGCCAAGTGCTATCGCGGCCTCCCCCTCTCCTGCATTTCACTCTGTTCATTTGAGTTAAAAGCAAACTGAAAGAGAGCTCTAACAGAAGTAGCTGAAAGATTTGATTTAATAGCATTTTTATTTAATCTTACGCAGTTTCACAATAAAGAAACTGGGTGCTTTTACTGGATTTTGGCTGTGATTGTGAATTATCTCCTATTCAAATTCCAAATCGATGCAAAGTATACAGTGAAAACATTCAGCTGTGTTTCAAAAAGACTTAACTTTGAACCAAAGAGTTAAATCTGAACAAAGTGGTTCTATTGAATAATTAGGTTTAACTGCCACCACCCAAAATGTCATGAAAAAATGCACCAAATAGCCGTTCAAGTGCCATTTAGACTTTTGGACCTTCAGCACAGGCTTCTCTGTATGTTTTGAGAGGGTGGGTGTTAATGAATGAACCATCTGGTACTGATGTCATACAGTGTGCACTGTCCAAGCTTGGAGGATCTCCTCATGAACCGTCTGCCAGTGGCCACATCTGGTTGCTCTCCACCCATGCCCTTGTTTTGGATACAGCGCTAACAAGTTCCCTCACAATATACACAACATGGAGACAGTTGTGGCTGGCTTGTTCCAGAGGTATTTTAAACCCAATGGCCTTCAACTAGTGCATGCCTTTGAGAGCCACGTGTGTGCTGAATTCACATTTAAGTAAATGTGATCTCTGTTTAGCACTTTAGCTACAAGCTTTCTTGTTTGGCTTCACAGAAACCTGCGTGTACTTCGATCTAAGCTGGCTCAAGGTGACTGTCGAATCACAAAATGCTGTTAATTCTCGTGTCCTTGTGGGGAACATATTTCCCAGCTTGTCTTGAGATCAGCAATCCTCACAAGAATGCAAACACTGAAAAGATTTCTTTTTGGCAGGTGTGTGTGTGTGTGTGTGTGTGCGGCTGGTGTCTTACTTCCAAGTTTCTTTGTGATCACATATGTTGAGCTTTAATCTGTGTATTTTCCAACTTCTGCATACAATTTTCAAAAATATACACTTTGAAGAGGGTTTTCAAGATAAAGCCTTTTCAGTTGATCGAAGCTTAGTGAGACAAAACAAATAAAGGCTGCATTTTCAGATGTATTCTCGATTATGAGACTTTAGCCAGAGCAAAGCTTTGTTGGAAAAGAAAATACTGTATGCATTCAACAAATCCTCTTTTTGTGCAGAGATGAATGAGTATGTGCCAGATTTTGCTTCGTGGATTACATTACTAATTACATGCTAAATTACAATTTGTAAACATCACCAAACAGTCATTCTTACTAATCAATTAACTTGAGTAAACACATCGAAGAATTTGCGTTGACTCTTGGACAGAATGTGTAAGTTCAAATCTATAGCTGAACAATTTAAATCAGACTTCAAGCACGACTCTACATCATGTCAGACCAGTTTTATTCTCCAAATGTTAACTGTTGTTCTGGGAAACTGGCATCTGTACAAGTATAAATAGTCAGCATCTTGGGATGAGTACCAGAAATGATTTGGTGAAGAAGCAGCCAAGTGGCAGACTTGTGGAGAAATTTTACAATGGGGTATTTAAATATGTCCCTCCAGTTTTATAATGACACGAGTGCAGCCATGCAGAGCCATTCATCTCAGTGGCGTTCAAATTAGATTGACTGGAACTACTAGCCTGCGAGCTTTGTTAAAACTGTGACCTGAAATAAAGGTGAATTTCTCCAAACTCACAGCGAAGAGGAAATGGCTGCAATTTGGTTGGAGAGAGAGACTTTAAATCCATTAACTGCTACATTTATGTGTTATGTTGTTCTGAAGAAGTTTGTGTAGATCTTGTTTTTTACATATAGTATGTTTAATTTTTAGATTATCTGGGAAATATTTTTATTAATTATTAATTAATAATTAACTGATTAATAATAATAATAATAATTATTATTATTTATTTTTACAAAATCCTGCTTTAAAGCGATTTTTTGTTTGTTTGTTTAAAAAACAATTTGCCCTGAAAGTGACACTATACAAAGAAAAAATGTGTTATAATTGACTCATCAATAAAATCTTACACTCAGTGTTCTATTGTAAACTAAATTTTTTTTTAAGCTGCATACACACAGGAAGTAATTTGCTCTATGAATTGCTTTGAAGTTGACCTCTGATCGCTAGTCTAGATAACCCCTAATAGATTAACTTTCCTGTCATATGTTAGTCACCGGTATCACTCGTTATCCTGCGCTCTCATTGGTTATCGCTTGCCTCAAAAGTGAGTTCATCTCAGGACCTGCCCACTTCCTGTCACCAACTATTTTATTGCAGGTTTTGTGCCAAAAAGTGATTGCAGATGTTTCTATGTGAATTTTGTTTTAATACTATGTGTAATATTCTTACTTATATTGGCAAACAGGCTGCAATCAACAGGATTTGCTAATAAAATAAACAAATGACCAATTTTGCAAGAAACGTCATGACTGCATTATTGTACCTACATTATAATCATGTGACATAGCAACAGTGCATGAAATTTAATTTACAAAAAAAAGTTTCCTTTCGGTCAGTTGCAGACCAAAGAATAGCAACACACAGATGGGCAGTAGATAATGAAACCCTTGTGCAAACATGAGCGTTAGTTTATATGTGTCATTTCAGTCACAAAGGAAGCTGAGTTAGACAGATCAAATGGGTATCTTTTTTTTTTTTTGGCAGGGAAACATTAGCTCTAATCCCACAATTTATCACATGAACAAACCTACATGTTATTGCCAGCAGTGGCTATGGAAACAAATATAGAGAATGATAAATAGACCATAACTTTGGAAAGCAGATTCTTCTTGATTTAATATTTGAACTCAAACAAGCTTAATACTTCTTTGTGGGTCAGAGCCAGTCTGCAGAGGTGAAATTATCCCAATTCTCAACTTGTATACATTGCATATTATAAAAATGCCATATTACTGCTGTGCTACAAACACCTAAAACACATCCGAACCCATCCTTTAATGTCTAGTTGCTGGCAGCCATGTATGCAATGGAAACTCAACAACAGGCTGTGTAAGCCCATTTCACACTCCTCTTTCCTACAAACATCACGTGATCAGCCATAATTCATAGAAGCACACTTAAATTTGCAAGATTTTTAGCTCCAACAACCCCACAAGTGGGTTTGAAAGACAGACATCTCTAAACCCCGGAAAGTAGTATTTGAGCCAGAGATATGGATCTAAAATCCCATCATCCTCCTGCACGTACATTATGATCATACTGTGCACTACTATGTTAGTATAATATCTCACTCATACTCCCACAAAGCTAACAAACAGTAATCGCAAAGCCGGTTTCGGACGCTGTTGTGACAAGGAAGCCTGCTGAATTTCATACTGTTTACTGGCAACAGTTCATTCATGAAGAGTTTCAGTTAAAAAAAAGACCATTCCAGTTTGGATTTGTGTCAGCACAGTCCAGCAGCAGGTGGGCAACGAATACATTCATCAAGCTTTCACAACTGAGGCATTTAAAACATGCATACAGTATACTGCTCTCAGATCCAGCAAAGCACTAAATGCATTTTTTATGAATGCACGTCTTATACAAGGTACAATTTCAAAATGGGTTTATTTGAAAAAAATAAGTGTGCTCCTTTATGTGTCACAGCGCAGTATCAACCGAAAAGTCGAATTCATATTTTAGATAAAAGCCTGTGCTTAAAAACAGGCAGCTTTCAAAGCAGCCTCCGCTCAACAACAATGCACCAACTCATGGCCAACAAAGCTGCAGAATGAGAGATTACTGACATACTGTATTCCTCTTTGTTGCCTGTTTACATAATCCCCACAGTCTCTCATCAAGGATCGTGGATGAAAAGCTTTCATCAACTCTCGCCGGAAAACCTGTTTTCTTCTTTGAAACTCAACCCACTGGTCCAGCGTGAACACAGGTGTTCCACTTTCACTAAACTCTGAACAGGATAAGTAACACACCTGATGGTACAATCTAAAGTTGAAATGTCTGGCTGTGAGGACAAAAAAACCCTAAAGAACCTGTCTTTTGAGCTTGGGTGAGTTTACAATAGTGCACCACCATACTAAGCATCATTAATCATTATGGTTGAAGCCAAGGACAATAAATGGACCCAAGCTCTACATAATAAAAAGACTATAGCTTCACAGACTGAGATACTCAGGTATGAGACAAAAGCAGCTGTCTGTTAAGCAGAGAACTCAGGATTTCACAGCTCTGTGGTCTCTTTCCATCATAGTCACTTTCAGATGCAAACCGTGTATCTCCAAAATGTCAGCTTTTGAGGAAGTAGGAAAAATGACATTGTTTACATCATGAAGACGAGACATTTTTGAGAACAGTTGGTGCTTTTGTGAGGGTTTCATAAACCCAGGAGGTCGGTGAACTTTCCCAGGCCACGTGGGGCATGTAATGTTACAATTCATCCCTATTGGAGTTAAGAGGTTTGCATCAGGCAGTGGTGATATGTGGGAACGTGGAATCTGTAAGAAACAGCTGGGAATTGTAAGACCAAAATATCTACCCTGTGACACAGTGAAACAATATATGAAACAATATTTAGTAAAACAAGGCATCGTTATGAGAGCTACAAAAAAATTTACAAAGTAAATAGTGAATACAGTATAAATGTTAAACAATCAAAAGGAAAAGTTGAAACTAAAGTAGGGATTTAAACATGTATTCAGCCACATTTAGCTTGTGGCTGTGTTTCATTAGTCAAAGACAAACTGTGAGAAACCAAGTTTGCCAAGTTCAACAGGTTGCAGATTGTTATTTCATTTCTAAGAGACAAAGTAACTAAAGGCTTATTTTCTGAGTGCAGAGTGTGCAGTGCTAAGCAGAATCACATTTGATTTTTAGAACAAAGTACAGTAAATAGGTTTTTCTTAGGAATATTTATAAAGATTGCAGCAAGAAATATGATTTTTTTTTTTTACATATGTTAACAGCAAGATTTTCTATAAAAGGCAGTGCCAATGAGCTGATGCATCTTCGTTGTCTACAATTGTTTCAAATTTTCCACAGTTTATAGTACCCATTTGATGAACCCTAACAACTCTGGTGATCCTCTTACTTTTTTTCCCTATTTCTTTAGGAAATGAACATTTCTGCTGTTACGTTAGTTACACTAGAGAAAACAGGGTTTGGAGGCTGCAGCATGAACAAAACTTTTTGCAACCCTCTTCTTGTTGTGTCTGTCAGTTGCTGTCTTCAATGCAACTTTGGTATTTCAAGATGCAATAAAATGGGATTCAGTCTGCTACCAGTTTGCATTTGAATGGGGTCAAGTTGATATTTACATGCAATCTGATTATAATGTGATGATGGTAATCAGGGCTGGACTATTAATCTGGCATACTGGGCATTTCCCAGGTGGGCTGACACACTTTTGGGCTGATGGGTCAATAGAAGGGCCGCTGTGCACGGCCCATTTTCATTACATCTACTATTGCCCAATCAAATCTCTTTAACACAACAGGTCTTCCCCTATGTTTGCTGTGCACTCATGCACCTCGTAGAACAGAGTTTAGTGTGGAAGAAGTGGTGAAAAGGTGAAGCTGCAAAGCTGAGACAGAAAAAGAAATAAATGCAGCAGATGTGTCAAATTAACTGACATGTTAGCTGTTGGGACTGCTGCTGCACCGTCACCTGCAGTATCAGCAACAACTAGTAACAAGCCCTCTGAGTCACAGGAGGCTGCTGGTAGCGCCAGCCGTGGAGAAGCGCAGGAGGAAGGACCGCAGTCCCAACAAGAGAGCGAGGAAGAGACACCGGAAGGTGAAATTACCATGGTAAGAAAAAACAGGGACAAAATTAGGAAGCGAGAGAGTCAATGATTAAAGTAAAATAAATGACTGCTTTGATCACGGGTCACTCCTAACAGCTAAAGTGTAATTTGTTACACGCTGTAGTGCAGTGCAACTAAGAACTAACCTTACAACAACTGTACCAACCTGATTAAAAAGAAAAACTGTTTCAATATCATTAATCAAACAAAATGAAACATATACATAATGCATGTATGCATGATATTGGCCAGGGTTGTTTTGTTGTCCCAGTCCAGTCCTGATGGTGATGACTACTTGCATTCACTCCAGAACCTCATACATTAGAAAATAAATTCTCTCCAAATAATGAGGTAGATGCTACAGGATAGAAATGTATCTGTAAAAATGTAACCAGAGTACAAGCCTTTGGCGACTAATTGACTTGAGTCCGCTATTGCAAAGAGAAGAACAGAGCTCATCAGCGCAGACTGACTCGGATCGAATGTGTCAACAATCTGTCTGCTTATAAATTTATATAAAGTTTATAAATTAGATGAGAATTCTTTGTAGACCTTTTACGATATATCTGAAAGTATTTGCAGTCATTCCCAGTCAGACTGTGATTGTTTGGAGATATGATGCCTCCCACCAGAAGTTGAGAGCATTGCGCACTGAACCTCTGTGCAACCACGTAGTCTCTACAACCACTGACTCCAAATAAATTCAGCGCAGTCACCAAGCAAACTCGGATTTTTCCCAGTTACAAGCAGGATCCGGTTCTACTTTTACTCTAAGCCTCTACTGAGCCTGCAGCTGTTGGACGAATTGTTCAGAAAAAACTTGATATCTTGATAACTTTTTATCTCCTGCCACCAGTAAGTCAAAATTTCTATTTCCATTAAGCATGAACTAGATGCAGTGTCACAATACTGTGCACATACATCAGTGCTTTCCAATCAGTTCACTGCTGTCTTAATGTTACTGGTGATTGTCTGCCTCATTTAGGCTAACCACAAAGTAAAACTATTTATAGATTTAATGTCTCAACAATTATGGGAAAACACTGAAAATTAGTACACGTTCATGCTGATCTCAAAAATGATTACTATCATTTCATCGGACTCCATCATTAGCTAATAGCTATGGTTTGTTTCCCAATTATGTTAGCTTGCTAGCATGCTAAACTAACATGGAAAACTATTATACTTGCCAAACATTAGCATGTCACTGTATGCATGTCTAGCTGTCCCCTCCCCTTACAACAGAAGTGAAATCTTTAAGAATCTCAAAAAGGTGTTTTATCCAGTTCATATACAGAAAGATTACCATACATGAAAAAACAAAAATGAGCATCCATAAATGATAATGCTAATGGAATAAAAGTAGGAGATTTAGAGTTGCTGACATTAAAAAGTACCACATAAATTTATGTTAAAAGTCCATTCTAACCAGCAGCGTCCTACCTATTTCAAGCACGCAGGCCAATAAACGCAGCACGACAATGTAATCTTTATCTACTCTACAAAAATCACTGACACCATGTGACCCTAAACTAAAGCGCCTTTTTCTTCAGTTTTACAGCAGCTGAACATTACGAGCATAGCACGAATAGAACAATGAGAAGCAGATTTTCTTGAAACACAGCATTTGTCCGTCAAGCTGAGAAAAGTGAGCACCACCTGGGTGTTTTATTGGTACTGAGCTGCTAAATCAGCTTATTATGCAGAGCTATTATCGCCAGGAGTTGAGGAAATTTCACAGTTGGCAAGGGTTCTCTCTTTCTCTCCCTCTGGGTACCTGGCTCTCTCTCTCTTCTTTGGCTCGGTTTCCTTCATTTTATTAAATTTTTTATATTTATTTTGTAGCTGTTTTTGATGCCTTGCTCACTTGCTTTCGGTTTGAATTTTCTTCTGCCATTCTCTCCCAGACCATTGTATTTCCCCTACCCCCATCCTTTTGTTTAGCTTTATCTTTCTTAGTCTTGGCCATTCTCCTTTGAGATTTTTCATGTCTTTGCTTGCAACATCCCCTTTCTCTTGCCTGTCCCTATCTGTATTTTCTTCTTCCTCCTGTCTTTGCCCCATTGCTTTTTCTCATTTTCCTGTCTTGTTTTTGTGCCTACATACAATTTTTCCATTGTTCTTCTTTTTCGTGGCTCATTCTCTCCCCTCGTGTCACTCACTCACGTGCTGTTTATTCTGTTTTTGGTTTTTCTGTCTTTGGCTCTCGTAGACTTTTCTTCTCTCTCTTATTTGTCATGTCCGCCTTCTGTGTCACTCTTCTTTTCTTTCAGGCAGATTTTTACCCTCCCCTGTCTTTTGCTCTCCCTCCCTCTGTCTCTTCCCTCCGTCCCTCCCTCTCTCTGTTTCTTCCCTCCGTCAGCAGCAGCAGCCCTTACCACGGCTGCTGCAGAGTTCAACTCAGGACAAAAACCCTGCTCTGCTGCTGCTGCTGCACATACACACCGTTTGTCGACTGAATCAAAGTCTTGGGTGTAACGGGGCCCGGGGACAGATGGAGAACAGTGACGGTAAAACAAAGACATTCTCTGGGTTTCACTAGCGTATAGGAGAGAAATATTGAAATGACAACATGGGCTAAGACTCTAATGGCACATGATTTCAAAAATGGTTCCTGCTCAACAATGTTTTGCACATGAACACATGAAAAAAAAACTGGCACAGCCGTGGACTCATGGCTTCAATTTTACGATCAGTTTGCTCCCTCTCGCTTTTGCCAGGATTCACATTTGTTTTGTGAAGAGTGCTAGGGAGATTTGACCTGATTTGACTTTTGCTGCAGATGTTAATCAGCTGTCTCAAGACTTTGATGGATAGTGTTTTTTGCGGTGTACACAGCAAAACAAAGATGAAAAATTAGGAAAGTGATTTTCTTGTTGGCATCTTTGGGACAAACACGTCAATGGTGTATTTCTGTCATGGCAATAATGCAATAAAATGAATAGAAGTCACTCCGTAGTGGGGATATCTGTTTCTAGAATGGCTATTGTTCTTTGGTTCCAAATGGTAACACCAGTGATTAGCTATACCAGATCTGTTTCTCTTGGGACAGTAATGGGAGCCAATTTATCGTTTTCCCCAAATTATGATGGGAGTACCTCAATGTCTAGGGATGCATTTAGATGAAATATACTGGAGTAAAGTAGTGAACAATGAATGTCAAGGATTTTGTTACTAATGATCCACCTATGCAATCTCCCCTCAGACTTGATAGGGGTCAAAATAGAGGTAAGAAGAAGAAGAAGGTTCATTAGACTTAATGGACCCAGTGTTCATATGAGAAGTGTTGGTTTCCAATGCATTTTAAACATCATTTTTGTTTACACTCCAAACACATTGTTTATGTATGTGTCTAAAGGCTTATTAGTCGATAGCACTGCGACTTTGAATAGATTCAAAATGGAAACCAGAAAGCTTTGGGTACCAAAGCTGTTGTCCACTGCCTAAACATTCGTCACAAAAATCTCCATAGATTAAAAAAAAAAAAGTACAAAAAGAAAGATTATTGCAAGTCTCCTTTAATGCAATATTTAAACTGGCTATCTTAGCACTGACACTACTGTCTAAACTTGCCTAATGTTTTGTGGCTAGCTCAAGTTACCAGCTGTTTACTGTGACAGTGAGATTAAAAACGTCATCCAACAGTTACAGTATTACAGGAAAGTACGTCTTGCATCAATAAGCAGTATCAGTACTGACACAATACACATCCCTGGTGAAAAGGATCCAGTAATAGCAATATGTTGTCAAGATGCACACACAAACTCTGCATTTTTGTTGCAGAAGCGCATCTGTAACCGGAAGGTCGCCGGTTCGATCCCCGGCCGATGGCGCGATATGGCAGCCTCGCTTATGTCAGTCTGCCCCAGGGCAGCTGTGGTAACCGTAGCTTGCCTCCACCAGTGTGTGAATGCGAGAGTGAATGAATAGTGGCATTGTAAAGCACTTTGGGTGCCTTGAAAAGCGCTATATAAATCCAATCCATTATTATTATTATTACTGTAATATCTGCACTACAAGAGCACCAGCTGTTTCCTCCAATCAGACTTGAACATAATATAATAAAAACTACTTCTTCTTGGTGTTCACAGCAGCCTGTGTGTGCATTACAGTCCAAGCTTTAGTTGTGGTAGCTGCTAGGGTTCTTCCCCTTAGACATTCACTTACCGCCTTCAAATCACTGGCCAAGCTTTTGTGTGTGACACCAGACCTTGAAAGCAACTTCTATTCAGCACAACCAGTGCATGACATTTCAAATCAGGACTGACCTGGCAACCCTGAACTTCTCTGCCGCTCTCTCCCTCTCCTCATTAGCACGAACCCTATTCAAGGTCATTACCTATGGCACAGAAAGCACACCGTGTCAGATATACATAGTTACATAAATTCTTTATCCAAGGGTTTCTCTGCCACAAAACAAAAACACACACAAAAGGCTTTCTACTTGCTTTCTCTCCCATACACCCTCACATAATGGCACACATATTGCAGATCAGGGCAGATGAGCAGGCAGGAGTCTGACCTCATTAGGAACCATGGCGGTTCGCCAAGAGAGAGTCTGTCGATGAATGACCAAGAAGAACTGGTGCGAGTGCAGGATGGACTCATTTATAGAGCAACAGGAAGAGATCTAAGAGTTTCTCCAGTAAAGCTAATGATAATCCCATATTTCTAAGAATTCTTTCCATTCCCTTTTTCATTTGTACTGCACATATGCCATTTATGTATTCCTTAAAACATATGCAATTTACCAAAAGCTGATGATGTGATGCATGTTAAAGTGATGAAATGCATGATCCAGTAAAACATCTCAGCTAAAGGATCAGTTTAGTGCAAATGTTCCTAGAAGAGTTTTTAAAAAGGCATTCAAGAGTCACTGACTTTTTATCAAGTATGTCAAAATTTCTGTTTGTCTTGTGAAATTTCATCATCTACTATAGATGATTAAATTTAAGTCAGCCAGTGACTTCCATCAGATGGTAAGATAATTATACTAAAAAAGCTTAATTTTTATAGGCTCAGGTATAACTGGAAAAACTACCATAATTTTAAACACCTGAATAAAAATCCTTTGCAGTCATTGACTGCCCGAAGTCTAAAACCCATGGACATCATGATATACTATGTTTTCTCCCTCAACATGCTCTGCTAGGGCTTTACTGCAGTCACCTTCACTTGCTTCTTGGTTGTGGGTCTCAACATTCAGATTTATATTTAATAACTTAAAAGCCTTCTGTTGGATTGAGATCATATGACTGCCATCGCCATTGAAGAATATCCCATTTCTCTGACATGGGAAGCTCTTGGGTTGCTTTTGCAGTATATTTTGGATCATTTGCACTGTGATGTGCAGTCCAGTAAGTTTTGCAGCATTTGGTTGAATCTAAGTAGAGTACAGCACTGTACATTTTGTCCTGCTACTTCTAGCAGCAGTCACAAAATCACAAAACATCAGTGATTTGGTACTATTGCCTGCACCACAACACTGTCTCCAGATGACAGATGTGTCATGTGTAAATGTGTACTTTTCTCTTCTGATCATTTTAGTACATGTTCACCTTTCACTTGAGTGTAGCCAATGGTTTGCACTTTGTTGGAAATCTTCTCTATTTCCTTTAAAAATGTGTCTCTAGGCTTTTGACAATAATACATCTCCCAAAAAGTGATACTGACTTTGTTAGAAGTTGTGAAGTTGTTTTTCTTAACCATGAAAATAATTCTGCGATCATGCACGTTAGGACTTTGGTGTTGCTGAATTAGCCATTCAATTCATTCTTATCAGACTGTTTATTTGGCCACCCCTAAAGTTTGTTTTTTTAGCCAAAAAAATAGTCTTCTTTAATTGCATAAACCCTTCTGTGTGTCTCATATTTAAAATTACAGTGAAAAACTACAAAATACAAATTTAAAACTTTAAAATTACTTTAGACTTTGGGTTTGCCTCATTTGTCAAGAAATCACAAGGGAACAGGCCTCACCTGGCCTAACTGCTAATGTGTCGATTTTCTTTTTTGTTAATTCATTGTTAATTTTGAGCTTCGATTTATAAAAATGGCTAATGGCTTAAAGATAAAAGTCTGAACTTACTCAAAGTTATGGATCTAACTGTATGTATCAATGCAATGCATCAAAGAGTTCAGCGACTAAAAAGTAAAACCATATTTCAATTAATTTAGCCATTCAAAGTATTCATATTTATAACAATAAATATACTTCTCCCAGCACTAATCAACTGGATTGTTACCTAGAAGGACTGTTATGTAGGTTTATCAAGCATTACCTTTGATGTACAGCAATACTGCAAAATCCTAACACGTTAAAATCATAATGCTACAGTGTCCACCATAAATTATGTCACACGTCAGACAGATTCTACCTTGTGTTCCAGATGAGACTTTCTTTTTTATTTTTTTTTTAATATGCAACCTTTTCAAAGAGTGACCAGCTCAATCCAAAGCCTTTATTTTTCCCATCAGACAATAGCGTCCATCCATCATATGACTACTTCCATGACTTTCAACAGGCATGTGTTTGCATTAGTGGCTATGAAAAATTGTTCCTCCGTTCCTGCCTACAGTTGGCACTTATGGTTTTCAATGGGAATGAATGGAAAGAAAGTGTTGTGAATTAAACATAGTCAAACTCTTACTTTTTCTTTTGGATTTATGACACAAGGTAACCTCAGCTTCCCTTACTATTCAATATTCAACTAACAATTTATTGCTAGTGGAACAGTTATGGAGAGTGGAAGGCGGACATGCAGCCAAACCTCACAAATGATAGATTGCTTCTGCACTACAAGGATGTATAGGCTTTCCACTGCTGTCAGAATATGTCCAGCTGAATACATTACCAAACGTTATGCTGGAATCACTCAAATCCCAACCAAGGTCCACAGATAGATTAACATATAAATGAAACTACAGGCAAGATCCTGCCCTTCATTTTCTATCTGTTTATGGGAATGATGTGCAGCAAAAGAGTCTTGGAGCAGGCAAGTCAGGTGGATGTCAAACCTCTGTATCATTAATAGTAGAAAACATTGCCCTAAAACCAGGGAATCCGATAAATAGATGCCCTGAAATGTTTCCACTTGTAAACTCATGATAGTTGAAATTGCAAAGCACATCAGTAACACAAATAATTCTGTTCCTCACTCATTACTTCTTGTTTTTTCTCTAAGTCCAGAAGAAGAAGAGGAACAATCTCTTTCGCTGCTTTTGCCAAATTATTAAACAGTACCTCTGAGCTTTTCTTGAGAGAGAAAAAATACCTAGGATTAATACTGTGCATGGCTTCCCCAAATAGCTTGAGGAATAATTTCTCAATATACTCTACAAGCTGACACTGTTGGCGGTATTTACTTTATTAAATTCAGTTTTGGCATTCGAGATATTACGCAAGACAAGGAGATAAATTTGCACTGTCTCAAAAAAGTGTCCCATCCACAAAGTTATTTAATAAGTTATTAAATATTAAAATCTATATCTCCTCTTTATGGAAAAAATGTCTTCTTTCCAAATTGATTTTCTCAGGGCCCAGAAATAGACAGAAAAAAAAGAGAAAAAAAATGGATGATTGGTATATTGCTCATTTTAAAAAACATTTTCAACAACGTTTAGATTAAATAAGGGACTGACACTTAACAATGCAAATCAACCCTGATGTGTTTTCCTAGCAGCTTTCAGACTAATAAACCTTTATTCTTCTACAAAAAGCGAATCTTTAACTGGTTTGCTGCAAAGCCTTGCCAAGCCCTCCGTTTGTTGTAGCCTTCAAACATGCAGTGCAGTAAACAACCAGCATATCCAACAAAATCTCTGTATAATTGCATGTTACACTAAAAGAGCTGTTGCTATTTTCATCAGTATACTTGTGTAAGTAAACAGTGTTTAGCAGATCTGCACAGCGCAACAGTGTTGTGTTATGTGTTAAGTAAAATACGGGGTATTCAGCTGATTCTATTCTAATCCACAATCAGGATCACATTATTTACAAAATGTAATAAATGCACACTTGTCGGTCTTGTTTGCCTTGCTGCAGACACTGATCAGCATAAGTGATGGTGACAGAAAAAGCACTCAACTGAGTTGAAGGACAGTGTGACCTCACATAAAGGCAGGACAATGAAACACACAAGACAGACAATGTAATATAAAATGTGCATTCTAGCAAGTATGCACAAAGTTGCAAGTGCAGACAGCTTAAGCTACTTAAAATGTCTTAAAACGTCAAATTTGTGCACATAAGAGAGTTTCTATTGGGCTGCAAATTAAGTACTTAAAGCAGCTTGAATATGACTTCACAACGAGGTGTGTGTCTGTTATTCCGTTACAACTTAAATCACAGGAATGTGCCTTTTAAGGCAGTTACACCATCAGTTAAACTGAGCAGCCAGGAAAGGTCAAAGCAGTGACGTATAATCACTGAAAACAACTGTGATGTTTTGTTAAAACCTTGTTGACTGTTGAAATGTCAGTTTACACAAGTGCTGAAACAAGACGAAAAGTCAGTTGATAAGTAAGCGCCGAAGCAGCTGTTTGGAGCGGTGGTATGGGCTGTGTTTATGCCTCCTGACAAGAAACCTCTTGTGGCCATGTGAATAATGACAGCACTCTGGATTTGGAAACAGCACGAGGATTGTCACATAGTTTGAGTTTGAGAGGAGGTTGAGGTGACTGGATAAATGTGTCATTTTTGATACTGACGACCACATTTTGTGTCCTGTCTTCTATCAACAGTCAGCGTGGATTTTTTTTTTCTAACCACGGAGGTTTCTTGATTCTACCCATGACTATTGCACTTCACTAACCATATTCATGTAACTCACTAGGTGCTTCACTAAGTGCCATGCTTTTTTTTAAAACCAAAAGTGTTGGCTTAGGTTTGTCTTACCTCCCACAAACACAAATGTGGAAATACCAAACGGTCATGTGACTTGAACCATGTAAGCATTTCAAATTTGCCTGCGGCACAAAGACACCTGCCTTTGGACAAAGAGTCTTGTCTGGAAGTATTTTTACATTTTTACTAGATTTTTCTTCTTCCCTTTTCACTCAGTGGTTGGTTAGGTTTAGGCGCCAAAACCACTTGATTACCGTTAAAATGGACCCTTTTACAAAGTTAACCATAGGTTATAAAGCTTAATTTTCTTGGTTCCCAGCATGCCAAGTTCACCCCAGTCTGAAGGTGACAACACCAGCAAACATTTTATGTGCATTTATTTGTATTGTTTTGTGGTCAAGGACAGCCTCAGGAATACTAACACAATTTACTTCACCTTCCGCAAATCCATGATTTGGTCCTGTTATAGCCTCAAGTTTAGTATGATGGCCATCGTAATCTTAACTTTTGTAGCCCAGAAGTCACAATATTTGAATTGAAGGAGTGAGTACCAACTTAACTTACAAGTTGCATTGATACGGAGCTGTGAAAAAAGTCTTTTTTACTGATTTGCATATTTCAGATAATCAATCAAAGTTTAATACTAGACAGGTAACCTGAGTAAATACAAAATGCAGTTTGTTAATTAATGGTAGCCCTCCCACACACACACACACACACACACACACACACACACACACACACACACACACACACAACACAAGTACAGCTGACAGATAATACTTTTATTTTTACAGTTGTAGTTATAGACACACTGGCTACAACAGACGGTGAGTAAATAAAACACCTTCACCCTCCCGGGCTTCTAGAGAAGTGCGCTTATATTAAATGTCGATAACCACTAAGAAAACCACGTCTTACAGATTTAAAAATCAGGTATAATGCTTCTCCAAACAGTACAAGACCATTTATGGATAAAAGCAATCCTGGCTGGTTAATGAGGACTTTTCAGGTCATGATAATCGGTACAGAAAGGACACTGAAAGCCCATTTTGGAATTGTACAGCATGTTTCAATGCCATGCAAATCAAGCAAAGAGCAGAATGACTGAACTGAATGACTCATTACAGCAAGGTAAGGGGCTGCAGAAGGCCCTCAGAGCGCAGACCACCCACTCATATCACCCATAAAGATAGCCAGCTCTTCTTGCACATTAACACCCCTGCAGAAATTTACTGCTTGGCCTGCACTGAGGGTGAAAAATGGTGAAAGACGAGGATTTTTAATGAGACATGGGTCAATGAAATGTCAGAACTGGACAAAGCACTGAGAAAATGCTTTAGAATGCAACCAAAAATTCAGGCTTTACAACTTCAAAGGGAAATTGTGAACTTGAAATGATAACAAAAAAAAAGACAACTTTTGTCTTATTGGTAATACTATAACGACTCTCTGGCACCTAAAGAAACGACAGATAGATAAATTATCTAGTATTTCAACTGCTAAACAAGTGTACTTCAAAAACAGAAAAATGGTACAAAAAAGCAGTTCATCTGCATGAAGGATGTAAGAAACTTTTAGCTGTCCACAGAAAACCCACTGGACCAGGATTGCTCATTCACTCATCTCATTTATTCAACCCAGGGAACTGTGCAGGAGCTTCATGTCTGCCACACAATGTGTCCTTGTGTGATTCATTGCACCTGTACCGCCGAATGTCCTCCTGCCATGAGGGAACTCGGCAGTAGCCTGTGCGAGAGAATATGGGTCACATTGTACACAGAGATGAGTAGGTTATACTACATTCTTTGACACAACAAAGACATCCAGCAGGCCTTGTGATGCCACAGGAAGTCTTTACTGGACACCCCTGTCCTCAGTGTAGGAGCATCATGCGGTCATACAACATGACTTGTGTGTGTGCTACTGTTGTTTTTCTTGTGTTCGAATTTTTTTTTTTTTTAAAAAGGAGAAATACACTCACTTACATGCTAACTGAAGTAGTTGTGCACAAGTTATTAGAGGAGCTTCAGTTGTTTAATTTCATTTTGTTTACTTGCCTTTAGCTTGTTTTGCAAAATGGAATTCAAAGTTCTTCACGACTGATTAACAAATCAGAAATTACTGCAGACTAATAGTAAAAGTAAAGTAAAATTTTATTTATATAGCACATTTCTAGATAAAAAAAAAATCACAAAGTGCTTCATAAGGTATAAAATAAAAACAGACAAAAGTTAACAAGTTAACTAATGACATGGGAGTAACGTAAAATGACAAAAGGATAAAAAAATCAGCCCAAAAATTAAATAAAAACTGGTGAAATAACCTCAAAATGACCTTTAAAACAACAACAAACCCAAAACTATCCATCCGTCCACGTTTATCAGGATCCTGCTTGCAGGGGCAGCTGCCACCTCTAGCTCTCCCAGAGAGATACTGAGACATTTCCAAATCAGCTGAGAGACATAATCTCTCCAGCGTATCCTAAGTCTGCCCCTGGCATCTTCTCCCAATTTGAAATGCCTGAATTCGCTCACCTAGGAGGCATCCAGCAATCACCATAGACAGATAACTGAACCGCCTCAACTGGCTATTTTGTTATGAAGGAGCAGTGACACCTTCCAAATGAGTCCTGAGCTTCTCACCTTATCTTTAAAGTGCTTCATGAGTCTTAAAATACTAACCATTTTTGTAATTGGGTTGCATCACACACTGAGGAGAATTCTCCATTTTTCTTGCAGATCTCAAACATGCATATAGTAAAAGCTTAAAAAACGACAACATAACACACTAAATATTATCATCAAGGTCATCATCACAGATGGAGAAAAGCACCTCCTTGCATATTATCATAGAGGTGAAGATGTTTAAAATTAAAAGTGCAGTGAAACAAATTTCCTTAATGTTAGCGATACCTGCAAAAAAAAAAAAGCAGTTGACATCCACTGTCTATTTTTTGGTGAGAACTATAGGTAAGATTTTAATTGTTAGTAATATCTGTTAAACATCTGTTCACCATTTCTTAGCAACATGATTATCTGATGACACCTTTGCAAATTTGATCGTCAAACTGCCACCTAGGCTGTCCCGGTACCAAGTGCACTTTTGAACACATAAATGTCCATGGGAAAACTGTAGTGGGCACAGAAGTCCAATAATGGAACGCAACTCCGGTTGAGACTCTGGGGACTCCAGCAAGGCCAGGTACTCTAGATTGACGTTCAGTGCAAAAGTACAAGTGATGGTCAGGATTGCTTCCTGAACTACAGGTACTCAGATACCAACTTTTCATCCACTGGGGAAAACCCCAAGATTCAGGCAGTGGGCCAGGGAGACAAAAGTAAACCTACCCCTTCCTGCTGCCTCTGACTGAAGGCAACTCCAGAGTGGAATAGAGTCTGGTTGCAGAACCTGAGCTGTGCTTTGAGGTGAGCCTGACTACATTTAACTAGTACCTCTCAACTTCATGCATTAGAGAGATTGCTCTTCTCTCACCTCTCTGGTGGGGAAGGACACTGTCCCTCCTGTGGGTGGTAGTCCATGTCTCCATGGCCTAAACGGGCTAAGGCTCAGCCACCAGGTGCTCGCCCTTGAGCCTCTCTCTCAGTCTTGGCTCCAGGGTGGGGCCCCCTTGCTTTTGTAATCTTTATAGCAGTGTCCAGAATTGTTCTTAGTCTGGCCCTGCATCCAGGACCTATTTGCCTTGGGGAACCATGAGCAAACATAGCCCCTGGTATCAGTCAGGCACACAAGCCCCTCTGACATTATAAAATGGCAATACAACATGTACAATGATTAAAAAAATGACAAAAAAGACCTAAAGGTCAACTTTTAAGCCAGTAATTGGAAGTGTTTGCTCCATTGCTCTGAAGCTAGACATATAAAAACAAAGGAGGTAACAATTTAAATAATATGCAAGTATTCATTTTTCTTCAGCTCATAGATATTACACCACATAATAACTGCAGGCCACATGTACTTCCTGATGAAACTTTGAAGGAAACTGATGTCTAATAACTTCAAAACATTTGTCATCAAAAAGTCACGATTTGTATGCAGGCATCAAACTTCTAATAAGTTTTACTTCACAGCTGAGGAAATGAAATGAGAGGAATGGATGCACTTGGTGATGGCCTCTAATCTCCAGAATACTAATAAACAAAAAACAGAGCAATCTGAAGCCTGTAATCAGTTTGCAATCAGGCAGGACTATGAAGTGTGCAAGAACATCTGAAAGCCTCACTCAGAAAATCAGGGGATCAGTTTGCTCTCCGCACAACCAACTGGTACAATGTAACAGATGGTTCAACAGGGAGTTGGAATTGGGACTTACATATTGATTGATGCTGTAATGGATTAACTAGGCATGATCCCAGATGAGTCAAAACCCATATTTTTATTTCATATTTTTTTTAAGAAGGGTACTATAGTGGATTCAAAAATCTTTGCCAGTCTTTTACTAAAAGTAACATAAAAAAGTTGTTGACTAGTGTGACAAGATTTTTAATAACACATGTTTACACTTCTTGTGCACACAAATTAGCAATCTGTACCATCTGACTACTTATTTAATTGTGTTTATTAAATAATTCCTACACACCATTCACAGAGCAGAACAAAACAGTCTGTTAGCCAAGCATCTACATGTGTGTGAGTATAAGTGTCTGTGATGTGAGGATGCTGTTGTTTCCCGTCTGGAGTCTTCATCCCACCTTGAAGTGGAGTTCTCAAGTTTCTTCAGTTCCCTGCTCTTCGGGTGCATTCGTCATCTAACTCTGTACCTTGCTGGATTTCGTTGTTTACTGTGTTTCGGGATTCCGTTTCCCCCTCACCGGAGCCATTCCTAGTGAAGTAGGACACTGTGAGGAGTTTCTTCTGCAATGTTCGCTAATTTTCGGCCATTCTGTACGTTCCTTCCCCAATGATGCCTTCTAAGCTCTCTGTTATGGTGAGTTTACTGAGGGGAAGAGTACTGGCATGGGCAAAGGCTTTTTAAAAATTTTGACCTTTTGCAGCCTGCCCATATGATGCATTTGTGGCAGAGCTGAAAAAGACATTCGCTCACCAAGTGTCTAAAGGGGTAGCAGGAACTTCCGGTGCCCTCGGCCTAACACCATCTTGAAAGTTGACAGCAGATTTGGACCCAGACTAGGTAAGCCCAGCTCAAGAAAGCCGATCAAAATAAAAGGTATGTCGATCATCATCGTCTTCCTGCACCCAATTACTCACCTGGACAAAAGGTGTGGTTGGCTGCAAAGGACATTCCCTTAAAGTCCGTGAAACTTGCACCTTGCTACATTGGACCTTATAAATTAGATACTGTGCTCAGTCATAGAGCAGTCAGGTTCAAACTGCCTCCCTCTCTGCACATCCCTCCAACATTCCATGTTTCCCAGATTAGGCCTGTGCACTCAAGACTGTTGTTTTTCTGCATGAATATGAGAAATGAGAAGATGCAATGTTGAAAGTTTTGTTTTTGACTGGTCAAGAAATATTTTGACAGGTCATTTAAGGAATGGAAATGTTCCAGGATGACTACAGAGCAGATTCATGGATGTAGTGAAGGAGGACATGCAAAGAATTGGCATGACAGAGCAGGATCCTGGGGACAGAATGAAATGGGGGCAGTATGACAACCCCAAAGGGAGCACTTGAAAGAAGCTGCATAGCAAGAGAGGAATACTTATGATTTATTTTGCTTATCCATTAAATATATAAAAATAAAAACACTACTTTTAGGCACTGCAAAGCTCCATACTTACTGAAAATTACACTGAAAAGACAAATATGTCACTGGAAACTGACTGGGATGGACAAGACAGCGCTCACATCCAACAAAAATAAAGAATAAACAAAATAACAGCTCAATCTGAATGTGATGATTTTAATGATAAAACACTATATTATGATTAATACCAATGGGCTACTGACACAGATATCCCATAAGGTACACTTTATAAACCACTGATCTAAGGAGCTTTTTATTTGTTTGTTCTTTTTTTTCTAACAAAAGAATTGGATGAAGAGCAATCCTGTATTTCTCCATATTTTTTCTTTTTGATAAATGTTGAGACATTAAGAATTGTTAGGACTGTTATTTACGCTGGTGATTAATTATGCATGAACCTTTAAAATAAAGTCCTGTGGTACAGCAACAGCTTCTTTTGAGTCCTGGGGGTTTAATCATTGCCAAACCAATCAATATCCACTCAGCAGCTATCCAAACAGGTTTTACTGGTTTCCTTTGTAATCACCCCCATCATCCCCCACATCCCCACATAAAAAAACCTTTCAATGTGAAATGGAAATTGTGTAGTTCTATTGAATTTGCTCTTTAAAGAAAAGGAACAAGGAAATACTACCTTTCATACCGAACAGTGCTAAAAAAAAAATATATATATATATATATATATATATATATATCAGATCATACTGAGAGGTTTTGATTTACAGAAATGGAAGACTGTGAATATGAACAGGTCACAATCTGACCTACAAAATGTATTATTGACATTACCAGCTATCTTAAGGTCCAAATTTGGAACAGTAGTGTGGGCATGACCTGTATTTTTGAGAGTAATGGCTAAAAAGACACACAGTGTGAGTGCAGCACACACACGGCAGGTTAAAGCTGTGTTTGTCATTTAGAATGAAAAAAGAAACATATGACAACAATAACTTCAGTAAAGTGACAGATATGAATATTTGATGATTCTGAGGCAGTGTGTTATTTGCAGCTGTAGTGCCTTTTAGTTTTTTGTTTGTTCTTTTGTTTCTTTATTCTTTTGGATGAGCACTATTTTCTCTACTGGCCTTGCAAATTGAATTTCCCTCAGGATGATATCTGGCATTGCATCATGCGCTGAGGCCGACTCTGAAAGGAGGAACTGATATGCACACTCCACTGATTATTGATTTCTGTTCTGCTGAGTCTTTCCTCAATAGTCCAAGACTTTAGTGTTTTTGCACAGGGAGATTGTCTCCTTCGTTTAGCAGAAGGACAGTGAAATAATCTATAACTTTACACTGAAATGTCAATACTACATGTCACTGTGCCCAAACGTATGGATGTATTGTTAAAAGGTAGACATTTAGCACTCAAGTTTATTAGGCTCTAAATCCTTTATTGCTTTATCTGTATTTTTAATGATGCTGCAAATTTTTCGGTTAATCTCTAGCTTTAATTGCTTTGTCCAAGAACTGCCAACAGTAAGAAATTTCTCTAGGGTGAAAAATGTAATCTAATGGCTTACATGTTTGTGAGAAGAAACTGCTCCATATGACTCTTTCCCAGTGTCATTTCCTCTCAGAGTGTGACTGAGGCTGCTGATAACAGGTTCTCTAAAAGGGAACAGCAATCCATTCAGGAAGAAAAGTGTTGCTACAGAGGTAGACCGACAGTTTAATTTTTGCAGTATTGATTGTGTTGTCATGCACATGATAGTATACTTAATATTTACTCTCCTGCAAATATTTGCTAAAGTGCAGCCTGACTACATGAAAGAAGCCCAAGAGTACGCTAATGACAAAATGCTAACACTGACAGCAAATTACTCTGGCTGTGACTGAGCTTCTAGGTGCGCCTCGCTCAATTCATCTTTCCCTGTCTATCATTGTCTCGAACTGAAATTCATTAAAAATGGGGGTGGGGGATGATGCAACACAAGGTGGGGGTGAGGATAGGGGACTGGGAACTGAGTGGGGGTTGGGTTCACAGGTGCAGCCAAATTGGGAGGTGCCATTGATAATGCCGTCCTCACATCAATTATGGCCCAGCTGAGTCATGGTGTCCATACATATTTCATGACTATCAGCGGATGCAAGTCAGGCTGCTTAAATCTCTCAACTTCCACCCTTCCATGCGTCTTTCCCCCACCAATCTCCTCCCCCAGGGCTCAGATAAAAGGAAGGCTTGACTTGTTAGCACCCTGCACCAGTTATTTCTGGACATGAAGGTGGGGTGCCACAGCAGGGGGGGCAGACCAGCTTCACCCTGTACTGCAGGAAGCTCCTACCTCTATTTGTCTTTGTCTGCCAGCCAGTCCCCTGTCTGCAGGGGGATGGAATATGTTAAGATCCGTCTATGAGAAGATCTACCTGTAATCGGCTCAGCCTTTTGTCTATTTTGCCATATATGTGAATACAGTTTTGATTTTTAAAATTCACCTGCCGTTTTTTGCTTTTACCCCATCTCACAGTGATAACTGTTGTTTCTATTTCTTTTCCTTTCTTCCTAATTATTTCCATGCTAATACAACTGAAACCCTCTCATCCACAGCAGTGCTGTGGATGGAAGCCATTTTGGTTGAAGGGTGCAAGGACCCTGCAATTATGGTAGTGGGGGTTGGGGGAGTGGAGTGGGTGCTAGAGGCTGTTGGCTAGGAGCCGAATGGTAACGCTTTGTAGTCTGTTTTCAACCAACCATGTGCTGTTCCAGAGAGATTCTACCTACTGAGGTGAACAGTAGACACAGCAAAAAAATATGTCAAGGAAAATAAACTATTTTTAATCATATTTAATGCTCTAACCATGAGTATCTATTGTAAAAAAGCAACTGCTCTCTTCATGAAATTTTCACTGCAGCAGTTTAACAGACTGGGTTGCATTTCAGTCGTCAACCCTAATGGCCAGATGTTTCTCCGATTCTATAACAAAGCACAGATTAAATTGCATGTGGCAGTGCTGGACACACTGGAGTTGTCATTATTTTAGAAAAGAAAAGTGTTGATGATATTTAACGTGGCTTGAAGCATATACTTGCAACACCACTCATTATAGTTTGTAACAGATTTCAGTTGGTGCACACGCAAAAGGATCTCTTGCCTTTAAAATGCTAAGCTCAGAGTGTGTCCTGATCAAACAGATCAAAGACTCTTCTCAACCTGTAAGGAGACTTTTTAAAGCCCCATAAATCCTTTTTCTGGTCTTGATAAAGTTTAATGCAAGAAGATAAATTAATTCTTAAGCTTGAAATGTCACCCTGAGAGGCGAGAAAGGAGGCAGTGATGTTGGGACCAAGGATGATACTTTTTTCAGCCATGTTGAAAAGAAGAAGTGAACTTGACTTCTGTAGTTTTCTTTTTCTTTGATTTGAAAAAAGTGGTAGGGTTTAAAGTGAGTTTTTTGGGAGAATGAAGAGATTTGTTAACTGTCAACCACCCAGACAGAAGATTTGTTCTTTAAAATTGGTTAAAATAAGCAGTAATTTATAAGTCATTTGTCTAGTTATGAAATCGTTCTTTTATTTGTTTTATTTTATTGTTACAAGAAGTGATGGCATGAAAGATTGGTTTTGGTTTATACATCTCCTGCTGTCCCTAGAAGGAGCTTTTATTTTGAAGATCTACAGGAAGTTGTGCATTTACGGTAAGCTAACATATTGCACTTATGTTAATTTTCTTCATGATTTACAGATAATTACTTTTGATGATGCCATTTCATAAATATTATTTTACTATTATGTCTGTCATATCTAAGTCATTAGAGTATTTTGTCATTTTTCATGTTAAGTGGCTGAGAGGAAACTTGTAAGCTGTCACGCTCATATTTTAATTTGTCCAATAATTGTATAAATGTGTGTGTATTGCAATGATGTTAGTTAGGCTGAAGAAATTCTAACATCAGTTACAATTTAATGGGTTAGCTGAAGAATACCACACATTTTCAGGATGTTAAATAGTTGCAACAATGATTCTTTAATTGTTGAATTTATAATTCACTTGAATGTTGTACAAGAGAATGTAAAATAAACTGTAAGACTGTAAACCTGCTTGTAAATACAGGTCAGGTCTTTTATCAAGCTATGAGTACCGTGAAGAAATTCCAGTGATTCCACTAGATAGCGAGCCTTCCAGTGTGAACTCCATGATCCAGATCTGCTCAACCAGTCTGACCATGAGTGATTTATCTGGCTTCTGGTAGGATTCCATCAGTTGTCCCGACTGGTAACAGTGAACAGACAAAAAGAGTGCACTCCAAACTTTGACTACACAAGGCGTGAAACTACTGTAGACTGCAAACTCTATAGACTTGTAAATTTGCAGACTTTACTTTTTTATTTTTTGCAGCCCCTTCGTTGCCTGACCGACAGATTGTTCCCTCATCCCGTCTGTTCTCT
This sequence comes from Maylandia zebra, assembly GCF_041146795.1. NCBI lineage: Eukaryota > Metazoa > Chordata > Actinopteri > Cichliformes > Cichlidae > Maylandia > Maylandia zebra. The sequence continues at coordinate 18,377,988 of NC_135168.1, read as the reverse complement.
CACTTAACTGACCATCGACTCTATACAAGTCTGAAAAAAGATAGACCCCTGATGGATAAGGTTGTAACCTAACCAAACTGACTCTTGGCTGGGGGTTTGAATGACCCTGCATTCACTTTTGAGTTTTGGTGTTATTTGCTGGTTTAGGCAACAAAACTACTATGTTAGGATTAAGAAAACTTGGTTTGGATTTAAATATATTTTTTCACAGTTTACAAATATTTAAAAACATAATTTTCTAGGTTTTCAGGTAGACAGACTTTACCCAATTAAAAGGCAATGACACTGGGCCTTTGTCCCTAGCACAACTGCACTAACATTTTGACTCTAGGTGGTCCATTGCTGGTAGTTGGTGTATTTTGATTAGCAGTTGCTTTGTAGTGTTACGAGGTGGTGACCCCTTCTTTTGTATTGGGTTGAGCTACAGTTGAGAGTTTTACTCAGACACTGAGGAAGACTTTCAACAGGCCTGGCAGGGTTGATGTAAAGTGCTGTAGAAAATAGTACTAGTTTGGAAGTCTCCATTACAATGTCTGACAAATTTATCAGCAAACAAGCTATCCAGGTTCTCCAACGAGTTAAACTGGGTGTGTTTCTAGTTTTATTTGTTTGTTTTTAATCAGTAGAGGGTTTGCAGTGTACAGAGCAGTATAATCCTTTTAATGTAAAATCTAACATTCACATTCAAGTTATTTTGGTTCTATGCTCCACTGTGTGTTCTAAAACAGCTGATTATTGCACTAGGAAATGCAATTCTTGAGCAAGCTTTAGTTGTGGACAAAAAAGGAAAAAGAGATTTTTACACCGGATACCCCTCCTGACACAACCCCAAAGGGATTTGTGTCTCCTCCTGGGGATCTTATACTTTTTTTAAGGGAATGTGAAAAACACTACTCTATGGAGCCTCTTATGAATATAAATACAAATGTTGAGTGCAGCTGTAACTGTACTTTCACCAGGGATGTTTGTTCAAGAGCACTCACATGCTGAAACACGTCATTTTGACTCCTGGGTCTGATGGCTTATTGGATTTGTATGCAGAGGTTGTCTGAAAAACTAATTCCAGTCCATTAGAATATAACAAATTTTCTAAATTACTTTTTGATAAGATAGGATACAAATACAGGCACATTATTAATGTTTTACATCCAGTCATAAAACAGGCTTCTGTGTTAAAACAGCAGAATATGACTTAATAGGGCTGTTTAAAATGTATTTACTGGTTCTGACGGAGGGAAAGTTCACAACATTATTAGCTCCTCGCTAAAGAAAGCTTCTTAAACAGAATGCTGTGTCCTCTGTAACCTCTGATTGCTGCTCCCCCATCTGTTAGAGCTCAGAGGACTCACCCTCCACACAATGTTTAGCTGTGTCTGATGCTTTGTTACTAACATTGTGGTGAAAAGCAACCCATCGCTAAGACATGAATCACTACAAAAAGCTGCCCACAGTGAAGCGTCTTCCAAATGTCAAAAATTCCTGAGATAGCTTTCTTTTGATTTGGCAATATAAAGTTGGACACAAGGCCACACACACACATCAAATGTATCAAGAGCGAGACATGGAAATGGCGTTACATTGTGATATGTGTACTGGCATGTTTGAACTTCACTTGCTAGGGGAAAAAAAAAATCCCTTTTATGCTACCCTGAAATCTGCTGAAAGAGAAATTTGTGGTTTTGGCCTGTAAAGGTTAGAAAAATTGATTGTATTACTTCTCTTGAAAAGTTGTCATATTTTGAACTGAAAATCAAACCTTCTCACCCAGAAATTCTGTTTATAGATTTCAAAATGTACTTTTGTGGCCACGTTGTTTCTGGATTTATTCATTTCTTTTCCAAGGCAACGTTTTTTTGGGGGGTGGGGGTTCCAAGCATAAAATTACATGACTGTGACACATAATCATAGATGATTAAGTTTAGGCAACAAAAGCACTTCTGAAAAGATGGTAGTTTTGGGTAAATGTAAATAAACAGTGTGTCTAAAGTATGTGTAAATTTCTTCCTGTTAAAAGTCTCTTTTTAAACAATATTACAGTGTTATCAGAATGACAATTTTTGAAATACTCAGACAAGCCCACTAAGAAACAAGTTCAATTCAAAGTCACCTTAATCGACCGTTTTGTCATTCTGATGCTCAGTTTTAACTTCATCTTGACTATGTGTCTTGACTATGTCTAAAGACACTTGGCTACTGGCATGTAATTGGCTAATTAGCTATTTGTATCAAAAAGAAGTCTAGCAATTTGTTGTCAGGTTGGTACTATGAGTGTACTGTGTCACTCTGTTTTGTCATTCTATTCCACATTGTTCTAATCGGCTAAAGATGTAGGTGGTGGCTATGTTCATCTGTTACTGTCAGTCAGGCCTGTAACAATGTCCATAGTAGAGGAAATGTTGTCCATTTCTGGATCTGTGTACAAAAACCATCAAGATGGTTAAATATGTTTTTTTGTTATTTGACTTAAATTCTTTAAGTACTTTAATTCCACAAGAAAGGTAATATGTATTTTAACACATACTTTTACTGTATATAAACTGACTGGGAATGTTGTAGAGCAGGGGTGGGGAACTCCAGGGCTCAAGGGCCGGTGTCCTGCAGGTTTTAGATCTCACCCTGGGTCAACACACCTGAATCAAATGATTAGTTCATTGTCAGGCCTCTGGAGAACTTCAAGACATGTTGAGGAGGTAATTTAGCCATTTAAATCAGCTGTGCACGACACCCACCCCTGTTGTAGAGTATGGTAAAAGCCTTGTACCAAATTACACTCAACAAAAATATAAACGCAACACCTTTGTTACTGCTCCCATTCCCCATGGGATGGACGTAGAGACCTAAAATTCATTTCAGATACACAATATAACCATCCCTCCCAAACAGTGGTCACAAATCAGTCCAAATGTGTGGTAGTGGGCACATCTGCTATATTGAGATAATCCATCCCACCTCACAGGTGTGCCACATCAGGATGCTGATCTGACATCATGAGTAGTGCACAGGTGTACCTCAGACTGCCCACAACAAAAGGCCACCCTGGAATGTGCAGTTTTGTCTCACAGCAAAATGCCACAGATGCCACAAGCAATGAGGGAGCGTGCAATTGGCATGCTGACAGCAGGAATGTCAACCAGATCTGTCACCCGTGCATTGAATGTTCATTTCTCAACCATAAGCTGTCTCCACAGGCGTTTCAGAGAATATGGCAGCACATCCAACCGGCCTCACAACCGCAGACCTCGTGTAACCACACCAGCCCAGGACCTCCACATCCAGCAGGTTCACCTCCAAGATCGTCTGAGACCAGCCACCCAGACAGCTGCTGGAACAATTGGTTTGCACAACCAAACAATTTCTGCACAAACTGTCAGAAACCGTCTCAGGGACGCTCAACTGCATGCCCGTCGTCCTCATCGGGGTCTTGACCTGACTCCAGCTCGTCGCCGTAACAGACTTGTGTGGGCAAATGCTCACATTCGATGGCGTCTGGCATGTTGGAGAGGTGTGCGCTTCACGGATGAATCATGGTTCACATTGTTCAGGGCAGATGGCAGCTGAGAATGTCCCAGTTCTTGCATGGCCAGCATACTCACCGGACATGTCACCCATTGAGCATGTTCGGGATGTGCTTGACCGGCGTATACGACAGCGTGTACCAGTTCCCACGAATATCCAACAACCTCGCACAGCCATTGAAGTGGAGTGGACCAACATTCCACAGGCCACAATTGACAATCTGATAGACTCCATGCGACGGTGTGTTGCACTGCATGAGGCAAATGGTGGTCACACCAGATACTGACGGGTTCTGGGTCCCCAGACCCCCAATAGCGCAAAAAACTGCACATTCCAGGGTGGCCTTTTGTTGTGGGCAGTCTGAGGTACACCTGTGCACTACTCATGATGTCAGATCAGCATCCTGATGTGGCACACCTGTGAGGTGGGATGGATTATCTCAATATAGCAGATGTGCCCACTACCACACATTTGGACTGATTTGTGACCACTGTTTGGGAGGGATGGTTATATTGTGTATCTGGAATGAATTTTAGGTCTCTACGTCCATCCCATGGGGAATGGGAGCAGTAACAAAGGTGTTGCGTTTATATTTTTGTTGAGTGTATGTTTTGTGAACAGAAGCAGTGTGTGGTGTTCAATCAAAAGTTTAAAATAAATCCCAATTGGACAGGTTTTCCAATTTGATCCTGGCACTGCGTATTTACCCAAAACCAGAAGATGAAGTTGTACAGGAATTCAGGTTTATTATTACAGCTATACTGAAATCAAGAAGTTAATTGTTTTGTTTATTTGTTTAACCTACTAGTAAAAGAAACAGAAAAAAATATGTTTGGTAAAAGTTGCTGAGTGTAAACCTGCAACCACCAAAATAAAACATGAGTGAATACATTCTGTAAAACGTCTTTGAATGGAAAAGTGGAATTTCAGGAGTTTATCCAAAGCATTTTTCACCCACTTGGCAGATGTGATCCCATCAAGAGGCTGTGAGTTTCACATGTTGTTTATTTGTTTGTGTTAAGCTCTGCGTTCACAAATGTTGCTTTCCAAAGACATTACACACGACACAACTACTGTGATTTTTTACTTTATTTACATCTACAAATAGGCTTTGTGAAGACATATTTGATGATTTTATGTGTTCCGCATAGATAAACGTAAGATAAAATTGTTTACTGCAAGAATTCATATCTGATTTTTGCATTAAGATGACTTTTAATAGCTAAGCAATAAAATTACTAATTTACAGGATTAACAAGTTAAAACAGTGTAAAGAAATAAAATTAAAGGAGTCTATAGTTATGTTTACTGGTATAGTAACTCCTTTTGCCTTTAGTATTATGTTCCTAAGAGGAATTTAATCAGCATATTGCATATAAAGATAACTACTAAGTGGGCATATGTACAACTGTTACTTAGCACTTGTGTGTGTGTGTATGGGTGAGCAAAGAGTGAGGTTGATACATGTGGGCGATCTAGTTTTATGCTGGCAAGGCCAAGAAAAGGGTTCATGGGAAAAGGCTATGTTTATTCTGATTTGGACACAAAAAATAAACGTGCCAACAGATGTCACGTTGGGAATTCTCCATGGAGCACAGATGTAGTGTACAACAGATTGTGTACGCACATATGTTTCTTACACAGCTTCTGTCATAGCCGTTTGCTGTTAGGCTTCAGCTGAGTCCAGTAATAAATCCACCAAATTCCATTTAACTAATGAAATTATTCAGAAAGTAAATGAAGAAACACTTAACAGTATAAGGAGACTTTTAAATATTAGGGAACACAGTGCAGTTTGGATTGTTTGCAGTAAATGCTGTTACCACTGATCAATGAGGAGAAAGAAAATTATCATATAATTGTTCAAATGTCTTGTCTTTGCCCCATTATCATCTACCTCATATCTTTCAGAGCGTACTTCCTTAAGCACATAAGCTCACCAGGCAAATCTTTTTGCCAAAGGAAATAACTTAGCTCAGTGTGAGTAAAAACAGGAACCATTATGACTTTCAACATTATCCATAAAAATAACAGCTGGTGCTGCATTAGTAGCCATAACAGTCCTGTGTGTGTTTCCTGTAAAGGGTCAAAAGGTATGTTGGAATGAGCTCCCTAGAAGCTGGCATATAATTTATGGATATGAGAGCTGCAGTTTTTTCCGATCGTATCAACCGTTGGAGGTAGGTGTACCTTTTTGTTAACAGAGCTTACTATCAAATGCCTAATGTCAGAAAAAATAATGAGTGCAAAAGTAATAAGACAAAGTTTGCATAATTCCAGAAAACTGTCAAAAGAAAATACAGTTTTGTGGTCATAATCCACCCAATACAGCTTCAAATGTTAGATGCTGCACAAATTGAAATGAACAGTTAGCACTCAATGCCAATTCAGAAACTGATACCGAGGAGGCTGCAGCAAGATGATGAGATTATACCAGGGCTGAGACTCAAAAAATAGAACGTCTTATGGAAAACATGACATAAATATGATAATTAGGTTTAGTACACACACTAGCTCAGGGGATGTCCCACTCTCCTCATCAGGGAGCACAGATGTCATGTATTGTCTAATGTAATGTTCTATTTATGCTGCAGTCACACAGGGATGGTGTATTACACAGGTTTATTACCTCATTGGTTGGTGAATGCTGGCAGCCACAGTGAAATTAACTGCTAAGGCGCTGGTAATGGAGGCAACCACAGGTCGCTAGGTAAAATCAGTTACAAAGACTAAAAACCACCTTGTGATTCCTTTGGTCTCTTGGTAGATTGCTGCAGCTTTTTATAGTTTGCATGGAAGCTGGTGACTTGGCTGCAATAATTTCACAGGGACAGCCAGCAACCTCCAGCAATTACTTTCCAATGTGAACGCAGTGTATTTTTTCTCACTCTTAACTAACTGAAGCCTGTCATTGAACTACCAAATAAACAAATTGGTACTCTGTTTTTGGCCAGACAAGTGGCAGCACTTCTGCTATAATTTTGTTCGTATTTAACAAAATAAAAATGCAGACGTAAGTGTATACATTAGTTTTTGACTGGTAGTGAAAATTGTTTTCTTTACAAATAACTCTCTCACTGAACTAACACAGCCAATCCATCAACATGTTTGCTCTCTCTGCTCATATTGCCTTCATATTAAATCATTTTTTGCTTTTTAAAAAGCTTATTTTAACATTGCACTCAACAGCAAACAAATCCTCCCTAACAAAAAAAGTAACTTCAAGAGTCAAATTGCGTCATATTTCTTCACGTCGGGCCACAAGTAGGGGTGACGTAGGCTGCAAGTGGCCCCTGGGCCGTGAGTTTGACACCATTGCTCTAAGGTAGCTCAGAATGAATTGCAAAAATATCCTCCAGTTCTGTTCACACAGGCAGAAATTATGGCCAAAGCTATTTGTTATTGCAGTAAGTGGGCACAGTCTTCTTCTTTATGTTAAGCAAAAAAGTAACGTACCATCTGCATTTAATGACTTAGGAAGATAGTAGATAACTGTAGATAAATTTTCAGTGTGTCATGCCTAAATATATTCAATTTCTTATGTCATTTCATAGCATTAAATTTCTAGCCTTGCATGGCATGGAAGGACTAAGGTTTAAGAATATGTATTCTGATCACTAAAATCCCTCACTCTTACAACTAATGACACGATAATGACAAGGTTTTCAGCAGGGTTATAAGGTCTCCAGGGTGGCAGAATATAGTGTTTCCATTAAGCTTGCTCTCTTGGCCTCTTTTCTTTTCCCCCCACTTTCAGTCTCTTAAGGGAGGCACTCCAGAAGTTCCCAAGTGGCTTATTTACTTTTCAGATGGTCCAGTATCCCCTCAGCAGCCCTCCACAGCCGACATTGGATTGGCTTGTGGCACTGCATTCAAGTCCTCTTACTGTGCTTAAGTAGAGCTGCTTTCTAAGACCTAAGATACATTCTCTTGAGCCGGAGGAAGATGGTGAGATGAAAGGAATTGTGAAATACACACACAAAAAAATAATTCCCTGAAGAAGAAGGCAGGTGGAAAAGTCAAAAGGGAAAAAGTTCAAATGGATGAAGAAAGAAACCTTTGCAAATAGTACAATGTTTGTTTATTAGGAGAAAACTTCCTTTTAAAGACTTGAAGGGCAGTAACAAGGTAACGTAACACTGTGTAATAATTTAGATTTATCCAATTGTTTTTGTGCCAAGACAAATGAGGATGAGTACATGTGTTTGTACTGTATCTTTTGGTCAGAACCCTTAGTGCAGCATGTAAATCATCTTTGGTTCTAGAGTCCTCTGTGGTTCTACCGTCAATACTGTGAATGGGAACCAAAGTGCCCTGACTGTAGATAAACAGGAGAATGCTATCCTGGAGTGGATCGCCAAAGTGCCACATCTGTCATTAGCTAAAAGAAGATGGTAGTACAGAAAACGGAGGGACAATGTGATTTTGTCACATGCATACCCTTTATCTGTTTCTTAATTAGTTTGTCTCCTATGGCTATGCTGAGCCACTGTACAGAACAGGTGGTGCATAAGTCCTCTTCTAAAGAACTACAAAGGATTTTGTCTCAGTAATAATTAATATTTTCTCCCACAAACCACATTTTACCAAAATATTCAAATCCTTAACTTCACTGCACCCACAAAACTTGCACCCAGCTGAGCGACAATCCCATATGGAAAAGAAATAGAAAAAACTTATAAAAGACTTGCCTCAGCTTTAGCTTGCTCCATATAGTGAATCATATAAGGCTTATATGATTGTTTTTAATCTGGATTCTTCAGCTGTCTTTTGTTAGTGTTCCTACCACCTTCTGTTTACACTAGAAATTTGCTTTGTTAAAATTTTTTTGAAGGAAAAAATGAACAAAAAAACAACAACACACATTTCTCCATTGCAGGTAATCAGAGGTGATCGTAACAATATAATGTGCTGTTTTGACCGAGTGACAACTTAATAGCCGTTTGTCCTTCCAAATAAAGCTACTAAATCAGCTCTGGTTCTGACAACATGATGCATGCACTTTCATACTGGTTCAATTAAGTATTGTACCTGTGGGGGAATATTGGCTGAGAGGGGGGGAAAAAATGAGACCATCAGAACAACGCTGTTTTGAATTGAACAACATTGATATTGGTGGACACTGATGACAATAACCTGTTTACTCTCAGGCTCAGTTGTGAAGATTTACTAACAGTGTAATGGAAAACGTAAGAAAAGCAAGTACATATAAAACCAAAGAAATAGTGACACACTTTAGACATAACATAATCATACTGGATACGAGTTTGAGTAGAAATATCTATAGATATATATCTATATATATCTATATCTATCTATCTATCTATCTATCTATCTATCTATCTATATATATATATATATATATATATATATATATATATATATATATATATATATATATATATATATATATATATATATATATATGGCAATTGTGGTATTACCACAAACCATTAGGTTATCTTGTCACTTGACAGGCAAGCCATGCTATGCATTTATTTCCCAGGAGTCACTGGATTGACATTCATACTAGACATCCACAAGGGGAAGCAGTCAATGATGTCACCACCTCATAAATGGCAGCCCAGCGGCAAGCAGTATGATGGCTGCAAGACAACAAAGGGATCAGTGGCATTTATACTTTTTTTCATTATACAGCTGCCATTACTTTAAATGACATTGATAAAAGCTATTGTGATTTAAAATATAATATAAACATATAATGTATATAATATAAATAACAAAAAAGTGATAAAAAGAGAAATATATCATGAATTAGAAACAGGATGTACAGCTGACTATAATTATAAATAAATAGCAGATTTTCAGAGCAAACTCCACTTTTCAAACATTTCAAGAATCTGGATGAATCTCTGTGCACGAGGGACAATATACTGCATCTATTACAGTCCAGGTGCTGAACAGCTGAGCAGCTAGAATCCCATATCAGACTAGAATGAAACCCCATTCCTCTCCCAAAATTTCAACATGTGGTCCTACCATCACATTAAAAATGACCTTTTCTTCTCCCCTTAAAATGGTATATATATGGTTTAAACATGTGACATGTTTTTATGTGCTACTATAAAATATGGGCTCATGATATTTCTAAATCGTTGCATTCTGTTACTATTTACATTTTACATAGTCCCAACTTTGATGGAACTGGGCTATAAAACAAACAATCTGTGTGTGAGTTATTTTGCATCAATTGTTTAGCAATTACAACCTGAGGCTCAAACTTAAATAGACAATTGGCTGACAGTTTCATGGTCAGGGGAGGTCTGTTCCCTACAGAAGAGAGCCACCAGGAATAAAAGCAGGCACATTTTTTTTTCTTTTCCAGAATTCTGAAATTAAAGTCAGAATTCTGACTTTTTTGTCAGCCAGTTGTCTGTCTAATTTTGAGGCTTTTCTTTTCTGTGGCCCTAATCCTCTTCCCTAGTCCCCTCATTATTTCATTACAAATGAAATTATTCCTTGGACTCCCTAGCTGAGACTAGGAATTATCTCAAAATATCTTTTATTTGCTTAATATGTCATAAAATAAGGGAAATGAGGGGAAAAGCCTCAACTGACCACGAACCAGTAAATTCATTCATTACTTTTAAGCCTCTCAAAATGGGAAACCTTGTATAAACATGGCTGTAAATCCTAAACTGGTAATTCAGTACCTTTTGTTAAATTGAATTGTTAAAGCTGCAGTCTGCACTTTAGTCAGTAGATGGTTTGATTTAAAATCTACTGTGGTAGTATGCAGAGGGAAAATCACTCAAAAAATGTCATTGTCCAAATACTTGTGGGCCTGACTGTAAGTTCTCCTCTTGGGCAGTATTATGTTGAAGTTTTATAAAGGTTGATGATAGGTAGTCTTACACAATAGCATAATGTTCATTTAATGCACCAAAATCAATAAAAGCCTGACAGCTCAGCCTGATTCAATCCCAAATGTACTTTTCTCTTTCTTCCTGTGTTGCATTTTCATGGTTCAGACATCAATTGTGTCGAATCCCCAGAGACAGTTGTGCGTCTCTCCTTTTCTGAGCTGGCAACAGTTTTTTGACTTAAAAAAGACAAAGGAGAAAAGAAAGAGTCCACTAAAGGTTTAAAAATTTTCCCTTTATACATTTTGACTTTAACAAGCACACCTCAGTAGAGGTTCCAAAGCCATATTAACCTCTGCTATTCACAGCCTTTTAAATCAGCCGTCGATTAGATATTAAATATTTATTCCTCAAAATAAAAATCGAAAGCCTTGCTTTCATCTGCTAAAATGTCAAACAAGAGCTGAAATGAGCAACAAAGGTTTGATTGAAATTAAATTTAAAGTAGATCTTTATGATCCCAAGTAGGTACATTGTACTTGGCTGATGCTCTGACATTTGAACTACTGCCAAACACATCAAACCTACTGAATGAAAAGATGTCAGTTGTTTTCCTGCTTTCACTAACCTGCAAAACATCGTCCTAATATGTAACTGGACCCTCTTTGAGAATCAAACCTTTAGACCAATTTTCACTTTGACCTAAATTTTGAAATGTCAAAATCTGTCCACAAAACGAAAAATAAGTGGCATTTTTCATCCTCCATGAACATGATTTTCTTTTTTGTAGTACTGCCCTGGCAAGAGTCTGGGAACAGCAAAGCTCTCTATCAATTTTTCACCCATAAAAGCAATTTTATTTTGAACCATGGCCCAAAGCTTCACCAGAAAAGGCAGATTGCCTGTGATCCAAAAATGCACTAAGCCATTTTACATTAAAAGCATTGAGAAAATATATTTCAAAAGGCCTGATTATTTTTAAAAAGTGCAGTACTGTGCAAAAGTTTTTAGTCACCCTTCAGTTCTTTGTATTTTGCAAGGAAAAAGAGAAACAGATTTACTGAAACATCTCCAAATATACATAATATTATAGTATATAAGACAAAAACAGAGTTTTCGGTGAGCTTGAACCCACCTTTATTTTTCAACACAACTTGAACTCTCTCTTTTATTTTTATGTTTGAATAATGCATATGTCACTTTTAACTAAAAAAGATCAGATATAAAGACTGGAATGAAAAAGAACCTACCTCCAAAAAGCCTGTAAAGAGCATTTTACAAAAAACTACAAGAACGTCTGGCTCATTGAAAGCATAATGCAAATAAATTATGGGTGACTCAAGACTTTTGTGCAATACTGCATGGCAAGAAAGGGTAAAACAGCTTAAACAAGAAAGAAAGAAAGAAACCCTCTAATTTATGTCCATTTACACTGTAGTTTATGAGGTAAAGATTTCCATATTAACACTGTGGCTAGAGAGGGAGCAGCATTAGCAACAGTGCAGTGAAAGTGGAATGCTTGTGCAACATATTTGGCCCCGCCACAATACAGCAGGGAAGTGATTATCACAGTTCAAGGTTGTGTTGAAATAGCACAGATGGATTGAATTTCATATTTCTAGAGAGTGATGTGATGTCTGATGACACCGGGGAGGAGAAAAGGAGGTGGTGGGACATGGAAGACAAGTGAACTGAGGCAAGTGTGTCGGAGGTGATACACCCAAATGGGGAGTGTAAAGACGGGGTAATTGCAGGATAGGATGTGAGAAAAAATTTAATTTAATTAAATACATTTTGTAAAATTTCCATCTGACATTATTACATAAGAACAATTAAAAATGTTACATTTTAATGTTACATCTAGTCAAATAAAGTAGACGATTTAAATGAATCTGATCAAATGAAATTCACTTGATTGGTATACATTCAATTTATACCAAGCGTCCTTGGTGATTAATTATTTCACTTGCACTCTACTCAAAATTATTGCTTCATGCTTCTTGAAGGTAAAGAATCCTTTTTTGAGTGCATAAGAAATAGATTAAAGTTATATGAGAATCTCTTCTTTTCATTATTAATTTTATACATCCCACTAAAACTCTGCCAGGGCTCAAGCATAGGGACTGATTTCTGTCATAATTTACATTAGCATTTTGATGATACTATAACATAAAAGATGAATTAAGGTTTTTCTGAAAGAAAACACAACTCCAACTCTATTCTTTTAAGGACCACTGAAGTACATATAGTACATCTTACTAAATCTCTTAACTTGCCCTCTTTTTTTCGCTTTTTTAATGACATTACTTTGTTTTTTATACAAGAATTTGTAGTTTAAAAAAAAAAAAAGAACATGTAGCCGCTGGTTTGCAGTTTTTCACAGGCATGGATATGTGTTCAGTGTGTTTGGTGACACTTGTGCCCCTGAAATCTATTAAAACCCAATACGTGGGTTTTCAATTTTTATTTCTGAGAAACAAGCTAGATACTTTTTCCTTCTTTTCACCTGAAAGGGATGGTATGTTGTGTCTTTGCCTTGCTGCTTTAATCATTTCGACTTGGGTTCTTACTCTTCATTCGCCCTGTCCTTGTGATGTGATGAAAAGCCCAAGGGAGGGAAGCAGACATAGTCTAGTGAACCTCGCTTTGATCAAACTCCCGGCTCAAAAGCTTGATACACTCATTAAATGGCCAATGATTTCTTGTTTAGACCAGCATTTAGCCAATGGCGTTTCCAGATGTTTTCTGGGTGTGACACAGAGCGAGTAAGGCAATGTGACCCCGGGGGAACCTGTAAATCCAAGCGAACGATGATTACATGAATTGCAGAATGTGAATTGACCGTGTAGGCTGTCGCCTTCCTTACACAAAGTTCCACTCATGTAGAAATTATCAAAGCTGAATTTTCCTGTGGCCGTGTATTTATATGGTGAATCGTAGCTTTGTTGATGAAGTTTTATCATGTGGAAAGATCACGATATCACATCTGTGTGAACTGACCAGGAGCTTTTCACTAAAACTGACTTAACAAGGAAAGAGAAACATTTCCAAGACTTTTGAAGTGGTGCAGGAGGGCAAGGAGACAACGATGATATAAAAAATCCTATTAAGTTGAATGTGATAAGATATTGAGAAAGTGACAAAGTCTGGAAGAAGAAGTAAAATATTCAAAGGGGGATTTGAAAGGCCTTTGATGATACAGTCTACACAAGCCAAACAGTAATTATCTTGGATAGGACATATGAATATACTGTATCTCTGTTTTAAATGGAAGTGATGAAAGAGATACGAGACACTATGAATGTGCCTGAGTAAAACAAATTGATGACATGCTGAAACAATGACAGTGTCATCGGGGGATAACCCAGTGTTTTTACTGTGGAGAAAGCCTGATGTGAATCTTTCATTGCAAACCTGGAAAACTGTGCCAGCAAGAGAAGTATAACCATCACTATTGGATTCACGCTGTTAATTTTAATGTGAGACAATGCTATTGTTGAACTTGGGGTGGGGAAGATGGACGTGACCAAAGTTGCCTCCTGATGCCTCAACCTTAGCTTTATGGTTCTTGACATGTTGGTTTCTGGAGCCAGAACTGACCTTAGTTAGATGATATGGTGGAGTATTATTGCACAAGAACATTTACTGATCAGTGCTAAATAAGGCCTTAGTCACAGAGCTAGAAACTAGTCAGCAAACACCTGGTACCCAGTACTTGGGGGAAAAAAAGTGTATTCCCTGACTAGTTGCGATTTGTTACTGGAGATTGCTGGCAGTCACTGTACTCAGGCCTAGAGACTGGTCAGTGACTGGTGTGATGAACTATTATAAAAGAGAAAATTTCCAAATGCACAGTTCTTTTAATGTGGGAAATCACCTATAGAAACCAAAACTGTTTGTTTGTTTTTTGCAGTCATTCTATTCACTCTTGCACTATAACTCTTTCGAAGCTTGGTTGCTGAAGGTGACCATTCAAGGATTTGCAATTTTTCTGTTGGTTTCATTTTCCAGTTTCAGAGGCTGACACTTAGCTTCTGGTCAAGACAAGGCACGAAACTGCACTTCAAATGTATTCCGGTTGTTTTCACAAGTGATGACGGCACATGAGACATGTGGGCTTATGCAAGACAATGTAACGGACAAGGGAGCAAAGCCTGAAGTTAAAGTTCTAGACTAACTGGTCTTTCTGTCTTGCACCCCATGGTCATGAACTGTGCCATTATGAAAATGATGAGATATTGCATATTTAAAAAAAAAATAGGGATTAAAATATTAGCAAATATTGCATCCTATTTGTCCTGGTGGTTGTTATTTAGGTAAGCCTCCATCACAGGGTAATATTGACCACAGAAAAAAACTACTGATCAGGATGCCTCCTGGCATTTCTGTCATGCCCTACAGTGAGAAGACTCACTGCAGCATATCCAAAATACACTACAGGGATTTCTGATCCGATCTGGCTTAGGGACAAATAGGATCCCTCAACAAGATCTGGAAAATGTCGTTACAGACCAGAGCTTTCTTTCCTAGCCACCTGGAAAAATTAACCATTAATATGAGTGTAGTCAGTGTCCTAGAGCAAGCATTAAGAAAATTCTAAGCTAATATTACTATATGGCGTATTTTTAGTCAATTTTTTGGAAAGCCTAATGTAAAAAGTGTTATATAGAAGGTCCCATTAGCACATGTGTAATCTCCCAGCCTCCTCATTCATCACTGTGGCATTTGGACTGAACCCATCTGAGTGACGGTTGCTCATTATCCCAGTATGCAACATGCCATTTAAAGATAAGAGACAATTATGCAGCATGAACAACAGGTTATTGACAATCTTCCTACCAGTTGACTGCTGTTTTTGTCTAATCACTGCTCCTTTTGACCTGCTATTAATATCTCATCACCTGCTAAATGATATGTTTACATTAATTAACGGCATTATTAATACCAGGAAAGTACCACAGCAGGTAGATTTGTTGTCAGCTTCGGTGTTATCTTAGTGTTGTCTCCTTCTCATGACAGGCCCAGATGGCGAGGTCTGTTAAAGACAGCATTGCTTTTCACTATTTATCTCACCCTCACTAAGCCTGGGGAGTGCTGCTGTCTCTCTCAAACCCTCACAGCACAAAGTCTTCACTTCACACCTTTTGTGAGACAAGCCATTCTCAGCGCCTTTGGCTAAAGGAACTGTTCATTTCAGAGGAGTGAGACTGCATGGCGAGAGAGCTCACAACCTGGTTGACACATTTCTCTGCGGGTGTAATTGTATTTCCCGTTTCCCCTTTGTTTCATTTCGGAATAACGCCAAACCTCTTCCAATTAAACTGAAAGCGCTTTCGCCCTCTCTCCTCTCTTTCTAGTTTTCCACACACCCTTTACCTCTTCTGTTGGCTCAAGCTGGTCAGTAGTGCGTGGACAAGAGGGATCCAGACAAATTCCGTTACAGCTCCGTGGATTCAAAAGCCGCCTGTACTCAGAATTTTTTCCAAGGCGTTGTTGTGTGTTAATAAAGTATTTGTCTCCAAATTCTGCTCTATAATACCCACAAATCCCAACACACATAAAAGAAAAGCATATTTTGTGGTTTGTCTTTTTTCAAAACATTTCCCAGATACTTGTGATTGCAGCCTCTACACGGCCCCTACCTGAATCAGATTCAGTGTATAGGATGCACAATTAATTGTTATTCTGTTGATTTTCTGATAGCAATATGTTCCTTCAGGGTTTGGGAGCTGAGTGAGCAAACATTAGATTAAATTTTAATGAGTTTCTCAAGATTTAATATTTGAATGGAATGAATGCATTGTCCATATGGGCAGTCTTCCATAGATTTTAGCTCTACACAGCTTTCCAGTACTTAAATACATGTGTGCAGCAAATGGTCAGAGAAGGATCATCTTCCTTTGGAAAATATAATTGATTATATTGAAATATCAGTAATTAAGTCTGCTACATACTTGCAGCATATAACAATGCAACCATTAATCAACATCATCCCAAATAACTATTATGCTTCATATATCTGTTACAACAGTTATTTACAGATTGGCAAGAAGTTTAATTGGCTACTTCTACTTGAAGTGGCTATATTTACATCATATTGCATATTACAACTCTCAATTTTCAGATATACTCTGAGGAATTGTATAAAGCAACAGTCTCTCTCACTTGGTATGTTAACGTTCAGAAAAGTCATACAAACTCATAAAAAGCACAGCAATGCCACCATCACTAGTGGCTTTGTAAGGAAAAAACATAACAGTTACACTATTACACTACAACACCATGGTTGTTATTTTTAGAGAGCTCCCTGAAAGGTCTCTCCTGACCACTTGCATGAGCACTCTGATTTCACCACAGACCTCAAACTTGAGCACTAAGCACAAACATCACTTTCTGTGTCAAACTGACCCAGCTTTCTCTTCGAGGATCATCTCTGCTGATGAGAGCTGGATCTCAGGCTTTATCTTCAAGCGAGAGCTTTTAGAGTCGCAAAGGTTTATACAGGAGGAGAATGCCTGCTGTTTTTTAAACTTTCAAGGGCTTTTGTGCTTTGAATTCATCCCAAATGTGAGACTATCAATGCGGAGTTCTACTCTAATGTCTTTTTGGCACATCAAAACAGTCTTCAATCATCACTTGCCCCACTTGCCTAAACTGGCTCCTTGTGATGTCTTCCATTTTCCTAAAAACTGAAGTTAAATGTAACAGTCAGTATTTTGACACACTGAAAGAGATCTAGCATGCACTGCAAACATGCAAGTGTTCAGGTCAGACTGAGACCAACAGCTGTGCTGCAGGCAGTGAACATCACATTTCCGAAGTTAACAATGAAAAAAATGTAGGCTTAAGTCTTTTTTCCCCTCAGTGTAACTCCTAGTCTACAGAGATCTTTTGTCTTAGCATGATGCATCCATGTTCAGAATGTATAGTAAGTCCTTCCATTAATTCCTTCCAAGCAATAATATAAAATGCATTTATTTTTATTTGCAAAATGAAATCTTTATATAAAACTGTTACTGATACAATTGTGAGACAATTACAGTGTAAATATCCTGAAAAGTACTTGACAAATTTGGCTCTGAGATAGCGGCCCTGTGCCAGACCTTCAACTTTTTTCAGTGTTGCGTGCCATGAGGGGAGGTGATTCTGCATAGATCAACTGAGCACATAGGCATGCTGGACCAAGCTGCTTCTAATTAGTGAGCACAAAGACACCCGCCACCAGGGCACATCTATTCCAAGGAAGGTTTGGCAAGTGGAAGTCATGTTGAAAAGCATTGCATTACTAACAGTGTGCAGCTCTGGATAAGAACGGCCTGGAAATTACTGAGCAGAAGAGAATAAAGCATGAGGTTGCATTGCTGTCAAATGTTCTGCTGTGTTTATTCATGTATCAGCTGTGTGTTTATGTATATGAAAAATATATATGGGGGTGGTGACCACGATGCATCACTCTAAATTTTCTCAAGGCCACAATATGCTTCTACTACATTAGTACCTTAAAACAAGGTACATTAAATGCTTTTTATGCTACAGAGACATGGGTGCTGGCAGGACCTGGATTCAAGACAATAAGAATAAATCAATAATACAACTCCATGGGGGCAGGCAGGCTGCCACACATCTGCCATTAATGATTGACACATTATTGGAGATTAAGTATTGGAAATTCAGGAGCGGGACCACACCTCCGAACTCGCTCCTTCCTGTCGTCATCTATATAGGTTCCCCCAGTTCTACAAGCTGTACATTCTCGTTTATGTGCCCCATCCTCTCTCCCCTTTTCAGTTCTTTAACTTCTTCCCTTCTATTTAGTACACGGTACAAACAACAGATAAAGGGGATGATAACATATTACATCATCATAATTCAAGCCAAGATGGTACTGTTGCAGAAACACTTTAAACAAATAGATAAATGGCCATTATATGCTCCTACTCCTACATGAGTTATTGTGCATTCCGTAATCAAAGTAGAAGTAAAAGAGGAAGAAGTAGAACGAGAATAGTGCACTCTCAGTTACTAACATTATTACACAGTCATCCACTGGCAGGGATTTATGATGGATTTAGGGGATCCATGTTTAACTATAATTTATTCACAAGTTGTGGATATTGAATAGGAAATTGGTTTGTCTTAAATGAATCAGAACTGCAGTTACAGAACTGTACAAGGATGGCGTTCACACTGACTTTGTCAAGATGCCTTTAAAAAAAAAAACCTTTCACATCATTTTTCACTGCATAGGAAAGCCTCAATTCATACTTATTAGCCGAAACCAGTGACTAAGTCTATAAAGTTATCAGGAAAGTGTGTACTGAGGTCGGTGCTTGGGACGATTTATTCCATGGACTTCTAGAGCTCTGGAAGTGTTAAAACCACTGGTCTCGTTCTCTGGTAGCCATGCATGTTTAAGCCCACTGTGTTATCTTCACTTATAGACACGAAAGCTGGGTGTATTTGTAAAGTGACCATGGTTCAGGTAGTATGTTGACCAAGACATTGAAAACAACATCGCAGTCAGCTGAAATGATTAAGGCTAAATTGTTTTCAGACGTAAACAAATAGCTCAAGAATGGAAAATTTCCTAACTCACAACACACACAAAAAAACAGCAGTTTGCTTCACTTCAAAAGATCACAACCAAGTAAAAGTAAGAAATGATTCATAATTTTCACAATACTGTTTATTTACATCCAGTCCCTAGTTTTCTTTTTTATTTAACATATTGAGAGCCGTTTACATTGAGTGTTACTAACAGGCCTAACCAATGTTTCCTTGCAGTAAAACAGCATTCTATTTTTTTTCCATCTGGGAAGTCTTTGTGAGGTAGGTTACCACCCTGTTGGAACTACAAAAGAAAAAATATATATACTCATCATAATTGGAAGTAACTGCTACAATGTCATGCCCTTGAGAGACAGCAATGATTACTGCATGTGGCCCCCACATCATTGACAGGCGTTTGCTGACAATAGCAGGAACAAAGACCTTGCAGATGGCCAGAGTGGTCTTTTACTCTCCTTTTCCATTACCACATGGCAGCAGTCCAATCCCACAAGGCAGCATAAGGCCATCCAAAAAGGCAAGATTCTGTTTACAACGCAGGGATATGCAGCACAGGAGGATGTCTACAGTAGTTGTGGGAAGCAATTATAACCGATAGCTTGTGTGTGATTACATCTTGATGTTTTGTCAAAGTGCAGAAAACTGTGGGAGTGTATCATGGTGCTCCATTTGGTGCAATCACACAAGGAGCCAGACCTTCCACACAACAAAGCGATGCCTTTCAACAGAAAAAAGTAGCAAGGTCCCACAAAGACTGACACTCAGGCACTAAACTGGATTATGGATAATATGCTGTATTAGATGTGGTACATTTCTGAGTTGCAGTCATGTCACTGGGGTTTCACAGTATGCAGTGTGAGCCAGTATATTATAAATATTGACAGAGGCCACAAAGAGTGAAATAATCCTACTGACAGGGTGGCCTGGTTTGAGAGAGTACACATCTCAGAGGATTTAAAGATGCTGAACTCTTCTTGACTGTTAATGTACCAAATGACTTTTGAAAATTTAAGATGCTTCTGCCGGAAGAAATACAACTTTTCAATTTTTAAGTTAAACCTCAGGCAGTCTGCCCCACTCTCTTAATTGACTATCCAAGAGGCCCTTTATCCTGAACACACGAGTCCAGTTCACAAAATATTCATTGTATTACAAAGTGATATAAAACATTCATAAACAGTCCCCAACTGAACTTGGTGTCTTTGCCTGGAAAGGCTGCTGAGCAGTAGTTTATAATGCATACAGATGGATTTAGGTTCTTCTGTCTTTGAACTCTCCCAGCAAATCTCCCTGAGCATACTAATACAGCTCATTAACATATTTGGTTATGGGGAGCGCATAAAACATGGCAAGACAGCGATAGCTGTCAGTGCTCCCAGTGTCTAGGAGATTTAGTATGTCACTGGTATATGAGCAGGTATTACCTCCCAGTGAAAAGGGTTTCTGTTTCTGCCACTTTGTGACCGGAGGTTAAACAAAAACAACTAACCACAATGAGATAACGACCTCCTTATACTATCATCATTTATCAAAACAAACCCTGGAACCAAGGTATGAACTCTTCTGCTACATTCACACTTATGAAGCAGTCTTTGGAGACTTCAGCATGACCAGAATTATCGTGACCATATGCACTTAATTTGTTTTCACTCCCTTTAAAATGGTTGCTTTGAAGACTGAATGAGTGTGCAACTCAACTCGATTTCAGTTGTTTTCTGTTACAATTGAGTACCACTTTATGTGCATGTTATAACAATGCAGCCAAAAGTCCCGTGACATCATCTGTTTGCGACACAAACCCAACTCAACAATGAAGAACATCGAGGCAATGGTATACCTGCTGCTCAGTGTAAGGCTTTTTGTCAGATGGGGACCTTGGTGTTGCTTTTTGTGTAGCCATTTCCCTCGTTGTTGGGTTTCAAAAGCGGCAGTTTGCATGGCAGGAGATGATCTCATTGCTCTCATGACGCCACTGACTAGCCAATCGGTGGCATGTAGTCTTTTGACATCAGATTTTCAGATCACCCCAGATTGCTTGGAACCCCAGCCAGTGGTAGTACCTGTTGAATCTCAACAGATTCTGACTTTTTTTTCTCAGAATTCTGACTTTTCTCACAATCCTTTTCTCAGAACTCTGAATTTGTTTTCTTCTGAATTCTGATTTTTTTATCTCAGAATTCTTTTTCTCAGAATTCTGACTTTTTTCTCAGAATTCTGACTCTTTTCTCAGAATTCTTACTTTAATCTTAGGATTCTGACTTCTCAGAATCTTTTTCTCAGAATTCTGACTTTTTTCTCAGAATTCTGACTCTTTTCTCAGAATTCTGACTCTTTTCTCAGAATTCTTACTTTAATCTTAGGATTCTGACTTCTCAGAATCTTTTTCTCAGAATTCTGACTCTTTTCTCAGAATTCTTACTTTAATCTTAGGATTCTGACTTTTCTCAGAATCTTTTTCTCAGAATTCTTACTTTAATCTTAGGATTCTGACTTTTCTCAGAATCTTTTTCTCAGAATTCTGACAGGGTTCTTTTTTTTTCAGAATTCTTTTTTCTCCGAATTCTGACTTTTTTCTCAGAGTTCTAGAAAAGAAAAAAAAGACGTGCCCACTTTTCTTTTTTTTTTTGGCCCTAATCCTCTTTCGTACAAAAGCCTTTTAATTGCACATTCATGTATTTTGTTCACATAAGTAAAGAGTGATTGAATAGTCACAACGTGTCACTCATATAGGACTGACCATCAAAGTCATGATACATAAGTGAAATAAATGATCTATTGCGAAATAATTGACTATTTTTGTGTAGAAGCTCACAAAATTAATAATAATTGATATAATCTAAACAACAACCAATCTTGAGTTTGTCATTACACCCACGTCTGTTACATGGTTGGAAAGCAAAACATAATATCTGAATTCTAGCTACTGAAAGGACTGCAGTAGTGTACAGGGTTTCCAAGACACTGCAGTAGAACAAGCCTGAGCTTCGCTGATAAAGCAAACTGTCAGAAGGTACAGCACTCTGTTAAATACAGGCTGCAGTACCTTGTGTAGCCCCAGATAGGCCAAGACAAGCCCTCTACTCCTGTCTGAGGGCCTAGCTAACTCGGGCCAACATGGCACTACAGCAGCCAGAGAGCCTTAACTTCAGCTGCTGACACAAGCTGGAGAGCTGCCATTATGCCTCAGGGGGGAGAAATCCTCCCTCCCCCACTGATGGAGAGCTCCCTCAGAGAGGATGGAGGGGACATTAGCAAGTGTCAAGATGGAGAGCTGATCCAGGCACAGTGGCAAATGGAGTGAGAGGAAAGTGATTCAGGCAGACATGTGATGATGTGCCTGGCAAAATGTCTCTTTCTTTGAAATTGATATAAAGACCTCTGTCAAAGTTGCTAGTGTCACTTTCTTTGGTCAAAGATCAGTCTGGCTAAATGTGGTAGATATGAATGCCTCTAATGTCATATCCAATCTATGCCAGGGGAGTTCTCTGATTTGTTCTAAACCAATAAACATCAATAACAGAAACTGGTATAAACGCAAGCTGGGTTTATTTGATGCTAAGTGCATTAATTCTGTATTCTGGGCTGAACACCAGTCAAACCATTACAGCTGAATAAGTCGGTTTAGATATTACTCTGTACCTCCTCCTCAGAAATATACCAGTACCGAGTGCACAGTCAAGGCTTTGTCATCCTTCTCGGATGTGCATTAACGTAATTAAAATAACTGAAGTAGTGAGCTCACCAGACCCATTATTTCCTGAGTCAGGGAGCTGCCTTCAATCTCAACAATGGAATTCTCTTGAATATGGAAATAAATCTATTTCTTGTCTAATTAATAACCGCAAATATGAGCATGTTTCATAGGCTATGTCTAATATTCATCAGGTAGATGGATAGAAATATCTGCATTTAGACTTTCTGATCATTATGCTTTCAATAGTGAGAGTAAATTAGTTGATACAAAAGTATCTTTATCAGCTAGATTATGTTGGAATATTTTTCACTACAGCCAGCACCAAATGGCTGTAGTGTAAATGAACATTTTCCCTTGAATATTTCCTGACTTTCACACAAGAAAGTCAGGGAATGTTAGTAGTTTAGAGTAACCATGGTTCGGCTCAACCAGTCTGCAACATTTTCTAGTGATAAATGCAAACACCCCAACATTACATCCATGAGTTATTACTACACGTCTTATCCCAAGAAGATGACCATTATCCTGCTGCAACAGCCTCCACTTTGTTTATCAGTGAGGTTCAGCACCAATGTTGGATGATAAGGTCTGTTTCCCAGGCAGCCTTTCAGTTCATCCCCAAAGGTCAAGCCTCTCTGATCAGCAGAGAAAAAAAAAGATTTCAGTGCAAACCTCACAGTGTTAATGTTAATGTTTTTTTCTTTATTTTCATGACTGTTTACATTGTCGATTCTCACTGAAGGCATCAAAACTATGAATGAACACCTATGGAATTGTGTAGTAAACAAAAAAGTGTGAAATAACTCAAAACATGTTTTATATTTTAGATCCTCTCCTTTGATTACTGCTTTGCACACTCTTGGCATTCTCTCGATGAGCTTCATGAGGTCCTCCAGACCTATTGAAATACCTGTTGATTTCTGAAGGGTGAAACAAGCCTTTTCATAAATCATAGGAGAAAATTTGTGCCATGTAAACAACTCGGCTCTATCCAAAAATGAAAAACGTATAAGGAATTCACTTCTACACTTCTTTTATTTTTTTAAGTACACAGATTGTCACAGTACGGCTGTGTGCAGGCAAGAGTAGGACCCAAACGCAAACTCACAGAGTCAAAAGGTAAACTCAAAAAACACAGCTTTATTGCTGGCGTGGAGTGGGACATGAAAAACAATACAAAATAAACTAAACTGGGAAAACTAAAGCACAAGGAGCCACAGGGAAAAATCACACAGCTATGATGGAGGACGCAACACTGACAAAGAGAAACATGGGGCTTAAATACACTGAGGGATAACGAGGGGGAATGAGCCACAGGAGGAGAGCACAGCTGAGAGTAATTAAGCAGGACGAGGCAAGGGAAGCAAAACTAGAAACATTAACATAGAACAGACTGTGAAAGTAAAACAGGAAACACACTGACGGAACTCAAGACATGTGGACTTAACAGACTGGGGGAGACAGAACATAGGGATCTGAAACATGGAACAGAAAGGCACAGTAGATCAACATGAACATAACAACGCCACAGGGGAAGAGTAAAACTGAACACGATGAACACAGAAACACCAGACCTCTTCACAATAAAACAGGAAACATAATGAGACGTAGACATGACAACCCAAACTTCACAATGTAAGACACAGACATGAAACACATGAAGAGCAGGGGAGATTTACCATAGTTGGAAACACGAGGGGGAAATAATAAGAACTAGAAACACTTAAGCATGATAACAAATGAACTTAGGAACCTGAAGGGCTTACATAAACTAAAACATCAAAATGAACTAAAACTCAAAACACTGGGTCATAAGACCCAGGATCGTGACACAGATTTGTACATTTGACCTTTTACTAAAGAAAATGATATTTGCCAGTGAAGGTGTTCAATTTGTGTAGTGATAATTGAAAAAGAATCTGAAAAACACACACCACTTTACACTGCTGTTATCTTTGCAGTAATAAAATAGTCGCTTACTTGGCATTCGAAGAGCAGATATTGTATGATTTGTATTTTAACACTGCTCATTTCAGCACCTTTCATTAAACTGAGTTGTCTAGAAGTCTTCATATTGCTGAGTTGTGATCATCTTACATCAAACACTTGTACAGCAGCAAGCTTTATTCACAATTCCACTGCCCTTGAAAATTCTATTATAGAAATCCATTTGGTGGACTGAAATGACTTATTCCCCGAAGCCTTTGAACCTCTGCAGAGCTGGTCAGCCTGCAGACGTGTGGCAGGTTCCCACTCAGACATAATGACAAGCGCGTGGTGCAAAGTGACAGGTCGACACCTCGCCTCCCTGTAGAGAGGTCACACGGAAGGTGGTGACACTTATCATCTCTTCAGATGTTGTCAAATGCCCGCCGTGGAAAGACATGCAATCAATACAGCTTGACAGATGATGGAAGTGTAAGGAGTGGGCTGAAAGACATGGTGGCTCTATGATAACCCGGGCTGAGGCCATGTTTTTAAGAAAGTGTGATGTCTTGTATCATTAACTCTCGGCACATCCGTTCAGTATAAAAATATAGCTTCAAATTACACATTTTCCATTCAAGTCTTTCCTTTGGGGTTTTTCTTTATTAGAGGGGCTGTGGTTTTAAAAGTCCTGAAGGTCTTTGGCTGATATTGCTGCTGTTAAATTTACAGGGTCGATGTCTGATCTGTGATTTTTTTTATTTGGCAAAACTACTAAAGGTTGATACTAACGAGGTCATGACCATCACTCTGAATATCCACAGTGCTTTCAGTTCAATAGGTTCAATTTACTCTGGTGCTTGACTCTAAAAGAAATGGTAGAAACAGAGATAAAACATCCAACCCGTTCTCATTCCTAGGCTCCGGATTAGGATGGTATCACCAGTGCCATCCTATCTTCTGTCTAAGTAAGCTTTTGTCATCCAACAAGATTGGTGAAATGTAGACAACAACACAAACAAGAAACACTTTGAGAGCACAAACCTCCACCTGGGGAGTATATCATTGTTTGCAGTAGTATTGTATTTTGTACATATTTGAGTAGTGGCAAAGGTGTGAATAGAAAGTTTCAAAAGTGTACCAAAAGTCAAAATTTCAAACAGGATACTGTGGTTTGGTTCCCATGTGAGACGTTTGTGTTTGTATTTAATTTGGCTTACTCTAGGTTAAGCACCAAAAAATGTATTTATAGAAAAAAGACTATGGTTTAGTTCAAAATAAAACTGTTAGCAGTCTTGTTGCTGGACTGACACAGCCAGCGGGTCAAGGCACCAACACTAAAGGAAACCCTGCATGTGTCTCTCCCCAGCAGTTTTGACAAAAGGGCAGTTTGACACCCCTGGAAAGAGAAAAGTCTCCAAAATCACACAGGTACATAACATAGAAAATAACTTTCACCTACTGCACAAAAGGCAAGCAAAATGGCTTGTACGGATGGGATTTCTTGGTGAAACAGTAACTTTAAAGTTGTCCTCCCTGATTGAAAGCCTGTTTCACTTTTCTTCACTCTTCTTAGATGTGGATACAAGTGGGGCTCATTTGATATAGAATCCAACTGTGACTGCAGTAAACTGAGAGATTAAACCAACAGGGTACAGCAAAAAAAGAGATTTCCAAGAGATGTTCGATGCAATGGAATATCAAGTATAATTTTACAGTTATCATCTCCCACAGGCTATAACAACATTTATTGTAAAACCCTTTTCAAATGCTGTGTTTCATCTATAGTGAGCTGGATTGTCTTGGATTGTGAAGCAATGAAACACAGAAATGACTTTTTTGTTTAAAATGAACACCTCTGTTGGATTTCACTCCTAGGTTCTCTCCTTCTCCACTTGTTTCCTGTAATCATTTTTCCTGTCACTTCTTAAGAAAAAATATAAAAGACTCCTAAAGAACAATAAAAAGTCCCAGATTCAGGTCTACCCAGAGGGACCCTATATTGTGGAATTAAAGCTGTAATTAAAATACCCATGACCTTACGCTTACACTTGAAGACAAAATATGCAGTCCATGACACATTTTATTTTTTATTGATCGTTTTTTTTTATCGTTTTCTTCTTTTTTACTACCCACTGAAAGGGTCATGATGACGTGCACATTGGAAAATGACCCTAAAAGGTGCCCAGTGTGATACAATAAGAAGCCTAAGAGTTGGGATATTAATAGGCTGAGCAGACATAACATGTAATGAATGATGCTATAAAATGCAATATGCAATATGTTTCCCAAGTAAACATGTCAAATCCAGAAAAAATATTTGACTGCAGTCTGGTGGCACAGATTTGATTCCAGGAACCAATCTTGCTACCGACTTCCTAATGTCACTTTAATATTAGTCAGAGGGAAAATGGCAAAGGAAGCAATGAGTCATGGGTGATATTTCTCTTGGGGAGTCTTACACATGGTAAACATGGTTATGAAGGCCTGACAGCCACTCACATAAACAACCATATTAGTCTACAACGTTAAACTGTACTCCTAACTGCCAACTGACAGGTGGATGTCAAAGCACATGGAGTGTGTTGTTATTGAATGGAGTTGGAAGACATCACTACAGTGATCCTGAATCTGTGCACCTCCCCATGTGCAGCTGTCCAGATGCTGGCCTGTAAACAGCCACGAAGACTGAAGATTAATGTATGGTCTGACACACAGAAATTAATCAGGGGCAGCAGCACAGTGATCACAATATCTGTTTCCAATCATAAAGTGTTTTCCTGCCATAACTGAAGATGGAAAGTATTTGGTGACCTCACTCCAGTCGGCAGGGAAAGAACGTAACACTGAGCTTAATTTTTGTTTGTCTTTCCTTTTTATCCCCATTTCACCAGTTTTATTTCTGTGATTTATAGCTTACTTTAGGTTTAATTTTGTTTTATTATTTTTTGACTGCACTCTGTGTTAAAAGATCAAAAGACAGTGAGATTATTACTATACTGCAAGATAACCTATCAATGAAACCTGGGCCCTGAAGCTGGTTTTCTCTGATTGCCAAGTTATAATCCAGCTCTAAGGAAACAACAGTTTCCTGCACTGGAGAGACCACTTGTTGTCATTTTGACATTTTAAAACACTCTGTGGTCTGTGTAGTGAAACGCACATATGCTTATCCCTTAGCTGGATATTAATAAAATAAATACACAGATGTACGTCTTGATGGATGCATTGATGGATTAGTGGATGGTAATAATGATTATGCAGGAAAAATAAACTGAATAAGTTCTTCTGGAACTTATGGAAAAATAATGAGCTGTAATCTTCACAGTGAGGAAGAAACTGAAAATCCTTCTTTTATCTTTAAGACAACATCAAGGTAATGTAACATGAGATAAAATGTTGAAAAAAAATTGATATAAGAATATATGTTTTAATGAATCCTTAATCATCTGTAAAATAAAACATGAAAAACGGCTAAATAAAATGAATACAGTCAAATATATGCTCAGTGTAAGAGTTCTTAGACTACTGCACCACGCTGTGTTGACATTATGTTGTTAGCTCACTCCTACAACTGTTCCTCTTTCCCACCTCCATGCTTCCAGCTGTTACCCAATGTAAGGCTGCTGATGCGTGGTGTAGTAAACACCATCAAAAATAAAATTAATGGATGAACCAACTTTTTTGAGGCAGGATCACACCCGTCTTAGTGTATCGCTGTTTAGAACACTGCTATTTAAGTTAAGTTCATTCCAAATTCCTCATTATTGACCTCAGACTTAAACAGAGAGCAAACATGAAATTCAACTTTAATGTTAACGGCCATCACTGGTGATGAGATTTAGGTCTGTGGAATCAAAGAATCAAAGACCAAACAATAGTTTTCAGTGGAGGAGTTTGCGCCAGGTCTCCAAGGCTGAAGGTACTGCATCAGGTCAGGAGCATGCATGTTGTTTGTTCGTGGCGTGGTGCCATGTGAATTTGTGAATTATATCTCATAATAATCAGAAAGCTAGAGAAAAGCAAATGAATAAGCATTTTCAGAGAAAAGCAAACCTTTGGAAGCACATCCTTTATCCAACCCAAAGAGTGTCATTAGACATCAGCTGGATTTAAGTAGCAACTGATGTTATAAACATGCCGAAAATATCCCTTAGACCCAATGTGCCCACTACATACATGCACCTGGAGTCCTGATGCATGTATGCAGTGGACAGCAATGTTAACATAATTCAGGAAAATATTCGATTATGTTTTTTTATGGCTTAAAATGCATAAAAAATCTATAGAAAACAACAGTGCTGGCACAAGTATATGTAATATTTAGAGATCTAATGCTCACTATCGGCTGTTCTTCTTTGGCCTCTATAGTTTGTTTATATATTTAACTTTTTTTACAACGTAATTTTTATATAGAGTTAATTTATCTCTGAAGATGAGCAGATACGTTTGGGAGTTTTATCCCCTGAACATGTGTTTCTTTTCATTCACTTTGATATTAGACTACATTTGAGAAGCATAGCTGCACCCAGATTCATTATTAGTCCATGGAACATAAAAATATTGACTTTTGAGATCCATGGCCCAACAATACTGAGATTGGTACTGAGGTTGGATTGGAGTTTTGCTCAGTGGCATTGGCCTTCCTTTATTATTTTTTCTTATGCTGCTCCATTTCGCCCAGTGTTCCAGGCAGGAAACCAATGGTTTACTCCTCTTTTACTATTCCTTTTCCCCTTACATAAATCCTTTTGTCATTCTCCACAGTTGGTGCAAGGCTTAATGTTAACACCCTGAAACTAGCAATGATTGCATCAGCTGAGACTTGTAACATTTACAAGAGATGAGAAAAGCCATGATACTTAATACACTGGAGAAAAAAACACAACGTGAACAATGGTTGGATAAGCTGATTAACAAACCGAGTAGCGCGGGCTTCTTTATCACCAATATGATTACTGCCAACAGGTTTCTATACAGAGCAGCCGTGACCTTGTATTAACGAATTTCAGCCTGCTTACAATTATCATCTTACAGAGGCCATATTTAAGGCACCACTGATTGTGCCGAGGCACTAAGTGCAGATTTAAAGGGAAACTATTTCATTCAGTCTTTGAGAACACTTATTAGTTAACTAGGAGAGCAGTAGCGCTGTGAGTCAGCCTTATTTTCCTTCTCCGTGCCTGTGAAATGGAATCAAACTGGGGTGAGATAATGCTTGAGTTGGCAGTCAGGCACTGTGCCCACATCCTTTATCCAGGAAGTCGGCTCCAACAAGAGCAGTGCACTCCTGCCACCTGCTGGGCTGATGTGAATGTGCAGCTCACAGAACAGACACATGGCAGACTGACAGGTCCTGACCACTTGGCTGTGCTCAAAATGTTAGAAAAGGTCAGGACATTCTCTTGGCTCGGCTGTCAGATTTGCTGCAGTTACTCTCCAAAGGATTTCTCTCTCTCTTTCTCTCTCTCACACACACACACACGCACGCACACACAACACACACAAATCCACCTGCTTTGATCAACCACTACGTTGTACAGCCAAAGGTTAAATGCCTTTCTCAAGGGGACATTGGCAATATTTCTTGTATACTGTTGTGACTGATCCCACTGCAGTTCAGTGAATACAAACAGCAAGTCTATTTTCTACCTCTATGGCTCCTTACACAGATCATTACTGCTCCTGCACATTTAACATGTAAGACAGTGTATGGCATTTTTCTTCATTACAAATTCAGTGGCTCATGAATTAGCATTTTCATAAAGCAGTTATTCTTGGCCATTTAGCAATACTGAAACTAGACAATGAGTGCTAAGCAGTTTGAAACTGAAGAAATTAATTGGAATGGAAGTTACTGGCAACTATTTCAGGCACATCATGTAAAGTAACATGAGGGACAGGAAGTAGTACCGTCCAAAAAGAGTATTTTTCTGTTAAAATTGACATTAAAAATCTATGAATCTTAATTATGTTGAATGGCTGGCAGTCAACAAATGAAACAGTAATTAACAAAGGCAGAAGGTTCTGGCAACCCAATGAGGCTGCCAGCTAGGATTTGTATTTAGCCTATCATCTTGTTTAGTACATGCCCAACATCAGGGGATGAATCTAGATTACAACATGTTGTAATTTGTATTGCTGAATGTTGTGCCAGCAGACCCAATGTTTTCATTTAACAGTTAATGTTTAATACCCCCAGTAATAAAATATAGCACAACTGATGTCAAATTTACATGACTGAAGGCATAAAATCCTGATCTGAGAGAGTTGTTCTTCATTATCAGTATGGAATAACATGTAAATTCTGCAGGTTAGTATTTGATTATAAGATGAGATGCTTTCTGTGTCACAAGTTGCTGTTATCATTTCATTGTTGAACTTGATTTTTTCATTGCCTATGATCATCAAATTATAGTAACTACTCAAGACAACATCTTGTTCTTGTTCAATGTCACAGTCACACAGTCATACTGTGCTTTCTGTATCATGTTGGAAGAGATGTGTGAAGAAGAAGTGTTGTTTGACACAATCACTTCTGAGAATCTGAGCATCATGACTTAAACATTAATGATAAAACTGGGCATCACTTAAAGTGTGTGCTGCATTAAAACCAACCAAACAGCACCTTTTGGCTCTTTTTTTTCTTTCCTCTATAAATGACTTTTAAGTTGACTCACCCTGGATGTTAAATGTCAGATCAACAGACCTAAAACAATTATTATGCAGAGGGTTCCTCACTGCCAAAGATTGCCAGAGTACTTGTTTTCTATATGAAAACTTGGACAAATGAAAAAGAAGAAAGAATAAGTGGAAAGAAATGTGCAGAATCCCAGTGAGCAGCTTAGACATCAGTCTGATGTTTGTTATACAGCAAAGAAATTCTAAATTCATTTTAAGCACCGGGTGATCAGAAGAGGGCGCTGTTTCCTTTCTTCATACAGAACCTAAATTTGGAAGAGTTCCTGAGGAAAGATGAAATACGTGTTGTCTATTTAAGTATTGAAAATGATGAAAACTTTACAGTAAATGATTCAAAAAGTCAAAAATGACCCCAAAGATATTCAGTTAGTTTTTACCTGAAATGAAAAAAATAATCAAACACTCACATTTAATCGCTTAATACTTTAAAATAATTAATTTCAATTCATTTTAAATACTCTTTAATACTTTTGTGAGTGTAAAATGTGAACACTACAGTCAGACTATCTTTAAGCAACAAGAATGGAATCTAGCCTCAGTTGGACTCACTCCTTGCTCTCACACTATACACACAGCAGAGAGGTCACACATGGGAGTCTGGTCTCATTCTGTAGTTGAGACAGTTATTTCCTCCTGTCATTCTCCCGGGAGCAGCAAGGTCTGAAGCGCTGTGGGAGTGCTCTACAGTGCTGGGGGCACATCAGCGGGGTTTGAGGCTGGCTCCAGCAGCCCCCCAGGGGAACAGCTTGATTAATTGAGCTGGCAGATTTATGATGGGCCTAGCAGCTACTCGAGGTGTGTGTGCTCTTGTGTGGGTGTGTACATGTGAGTGTGTGTGTAAATTACCATGTATGTTTGAGCTGTATGTATCCGTTATCCGTGCACAATGCCGGTGTGTATGCACAATTACTGCCTGTGTTTAGACATGTCTGT
Organism: Maylandia zebra; assembly: GCF_041146795.1. Lineage (NCBI taxonomy): Eukaryota > Metazoa > Chordata > Actinopteri > Cichliformes > Cichlidae > Maylandia > Maylandia zebra. The sequence continues at coordinate 18,345,825 of NC_135168.1, read as the reverse complement.
GTGTTTTCAGAGCTATTTGTGTATTTGTGTATGTGTGCACGTGTGCGTTGGTCTTTACAAGCCTGATTGTGTGTTTCTGTCTCTCTAAATGAGAGACATGAGTGTCTCTGTTTACACATTTGTCTCTGTTCATTTATATCAGTTCCTGTGTCTGTATGTGTGTGTGCCAGGGTGTGTGTCTGTCTACGTAAGTGTTTGGAAAGAAGCTCTCTCCCTCGACATAATTACAGCTTCCAGGCCTCGGACCGGCATGGGGTAGCCTGGATGTCAGGACTGGCCAGACCCTCAGCATTCCCACCGGGGTGAGTCTGGGGTCTCCCGTCCAGTCAAAACTCTGCAAAGCCGCCCTAAGGATTGATGTGCAGTAAGTTGGATAGTCTGCAGCCAAAACATCATCAGGACCTCTCTTTGACTTCACATTCTTCACATGGCAGACAGTAGGTCGGGTTTTTTTTTTTGTTGTTTTTGTCAAACAAACTTGAGTTAAAAACTTTATAAAAGCAAAGTCTGATGCACCAAGCAGAATATTTATGTGATATTAATTTCAAAAGACTACATTTTATCATCTATCTATAGGTTACTCTATTTTTTAACATATTGAAATTTGTTTATTAAAAATAGACTTTTTCATAAAAATTATAATATTATGTAGTCCAATATAAAGCCACAATCTTCTCAAAGATCAGCATTTTATTAATGCAGAAAAAACGTTGGACAGCTTTAAGACAGACATACGACTCAGATGTTATTAGTCCAATGAATGCTTGTTATTACTTGTTATTAGTGCCATACATCCACCTACAAGCTGAGTAAAACAACAAAACAAACAAACATATCTTAAGAGGAATAAATGGAAACAAATTGGAAACAATAGCATTTTATGTTTTGAGTATTTTCTATGTTTCATTGTTTTTAAAACATTTTTAAATATGAATTTAAGAGCCCTGTGCTTTTGTTTTGCCACTTTGCCATCATTAAATAGATTTACCTACTCTGTAAATGGAGGAGGTTGAGGTACTGTGCAGTGGAGTTATTGCACAAACACACACCTCCACACACACAAATAAGCAGAGCCCCTGGAGAAATTCCTCAAATTTTTACTGGGTTTTTTTTGAGTGATAACTACTACTAGAGAGTGCAGATGAACTGTGCAGTGCACACAAGAATGTTATACTCTGCAGCTTAAACATTAACTTAATTACAGAACCTGAGGTCTGGAATCTAAAACTTCTGTTTTGCATGCTCTTACTGTCTGTATAAAACATAATTATCTCAGCTATGTCTGCAATGCTGCTGATACAAAAAAGGGATCACTATTGCAAAAACGGTAATTAGATTACCGTTACTTTCCCGTAGGAACGCTGCGTTACTGTGTTACTAAAACCGTGATTTTTTTGCGGGAATGTCTCATGACAATGACGTAAGTGAGTGCAACGTTCATGACAACAGCTGTGTGCAGATCAACAGTGGATAATATATCGAGTGCGGGAGAGAGTATGAGCGTGCAGCGTTTAAAGCGTGGAAGTACTGACCTTACTTTGAGTTTGATTCCATAAAAAGTGACAAAAACATTAGTGTCCGTTGTGCGTGGGAAGAAAAATTATTTTTACAGCGAAAAAAAACCCTAAACAAGCACCGAGTGCGCAACGACGTAATGGGAAATTCACAGAGAAACTCGCGGATTCTTCCACTGACCACTGCGGCACACCTGCACCAGAGCACACCTCCGCCTACGCCACTCCTGCTTTACAGGTGAAAATAGAGCAACAGGACCGCTAGTCTTTGACTTTATTTATTTTCTGCTGTGTTTTACTTGCATCTATTTGAAAGAGTGAGTGTAAACACAACAAATATTTTATTTTATTTACTGGAATGTGCAGAAAATAGGTTTAAAATGTTAAACTAATTTCTTCAAGTGAGAGAATGGTGCATGTAATTTAATTTTTACTTGATGCATAAAGTTAAAAGATTAAAACTGATAAAACAAGTTAAAAAAAAGAGACTTTTCCATTTGATTACATTTTGTATGATGGATTATGCAGAAAAAGTAGAATTGGGCTGAAAGATCTATCGCTTTATTACCTATTCAGGTTGTAAATCGTGTTTTTAAAAAGTAACTAAGTAACTAAGTAATTAATTACTTTTGAAAATAAGTAATCAGTAAAGTAACGGGATTACTTTTTTGGGGGACGTAATCAGTAATTAGTTACTGATTACTTTTTTCAAGTAACTTGACCAACACTGGTTAGGAATAAGCCCTATAAGGTCCCAGGGCTTTGAGACAATACCAAAATGAAACTAAAATGTACTTTAAGTTGTTTCAGACTGACCCAACACTGCCTCTTAACTATGTTTTCATAACATCAGCAACATTACATTTTTCATCAGCAATGAAAAGATTAATCACACTGTGAAACATGATAACTATTATGAGTTTATACAGAGTTGTATTTCATAAGAAGCACAACCATCCGTCAGCAAAAATATTGTGTTCTCTGCTAAAAACCAAACAAAAAAACGTAATTAGCTCTCCAGTCCAAGCAGTATCAGGGGTGTCAAACACAGCGACCCGGGGACAGAATCAGACTAGAAAATACTGCAGAGTTTTTATTGAATGTTCATAAGTTTTGCAGCTTATACCACAGTAATGAAGTAATATATAAACAACTGAATGACTGACACAGTCCTGTTTTTACTGTTTATGTTGTTTACAATGGATCCACCATAATCTTCTTGGATTTATATACTACAGCATCATTTCTTCATCATGTAGAAAAACTCCAGAATAATGTTGAAATTTCACTTCCTTTTCTTATATTAAGATATCTGAGGGATTCAGTGTTAGACTTGTTCACACTAACAGAAAGTAGAGTTTTGCCAGGAAATGAGTTTGACATTCCTGGTATACAGGACATAGTGTACCTACCATCTGATATGAGTAATTAGTTTTACGATGTAGCATTGTAAAGGTTTGGTAAGAATTAGGCACAGAAACACCTTGGGAACATTTTTGGGATTACCGTTGTAGGCAAATTAAGTTTGTGAAAAACCATCAACGCTGATCGATTAGACTGAAAATCAAAAAACAGTCCTCTGTTTTAAAGTCAACTGTTTTCATCCCACCACCCTGACCTCATCTCTGCACAGTCTTTGTGCAGAGATGAGGTCTCTTTTGACCCTCTTTTAAATACCACTGCCACTGGATGGTTTTGTCTCGTGGCCATTCTGCATGTCATTTTAAGGAATTTGATTGATGCCATCTCAGATGATCAGCAGAGATCACTTAATAATACAACATAATCTCTGAATCATAGAAACTCCTCGACAAATGATCTATGAGTTGGACCTGTGGAGCTCCAGGGTCTGGGCATAACACTGCTCACACTGAAAGCCAAGAGCAGGAATAATTTCATTCTGATATTCCAAAACATGCTCTTTTATACTCTTAACAATACTTTCTAAAAACTCGTTCATTAAGTAGAAAATTCATTGCCTTTACTTTTCTGTACTGCATGTGCAAACTCAGCTAGGACCAGCAGAGGCCAGTATGGTGACAGCAAACACAAGCCCAGGGTCACTTTGCACGTGCTCAGTGATACACGTGGTCAGCACTTGTATCACACATTGTATTGTACAGTAGGAGTAAACACTACTCCAACTGAGCTTCGGGGGGAAAGCAACATATTTTAGGACAATAGCTTCCTTTTAGGGAGTAAGTTACCATGTTTACTTTGTGAATTATGTTGGTATTTATCTGTCTCATTTGTTTGGAAATGAAGAAGGTACATGAAGAACCATGTCTAATTTGCTGTAATGAAATAAATATGCATCATCAGCTTCTGAGTAAAGTCTTCACTGACCCCTGTTGGCAAGGTTTTAACCATTCTGTTTGACACATGTGGAGAAATCTGGGATTGTAACAGCGAAAAGGCCCCTGTACCTTAGAGCATTGTTCTTTTCAGCCTTGACATCAAAGCGCAGCGCTTCGACAGGAGATGCGTTTTCCTTCCTTCAGCTGTGTTATCGTTTATGATCGATATCAAACAGACACTGTGCATAAATCAAACACGAGCTAGCCAAAACCTCTTTCAAGTTCCAACAATCTCCACCGTTCTAAAACAATACACAAACTGTGGCTGTCTGTCTGTTTGCCAAGAGCAAGGAAGTCAGGAAGTATTGGCCAAACATACCAGTTCTGTAAATAGATAGGGCTTAATGCCCGACACACACACACATACACATAATACAGACACAAAACACAACCAGCTGCACACACACACAGATGGAGTCACTTGTGTCCACATGCACAGGCAGGCAGCACATTTCCCCCCCAGAAAGACTCACACAAACACAAATGAGCTCGTTCCTGCACGCAAATGTGTGGCTATTCGCTCAGATTCACGCAGAAACTGAAAAAACATTTGAGGTAAACAAGTACACTTGACACACTGTCGCTGTGTTTATTGTCATTAAGTAAGTACACACTTACTCAATGACTCTGAAGAGCCCTCTAATGGTGCTTCAAATAAACTGCAAGCAAGAGGGAAGAAGCGGGGTATAGAGGAGGTTTATGAGGTGTCGGCAGTCTGCCTGTCAATATGCTTTTAGAGACAGAACTGTTATGGGATTGACATTGCAATTTGTAGACTTTTACAGGATTATATATTGTATTATATAGTTTTATATTCAAATACCATCAGATCTATTTTAAAAAAAAGGAAAACTAAAATAGAAGCTATTCCATTCACCACAAAATTTTCCTAACGTTATCAAATCCATAAATTATTAGGACACTTATTACTCTATGACCATATCTACTATAAGACTTCTCAACTGGCATGAAGAGGCAACAACGATGCCAATACATTATTTTCTACTAGAACATTAAAATAACATTTTGCTTAAAACTGTGAGTAATTACATGGCGTGGAAACAGAACTATTAATCAGCCATCATTAATGTTATCTATCCCGTCAAAGTTATCTGAGAACTTCATGTGAGATAGCAAGAGCCAGATTTGGCAGCAACAGCCTTCAAGTTTACTGTTTATCACAGTTAAGAAGGCCTTTGGGGGAAAATTTCTCAGATGACTTACAAAGCTTTGTCTGATTGTTTGTTAGCAGGACACATTAAAAAGTAATGGAAGGATTTGCAGTTTAAGAGATGTGGAGTTTGGCCCACCTTCTGGATTGGATCTGGAATTTAATCTGCTCCAACAGTTTACCATTGTAAGATAAAAATTGAATATTTCTGCTGCATTTCTTGAAAAATACATATCAAGCTGACATAAAAAAAAAAGATGCATTGAACTGTCTTAATGTCTCCTCAGCTTTGGCAAACATTCATTGTGTATGAAACCTTTTGAAGTTTAACAGTAAAAGTGGTTGCACAACTTTACACTGGTGGAAAATCATGTTTAAGGCACAACCATTGTTAAAAATGTCACAGTAGCTATCTGAAGCCTTTTAAGGCTTAGATTAGCTTCAGATAGTAGGCTATTTGAAGCTTTTGTGTAAATGAGTTAAAGTGGCGACCTGCCCAGAATGTGAAGGTGTGATGGACTCTAGCGGCCTATATTACAAAGTAAAACTTAATCGGAAGTGAGAGACTTGCATGCAAAATCATAAAAATTAAAAGTACATGTATATTTGGTAAAAGGAAAACAGTGATCCCCTGAAGCCTATAGATAATTTTTTTTAAATCAACTTAATCCAGACTACATCTCAAAGATTTCCCCACACTCTCTTTTGGGACACAATATGCCCTCGTCTGTCTTTTGTGTGCTCTTTCCTTGTATTGTAAACTCCCACTTTAGCAACCTACTGATAGAACGCTCCCAGGCTGTTCCCAGAAAAAAGGAAATAGCATTTCCTCAGGACATCTCTCCGGATCTTTTCGTGGACACGACAGTAGAGCAGATTGTTTTGTTTTACCGAGTTCTCGGAGATGACTGAAAATTGTCTGTTTTGTTTATCTCCACTTCCCCACTCTGTTTGGTCACAAAGCCCCTCGACACACTGCCCTCAAGCAACCGCCATCCCCTGCCGCTGGGACCGTTTGTTTGTTGAACTTCTATCTTTTGTTAATTGTAGATTTTGTTTTTCAGAAAGTGCTCAGAGGGGAAATTTGTTCAGTTTGTATGTACAAAAGTGCGTTTAAGAGAGTCGCCCCTTATCTCGAGTTCCCCCGAGGCCAGGAAGTGACTGGCTGAGAGGAAAAGCTAATGTAATCTAATAGACATCCAAAGAGTGCAGGAGGTTATGAATTCGTCAGAAGAGATGGGATCAGGATGAAGTGCAGTTTAACCCTTAAATGTATCGGGAGGGTAGACAAAATTAGCAACACGTCAAAACAAGTATTTGAGATGCAGGAAATTAAAAACAAATTCCTTTCATGTGCTCTTGCATCTTTTACACAGCACTCAATGCGTGGCATTTCAGTGCTCGCAAGCTTTTTACATCTGGTTTCTGCTGCAGGCCTTTATATGATCATGTAAATACCTTCTATGGTGCATTTAGGGGGTGTGACTAAAACACTCGACAGCTATAATACAATATAGTTAACAAATTCACATCCAGGTTTGTGTTTGACATACTGGGATTTCTCAATCCTTGTGTACCATTAGTCACACACGTACAATTATAAAGTAACCGCTGAGTTAATGTTATCTTATCTGGCATTATGATAAAAATCTGTTTTAGTAGATCTAAAGGAGGGCATCAAAAAGACTTTTATATAAATGTTGACACAGCTGAAATGAATACCAACTTTAACATAAAGGGTGGAATAATACAAAGAGTTATATTTTATCATTACTTTAAATTTAGCTGCCTGTAGCTGAATGAGAGGTTTTGTTCGCAACTTGAATCTAAATCTCAGTTGTTGTTTGCATAATTTCCAACATGCAATTAAACAGTGAAAATACCAGTTCACCAATCTCTAAGTGCAACAATTTGCATTCAGACCAAACAGCAACCTCTGGAGCAGAAAACGCCAATGCAGAAGAGCAAAAAGTGCAGTTCCTTAATTGCCACTTGAAGCTGCGTCCAAAGAGAGTCGTTTCCCTTCGACTCCTATGTCAAAATGCCCAACTTTACAGTATTAAAAAGCATATTTAAAGTAATTCCCCCCTCATAACAACTCTGAGTGGGGTGATTTTTTTCTTATAACTCATCCACCTGGATAAATTTACTTTTAGAGCTTTTTTGGGGATTACTAATAGGATTATTAATATTGTGTTAGGATTAGTAATGTTGCGGTTTGGTGGTTCAGATTAGCTCAGTGAAATTCTGCTTTTTTATTATTCCCCTCTGTCTGTGTGCTGCATCTGCATGGTTTATGAGTGCAGCTTACTGATAAAGCTTTCTGTTTAGCTAATAAATTAACTTTCTCTTTAAAAGGTGATAAAATAAGTCTCATTAATATCATAACTTTATGTGTGGCATTACATTTCTTCAGTATTTATTTCTAAATTTTACTGACAGTTAAAAGCTGTACCAAATGATTTCTACTGCAGCCCACCTGAGGAAAGATAAATGGACTGCAACCTAAACTATGACATCCTCTTTAGAAGTTTTAGAAGCCAAACAGAAGAGTCTTCAGGAAACTTTGCATTTTAGCAATAATCATAATCTATTGTCAGTTCCTTTTAATCCACTCCATCTGCATCTGCCTTTAAACTGCAATCCCTTGATAATCCCAAAATTTGCAACCTCATTGATCATCCAGTCATTGTTTTTCTCACTCAACCATCTTCTTCATTTTCTGTTTTTCTTGTCGAACCACTCACCTAATAACTAAATTCTGTTGTGTACATGTTCGTATTTAATACAAGCAGAAAATATTTCAGTCTGAAGCTGGAAATAATTTGTTAGAGGCCAAAGAGTTGCAAGAGCAAATTCCTCTGTTGCTGTGTCGCTTTTCAAAGAATAAAATGAGCACAGATTCACTGTAAGAAAGTCACAACAATATCACTGAAGTTCTCTGCCACTCTGCTTTTGCATTTCATGTGATTTCGTTATACTGCTATATCTGTTTTTAGCATCAGTTATACAGCACATATAGGTGGTAAAAAGAATCCATCACAGATATGAAAACAAAAGTAAATTGCTTCAAAAGAGTACCACAAAGACAAGTGTTTGTTTGAGAAGCAGTATTAGGGAATTGTACTGGCAGAGAAAAAGTTGTTTGCCCAACCACAACTTCTATTCAACCACAATGGCAATTACGCCAATTTGTTACATGTCTTGAAGCAGCAGTGCGGGGAATTTCCTACCTCTCTGCTAACAAATGATTACACTATGACTCACTACAATACAGTATATTTAAACAGAGCTGAGTGTTTAGAGCTGCTGGTGTGGAATTGAATGCCGATGAGCATTCCTGTTGTGTAATTTAGTTTAATTTTTCTTTTACCTCTTTGTTTCCCTTTTTCCTTGCGACTTCATTAAATGTGAATCTGATTTGAAATTTTACATCAATTTTCTATCATCTTGAATGAAATGACTATTCGTAATACGCAAAGAGCGGCTTTAGTAACAAACCCACAAAGGATAATTATCAAACTTGGCAGCTCCAAATTCCGCATTCCCTATTGTTTAGATTTATTCTCACCACTCTCATTAACTTGTTTCCCAGTTGCAGCAACCAACTGTTTGCAGTAAATCACTTCTGATAAACCCACTGGATGCTAACAGCTCAGCGTCAGCAAGTTGAAATATTTTTTCTACTCTTTGCAGTTGGGTAAGTTATTGCTTACTTGGCATTGTCATGTAAAGTATAGTTTAGTATATATTACTATATATTACTTTCAATGTAATCTAAGTATAGCCAAGTGATGCAAATTATGATAAAAAGATGATAGAATAATGGTGGTCATTAGCTTTAATCATTATGAGCACTGCAACTAATTTTAACTAAATGAATTAGGTGAATCCTTAAAGGTCAAAGTAGGCATTTCTATATTATGATTATTAAATAAGTACCATTAGACCCTTGAGAAATATTTACCAAAATGTGCTGAGATTTTTTTCTTTAAACTGTTACAGGTGAAAAGCTGTTCTATGTGGAAAAAAAAAATATTTTGGCAGCTTTCTGGTAACATATTTGGTCATAAAAAAGGAGCATCTGGGAAATCGCAAACCCATATGAGATCACTGAGCTCTCCCCATATCTTTGACACGCTTCCAGCATTCAGCATATGGCTTTTGTAAGCTCACTTACAGAGGTCTTTGCCAAAGTAAAACTAAATTGTGCAGACATTCCCATATGTAGGATAGGTCCTTAATAGGTTTGTTTCATTTAATCTTTATTTGACCGGGAATGTTGCCCATGAACAGTTTTTTTATATGACCTGTCTGACTCTCTACAACAGTGTAATTAATCGAGTAACGTTGCATATTAGAATTGCAAATAAATAATATCCTCTGTGTTATTTAACACAGAAACACTGGATTCTCTACCACTGGAAACACTTTTCTTACCGCTACCAGTTTTAATAGTTTGCGTCTTCTTTAAAAAATGAAAAACAAAAAACAAAAACACGTTTGTACTACAAATACTACAATACCCATAAGCCACAGGAGCTGTCTCTATGGAGTAAAATCTTGTCAGGGGCACAAATCAGCTGACAGAAAGCTGATGTTCTCTCTGAAATGCATAATGCAACTTGAAGGTAACTTAAATTTTTAATTCAATTGTTCCAGGCTGATCCATGCTAGAAGTCCTTCAGTGCCATACTCAGTTCATAGTTTATGTGGAAAAGTATAAAAATATGATTCTTTTCTTTTCATTTCTTTCCTGAAACATCACCCTGAGAGCAATAAAGCTATCAAAAATACACACAGTAGTTAACATTAATGTCATAGATACATATGATGGCTAGTCATGTTGGTAACAAACATTTTTAACCCAATAGTAAAGTAATATTTCCTGAACAGTTTTGTTATTGATTCTCCTCCTATTTAATTTGTCGGGAGTGTAACGGGAGAAGAACAATAAACCATTTGACTTAAGACTCTAAGTACTCGTACTACAAAAGATATCATCTGAAGCATGTTTTCTTGACTCATGGCATCCTTTAAAACTGACCCCTCTGAGTTCAGTGGGTAAACTTCCATGGAGTGCTATGTATACAGTATACAACTGTATACAGTATACAACTTTATACAGTTGACCAAGCAGTTTTAGGCAGTGGATTCACAGTTCATAACACTCCATGGAAGTTTACCCACTGAACTCAATTCAACAGGCTGTGGTTTGTATTAATAATGATAGGAAATAATCTATATAACTATAATATTATAAAAGCCTCTATGCCCATACAAAAGTCAATTGAGTTCATAATTATGCCACCTCAGGGCCAATAATACCATGTTAGTCATTTGACAAAGCTTTTTTTTTTTTTTTGCATAAACTTAACCACTAGGTTGTAATACCAATACTAACCAACTTTTAGTCACTAAACATAATCTAAGAACATATTACATTAAAAAATGTAATATCAAAAACAGAGGTAAGATGAAAAAGTTTTTTAAAAGAAAATTGTCACCAAAGGGTATCCCTGTGAATGAGAGAATAATGCTGAGTATTAAAAAAAAATCACAGGAAGGAACTATTGACTAAGCATGAGAACGTGAGGAGGTTGGAGCAAAGATGTGTTGGCATGAGTTGGAGCTGAGATGTGCTGAAGAACACGTTACTGGAATTGCTTCAATGCAGACAAGATGCTGGAACCAACTGAGACTATACGTGCATTGGCAGAGCTACAGACACAAGAAAACGGCACTTGGCTATAAAGCCATAATACCTTAATGGCACAATTATAGCCTATTACAGTCCTTAATACATTTTGTTTCCCAGAAGCATCATCTTTTATTTGCTGAGTGACACTGCTTATTGCTAATAAGCAGACAAATTACAGCTATACCAACAACATGTGGTAACATCTTTATCGTATGCATGGTCAGACTACAGGATGGCTATGTTGTGCTTATGCCATAGGTATGGTGTAGAATCAACGTCAACTATAAATCAAGCTTAAAGCATGTGAATTGGCTGTTTTGCTTTGATTTCATGAAATAATCAAGATCTTTTGCTACTGATGAATCATAAAGCAGGTGTGAGGTCTCTGCCCATCTCTGAATGTCACAAACGGATAATCAAGTAGAGGGTGAATTAACTTTATTGTCTGCTCGTTAGAAGGACAAGACTTTGTACAGCCAAAAGCCTCTTGGCCTTGCGTATCATGGCCCAAAGGATGAAGAATCCTGGGAGTTCCGCTACGATCAGGAATTTATTGTCACAGTTCAAAGCAGGTGCCGAAGCCAAACCTTAAACAAGGACTTAAAAGGACAGCAGGGGGTGAGTCTGTTGGGCGGCCGTCATGGTCATTATCCTGGTGGCTCTAACCCCCGGCCCTCCTCCCCAAAGCACACACATGAACTAACCCTTCAAACACATACACACATCTGCAGCTAGCCCACCCAGTGCTCCTCATGCTTTCAGCTTTTTGAAGCTGAATTTCCCCAGTACACACAAATGTGTGTGTCATGCCAAGTTTGTAGCTCAGAGGGATCTATTTGTGGATGAAATGAAGAAAGTGGCAAGAGATGGCAAGAGCAAGGTGCTGGATTAAAAGGTGAGGGAGAAAAGCGCAGAGGCTCTTTAATTCAAGAAATCCTTGATCCCACCCCACCCCACTCTGCCACCTCCCTCCCTGCCGAGAGTGATACTTCATGAAACACACAGACAATGGCTCAGTGGAAGAAGTCACCCTTAATTCTCCTTTTGATCACCCAGAAGTCTTTGTGTCCCTAGGCTCTTTACACATTCTTTCCTTTTTGTGCCAATGCTCCAAGTTGGGAATGATTAAGTGTCTGTGGATAAATCCCCTTATTTCATTCTCCTTCTTCAGGGATGCTGCTTCTTGGGCAGTCAGCTTACCATAATACCAAGCTGCCTCACAATACATCCAAGTTATTTTTGGTGGTGCATGCTCATAGCTTTGCGCCTTTTATCAGTCAGTGACCATTTGTCAGTGCACTTAATCTAATTACTTGAACTTGAGGGGAATTTCAGTGAATAGAAAAGATTATTTCAAAAAAATTACAAGATAGATGGTTTCATTTGCCATGTAAAATGTTTATGTCTCCCATTTTCTCCCATTCTGATTTTCACCAGTCACACAGCAACCAAAGGTGGTAAATGTGTTGTTACATTAGAAAAAAAATTAGACGCAAGGCAACGGTCTTCTTATTGAGTTCATGATTTATTTCAATTATAAGTAGAGCAATACAGATTGAAATATATTTTTATGAAAAGCGCATTCCTTTTATTGTTTATTACCATGTTAAAAAACATGAAATGAATTAACACCTACATTCCTACATTTGAGGAATTAAAATGGTTTAAAATGACTTTATTTGACAGCTTCCGACTTGCTGGTTTATTATAGACCTTTAAAGTTTATTTAAACTGATTATAATTCATGGCCATATAGAAAACATAGTCTGTCTATAAGAATCTATCATTTTAAGATTAAAAGGGTTAGTAACACCAGGCTAAAAATGAACTTTAAATTTAAACTGACCTCTGACTGTGTTATAAAAAGCAAGGCACACCACACTCGTGACATTTTAAAAGAAAATTCGGACTTGTGTTTGCATATGCATTTTTTAATAATTTATAATTATTATTTTTGCTTTCTTTTTCTGTCAATAAAGCAGAGTTGGTAAACTTGGCTCTTTATCTGCATTAAAATGTCTACGATCACATTATTCTAAACTAAACATTAAGCAAGTTTCCGATCACACAGTTACTTTTTACTTAATTTGTTTTAAATAAATTACATTATTAAAGATTTGATACATCTTAATTTTCCCTTTCAAAATGTTCCCTTTAAGTGTTTGTGGCCTTAGAAATCCTGTAGGTATTGTTATTGTCTGTGAATCCTGGGAAGATGATACACATCCACCGTATCTATCTCCTCTCAGCAGATTATGTGGGCGGAAGCAGGTGGCAGTTGTGAGCACAAGGAAATCAGGCTGCAGATCTTTGGATGCACGAAACTGAGCAGCAAATCAGCATATTGTTCACTATCACTGTGTTGGCCCCTATGCGCTAAAGATAGACGTGTGTGTGTGTGTGTGTGTGTGTGTGTGTGTGTGTGTGTGTGTGTGTGTGTGTGTGTGTGTGTGTGTGTGCGCGTGTGTGCGTGTGTGTGTGTGTGCATGCATGTGTACATGTCTTTACATGCACATACTAGTCTACGGGTGCACCTCTGCCCTCCTGTAACGTTGCGCGGTGGATTCCGAGGATTAACGCAGTCTCCTCAGACCACTTTAACCACTTCCTCCTTTATCTATGACAGCTCCTCTGTGAGTTTGAGATAACAGCCCAGCTCTGATGTTTTTGAAGCTTTTTCCCTTCTGACAGCACTAAACAACGGGGAAACCCACATGTTGTGCCCCTGAGCCTTCTGTCTTCAAACTTATCTTCAGCCGTGTGATGTGGGACCATCCTACTGAGATCAAATCGTTAATTAATCCTTTTGTTCACAGTGTATGACAGGAGCTTTAACACTCTGTGATTTGTTAAAGAGAGATACATCAATAGTGTTGATAAGAATTTGGCAATTATGCACTGGTTAAGCACAAATATTCATAGTGATTTCAGGGTGAAACGGTGGCACGTATTATCCTTTACTTTGCCAGGATCTCATCACTTGGCTCTTGCACAATGCACATTGAAAGTTCATGGGGACAGTATACATGCCAAAGCATGTCGAGGCCTGCAGGGTGTTACTATGAGTGCTATCAAATACATGAAAACACTTAAAGAAATACTCTCTATAAGGCCTTGAATTGAAAATGTGAGGTAACCTGTCCTATAATTAAAGGATGAGAAAACATCAAAGCAAAGGTTTAACATCCAAAAACAATTATATTCATTAACAGAAGGGCATAATACTCCACTCTGGTAATCATTAAAAATGCAACCCTGTTTCCAAAAACGAAAAAATAAATTAGATGCTGTGTAAAATGTCAATTATTAAAACTTTTGAAAGTTGGAAATGAGAATTTACAAAAAAATGCTCATTTCAAATTTGATGCCTTGGCATGAATATGAAAGAATTTGTCTAGCAATAATCCTGCAGAAAAATGCATATCATATGACATGAGTGGCAGAATATTATTCTTTCCCATGCACTGTGAACTCCAGCCCCTGTTTTTCTCAGACAATGTAAGGGTGTCTTAGAAACGTATTAACAGTCTGGTGTGTATATGCCTGGAGCTACATTCTGTTGATATTCAATATGGATGCTCTTCAATATTTATAACAAAATTAAAAACAAAAAAATTAGCAGGTCTTCAGTGAACTCCAGAAAATCATGTGGAATCACTTAAATGACTGTCAGAATTAAAATAGGTTTACGTTTTACCCTTTTTATTTAGGGTTCAGAATTATTACTTTTCAAATATCTTGCAATTCCGAAGAAAGCATTTTGAATGCTTTCTTCGGAAGGCTTTGAAAGCTGCAAGCCTTTTACTTCTTGTTGGCATGATTTGAAATTGACACTTTTTCTGTCATTGGTAATCTCAAACTACTACATAAGACATCAGTTCCATTTCACTGAACAGCATATGTTTTGCACAATTAATGCACTTATTGTGCCAGTTTGGGTTACAGTAAGGATAGTAGTCTTCATAAACTCATGTCAGTCAAATCCTGTGTGCAGTATGTTGCTATATGGAGAGATTCACAGACAGAAGCATTGTGTGATGTAAAATAAACAGTTCAAACTGGAGAGAGAAGGATATTCAGGGTGAGGGCAGCTGGGAGGCTGGGTGGGACAGCTGTGTTCTTCCGGAATGTTCTGTTATTTCCAGATCAGGAGTTCTCTTTTGACCTAAACCAAACTCTGTGCTTTAGCTGAGAGCTGCCTAGAGGCTCTTCTACCTCCACAGCAGCCTTTTGTGTGTGCCTGCAGTCCCCTGACCCCTTTATAGTCTTGCAATATTGGTTTAGGAACAAAAGAGGCTGGTTAATTCAATAAAGCACCTTTCCCAATAAACTGGCTGGGTGCTCTTGCTGTGTGTGGCAGGCTGCACCGCATGTAGCTGTTTTCATTGTGTCACCACCGCTAAAGATAAATGAGAAGTTCCCAGATGGAGAAAGAAGCAGACTGCATGTGAATGTGGAAAATATTATACTCAGAGGGAAGCAAAGAGGACTTCAGCAACTGGAAGTGTCTGACAAATAATGTTTACTCTGGAATTATATCTCAACTGGAATATTGTTAAATATGATTGGAGGCCTTTTAGTGTGCAGTTAAATGGAAGTATCCAAATTGGGACAGCTAAATCTGAAGCTACAGAACACAGTTTAAAATCATATTTCAGGTGATTTTCATTTCTTTACTTTGAAATGTTAAGGCTTTGATGGTAGTTAATGCCCTGGAAGAACTATAGAAGAGAGTGTGCACATCCAGGCCAAAATTAAATCTATTGAGATGCAAAAAAGGAGATGAGTTTGCAAGCTTCTAGCAATTAAGGCACTGTTTAAATTCATAGGCTCTTCTTGAGAAAGAGTCACAGGATTAGCCTGTGATACCTGAATACCCAGTGTGTTGCTTAGCTGGAATTGTTTTTACCTTGTAAGTCTCTATGTGTGTGTGTGTGTGTGCACATGTGCGTTCATGTCACAGAGACACCAAGTGAGAGCTGGTTTTGAATCTGCCTGCGGACAGATTTTGTCAACACAATAGCGGCACCACCATGCATGATGCAGTTACAAACTTTGCAGGTGTGTTGGCTAGTTGATATCAAAACAAAGGTTCAGTTTAATGATGGTTGCGGTTTGTTTTACTTTGGATTGTCTGCATTAATGTTACCCAGTCATCAACATTCAGCGCTAGCTAAAAATGATAAACCTGAGAAAATTGTCTAAATCTCGCTACAGTGCTCTTTAAAAGAGCTGGAAAAAACAAATATTGGTGAAAAGTTTACAAGAATTGAGCTGAACAAAAAGAACAAAGAATATATCTTATTAATAGAATTTGTCACTTTGTTTATGCCCATGGAAATTGTGTTTATTCAATATGTAGGAGCAGCGTGTGTTTGCATAGTTGGTGTGTGTACGACTTGGTGTCACTGAGGTCATCAGCTCTGTGACAGTATTGGGACACTGATGACAGGCTTTTGAAAGCTGCTCCTCTGTGTCTCACCGAACTGTCAACAGCATTTAGTTTCTGGAGCTGTTGATCTGCTCTTTTCACTCTTCATCATAAACCAAATGTACAGATGCAGTTTCAGCCCTTCACCGTCATGTTGATGGTTTCATGCATGCAAAGTTCATGCTCAAACTAATTTGTAGAGTGATGAGTGAACAAATAACCACAGCTGTAAAGACGTCTCCCTCTATTGTCTATATAAAATGACAACAAATTAATAAACAATTAACAACAATGTCAACTGGTTGCTTTCAAGTGAGTAGTACCATAAGCACTTCTACTACAAACGCAGTTAAATCATAAGGATAATGTATTATGTATGTAATGTAATATGTCGGTGCTTTACGAGTACACACTCATGGATATGCTCTGCATTCACCTAGACCTGGAAACCACCACTCACTAGAGAAAAATGAGCATTCCTGACTGGTTCAGGTAAGTGGTTAAGGCCGCTTTCTTGCTGTTGCTAAAAACTGTTAAAACTGATTTCAAAGAGTTATAAGGTGCTGCAACAAAAACCTTTTTTGATTGCTTTGGTTACTAGCAGACAGACACTGTTGCTGGTAGTTTGTATGGAAGATGCTGACTTGTCTGTAAACATTTGCCAAGTACTCACTGAGTGGTAGTGAAGGGTCTGATGCAAACTGATAGAGAGAACATTGCCCTTAAAAGAAAAAGTTTTGTCTTTTGAAACCTGAAGGTTTCAGGTAAGACAACTTTTATTTTGAAGCAGAATGGATCTGCTATGCAACCTTCGAGTGACTGCAGAAATGTGCTAGCAACACAATCACAAAGAAGCTTTTGGTGCTGCACCTTATTTACAACAGATTTCACCCAGTGACAGCCAGCAACCAGCAGCCACTGCCAGCAACCAGTTGGCAACCAGCCGGGTAATTGCACATTTTCTTTCTTGGTGACCAGTGGTTACCAGGAGATCACCAACTGTGTGACTAAGGCCTGAAATTTAAAGATATATATATATATATATATATATATATATATATATATATATAAATTAAAACGAATGACACTATAGATCTAGAATGTGAGTATTTTTTTAATGTACTTTGAGTGAGTATTTTTTTAATGTACTTTTTAAATAAAGTGGTAGTGTAGGGTGGAGATGTGAATCAAATGTGCACCAGAAGAGTACTTCAGCCAATGAGAGTGAAATTGTTGCAAGTCTTTAATGGTTTTGGAAAGGGGAAATTTTGGTATTTAAGCAAAACAGGAAACTCTTAACATGTTTAACTCAATCTGTTTAACTCATGCTGAACACTTGCTTATGTGTGTGAGAACATAACAGCTATCTCTCTTCAGCCCTTCACTTCCCTTCTTACATTGCTCCAAGGTAAAACATGTCATCTGTGGGAGCCAGTTTGATGGGTCCCGACACTTGCAGTGCTTTGAGGATCAAGACAACAGTTTCCCAGTGTGAGTTTCTTACTGGCATAAGGAGTGAAAACATGAAAAAAAGAAAGAAAAAAAGATCTGCCGGCTGTCAGAGACTGTAAATGGTGATTTTGTTTCACTTCTCTACGTGTTTTCCCCTTTTTTCTTTCTTTTTTTTTTTTTTGCAGAATCAAAGACTTATTGAATCCTGTCCAAAACCAGCATGTTTGGCCCTGTCATGAGAAATGACAGCCATGTTATGTATTTCTTAGCTACAGGTTTTACTTAGGGAGGTGTTGATGGTGCTTCACATGCCACATTGTGTGTTTTCTGTAGGGACTGGCTCCACTGTTGTGCACTGCAATCGGCCTCTGTTGCGGGCAGGGTTAATTAATGCAGTTGGAATGTAACGAGTGTTGCTTGTCAGCCAAGTGCATGCCCGCTGGCATTTTATCAGCTTGTCACATTAATGAAATACGGTGCATGTCGAGATTGCTCAATTTCCATTTCAACTTTTAAACTTTGCCTGGCTCCAGCTAATGATGTAAGAGTTAAATCGAGCATTAAAGTCATTGAGAGGCAGCAACAACCCCCCAACACACGCTAATACAGTTTTGGAGCTTCTTGAATGCATGCACATATAAGGGTAAGAACAGCCTTTACTTGCAAAGCAGGGCTTAACACTACATTTGTCTCAGAAAATCTTACATCCTGTTGGGAATAAAGTACTCTGCTTTCACTGTAAATACTAATTTGCTATCATTCTTTGGAAACTGTGATGAAGTCTTATTCAGTGAGGTCAAATGTTCCATTTAGTGTCATATGACATGAAGAATACAGTCATGAGGGTAGTCTTTGTAGTGATGTTACAAAGTAGGGTTGTGTTAGATAAAGTTTACAGGTTCTGTATGAAAAAAGAAAAAAAAAAATTCCCATTTTGCCCCTGTGGAGAGTTGTTATCCTCTGGTCCTCTACCAGCTCAGGTCCTTTATCGGAGGCCTGAGGGCTTGAGGGTCCAGGGAGGTATCTTTGCTCTTCCTTGGGATGCGCTCTTCTGGACAGAAATCTCAGTTATTGTTCCTGGGATCTGCCAGAGCCACACGACTAGCTTGGGGGTCACTGTACCAAGTGCTCCGATTACCACTGGGACCACTGTTACCTTCACCCTCCACATCTTCTCAAGTTCTTGTCTCAGCCATTGTTACTTCTCCAGGTCCTTCTTCCTGGTGTGGCTATCACTTGGTATAGCTACATCTATCACCACGGCTGCCTTCTTCTGCTTGTCCACCACTACTATGTCGAGTTGGTTAGCCATCACCAGTTTGTCTATCTGCATGTGGAAGTCCCACAGGATCTTAGCTCAGTCATTCTTAACCACTCTAGGGGGCAAATCCTGTTTTGACCTTGGGATTTCCAGGCCATGGTTGGCACAGATGGTCCTATATACTATACCAGCCACGTGGTTATGGTGTTCTATATATATCCGGACTTCTAGCCTCTTGCCTAAGGTCTTGCCAGGTGTAGTAGCCTCTATGGATTTTGTACCTGGAGTTTGTTCCTGTGATGCCATGATTAGTGCCTCTGTGCTGTCTTTCAGTCCAGCTGGTAGGATTTATGGATTTTAGCCAATTCCTTTATCCGCTGGTGCTGCATACCGTGCAGGCCCCTGTCCTTCCATGATGGTTCCTCATCTTGCTTCTCTTCATTCTCGGATTTCTGCTGCCTGGATATTCACTAAGCATGTGATCAGTTGAGGCCATCTTCCTGATGTTCTTATGAATGTTTGTGGTCTCATTCTGAACAGCTATTCTAACACTCACCAGTGTTCAGCCTCGGGTGTTGGATTTTTGGTGAAGCCCTCCATGCATGGTCAGGAGCTTTCTTGTCTTGATGTGAGGTGGCTTCTACCTCCTCCTGCCCAACTTACTGTCCCAGCAGGGCGTAGATGTTGATTGTATGGATCTTATTCTTTACATTCAGCTGACTCCTCAGGACTTGCCTTACTCTCTGCAGATATTTGCTGGTCCTTGTGGCCTCTTTGTGGTTCCCATTTGCCTGTGGGATTCCAAAGTACTTTTAGCTGTCGTCATTGTCTACAATGTTGCCATCTGGAAGTTCGATCCCCTCAGTTCTGACTATCTTCTCGCTCTTTGTTACCTTCTGACTACACTTCTCCGGTCCAAATGGTATTCCGATGTCGTTACTGTGGTGTAGATCAGTGACTGATGCCTTGTTAACTCTTGACAAGCTTGATGCCATCATGTGCAGGAGGAGGCGAATGATTGTTCAATTCCATAGTCGGTATCTGTAGCCAGTCTTGACAATGACTTCACTTGGGAGGTTTAGGCCCGTGCAAAACAAAGGTGGGGAAAGGGCATCTCCTTGGTAAATCTCTCACTTCGTGGTGACTTGTGCAACTGGCTTGAAGTTAACCTCTAGTGTAGTTTGCCCCATCCCTATTGAGTTCCTGATGAAGGCTAAGGGTCTCACTGATGTTGTATATTTCTGTGCATTCCAGGTTCCATATGTGGGGCACTGAGTCATGGCCTTTCTTGCATACAATCCAGGCAGTGCTCAGGTTGGGCAGTCTGTTCTTGCAGTCTCCGGCAACTGCTCTGTCTACCAGTAGCTGATATTTCACCCTCCTGGTATTCCTGCCAATTCCTTTCTGTGATCCACTCATGTATTGAGCCATGAGCCTGTTCATATTAGCTACTATGATGTCTGGAACTTCCATGTAGTACTGAGGCAGGTTAAGGGCCAGTAGTTGGATGAGACCAGTCCTTTCTAGGGATCCATGGGGATAAGGACAGTCCAGCCTTCAGTTACCCATACTACTTCTCCATGGAGGGTACTGCTCCTTGTGGTTATTCATCTTGTAGCCTAGCATCTTTGTGATCAATGCTGCCTTGGAGTAGATTGGCTGATAAGTCTCAGTGATGGTCATGTAAACACACGTTTTAAGTTGTTATCTTTGAAAGACTTTTAAATTGAATCTGTAAAACCTATGATGAGCATCTCTTCTATAATTCTGTGTTCCACTGCTTTGGCCATAATAGGAATCTAAATATTGTGTAGGAACCAAAGTTGTGTATGGATCTCTATCTTGACATCATATGTCAATCAAAGGTATTCTTTACTCTCATCAGCAAGCACTTAAGGCATGGGGGTTGAGAAAGCTTTATCTCGGGCCTTGCCAACCGCTTCCAGTGTGGATGTAGCTTTAGATACAGCCATGACAAGGTATATCCAGAATGCAACAGGCCCAATGAACAAGCCTTATAAAAATAATGTTACATAAAAAAAAGAATTCTTGTCATGTTTTGCTTCTCCAAAACATGACAAGAATTTAATGTGATCACTTCGAGAATCAAATTATGCAAAAAATGTTTGAATGAAGACACAAGTGAAGATTACAAACACTACCAAGTTTAGGTGTGTACTTGCAGGTTCTGGCATCTGTGCTAATTTTCTGCTTGAAAAAGCCATCATGTACAGTTCAGTTTTATATTTCTTAAGCAGTCTGTCATGTTATCCCTCATAACTTTATTTGAACCAGTTAAAATAATAATAATAAAATGCAGTGTTAACTAATCAATAAAAGCTGATAATTGACCAAATTCCAGGAAACTGCAAAGAAAACTTAAACTAGAAAAGAAGCACGACTAAATGTATGCATGTCAAGTGCTTTTTTTGTTTGTCTTTAGTTGTCTGCTCTGCAAAAATAAAACTGCTGTGTTCAAAGTATTATTATATTAACTATTATAATTAGAATTATACCTGTTTAGCTTTTTTTTAACAGAATTACAAAGTATAACAGTGTTTAATCTGTTGTTTCTTCTCTGACCTGTGAAGTTTGATCCAAACTAAAACCTGTGGTTATCTGCCTATCTTCCCTTTTTCTCAGCTCTGAACATTTACAAGTCACATCATGCCACCAGACCAATTATTTCTAACTTACTAAATAAAGAGCCCTATCACGAATTGCTTCTGTGCAACTACTCCCTTTTTTGTGTATTTCTCTCTGCCCCTTTGGTTTCAAAAACACTTCCCATTTTGCAGAGAGCAACTCGCTTTACAGAGGAAACAAAAAGAGAATGCCCCTAACCATAACAATAACAACAGATTCTCTCCAACATGTCTCATCACTTGCATCTGTTCTCATTGCCATGGGAAGACAAAGTAGAAATTTTCCATAAACACAGAATGAATAAAAGATCCACACAAATAACGTGTGTGATTGTACTTTTTCTTAAAATGATTGCATGTTCATTAATATTGAAGTCAACACAAAAGCACAGCACCTATATACCCTGTCAGACTATATTGTGAGTTATTAATACCTTAAAAAAAATCGTGCACAAATATAAGACACACCCACAGATACATTATGTTAAACTTGCAAGGAAACAGATGGCATTAACACAGCACTGAACAGGCATTACCTGTTGTATCTTTTTCACAAATCTGCAATACAATATTCCACAATTTCACCTTTTATTTTCAGATTTAATTCTTGGGCCGCTTTGTTCAGACAACTTTAACTCATGGAAAATTTTGTTCACCATTCATGAATAGATTCTTCTGAAGATGGCAATATCTTTGTTACGCACAGAGCATTTGAATTGTGTTCCAAGACAAACATATTATCCATTGTTTTACACATAAACAAAATATTTTGTATTATTATGAAAAAAGTTAAGTAATTTTCTGATGTATGCATTTGGGAAGACACGCAGAGGGTTAGTGTTACAGAAAGGGTGGAGCTGACAGGGTGAGAACTTAAACTCCTATGAGAGAAAAGAAGCGACCATAGAAGAAACCATAAGAAAGAGTTGTTGACACTGAAATATACAGGGTGGGCCATTTATATAGATACACCGTAATAAAATGGGAATGGCTGGTGATATTAAAGTCCTGTTTGTGGCACATTACTATATGTGAGGGGGCAAACTCCTCAAGATGGGTGGTGACCATGGTGGCCATTTAGAAGTCGGCCATCTTGGATACAAGTTTTGTTTTTTTCAATAGGAAGAGGGCCATGTGACACATCAAACTTATTGGTAATGTCACATGAAAAACAATGGTGTGCTTGGTTTCAACGTAACTTTATTCTTTCATGAGTCATTTATAAGTTTCTCTTTGTTCACAGCCATTGACATGTCGAAGAGGTTAACACGTGAGGAGCGGATCGAAATTGTGTTGATATCTGGTGAACGCAGTAACCGGGTCATTGCAGCAGATTTCAATGCAAGACACCCTGCGAGACCACCCATCTCCCATGCTACAGTTAGCAAACTGCTTGCTAAGTTTCGTGAAACTGGTTCAGCGTTGGATTTGACAAAATGTGGATGCAAGAAAACTGTCACTAATGAAGAAACATCAGTGGCTGTCCTAGCTTCATTCAGCTAGAGCCTGTAGCACTCGTCACATGTCACTGGAGAGTGGCATTAGTCGAACATCCCTTCGGCGGATATTAGCTACTCACAAATGGCACCCTTACAAACTCCAGCTACTGCAGCATCTCAACGAGGATGACCCAGATCGGCGCACAGAATATGCAGAATGGGCAAAACAAAAATTGGAACAGGACCCTCAGTTCACGCAGAAGATTTTGTTCAGTGATGAGGCAAACTTTTATGTGAATGGTGAAGTTAAGAAACAAAACCACCGCTATTGGTCTGACACTAATCCACATTGGATTGGTCCCTCCAAGACTGTTGGACCAACAAAAGTGATGGTTTGGTGTGGTACATGGGGTACAACGATAGTGGGTCCATTCTTCATCAATGGAAACCTCAAGGCCACTGGATATTTGAAATTGCTACATGATGTGTTTCCCTCTTTGTGCACTGAAGCTGGCACGTTCCCTGAGTTTTTCCAGCAAGATGGTGCACCACCACATTATGGGTGCCAGGTCCGAGCATTCCTAGATGAACAGTTTCCTGGAAAGTGGATTGGTCATCGTGGGCCAGTTGAATGGCCCCCAAGGTCTCCCGATCTGACCCCCTTAGACTTTTATCTTCGGGGGTCATCTGAAGGCAATTGTCTATGGTGTGAAGATACGAGATGTGCAGCACCTGAAACTACGGATACTGGATGACTGTGCTGGCATTTCTCCTGCGGTGTTGCTATCAGTGTGTGAAGAGTGGGAGAAGAGGGTTGCATTGACAATCCAACAAAATGGGCACCACCGTTTTATAAGTGGTCAGAAACTTGTAAATAACTCATGAAAGAATAAAGTTACGTTGAAACCAAGCACACCATTGTTTTTCTTGTGACATTACAAATAAGTTTGATGTGTCACATGGCCCTCTTCCTTTTGAAAAAACAAAAGTTGTATCCAAGATGGCCGACTTCTAAATGGCCACCATGGTCACCACCCATCTTGAGGAGTTTGCCCCCTCACATATAGTAATGTGCCACAAACAGGACTTTAATATCACCAGCCATTCCCATTTTATTATGGTGTATCCATATGAATGGCCCAACCTGTAGAATAATACAGTAAAAGCTTTATATAATGTCAAATATTCTTTTTTTTAACCTATCAGCTCAACAGTTCAGTGTCTAATAGCATGAGACATCTGTGTTTACCAGATATGCAGAAAGGACTTACTTATTCTAGATTTTACTTCATATTCCAAGAACATTAATCGTAGAAAAATGCCTATTAGAGTCATCGCATTCATGTTTTTAAAATTGTATATTATTATATAGCATATAACAAGGTCAAAATTGAATTACAACCTTCTTTACTTCAACACCACCGGATCAGCAAAATGTAGACTCTGTATTTTGAAAAATAAATAAATAACAATTTCTATTCTAGTTCTGTTTTTGAAGCCTCAAGATGAGTATTATCAATGTTGCCATTTTAGCTTTTTTTAAACCAAATGTCACGACTATATCTGACTTTGAATTTGAAGAACATCGCATGCTAACTTGTCAGTGACAAAGTAAGTGTGCCTTTATGCGAGCCCTGATTTAGGGCAGGTTATCATCATTCTAGACACTAATGGGAACCATAATTAACAAAATAAACATATCATATTCAGCAAGACTTTAAAGTAGCAATGAATTCATCAGGAAAGAGTTTACTGAGGTTAAAGTTTAAGAGAGCAGAGGGCTGTTTTCTGACTCATTTCTAATACAACCTTTGTTTTGCAACAACAGGAGTTTCTCAAAATGCATTTTGAAGACACTTAACTTCTTGATGCATGTTAAATCATACAGGTAAGTTGATTTGTTCATCTGAATGTAGCTGTTTCAAAAAACGCTAGGTCCAGATGAAAAGGATCAGCATTCTAGGATTTATTTTTGACTCTGGATCTCTAGAAATCTGATAACATATATTCCCATTTAAACATTTCTTCCCTTCCCGATAAGCTGATTTTTAGCAGAAGTCACATTGCCAAAGTTATGTCAATCAGAGCCAGTGCCACAAGTGCACTTGCAGCTCCCATGATGCCTCTGGCTTTTCTCTGGCTCTCGTCCACAGCAGAGAGTCAATGGCTGGATGAAGGCAGAGAGGTTGAGGGCTGAGGCCACAATGGGGCTCTGACAGGCTCCTTTTCTGATGGCCTCATGTGCCTTGTCGGTTGTGATAAGTTGCTTGAATAAAGAAAAACAGAGGCACAACTGAGCATGCTAATAGAGTAATTGTGGCAGGATTTCAGGCGGGGGCCGGAAACCCGCCAGCTTTTTCAGAACAGTCTGCAACCCCCAACTCACGCCATACCCACTTCTTCACCCCTTCACACCACCCAACCAACAGCCTTCCCTCTTGGCTTTGCCAAGGACTTGCAAAGTTATTTTAACCAATTGATTTCCCAATAGAACAACCACCACTCCCCCTTTTTGCTTAATAACCCCACACCGATATGGACTAGAAGAAAAAAACGTTTGTATTAACAAGTCCAAAAGTGAAGACAAAACATGTCTGTGAACACAGTGCAGCTTTCACACATTAAGAAATCTGTCCTCGGTCCGGAGGCATTTGATAGTTTCATTTCGGCATGGATCCCAGAGGGGCCCGAGTGCAGCTGCTTCCATTCTCTTCGTCTATTTTAGAGCAAAAAAGGAAGACAGGCCTGTCATGACAGCCATATGAAGTATGTTGCTTAAAAAACAAGCCCAGATTTAAAAGATGTCTTCAGAGCAATCACCATGAGCAGCGTGGACCTGTCAAGCTTTCCTTGATAGGAATTTTGACCATTTTATACATTTGCATATTCACAGTAACTCCCTACACTTGTGATAAGCACTGCTCTCTTTATACAACTTCCACTTGTATATTCTGTAACTATGAAAAGTATGTAAATCCTACTGACGGACATATTACATTATGTTTCAACAGGATAATGACTTTGAAGTGGTAGCCATATTTTCACATAATTCAAAACTGCTGAACAAATATGGTCTAATAGTGTTTTAAAGGGTGAAGATCTGCAGGAGACACCCCAAAGTTTCCTGGTGGTTTTGAAAAAAATGGAAGAAATTAAAACCACATTTTTCATTTTCCAGCTATCAGTATGCTGTACAATCCAGTTACTGTTACACGATGTATAATGGAGCTTCACCAAAACAGTATAAGTAAGAGAGAATGCTGCACAAATACACACACATTACTGTTTAAATCTTGGCATCTGATAAGCAGTTATAAGAATTATAACAAATTGCCTGGTGTTTAAAATGCACAATAGTTGCTTTTATCAGAGCTGCTGATAAACCTGTTAAATAGCACCAGCCCATCCAAGCTTTTCCCATTACCAGTCTGAATCCCATTACCAGCTTCAGCTGCACAACAGGCAGTACATCAAATTTTCTTTTGCACCCTGGTCCCGCTGACCACAACTAACATCCGCTCTCTTGTTTTACTTTCTTGCTCAGCTTCATTATTGATCCATATCAACGCCACCATTTAAAGTCAGTAGACATTTTTAGAAAACGCTTGCTTCAGACAGTTTTTATCCATGGCAAACGACAGGATTACTAGGAAGATAAACATTGCTTCTGGGGCTCATTTCCCTGTACATGCTATATGTCGTGCCTCACGGTGAACATGCATTTTACATTTATGTTTATAATAGGCTCACATGTCAACACATCAGTTTGTTTACTTAAACAATGATATACGACATATTTGAAGGGAACAGTGAGAGGTATTAAAAGGGGCCCATGTCTCATGTTTGCTCCAGGGACGTTCTTAGTTGTCAAAATATGGAGTTAGATAAATATACAACATAAATATGATTTACTATTAACTATCAAAGAATTGGAGAAAATGGGGGTAAAATCTTGTGCTCAAAGAATTATGTTGATGTTGTTATGTGCAGTTCATGCATTCCCATACTGTCTGCAATAGGACAAAGTGATGTTCTTTACATTAGTCTGACATTTCTTTAACTAACCAAACAAACCATCTAATTTGTAGATTGCGGGGGGACGGGAAGTCATGTGTGAAACCTCTGTCCCAAGTTGTTGACACAATCTGCACTCTGTGCCACCTAATTCCCGGATGTCGGATCATCCTGTCCTCCAAATCTCTCCAAATCCCATGGACAGTGGTCCCTGAGAGGCCCTGTTTACCCTGGGCCTGCCAGCCACGGCAGCCTCAGAGTCTCTCCCCGTTTTGTCCCGCATGAAACAGTCACGCACTCATCAGTTAATGCTGAACATCTGGAGGGATTAGCAATGTCAGACCAATCAGAGTTGAGCTGACAGATCCCAATGAAATGCCATTCTGCAGCTGCGCTCGGCATTCATGCGCTTTCGGATTCCCATTTCGCCTCTCTGTTTTCTCTCCTGTCCTTTCTCTTTCCATTGCAATCAATTGGTTTGCCTTTTATCGTGAGGGAAAACAAAATTATTCTTACTCAAAAAGTAAAGAAAAAGAAGCTGTTAACTTATGTAAAATAGCACTGTGAATATAAGTTGCCAATCGAGAAGAAAAGCGGGTGTAGGGATTTGATAACATTACTTTGCATTTGCACGTTATCTTTCATTTTGTCTGTTTATGGTTGAAAAAGTTGAAAGGCACCCAATTTATAAGATGGGAGGACACGTGAAAAAGGGAAACAGGCAGAAATAGAGAGAAGGGTTAAGTAAAGTGGGGTCAAGGCACCACCTGCTCCAAATGTTTGCAGCTATAAATCATTTGTGCTCTGGTTGTACTGTGTATGCTGCTACAAAGACAGATGAGGATAAAGTTAAACATGTGCTCGCTACCCAAAATGCTAATTTTTTATGGATTTCACTCGAGTTAAGGGCTGATTTGCATTTGTTGCTTATACTTTTATTGATGACAGACACAGTTGTGCGGTTCAAAAATCAAAAGCATGCTGGCAGAACTACATGACTTAGATAAGTAACTAAGGTAAATAAAAATAAATAAAATTATATTATGGTATTTAAAAATTTGACATGTGCAAGATAGGTGAATTATGTTGTTAAGTTTTTGTATTTTAAGGTCTGTTAATCTCATTCCATCCCTTCTCCTTATAGAAAAACTTTGATAATAATTATATTAATCTTGATGATTTATAGTGTTTAAAAAAACACTTAAAAATACAGCTATTAAACATTTTTCTTTTAGTGGTCAGAGGTTTATTTTACTTCCCCACACACAGAAGCTGTTTGTTTGTTTGTGATATTTTTATGTGTAAAAAGAAAGAGAGGGTAAGTAGCAGCCAGGAGTAGCTAATCAAAGGCATTTATTAATTGCTTCTGCAAAAACACACAGGGGAGTTTGATGGTCTGGATAATTCGGGTGAGTTTTAGTACAGTTCCCTATTCCCTCTAGTATTGGGCATCCCAGCAAATGTGCAGTGCTTGGAGAAATTGCAGAAAATCCAAGAGCTACATCTGAGCCTCTACAGGCCTCTGTCGGCATCTTAAATGCTAAAGTTCATGATAGCACAAGTATGGTTTGTTTGTAACGGGTGTCAGGAGAAAGCCTCTTCTCTCTGAATGTTGTTCTCTGTCTTAGGTCTGCAAAGGTTCATCTGAATAAACCACAAGATTTCTGGAATAACGTGCTTTGGACAGACAAGGCCATAATGCACAGTAGTACATTTGGCGATAACCAAACACAGCATATCAGCACAAACACCTCATACCAACTGTCAAGCACAATGGTTATGGAGGGTTGGTGATTTGGCTTGTTTCGCAGCCTGGGAACCTTGCAGCTATTGACTCAACCACAAACTGTTATGCATACTAAAGTATCTGAGAGTCAAATGTGAGGCCATCTGTCTGACAGCTAAAGTTTGGCCAAAAGCAGGTTGGAACAATGGAACAATGACCCCAAACACAGCAGCGAATGCCCAAAAAATAAAAAACTCAAGGGAGCTGCTCCCTCAATCTCAATGAACTGAAACAATTTTGCAAAGAAGAGTTCCTCCACTCTTTTCATATGACTGTATTTACTGTCTCTAGTCACTTACTGTATGACATTACCTACTGCAGTGCACTAAGTCTTTTCAAATCTCATTACGTCTACAGTAGGGAAAGTCACTTTCAATAGCAGCCTATTCGAGCTCTAAAGTTAAGGCAAATGCTACCACGGATAAACAATTATATTTTTCCAGATGAGCCCATCTACCACCGCTGGTGATGAAATTGCATGAGATCAAGTTGCTGGAATGCACCAGTGGTCTTGGTTCTACTGGGACTAATCGGAGGGGTTTGCTGAGCCTCGCATGGACACACAGGGCTCGCATCTGATCCCAAACAGCTGCTTAGCAGACAGGGCCTGCAACTGAGAATGCCTAATCCGAAACCTTGCTACAGTCCAGGCAGGCACTTTTGAAAAACATTGCTGTGACCCTTAAAAGGTCTTGACCCCGCAGTAAAGGCACTTTGGCGTATTTTGTTAGGGAAAGCACCTGTCTTCTCATGGAGTGATTTTGGAGTGAGTTATTTTCAGCAAACAAACATTCCTTTGTGCTTGCAGCACACTAATGCTGAGTTTACTGATAACTGTTAAAGGAAAAATTGTCATATTTTTTTAAACTTTTACAAACATTGAACTCAGTGGTTGATATTTTTAGCAGATTTTGTTTTTCTTGTGTTGTATAATTGAAATGTAGTAGCTCCGAGTATATGGGCACTGTATAGGAAAATGAAGAAACTCTTTTCTGCCATTTTTCATTAAACTCTAGCAGTAGTACTATATTTATGGATTGGAACAAAGAATAAAATGAGGTAATGGTGTAAACGAAATCCACTTATGGGGCATGTCAGGGTGGGTGGGTTGATCGACATTATACCGGTTGTTAACATGGTTCACCAATTTATTTCCTGTTACACAATGATTATCAGCATTTTCTCTTAACTACAGCCTGTTAGGAAAATTTGCTAGGGCGTTTATCAAGCAAGAAGTTCTTAAACCAAACACAGCACTTTTTTACCCCTGACCATGACTTTCGTGACTTTTTCCTTAACCTTACAAAATTGGTTTTGTGCCTACGATTAACTAAGCCTTGACAGCAATCTGCATAAATGATTTCGAAGCATATATCTGTGACACGTATCCTGCTCCTGATATGATGCAATGGATCATATCAGAGTTCTGGGACTACCAGTCGCCTGTATATGGTCATTTATCTCAGAGTATTTGTTAAACCAAACTGCAATTACACACAAGACTGTGTTCTGATTTGGGGTATTTTCAAGGTTGTGAAATGGTATTGTAAGTGATAATGTTATCGAGTGAGTGTGATTTCCTGTTGTTGTCATCTGGCAACCATTTCACATGAAGATAATTAGAGAAATTAGCCACCATGTGGAATGCTTTCTCTTGACAGAGTGAGAGAGAAGCCTTCCAGTAGTGCCCCGAGATCTTGATTCATAGTTCCTGATTTGGACTGTCAACACACACCAAAACACATACACTTTATCTCTCAGTTTTACAACTGCTATCTTTCCCTCTTTCTCTTTTTTCTCCCTTCTAGATCACACACCATGTCTGCACACACACACACAAAACAGAGCTCCCTCCGATCTGAAACAGATGTTTTACAGCAAGTCTCTCCTATGAAAGCTTCCACTGAAGAATACAGTCCGTCTCATTACTCTCAAACTATTTAACTTTATTTCTCTTTCGTTCATATTTTCTATGTTGAATTCAAGTGTGTGATCTTGTTTTTACACTGTTTAGTACAATGTAGACACTAATACTTGTTCAACTTAAAACATCAGCTTTTGGATCTTCACTCTCCAGCTTGAAGGGGGATTAGCTCTGTCCTCTGAATTCTGTCACTCATGTCTCGGGAAACAGCATGTAGCCTAAGACTGACATCTCAGTCTAAAGTGAGAAAAGGGATGTCAAAGTTTGCGCTCACTGGGATTTGTTTCTCTTTGTGTCACTCCTTCGATTTTCTTTTCTCACCTTTGACTTTTTACAATCTCCCTTGCTGTGCATCTCCCAGCATCTCCTTGATAGCAACACCCCCACCAACAGCTACCCATGTCTACGTCAAATATGCTAAATATCAGTGTTTTGTCCTTTTCTTACCCATGACAATGGTGACATGAAGATGGGTTTGTCACTGTTATGATAAACTAAAACAGAAAACAAAGCAAACTGTACCCTTCTGTAAAAGACTCTCGATTAACCGCCCAGTTGAGTAGCTTCATAATCGTGAGTTTTGTTTCAATACCTAACTGAAAGAAAAATCAGGAGCTAATGGGAGCTTCATTGTTATCTGATCCATCTTCTTTGTGTTTCTAAGTCCCTAAATTACATTCTTGACAACACCTCTTCTGTACACGTAAGTGTCCATACTGTCAAACCAGATGTTTTGGGTTAAAACACAAGAAGATCCTGGGGTTGAATCCACTTGCCACTTGGGGCCTTTCTGTGTAGAGTATGCCTGTCCAAGTGTGGTTTGTCTCTTGGTACTCTGACTCAGGCTACGTCCACACTAGCCCGGATTAGTTTGAAAATTGCGTTTTTGTGTGAAAACTCTCCGTGTTGACACTGTCGTTTTTAGTTGTTTTCACAGAGTTGAGCGTCCACATTGAAACGGCCGAAAACGCTTATGTTCCAGTGCTGCGCATGTGTGAAGATTCGACCTGCCTCATTTCTGCCTGCCGCTTATTTACTTTTCGGCTCTTTGAAACGTTGCGGCAAAATGTTGAGGAAAAGCACCGAGTTTTTTAAATGGCCTAACAATGAGGTGGAGTTGTTGCTGCGAGTAACACAAAAGTACAAAGTTGCAAAAGCGAGTGAGAGAATTTGAAGAAAAGCTATCTGGAGCATGTACTGCCTGATTAATCTTTAACAGGGCTGTCAAAATTCAGAGCAAACAAAACAACTGCTGTATAATGCCCTCCACTATCTTAGTTTAATTGGTCACATGACTGCATCACATGACTAAAATGTGTCATCGTTTTGAAAAAAGTCTCAGTTTTTGCTGTCCACACTGTGACGCGAAATCTGCATTTTCAAATCTCCTTGAGAGAAAACGCCGTCTCAGTGTGGACAGGAGGCCAAAACGGAGAGAAAACGATCCGTTTTCAAACGAAAACATATTAGTGTGGACGTAGCCTTAGACTCCCAACCTCTCCAGGGTCTACCCCACCTTTCACCCTGTGACAGCTAGTGAAAATGGCCAGATAAGTGAAAGAAAATGGCTGTATAAATGGTTGAATATTTACAGGTTAGGTTAAGGTGAAAAAATGTTATATGTCACTGGCAAACAACCAATGGTATCTATTCAAGGTCCTAAGAAACAGCCAGCAATAATGACAAAGGAAGTGCTTCTCAAGTAGTGCCCTCATTTCTCACAACCTTTAACCTCCCCTTTCCTCTTTGAGACACAAACACCCCATCTGACCCTCCATGACCACCATTCCTCTACTCCCACTTCCTGACAGTGAAAGGCAGGTTGTTCTGACACGCTACCCTGTATATCCAGTTTCATCTCATCCCATCCCACCCAGCATACCTTTCATTTCTGCCTTTTGACAGAGCTTTATTTCAAATACTAATAGGAATCCTGTTGCAGGAATCCTGCTGATTGATGTTTGCTGGCGGGGCTTGGGAAGCATGTATAAAGAGGCTCCAAGGTGAAGCACAGTGGCACGATCCTCATATCTTTTGTCCTGACCCCTTTGCTGCAAATCTAAAAATTCTTGAAGTTCTTATTTTGAAGTCAAGGGATTCACAGGAATATGTTTTAATTTACTGTTAAGCATTTTGCCCATTGTTGAACCATCACAAAGCCTAATGCAAGTGCTGTACACAGTCAGCTATATCATGCTTTAAAGTAAGCCTACCAGCACTCAGCTTTTGCTAAACAGCTCAGATTGTTGCCGCTGTTATCTAAGACAAGAAATGTTGTAGGGTATAATGTGTAAAAGTCTTACCTAGACAAACGTAAACAATGCTGGTCTTAGGTAACTAGACACTAAGGTGTGGGTTAATGTGAGTCAGAATATGGTTATGGTTAGAAACAGAAGAAGAGTATTTTATGAGGCTTTCAGCCACTGAATGAGACAGCAATATCACTTTTGCTCTGAAGACAAATTTCCCTGAAAATATGGGGCCCATAAAGGCAGTCAACCCTCAGTGAATGTGTGGCAAAGCATGAAAACGTGCCATAAAAGGAAACCTAAAAGAAAGGAAGAAAAAAAGCTTAGAAAAATTGGTTGATGTCTGGTTATGTGTGCCATGTGTCACTAAGATGAAGAAAGAGAGGGGGAGGTTTGCACCACATGTGCATATATATTACATATATTAGAGTTTTACAGGTCTCAGTGGCAGCGGTTCACCTTCAGCTGACAGACAATTAAATAGCTGGCTGCTGTTATGGAAAATAATAGAAGTTGTTTTTTTCTTACATCAATTTACACTTTGATTCATCTTTTTTGCTATGTTTTATGAAGCATGGCCACTTAAAACAAAATTCTTTCAAGTACAATGTGTCTGCTGCCAAGACTTCCTTTCTTCATTGTGAAAAATGCAATTTTGTGGATACACTTGGTAACGGAGCCATGCTCCATAGATTTTTAATAACATTGATGCCTCAGCCATATAGAAGGGCCATTCCCATGTAATACTGCAGGTGTTCTCTTTCACCTAATCACCACAAAGTACAAATGTGAAGCCACCCATGATAAAGTGACCCTTCACAGTCGCGCCCCTTTTAAGAAACTGCTGTCCCACAGGTGCATCTGAGGACTAAAGCTAGTTTCACATCATGTAGACTTAAATAGTTCTATGAAAGCATGTAGTATGTATTGTGATAGGTCATTTTTTTATATTTAATCCACCACTAAATATGGTATTTTCCTACACGTACTGACTCGCTTTCCTCATGACCAAATCCTCTATTTTGTGTTTGAAGATTTTTTGTTTATGTAGTTTCTTAAGTGACTTGAGGTCAGCAAGACGCCACACAGATAGTTGGAAGTGCTTCACAAAGCGAAAAGACAGTTTAAGGCACTGTCTGTCTGATAGCTGAAGTTCTTATCTGAGATGTCCCCTAAACTTTTCAAACAAAAATAAACAGATAGGAAACTTTCACATCCTGAATTCTCACAAATCTATGCTGAATTTCTTTTTGCTAAAAACATATATATAGATGCCATTTTCTAAATATGTTTATGAAGTTTGCACTGACACCTATCTGACCCTGAAAGTCTTTACAATGGGTGTGTTTGGTGGGTCAATGGATTAGTGAGCTCTAAGCAGGGGAAGGTGCATGGAGGCGACGTGAATGTGAAGCTCAAAAATTCTGTCGAAGCAGGCCGGTGTTGAGTTTCTCATCGGCCGTGCTAGCTCGTGTAAGCCTCTCGCGTTCCAGTTCAAGGGTCAGAGTTCATGCAACAGGCTTGGGGCCTCTGAAATGTGCTTGTTGGAGAGAAGTGAACACAAGGTGCATGAAAAGGTCACAGAGAATATAGATGGCAATAATTTATCTTTTCAGATGTATTTATTTTTTTCTTGGTAGTTGATTTGGATCATTACTTGACAGAAAATGAATCACAAGGGTTTGATGGGTTATCACCAAAACAGGAAATGTTTCGCACACACATGCACACACATATGCATAATGAGTCTCAATTCTTCAATCTAAAAGTGAGGATTAAATCATGCTTCATCATTAAAAGTAGATGTAACTTCTAAATGTTCCCAATTTGTTCTTTCTTGGAAATTTTCAAGAAAGAATGAATACCAAACTATACAAGATAAAAACCATGGCTGTCCTGATACCAGCCATTTGGATGACTTAAGGGCAACGTCATATGGGTATGTAACCTCTTGTGAAGAGGTTAACAAGGCATTATGGTCATTACTGCTGAAGAAGGAGCAGTAGTCCCCCTTCTTGAAATCTACCTTTAAATTATAGAGCTGGTGCATATCATTTTTCAGGGCTACGCTAAGTACTACCTTTAGGCAAGCTAATCTTTTGTGCTGGGAGATTGAATGTGGGCTTAAGATTTCAGTTATGTTCACTCTGAGATAAGGAGACACATTTTCCTTTAATGTGATGAATTTGCGAATCAAAAGTGTTCACTGCAGACAATGGTAGTGACTGCAGAAAAACAAAAAAGAAATAAGTTATAGTCCATACATATTTAGGAAGTTATACCTTAAAAAACATTAATTTTTAATATTTTTGACTTTTAGTCATATTAAGGCACATGCAGTGGTTGACAGAGTGAGCTGGTACATAGCTAAAGTGTATTTGAGGTGACAATGTCAATGAAGAATAGGAATAAACAGAAAGACTGCCAAAGCTGTCTTCAGCAGTTACTGCTTATAATGACTATGAAAACCACATGAAATTAAAGGACAAGAGGAAAAAGATGCCACTGCTTCAATTGAGACTTAAAGAAAGATAATTATAATATATTATAATTTTATATTCCTTAAACTTTGTTACCGTTTACGAGTCTTTTGCCTTCCATAAGCTGGAAGAGGGTTAAGAAAAGTACTTCTTGGCATACACTTTGTACATGTGCTGTAAATAAAAACTGCTTGGTATTTTAACTGTCAGGAGTCGTGGTGTGGAGCAAAGGAAAAGAGGACTCAGACGCAGGACTCATTGATGGGTGACAAACTGAAGGCCGTGTTTATTATAGAGAGTGGATGAACAGAACATGAAATGGAGGGCTGGCTGGCTGGCTGAATGACTGACTAGCACAGGAATGACGTCAAGACAACATCAATGACACGACACCGAACTGAGGTAAACTGAGGTAAACTGAGGACTTAAATACGCAGACTGATGAGGAGGATAATGAGAGACCGGTGAGTACACAGCTGAACATAATCTGGCTAACGACACAAGAGATGAACTGACACAGAAAAACAGGAAGTGAGAACAACATTGAAGTGGCATAATAAACTAAATGTGACAAAACTGAAAACACTGGGTCAACGACCCAGGAACCCTGACAGTAACGTGGCATTTTCAAGGTTTGAAAAGTGCTTAAGTTGTGGATAAAGTGCTTGAAACTGCTCTTCAGCACATAAAAAGAAGACAACTCTGGTTCTAAATCTGCGTGTGATAGTTTGATCGGCCAATCGTTTTGACGTGCAGATGGAAAAATTAGTCAGGCTGTTGTCACGAATGAAATGCCATTTGTAGAGCGCTCGTCTGGTCTTACTAACCACTCAAAGTGATTTACACAACAATGCACATGTGTGGCCTATTCCTACGCAGCAAATACACATATGGGCAAATAGTGCACTGATTAACCAAACATACAATTCTTTGGACTGTGGGAGGAAACTGGAGGCCCCAGAGGAAACCCTTGCAGACGCAGCGAAAATATGTTAATTCTTGCTGCAATGTGACAGTGCTAAGCACTCTTAAAAGTGAACTTAAAAGTGACAAGAACAAATCACGTTTACAAAAGACTAAATCCCAAATTGGCTAGATCATTTTTCAGTTGTGTTTTAGCACAGTGACATCTGATGTGATAACATTTCACGTGATGAAAAAGCAGGAATGTCAGTTTGAAGTATATAGATACAGTATATGAAATCACCACTGCAGTACAGTTGTGAAAAATCATGAAAATGGCTTAAATATGCTTGAATTTTGCACTCTATGTTAATCAACTGTTTAAATGCAACTTTTCCTACAAATCTTTCATTTACATTTACAGAGTCACTGTCTTCTCACCCCTCCCGATATTTTAACAGCAGCTGAGATGGGGTCTTCTCCTGTGTAAGTACAAATTTGCATTTTAACAAGTCCTTTAATCTTTTATGTTCTCTTTTATGTTCTCTCTTCTTTTTCATCTTTTAAAAGTCTTTCAAAGAATCTGGAATTCATTATTTTCATTTGCGTTAAATGAGTTTGATCTTTCCACTTATCTAAGAATAATGCCACTTGGCGTCATCATTTACAGTATTTGCTGCAATCATCCCTACATGCTGTAAATGAAAACAGTATGTCAGAGGATATAAAGAGTTTTCTAAACCAGAAACTTGAAGATGGTTTGAAGTCAGAATATTTCTATGTAAAATGATCAAAATGCTGCATAAAAGTATTAAGACTTTGCAGAACTGGGAGTCTGGTTTGTATTTAGCAAAGATTGTCCTAGAGCTTTCCCCTCATTTGCTTAGAGTGTATGGGGCTCTTCCTCCTTCCGCAGTCTCGATCCATCCACTTTCATTCACAACACCCCCGGCTCCTATCAACAAACCCCCTGAGCAAAGGGGAATGGGTCATATAAAGGAAACTGGGAGTCTTTTTATATCCGTTTACTGTTAGTGTTAGCAGTCATTTATGACTCCACTGGCTCCAGTGACGCGGGATACAGGGCAAAGGGAGAGCAAGCCGTCTCCTCCAAAGCTATTCAGCATCTCGTAACCCTGAAGCCTTTTCCTTTTTACTGCCATTAAACGATGTCTGGGAGTAAACCCCCCGTGTGGGCCTTGGCAGTAATGAGGCTCCTTCTCCACGACTTCAAATGATCCAGGGTGTCAGAGTGAGCTTTTTTGGAAAAACTTCTAACGTACTTCCTGGCTGGTTCATTTAGCTGATGGCGAAGCTTTGTGTTGACTG
Organism: Maylandia zebra; assembly: GCF_041146795.1. Lineage (NCBI taxonomy): Eukaryota > Metazoa > Chordata > Actinopteri > Cichliformes > Cichlidae > Maylandia > Maylandia zebra. Next base: position 18,308,169 of record NC_135168.1, on the reverse strand, counting down.
TGCTGGTAATTATGTCACTGGAGAATTTGTGAAGTTGCTTAATTCTGAATGCAGATGCTTAAAAAAAATACACATAAGACTGTGTTTTCCCGAGTATAGAAAAAATTCCATCTCAATATTATGATAACACACAGAACTGACAATATCCATATTTTACTGATGATACTGTATTTTTAAGCTTTTATCCAGGGTAGTATTATTATCTACTAGAGCAGCTAAAAACAGGAATGATACCTTGCAAATAAAAAGGATAAATAATGATCTCTCTGATTTTTAATTAAATGATCCAGTAATATCTGGGTGATTTATGGTTATATGTCCCCACTTTGTTGCTGGTCATATGTTCTCACTTTAATTCATCCTTTATTGTGTGTATGTCTGGTTTGGTCTAATAAAGTAACCAAAAATACCAGATCACAGTCTAAGAACGACTATGATGTTAAAATGTGCCTATGAAGTAGGTGGACATAATAACAGTCAGTGTTTACAGCTCAGCTTCTTTTAAACTGTGAGACATTCATGAAGTTTGACATGTTCAAAGATGCATTGCAGTGATTCACCAGTGATCCAATCTACATGTACCTCAGTTAACTATGTTCTTGACGTTCACCTGACAGATCCTGGATAAAACTCTTGCTTGAGATCATTTATTTCTTGGCATACAGTCATTAATATGTAGTTAATGAATGTGCAGAGGGAATGCTTATGCAGATCGTAGGTAGGATGGCACTCTGAGACAAAGTTAGAGTAGACCTGCTTGTTTTCTGGGGCATTTGTATGACTTATTCAGTCCTTGACTGATTATTTGTGCTGTAGCCCCATTACCTATCGTCTTTGAAAGACTGAAAATTCAGCTTAACTTTGTTCATTGAGTCTTACTTGGTTTCCAAGTTGTATTCATACAGAAGGTTAATTTTAGTTTTTGGTTATTAGAAGCAGGTAACTTAATTTTTTACGTGGGAATCATAGAAATATTCTAATCTGTGTTCCCTGTTGTCGTGTGTTTAACCAGGACATCTGGCCAATAGTGAAAGCTGCCCTCCCTGCTTAAAAGTAATTTTTATTTCTTTATTTTAAAAAAAACTATTAAGACATATTCAAATTTTGTTTAACATACAACTGTATTCTGACCACATGTGTAAACACAAGCATCAAAATAACTTCCTAAGGTAAAATCAAAATGGGGATTAAAGGTGATTTAAGCGACCTGGAACGTGGCATGGTTGTTGATGCCAGGCAAGCTGATCTGAGTACTGCAGAAACTGCTGATCTACTCAGAAAACCCAAGTTCTCTGGGCGAAAATAGACTGTTGTTGACAGAGTTCAGAGGAGAATGGCCAGACTGCTTCAAGCTGATAGGAGGGCAACACTAACTCATACGACCACTTGTTACAACCAAGCTAAACAGAAAGGTATCTCTCCAGATACACAGATACAAATCTGTGATACTATCATGTCAATATGGACCAAAATCTCTGATGAGTGTTTCCAGCACTGTGTTGGACATATGCCATTAAGGCAGCTTTGAAGACCAAAGGGCATATAACATAATATTAGCAACATATACCTAAAAAAGTGGATGGCGAGTGTAATCGCCACAAAAATCCCCTGACTGGTAATCTGCTCCAGCACTGACTTTTAAATCTATACGTCTTTGTGAGGTTTTCATTCTTCACCACCACCCTCTCATCCTTTTTCCACTGTCAGTGTGGGCTTAGATGGATGTGCAACTCCTTATACTGCCCTCTCCACATCACCACAACCATTTCTCTTAGCTAAATAATGTTTAGACCCTGACACTTCTCCTCTTTTATGTCTAGGAAGCTTTACACCATTACCTCTTAAGTCAAAGGGAAAGGCCGGGGAAAAGGGAGACATCCATTAAACAGAGGAGCAACAGAGGATCAAATGTATTTTTACAAGAACACATCTTACCCCTCTTCTAAGAATCAATAAATACAGCCGAGGCACACAAGAAGCAAAAGTGGAAACCAAAATCAAAACTACAACATTCACTTTGAGGAAGAAACACTCATTAAAGGCTGTGTACTTTAGAGGACCTATAAATTCAAAATCTTGTCTCAGAAAGTGACGTTAAATTAAAGAATTAGACAGCTTGAGTGCACTCTAAATGCTTAATCCCTAAAGCTAAATTTCCATCTCTTGATTTTTTTTTTAATCTTGATCACTCTAACTCAAACTTTTCCATCATGCATCTTTTTAATGGTCTCTAATTCAGCTTTTGTGGTCATTGCTTCCCTGCACTCTGGCAGGCATGAGTGTAAAATGCACTACTTTATGTAAACACACCTCTGAGTAAAAATAATTCTGACCATGACCAAATATATCAAAATATAATGAACAGTTTTTGCAATAGCAGAAATTCTGTTGCAGATGTTACATTTTAACCTTTGCTTCTTTCTTTTTTAAATTCCTGGCAGGACTCGCCGTTTTCAACATGAGTGCAGAGCACAGACAATCTGAGCAAGCTGTACTGAGTTCCTGTGTGCTGACTTGCCCAGCTGCTGCGCACAACTACCTTAAAACTGTACTATCACAGGAGTAATGTTTAACCACTGTGTGGCAATTTTGCACTAACAACGAGGTCAGATACAAAGTTGTTCATTAAAAGAACCAAATTGATTATTTCCTTCCTGTTGTTTACTTGTCACACAGGGCTTTCGGGTTTACTTCCGAACCTGAGCTAGCACAATGACCTTATCTTGCAAGGGAGCTGATTGTGTAACCATTGCCCTCCAGTTATCGCTGTACCATGGCCAAAGTTAATAGCCGCTTCCCTTTTTTCCCCCTGGAATCGACACTAGCTGCAGGCCATTTGTCAGGCAGTATTTAAACCAGCAGTCTGTTTATGAAATTAGATACTGATTCAAATGAATAGGTATACCTCTGAGAAAGCAATGGCAGAAGTAACTCTGAATTGCTTGTTTGGACATGATTGCACACTGAGCATGCTAGATGTTAGTGTTAATTCCATAAAAAGGAAACTCGTGGAAATTCTGCAGTAAACACAGTTTAAATGATCCACAAACTGTGAACTGCAGCAGTATACAGTATATTTCCTATGTGTGATGCCCATGTATAAGTGGAGAGAGCTGTATTGTGTAGTTCACCATCCATATTCTTTGTAGTGCAAACAACCACACCTTTTTGTGCAGGTCATTTAGTGTTAATCATACCTGGAGCATACTCACAAATAACTTCTTTCTGCTCCAGTGATTTGTGTGCGGTTTTCCGTGTGTGTGTGTGTGTATGGGTGGGGGTCCTCTCATGGTCCTCTCCTACGTTTGTACAACAGACTAAATTCTTGTTTGTCGTCTATAACACATCTTCAGAGTGCCTTCAGGAGAGGTGAAATCATCCCTAGGAGGTATTTTGTAATATTTCATAAGTCCAGGGATGATAAATATCTGTCACATTGTTAGGTTTCACAGACGCCTGTGTGAGTGTGTGTGCACCTGAAATTTAATCCTGCAAAAAACAGGGTCCAAATATGTAAGAACAAGGCTAGAAAAGGAGAGCTATGAAAAGGTAAGTGCTAACATAGTGAAATATTCACAATGAATCCAAACCAAATTTTAGATGTAGTAAAATGTGACAAACATAGACCTGATGCAAACAGAAACAAATGAGTCCAGGGCAGCATTAATTTATACAATAAATGAAAAGAAATTTGCAAACTACACAACTCAATGTCCTTGTGCACATCTGGACTGTGAGTGCATTACATAACCTTAAAGGGAAGCTTGGCCAAGTTGTTTTTTTCCCATGTTTTGTGGACAGAGGCCAAAAACTTTGCAATTAAATCATGTATAAACTGACCCTGCATTATTACAAATGTATTTACACTTAAACACATGATAGGTTTTGTTACATCTAAACATGCATTTAAAAACGGTTTGCTTAATAAGGTTTTTGAAATCCCTGATCACTTTTTTCTCAGCTTGGTTGCTGAATTATAGAACTGATCCCTTGTTATGATGTCTTTGCAGTTTGCCAGATTACTCCAAACTGACTAAGCAAGCTATGACTTAGTGAAGTTGGAACACCAACCATATTCATATGTATTTTATTTGGCAATGTCTTCCTTATATCTAAGAATTAAATCAAGTGCAAGTGTTTGTACTACTCACATATCCAGAGTGTGCTGTTGTGGTTAGTTCATGACTCATCGGAGTTTATTTGACCATGGGATGATAAAAAGAAACACGTTAAAGGTTTTGTAAAATAAAAAATGTTTTAAAAAAGGAGAAAAAAACACTTCACACAAACTTTCAAACAGTCATTTCCAAGAGTTTTGGTGAGCAACAACAGTGTCAAGCAGTGCTGAGTCAACCTCCTTGGCAACATACACGAGACCCAAAAATGAGCATGTGTAAAAGGATTCGGGTGTTTACATGACTGTTCTTTCACTCATGAGAAATCCGGACCGTAAGTTCCATGACATGCAAATGTTTTATATATGACTCAGAGAATATGCTGAGCTGGTTCATTTGACCATCACAGCTGTATTCTTAACAAAGTGTTCTGTGTGCCATTTCCCATGATTTTCTGTTTTTGTTTAATGTTTTGGGTTTTTTTAATCAGAATATTTTGTTAATCCCAGAAGGGGGATTCTTTTCCTGCTGTTGTTTGTGTTGCAGATGCTCTCTTAAAATGTGAATATGAAGGAAAGAAACTCTAAATAAGAAATGTCAAGCAAAGCTGACATTCCAAGTAAATAATATTATTTGAAGTATAGACATGATATTACAAGTGAAAATATTCCACGTGTCATAACGAAAAGTCATAAAATCTGATGGCCATAGGAATGATCTCCTGTGGAGTTCTGTGGTGTGAGTGGTTTTGTAATATTCGTGATGATTTCCAGGATACTATGTGTTATATGTTACATGTATTTCAGAGGCACTTTAACCCTTTAGATTACTCTTCTTACAAATCATTTGAAAAGTTGTAGGCTGTGCTGTCACTTTTAAAGAGCTGTAAATGTCATAGACATGATGCATATGCCATCTGCAGTATATAGAAGATCAGTGATCATGGCCACGTTATTGATAGGAGATTTGTTTATGTGCCAAATGCTGACTAATCCCGAGTGTAATGCATTCACTACAAATGAGCACCTCATTAATATTTGTCACATGTGTCTCAAAGAAACTGTGTCAGCACATCTTGAGTGCAAATGCATGGCAGCTTGTAAATCTCATGCCTTTAGAGACTAATAATAACAAATTTATCTCTGGCGATTGCTTTTCATGGCCCTGTGTGATGTAAACCACACCAAAAGCTGTCATTAATGGCATTTTTTTTTCATGGCAGAGCCAAAGTGGGGAACTTGAAAGCGCCTCATTATTCAATATTTACACATGGCTCTTTGTATTGCACTCCACAGAAGCTTTCCATTTAAGCTTGAAATTCATCTGAAAGTTAGCCCGTGCCTCTCATCTTGTGGGAACCGCCGTAATAATGAATCTTGCGCTATTGGTAACCGCTTTTTGTAGTGACTGGTAGTTTCTTTTGAAATTCTGGGCGGGATGAAGCCCTCTTAGTGATTAACACATTTCAAAGTCTGCATACCAAATCTACAAATAGATTTCTGGTTTCAAAAGAAATTATGGAGAATTCAAACAATTCATTGCAGAATAGGACCTCCAGGGGCATGAACGATGTGGAATAAGTCATCGCATTAACCTAAAATGTGACTGACACCAGCATCAGGGCTCGAGGGAAGGCAATGTCCACACTTTGATCTCAAAAATGACTGCATTCATTTCTGCTTCTTAAACGGATGATGCCTATTTAGCTTAATTAAATAGAGACTGATGTCAAATACTGCATGGCACTGGTGCCCTGATGCAATAGTCTCTTTCAAATGATAGTTTTGGTGCCTATTCAAACTCAAAGCTCCCAAACATGACATAAACTGTGGTGTCCTGGTTGACAGCCTTGCAAGTTATGCCATGGCTGTGCTAATATTACCTCATTGCTTCAATGAATCAATGCACCAGAACCAAATGACACATTTTCAGTATCTCTGGAATAATAACAGCTTTGATATTTAACATTATAAAAAAAACATTATAACAACCCGATTAATTCCAAATTAACTGAACACAATAATCATGTTAAATAGCAAAGACTATCTGCTAAACATGTTCAGTTCTTCATTATGCACATTTGGATTTTCTGCCCTTTGTGCATTTGAACACACATAGAAAAGTCAAAGGTCATACCCTAAGTAACATGTACAAAACATTAAATCAATTTACAAAATACTGTAACACTCACAAAACTTAGTACGTGTGTTCCTGTCTATAAACCTATTTTTCTGCCTGACCTGTCCCAAATGATAAAAAATAATGAGTCCTTCCAATCCTGTAAATGTGCTCAAAATATTTTGCATGCTGAGAGCACATCCTGTGAAAAAGAATATTATGTCTGGTGCTAAATTTTCATTAGCACAATAGTAACGGGCAGCACAGCACCAATATAATAACACAGTAAGGGGGGGATATAAACCTGTCACACCACCTAAAATGGATGGGCCCAGGCCAGAGGGGGCTAAACTGAACCTAAATCAATTTGAGTGAGGACACTAGAGGAGTGGAGGAAAGCTTGCAGGGGGTTGTACAAGTGTATACCCTCGGACTTGGGTAAGGAGTGTTGATGTCTGTTGAAGTTCCCGATGCGAGGGTGTCAGTGAGGCCCGAGAAAGGCTCCAGGCTCAATCTCTCTCCCTCCCGCCCCTTTACAGATCCTCTTCTGGCTCCAGTCGGACTCTGGCTCTGATTAATAGCCACCGGAGGTGTCCAGAGATGGCTGATAAGGGACCCCTATCCTCCCTCCCTCCTCTGGAACAGAAGGGCTCGTAACAAGCTAGCTCCCTCTCTTTCCTTTCCTTGGGCACTCAGGGAAGCCAATTAACCAAGTCTTAAAACTCAGGAGCGGTGACAACCAGTCTGGGCCTCTGGCAGAGGGCCACAGTGTGACAGTGGTGTTCACTCAGGGGACACTGCATCCAAAGCATTGGGTCAAAGGGTAGTATGTCTCTCTCAGGGACACAGCACTGCATTTCTAAGCTAATTAGTTAATCAATTTGTTTACACGATAAGCAATCCTCATTAATGCAGCCAAAGCATAATCATTTCCCAAACAATTTAACAACCGCAACTAACCCCTCCAACCCCCCACCCCCACCTTGCAGAGATTCTGTTCCCAGGCCCATCGAGAGAACAGAAACAAGAAAAAAGGGAATTGCTAAAAGGGGGGTGGTGGGGTGGTGGTGGTGGTGGTGGGGGGGGTCCTCTGTTCCAGACAAGAACACAAGCTTATCCCAGCAGCCCGTTTCTCTATTTTTTAACTTGATGGCCAACCTTACAGGTGATCAAAGGACTGGACCCTAGGAAGGGGCTTAGGGCACAGCAGTGCAGTGAAAGGGATTGCTTCCCAGTGATTTGTAAGTAGGAAAAGACTTTTGACATGAAAGACAGCTTAAACAGCAGAGGAATAATAATAAACCAGCTGTAAAATGCTTCTTGTTGCAGCTGAATTGATGCAGAGGGTGGCTCCCACAACTATTTTTCTTTTGCTTTTTTTTGTGGGTGTCTGGCATTTCCTACCGAGCTATTTCTACAGTCACATGCACACAACAAAAGGCTACATCTGAAGGGGTGGGGTGCCTGGGGTCTTAGGGGTAAAAAGATGCTTTGTGCTGGGGATATTGTGAAATCAGACGAGTCACATTTCTTTTCGCTCAGGCTATGTTTGAATTTTGGCTGTAGTCTTTGCCCTTACTTTAGTGCACTTTGTTGAAAGATTAGTCCGAAAATTTACTTTTAATGTATCAGTTGATTGTAAGTGAAAGAGAGACTCTTTAAATGTAACAGATGTTACCCACATGTGCACACTCTTTTATCACGCTTGAAAATATCAAGGGTTGTTGCTATTTAGCTCCGTCCCCTGTGTCATCATTACTTCATGTCTTCATAAATGGAATAGTCTAAACACTACCGAAAATCCAACACTTTCTTTGCTTGTGGGCTCAGCTTTACGATTTAAAATGAGTCGATTATACAGTCGTGAAAAAGAAAATTTTCACAGGATTCAGTAGAATATGAAAACCTAAGTACACACTTCGTGCTTCCGTAGGAATTTGGTGCCGCTAATTAAATGGATTGATAAATTGATCATCCACAAGTGGAATCACCTCTATCAAAGCAGATGCTTTAGTAGTTGGCTGGTTTGGAGCATTCAGCTATATGTTAACACAATGTTAGCACAATGCCACAGTCTTTGCAGAAGTGGAGTTCCCAGAAATGTACCCCAAGGTCGGACTGTGCAACACTCTGAGAAAAAAACCCACAAAACATCATCTCAGACTTTACAGGCCTCAGTTTGCATTTTAAATGATAAAGTTCATGACAGAAAAAGACTGAACGAGTATGGCTTGTTTGGAAAGGTTCTCTCTAATAAGAACCTGGCAGCACAGCTTAGGCTTGCAAAGTTTAATCTGAAAAAAAAATCACAAGACTTCAGGAATAATGTCCTTTGAATGAACAAGACCAAAGTGGAGATGTTTGGCCATGATGCACAACGATATATGGTCATAGAAAATATCTCATACCAACTGGTTGTACAGTAGTGGAGGGCTGTCTGATATCTACAGCTTGGCCCAAACTGGATCATCTAACAGGACAGTGAGAGTGAGCACAGCAACACTCCCACAACAGGATGGTTGAAAAATCAAGGTGATGTAGAGACTCCAAAATCCAGACCTGACCTTGATGCAATTCTGTGGTGGGATCTTAAGACGCCTGTACAAAAACACAATCTACACAGATGTCTTAATGAAAAATAGAGTCTGTTTGTTTTCTTAGAAAGAGCAGGATTAAGCCTATAGGTTGCTACTAACTTTGAGAACTTTGTGAGTCACTTTTGTTTGTTTCTGAAGATTAGTCAGAAAGATAAAAAATTTATCTCTACCTTTATGCCACATGAATGCTTTAGGAAGTCAAAACATCATACACTGTTTGCATTGTTGGCTTTAAAAAAGAACGGCTGAAATCAAATAGCTCTGATATCTGGTGGAACAGAGCTGGAAGGACTTTACCTCCTCTGTGACAGGCCCTGAAAAGTTCCTGTTAGTCCTGGAAAGCCTCACAGCAGACTGCAGTGGCACATGTGACATGTTAGTGTATTTCATGACAGAGATTTAGGCTGATGCCTTAGTCACTGGCTATGTTCAAAAGCAATGCAGGACAGCAAGGAGTGAAAAAAAAGAAAGGAGCAAGGATAAACTTCCTGTGGGAGGAATGTAGCTGCTACCCATCACAGTCGGAATCTGTGGGGTCACATACCAGGAGAATGGTAAATATTTAACATTTAATTTCCTTGCTGTAAGGTAGACTGGACACAGAGCACAGCCAAAGGTCCATATTACAGAAGGCCTGAAACACGTAGGTGAAGCTCATGGGGGAAAAGTGGTATATATTGAAGAGAGGTTGTTAAAATATTTAGGCAACATTCCCAGCTTCTCTCGACTATAAGCCTACAGTGTCAATATTGATCTTATTTTTAATAATACATGTTGAGAAAAGGCTCTCTGCTATGTAAAGGGATATTGTTTTTTAATATAGCGAATGTAAATACTGAAAAACTGTGGTAATTTTTAGTGCTGAAGTTCCCATTTAACAGCCTTCCCAACATACTTTGCACTGATTTTATTGCTCAACCTTAAAATTAATCTTACTGTAAAGTGAATTTTAAAATTAACAGAGCGAAAAGAAAAACAAACTGGGCTCTTATCCAGCCTTTCCAAGGATTCCAAGATGGCTCCCATGCATATGTTCTCTCCAGCTTTACTACCCGCCTTGCCTTACTTTATGAAGAGCCTATTGTGCTCTAACCTAGTTTCCTAACAGATGATTCATAGTGTGTCAGGGCTACATCTGAAGTGTACACAGCAGAGAGAGACGGTCAAATGACAGACTTGTCCGTATCCTCGTTGAGACAAAAGGAAAGCTAAGAACCCTGGCCTGAAGGCAGAGAAGAGTGAGATCAGTTTTTTTCCCTAGTCATCTGGCAGGAATTCTTTTAATATCAGGTGCTGCAATGATATCAATATCAGCAAGGCAGGCTTCAAAGCTTGCATTTAGCTTTGTTTATACTCACTTTAACCCATTCCGCTGAGGTATGTGTATGTTTAGTCTGCGCATTTTTGGAAAGGATCTTCCTGTATGTTGTCAAAGACTTAAAGTTTTTATGGGAAGTACAATAAGCACAGTGACAGAAGTTGAACTGGGGAGATTAAAAAAACCCACCTTTTTCTAGAATTTTTGCTCTTCTTGAGTATCAGCAATTACTTACAGCTATCTACTGCCAGAAGTGCAAAGTCAGGAAAGCCCCTTACAGAGATGGACACATTGCTGGTGTTTCAGTGATTCACAAAGATGGCACAACAATATTCCCAAAACAGTCCACAAAATTGAGGATTAGGATAGGCCTCAGTTACACAGGCCTACAGACTGCTCAGCAACCAATTCAATTCATTTTTATTTATACAGCACCAAATCACAACAATACTTCCCTCAAGGTGCTTTATAATGTAAGTCCCTACAATAATAAAAAGAAAACAGAGAAAACCCAACAATCACATGACCCCCTATGAGCAACCACTTTGGCGATAGTGGGAAGGAAAAAATCCCTTTTAACAGGAAGAAAACCTCCAGCAAAACCAGGGTCAGGAAAGGGGGGGCCATCTGCCATGACCGGTTGGGGTGAGAGGAGAAAGACAGGATCTCCCAGCAGCCTACACCTATTGCAGCATCCAGGTGGATCAGGTGACAGGAAAGTTTTTTCATCTTAAAATTGGAGAGGTGTCTGTTTCCTGAATCCAACTTGAAAACTGGCAAAGAGGTGGCAAAGTTTTATTCATTTACTGAGTCAGTTCCGACAATTGTTTATTTTACTAAAATGTTTGGGAGTTATCCTGCAACATAACACCATACTGGAACAGACCAGAAAGGATGTTCCGCTCTGGACCCAGTGTGCTGCCAGTGAGCAAACTGAACAGTCATGGAAGTGAGAGGAAGAAGGAATGACTGTGTCTGGACTCTCTCAAAGATATCCCTCCAGACTGTTTAGTTGACTCACTGGATGATGCAGGCTACAACATAGTTTTGTTTTACTTCCAGGAAGTGGAGCACTGGGGTTGCCTTGAAATTACTAAGAGAACCATCATCGTACTCCTGTCATGGAAATGGTGAAAACACACGCTGACTCCTCACAGCCGTCTGCATCGTGCACCAAAAACGTGAAACATCTGGACCTTATTTTCGAATGGGGCTTATTTAGAAAATGTAGTCGGTTACTTTGGCACAGTGACTTTCTATAAATATTTAGCTGTTATGAGCATTCGGGGAAAAAAAACTTTTTAATAGAGTAGGGATTCTGAATGTGCCAACATTGCAGGTGCTTGGGAGCAATTTCCAAAGCGTAGTAGTAGCCAATAGGCCGTAGGAGGGCTCCAAATTTAGCTAAAAGCACTGAAACATTCCAAGATAAATATCTTAATTGACAAGACTTTAATCATGAAAACAAAATGCCCCCTAGCTATTGGAAAATAGTAGTAGATTTCAATTTCTTCAGTTCTGATGGGAACAATGGAATTGTGAGTGAGCGCTCCCTCCTAGAGCGAGTGTAAAGTTTCTTGAATGCATTTTGTTTTAGTTTCCCTCCTTTTAGCGCATAATGAGACACAGTCTGTTCTGCATCTTGTCCATCCAGCTCCACACGCCAAACTGTGTCAAGTTTGTGAAAAAGGCACAAGAGGTCTGTGAAGAATAAAAAAGCTGCAGGACTATTTTGTTTTCATTTATTTATTTAAACCACATAGCCATGCGTACAGTACTACTTTTGTTTTATTTGTATTCACCATCATTACTTCTTTATACATATTTTATTCCATTTCATTAACTCAGTTTTCCCACCTTTTTACGCTTTCTTTTCGCAAAGGTTATTGTACTAACATTCAGACTGTATTCAACCTTATATTCTGAATTATTATTTTTGTTTAGTTTCTCATCTAATCAGTTATATTACAATTATTTTCCCTTTAAATCCCTTTTAGCTACATTTGTGTTACATATGTATAAATGAAAGCAACTTAATGACTTAGCATTGCTCCCGGGATGGCAACTTGGGATGTTTCCTGCACACATTTGTGGTATCCCAATGTTATCAGCTTGTCTATCATCACATTAAATCACTTGAAAGTATGGAAAGTCACTGACAAATAAAGTACCCTGTGAAGCACTGTTAGCATGCTGAAATTAGCTGTTAGTTCAAAGCAGCACCGTACGGAGAGCTAATTACAACCTCATAGAGTTGCTAGCCTCACTGTAGGCTTAAGCAGAATTCGCAGTATTATATTTGTGCATGTATGGGTACGTCTTGGCTTTTTTGTTTTATTTGGGATGTTTTGGCTGAATGACTGAAAACTTGTTCAAATGTTTAACACTGAGGTCTTTTTCAATATATTCAAAGCAAAAAAATACAAGAGGCAAAGAAAGAAGAACTGGGAGGTTTCAGGCAGATGCAGCCTCAAACTCATTTATGAAAAACAATTTGTGCTGAACTGGGATTGGTCACCCACACTTGTGCAATTGTACATCAGAGGCATCCTGTTTATGTGACCATGGTTGCTCTGTGGGGATTGGATCAGGCTGCATCTCAGTGCTGCAGCCTAACAGCTGGGAATGGCCTCTCAGTCTGACAAGACATGCCGTTCCTATGACAAATACCCGTAGAGCAACAGTAACATGTGTCTCCCACTCCTGCAAGTCAAACCCCCATCATCCCATCTTAGACACCCCCCTCCAACACACACACAAAGCTACACAGCGCAGTGTACTTAATGAATAGCACGCTTGGGGCTGCAGGGGTTTTTGCCGGAACAGCGAGAGAGAAAAAAAATAGCCCCCAGTGACCTCCGAGGGCCATCTGAGATAATAAATCCATGACCCTGAGTTCCGGAGTGCTTTGGGCAAGGTTGGGGTGGCAAATTTCCCACTTCCACAATATCATATGTTAACGGTAATTCCTTTTAACCAATGTGTAATGGCACAGGAATGTCTTCTCCCCAGCTTCATCTAGGCCTGGTGGAATCTGTTGAAAATGTGTGACAGCTGTGAAAGTTGGCTAGCTCCAGCCTGTGAATGTATAAGATTTGGATGCGATTCAGGACCGAGGGGTGCAGGGTGAGGTGCGCTGAGGGAAGGAGGTAAGTGACGGTGGAGAGACTTGTGTTGTTATGGTGAAGTTCACTTGCCTGCCTACCGTCTCTCTGTGTTTTGCTCCTCCTTTTCTTTGACTTTTCTTTGCTCCAGTGTAACCTTGTTCTTTTTTTTCATCCATGACTTTGAAGAGAACCAACTAAAAAGGGAGACAGAGTGGATAGATGCCACGACAATATTTAATAAAGCAGGATGTCATCACTTTAATCTAAATATACTGTGTTGCCAAACAACACAATTCTATGTATCTGTTCTTGCTTTTGCAACAACAGCTATATAGGGGTCAGATAAAAATTGAGGGGCATGTTCTGGGGGCCTCTGGATGTCTGGAGTTTTGATCTCCTCCATACCTGCTTCATGCCCTGGAGGACGGTGCTGTGGCCCCCCCCACACCCTCTAGCAGATCATTACATGAAGGAACCTTTTAAAAAAACAAGCGCATCCATGCTCACAGGTGTACACACGGGTGATCACACCCACAAACTACACCCTTTTTGGCTCCTACCTCAAAGCACACTGTGTTCTGTTGATCTTATGTGCTGCACAATAATGTTTAATATTTAGTATTTACTGTCATATTCCCATATATCATTGTGATGTTGTTTATTCTATTACTCTTGTTCTCTTCTGCTTGTTTTCTTTTTTCTTTCTCAGCAGGTGAGCCAGGTGATTGATATATGCATTTTTTTTCTTTTTTTCTTCTTCTTTTTTCTTTTTCTGCTCATTCTGTTGGTTTTTGGTTTTTGCCCTTCTCCCCCGTCCCTCTTCTCAGCTGTTTCTCTTTCCCTCTTTCTTTCTCCCCTTCTTTCCCCCAGTCAAGTCTGTCCCATATTCAGTAAGTGAAAATAAAATAAACAATAAAAGGTGAATCAAATGGACCATTATGGCAAGGCTGGGATGGTCAATTTGGTAAAGTAAATCCGTTGGGCATCTTTCTTTGCCTTTAGACAACAATTCTGATGGCAAAAGAGCCAAACGGGACAGGCAAAAAAAAAATAAAAAAAATTGAGGGGCAGATGGCAGTGAAGTGGTGACTGGGGCCACTGCACCAGCCCCGCCCACTACCCTCTGGGTAATGCACCTGCCTCCCAAGGCCCTGTGTGTGTGGTGATATGTTGTGAACTGTAATGACTAGGGTGTTATTATAAAGGAGGGTCGGTGCATGAAGTACAGCCAACAAAGCCACATGAATGGCCTTAGGCACTGTGACCTACGCAACAAATGTTGCAGACAGCGTTGTCTGTGTCAAGCTTTGACAAGCGTAACCACACCTGAGACTGCTTTCAGCCTGCTACCACTGCCATTGGCTTGTGTGTTTGTTGCTCCTCAGCATGTTGCAGGAGTGCTGTCACACGTTGTCACTCTCATCCAACCCAGATGTACTTTGGCACCATAAGTTGGCACCAAATATTTTACTGTGAATGGGCACTCAGTAGGACGGTCAGTATCCTACAAAGTATCAAGTATTAAAAAGTATCAGGTTAAAGGTCCTTTTTATAGCTGAAATATATTTCCTGTTGGTTTAAGTGGGGTAATTTAAATAAAGAGGGGATATAAAATGTATTCATTACAATTTTATGCATATACTCCACTATGCCAATTGTTCATTTTGTTATTGGATAACACTTCAATCAAAGGTTTCAAATACAGTTTGTCAAATGTTTGGGTGGATGTGTAAAATGTGTTACTGAATCTGCATGTGTATATAAAGCCTAGTGGATTAAGAAGGCAGTGCACACAATAGATCAACTGCCATAGGTACAGAGTTTAGCTACCTAACAGGGTGTCTTTGAAAAAAGCATTACCTTAGTTTTCAGTTGCTTTCTAAAAGACCACAAAACACATAACTTCCAAGATTTTTCACAGTTTCGCACACTGGTTCACAAGCAGTTTAAATAATGATGACAGAAACTAATTGTTCCAATGGACAAGGTTGTTGAGACAAGTTCTTCATCATCATTCTAGAAGGAATCCTGAAAATATGCTAACATGCTCAGAGGCTTAATTTGAAAATAATATCAAAATGTTTTAGTTTGGAATTTAGTTTAGACTTTGTATATCCTTAAGCAAAATCCCATAAATTGATTGCAATGGGAGGGTCTGGAAGGCATTTCATAGGTCACCTTTGATAGCAGAAATTTAAATGCTTTTCCAGTTGTTGCAAATTCTCAAGCTTGTCAACAGACAGCTGTTACCATCTGCACATTTGGAAAGAGGAAAAGCTCTGGGAGGAAAGAGGCGGGGGAGGGAGGGGGAAGTGTTGCTGGATCTTTGCAGATTCCACAGTGATTAGGAGCAACTTCTCGTAATGTCTTTGAAAGCGTTCTTGAGGATTACTAATTGGATTAAATAGAGCCAATGACATATATTGCACGTTTCAGCACTGTTACCATGTAATCTGACTGTTTATGGACCTCATTTTTTTAGGATTTTGAAACACCATGTTACAGTCAACACCAATAACTTATAGCTGTCAGATGAAGTTTGGGAGGCAGTAGGTACAAAGTGCCGTTGTGATTTTGTCGTGTTGTTTTTTCATAGGTTGTCTGTCACCCAAACAACATTGGTCATGGTCATTTACAAACTTTTTCTGTGGTTTTGTTCATCAAGATTTAGGTATCTTTAGTGTACTGGAAGTAAATCAGAATATATACAGAATATAGACGTGCAAATGATATACAGGCTGAGATGCACTGGATAATTACAAGTTCATTGTTCTTGCATAGACACTAAGAATTTACAAAAGCTAGTTTTTTTCCTGTTTGTTCACCACATGTAAATGGAAGAAACCAACTGCAACAATTGTCAATGGATCTCTGGGATGTGGCACTGGTGAGGCGCTCTGCCACCCCTGCCCTACTGTCGTAATCAGCCCAAGAGGCAGGATTTGGGGGCTGTAGCATCAGATAGTATTTCTCCTGGGCCAAAAGGCAAGGCCAAGACAGAGAAGTCTTTGTTGCACCCCTCTAAGAACAGCTTTCACTTTGCAATTGTGAAAGTAATTCCCAAGCTGTGCCTCATGAGCCCCCAACCCCACTCTGCTAAAATTGCAACCTGGAATCGGAAAGACCTTTCAGCCATGGTTGCCTGGTTGTCAGTTCTCAGTGAGTGCACAGTGCAGAGATAGTGTTGCATTACTAGAGAAGCTGAAGTTTCAATGCAGGGAAACTGTGGAAAAAGTTGTTAAATGGAGGTTCGGTTGCCAGATTAAACACCAAACACCTGTTTGATTACTCAAGTGAAGATTAGATAAAACACAGACTTATAAATCCTATGTGAAGTCTGGGAAAACTATTAAAAACACGCTGAGGCTCCTCTGCAGGAAAACACAAGCATCAAGCACTTTAAAATGAAATGATCAACACATTGTCGTTTTCAGCAAGAAGAATACTTTTGTCTGAGAAGAATCTCAGATAAAGGTAAAAAAAAAAAACAACAACATTTGACTATTTCATGAAAAATCTTAGCTCATTTTGACCTTGGTGGTAGGAACGCATTTCAAAAAAGTTGGAACAGGGGCAAAAAAAGACTGGAAAACTAAGTGGTATTGAACAGAAACAGGTGGAGGAACATTTTGCAACTGATTAGGTTATTTGGCGCCAGTAACATGTTTTGGTATAAAAAGACCATGTTGGAGTGGAAGAGTTTCTCTGAAGTGCAGATAGGCAGAGGCTCAGCAACCTGCAAAACATGTGTTTACAAATTGTGGAAAAATTTTAGAATAATGTAAAATTGTGAAGAATTGGAATATGTCATCATCTACAGTACATATTATCATTATACATAAAGATATGTTTAAAGATTTGCTCACAGAGTTTTCTCAAGATTCTCTAAATCTTGTATCATGGAAATAAACTGCATGTGTTCAGAAAACAACTGCAACATAATCAAACAAAAATACCACAAAGAACATCCAGGACAGGAGCTAGTTTAGTTAGCTCCGTGGGTGAGTGGGAGGCAATACACCACACGGCCAGAATGCAGTCTGACCTGTGGTCCTTTGCTGTGTGGCTTCCAATTCTCTCTCTGCCCAATTTCCTGTCTGTCTTCACTGCTCTGATATCAAATAATAATAGGATAAAATGCCCAAAAAACTACTTTAAAACAGGAAGACCCAGGACTGTTGAGTAGCCAGAATCCTCAATCAAACAAGAATGGGAGAAAGTTCTTCTTCTTAATCTTTAAATGTGCTAAATATGCTATACTTTATACAACTCCAATGATTGTACTGCTGTCTTTCTTGGCCTGGACGCTCTTCTAATTGAGATTTTAACAAGCAGATTATACAGCCCTACATATACAATGACTTTATGAATTAACTACTCCTTTTAGTCAGTTGTATATTATTATGTAATATGTTCCAGACAGTACAGGACTGTGTGCAATCTTAAAACGTGTTTAGGACAAGGTGTAACCAGCTGACCAGCACTCATTCAGTGTTCCATATATAATCATGACAAGAACCATGTGTACCAGTTTATCATGAAAAAGGTGTCGTATATCTTTCCACAGTTTACAAGAACAGCAGAAACTGGTTTTTGTAATCATCTTCCACCGTTAATCAAGCTAGTCATTAGTGTGATTCACACACATGGGTAGAACAATGAAAACTCTTCTGGCTCTGGTTTTGAAATCTTTTCAGCAGAACAAGCAGATTATCACACAATAGTCAAGATGTGAACAGTAAAATTTCAACAATAACAGAAGTGGGAATGTATACCAAGCATTTTTTTAAAATATCAGTTCAATTCAGTTTTATTTATATAGCGCCAAATCACAATAACAGTCGTCTCAAGGTGCTTAATATTGTAAGATAAGGACCCTACAATAATACAGAGAAACATCAACAATAAGAAAAAACCCCATGAGCTAGCACATTGGCAAAAGTAGGAAAGACAAACTCCCTTTTAACAAGAAGAAACCTCCGGTAGAACCAGGCTTAGGGAGGGGCATCCATCTGCCATGACCGGTTGGGGGTAAGAGGACGGGAAAATGACAATAGACATGCTGTGGAAGAGGGCTGGAGATTAATAATAACTAATGATTAAATGCAAAGTGGTGTTTAAACACACAGTGAGTTAAAAAGGGTGAGAGAAGGAAAAACACTCAATGCATCATGGGAAGCAGCCCAAGTCTGCTGAAGTATAACTACGAGTGGATTCAGGGTCACCTGATCCACTCCTAACTATAAGCCTAAGACTATAAGGAAAGTCTTAAGCCTAATCTTAAAAGTAGACAGGTTGTCTGTCTCCCGAATCCAAGCTAGGAGCTGGTTCCACAGCAGAGGGGCCTGAAAGCTGAAGGCCCCTCTGCCCTGTAGCATCTCAGAGAACATTAAATCAATATGGCGGCAATTTGTAGAAACCATCGTACAGTATTGAGAGGTTTTGATGTTCAGAACTCCATTGGTATACTTTACATCCACCGAACTCTTTCATACATCTCTTGCATTGTGTTCCAGGTGTACTGCCATGCATTCACCTGCCTCCTCTTAATTTCAAGCAATATTAGTTTTTGCAAATTTTATAATACTGTTAATAAATGCCATTCATCGCTACACTTACATGTAACCCTAACAGAGGTTGTAACAGGTTACTATATTTTGGGCCTAATTTGTTATGTGAGAATGCTACATGGTGCAGCTTTAAAAGCAAAGTCTGTGTGGTTCGCATTTTTCAGAAGCCTCAGTCAAACTGACGAGAGGGCAAACCTGAAGACAAAGTTTCTGTATTTGTCAATTTAATGTGACCCACCAAGAAGTCTTATCATTCAGCACTAATCCATCCACAGTGTATTCCCCCACTTCCTACACAGGATGCATTCCTGGCTCACCACACCCAAGATCATTGAAATGAAAATTCCTGTGTCTACGCCAAAAGGATCCAGTTGCCACAGATCCTTTTATGGCACATCACCTGATTCCATGGCCAACGGAGGTTAGAATGCAGCTTTGCCAATGCTTAGAAGTGTATGAAACATGGATGCAGTATGTGGGGCAATAGTGGTTCAAACCCCATCTGTTGAACACATGATACCCTGACCCCTTTATTCAGATGTAAAAGGTACAGAGCTCCCCATTTCAAAGTATTCTGTGTGCTTCTGTCTACATTCCTGTATGATTTGTCTGACTACTGAAGAAAGAGAAAAAGTCTCATCATAAAAACAAGTTGTTTAGGACATACCAAACATTTGTGCCCTAGGGTCTATAACTTGATGATCGGGGCATGCGTAAAATGCAAAACCCTTACTCGATTAAAATTTTGTGGATCTCATGTTCATGTTCAATGTCTCCTGCACCTCTGGACAATTTTCAACACAGTGACTATTTTTAACTCTCTCAGTGAAGTCCCGTTGCCTTGAACTTTTACATCTGCACTGGATACTATCCAGTATGTCAGAAAGGCGTTCCTTCAACATTTTAATCTCCAGGAAGTGTAAGAAACTGCTGAGAGAAAACTTTGGCAAGTGGCCTGTTTGGTGAGTGAAGATCATTTGCGCAGCCAAAAAACTCGCTGCACTCTGTGCAGGCATGAGACGGAAAGCTGACATGCAACAGTTTTCTCTGAATGCTCTGCCTCAGATACCTCAGGCCCATCTAATGGAACTTGGCACTGACATTGTCAATCTAGGGGATTAATTCACTATGCATGACCCAGTAAATGTTGACAGAAAATGCTCTTTGACTCCCTCTTAACTCACTGCTGCGAGGCGTGGAAACTGTGGGTTTTTCACCTGAAGACTGAAAAAAGCCAATGATCCTCCATAAAAATGCATTGTAGTCAGTTTGAAACAGCAGATGATCTTTGCTTTCTATGCAAGTGTCAGATTTGTGCTGAGAGAACTGTGCAAGTGGTTCGAATCACTTCCAGAAAAAGCAGCTGCACTGAAAGCTGTCTGGACATGACTGAGAAGATGACCTTGAATGGGAGACTGGCCAAATTTAAATCACGTAAGGCTGTAAACCCATGCTCTGCATCATCAGTTTTCAATGCACACTCCACCAAAAACCTCACTGACAGGTTAAGTGTGACCTGGATTTTTAGAGTAAAAAATATCAAAATTACAGCCAACTCTACAGAGTCACACTTGAGACTTAAGAAAACATCTGGGTATTTTCCACAATAAGCAAAGCTAGAACAAACAGCATTACAATTAAATCATTTTGTCTTTCTGGCAAAGTATGAGTTACATTTGATTTTTATCACAGACTGTGAAGGAAAGGTGTGGTCCATGTCCTTTTAGATCCAGCTCACTTAGAAAGAAGAAAGGCTGTATGTTTTGTGCATCTTCAGCACCACACGGCTCTATTAAAGATGTCTTTCTGATCTGGAATCTGATTTGGCCCAGCAGACACAACAATAAAGCAAGTCGACTGGTGCAAGGATCAGTTTGAAAGGGGAAATGGGATGACACACTGTTGCTTTCCCCCTTTTTAAACCTTCATTTGGACCTTTACTTGTTCTCTTCCATTTTTCACATAAGCTTCATATATTTTTTGATAGGCTTTACTTGTGGCCGTTAGAATAATCAAAGGTATGTTCGTTGTAGTGGTTAATAAACTAGACATTTGTCACTTGTTTCACTTTTCATGTTTCTGTTTTCGAAGACAAGCCTAGCTAATGTTTATAAACAAAATTTTGCATATGAATATACAGAAGAAGATGAGGAAAAAGATTTTTGGTTTCTATTTGTAGCCTCTATTTGATGGTCTTTTGGCCCCATCCACGTAAAGAGTGCATGTAGACGGGGAAAGAACACACTGGCTAAAATGCAGTCTTGAAACCACTACTATCATCTGACAATGATTTAACTTTTTATTAGTTTCTTTTGATATATCTGCCTTTACAGTCAGGCTGTAAACAGTGAGTTGTACATGAAACAGGAAGTCTTGGCTCAGATATCAGTTATCAGTTATACAGATATGTCCAGCCAAAACAGGAGTTATTGACTGTTGTCCCCACAAGTGTAACTATCAGAGAAAAGCTGATTGTGTGATTGTTCTTGTATCAACTAACATGTGTCCAAACAGCTGAAAGTTTGGACACATGTTCTTATTTAATGGTTTTTCTTTATTATTTTATGATATTTCTTTACATTGTAGATTGTCATGGAAGGCATTAAAACTACGACTGAACACATATGGAATTATGTAGTAAACAAAAAAGTGTGAAAAAACTTAAAACATGTTTTATGTTTTAGATTCTTCAAAATAGCCACCCTTTGCTTTGATTACTGCTTGTACACTCTTGGCATTCTCTCGATGAGCTTCATCAGCTCGTCAGCTGAAATGGCTTTTCAACAAGGAGTTCCCAGAGATGCTGGGCACTTGTTGGCTCTTTTGCTCCCACTCTGCGGTCCATCTCTTCCCAAACCATCTCGACTGGGTTTAGGTCAGCTGCACTTGGGGACACATTAAAAGTTTCAGCAGTTTTCCAGACTGACTGACCTTCAGTTCTTAAAGTAATGATGGACTGTCATTTCTCTTCACTTAGCTGACTGGTTCTTGCCTTAATACGAATTATAATAGTTGTCAAATAGGGCTGTCCACTTTGTACCAACCTGACTTCAGCCCAACACAACTGATGGTCCCAAACCCATTAAGACGGCAAGAAATTACACAAATGAACCCTGACAACAAGCACTGTCAACAAAGCAAAGGGTACTTTCAGGAATCTAAAATATAAAATATATTGAGAGTTACTTATAATTTTTTTCTTTGCTACATAATTCCATATATCTTGCTTCATATATTTGTAGAAAGTAAAAATAAAGGAAAACCATTAAATGAGAAGATGTGTCTGAACTGTTTACTGGTAGTGTAGTGTATATAAGGCTGCACCTCCAAACAAGCCATACTTGTTCGTTTTTTTCTAATTGTACTGTTACAAAGTGTACATTTAACATGCTAACTGAGGCTTGTAGAGATATTTAGGTCTTTGGGTTTTTGCAAATACTCTGAGCATAGCATGGTATGACTTTGCAGGTTGAGACATCCACTCCTGGGAAGCTTCTGGCATTGTGCTAACACAGAGTACACCTGAATCCTTCAGAGCAATATTGTGCCATCTTATAAAGGGGGCCACATGGATTCTTCATTAAGTGGTGACTTGCTGCCAATCAATTGCATCCAAACAGCATCACTGATTACTACTTATCCTCTTAATTCCTACAGAACCAGTAAGGGTGTACTTTCACAGGGTTGGATAATGTCAAGTGACTTTTTATAGGACTGTTGAACTTATTTGTCAGTCTATCAGTTTTCCTTGGCAGAGTCTGTCTCGCTCACTGTTCCTGCTGAGCAGAGTTCTTGCTAAAACAATTGAGACTATGAAATGGAAGATTATGAAATGGTGCAACCACTCTATTAATACATTTTAATGAGGGTTTTTTTTTTCAGTCAAGAAATCAAAAGTTTGGGCACCCTAGATAATTTTCATGATTTTCTTTCATAAATCATTGGTTGTTTGGATCAGCAATCAGCAGATGAACACAATGATATTTGAGAAGTGAAATGAAGTTTATAGGATTTGCAGAAAGTGTGCAATAGTTGCTTAAACTAAATTAGGCAGGTGCATAAATTTGGGCTGCCCAACAGAAAAATTACATCAACATTTAGTAGCTCCTCCTTTTGCAGAAATAACAGCCTTCAAACACTTCCTATAGCTTCCAATGAGAGTCTGGATTCTGGTTGAAGGTATTTACTTTACAAATAAGTAAATACAAAACATCTCCAGTTCAGTCAGGTTTGATGGTTTCCGAGCATGGACAGCCCGCTTTAAGTTAGATTTTCAATAATATTCAGGCCTGGGGACTGAGACGGCCATTCCAGAACGTTGTACTTGTTCCTTTGCATGAATGCCTTAGTAGATTTTGAGCAGTGTTTAGGGTCGTTGTCTTGTTGAAATATGCAGCCCTGGTGCAACTTCAACTTTGTGACTGATTCTTGAGCATTGTTCTCAAGAATCTGCTGATACTGACTGGAATCCATGCGACCCTCAACTTTAACAAGATTCCCAGTACCTGCACTGGCCACACAGCCCCACAGCATGATGGAACCGCTACCACATTTTTCCGTGGTTAGTAAGTGTTTCTCTTGGAATGCTGTGTTCTGTTTTCACCATGCATACCGCCTCTTGTTATGTCTAAATAACTCAATTTTAGTTTCATCTGTCCACAGCACCTTATTCCAAAATTAAGCTTGTTTATCCAAATGTGCTTTAGCATACCTCAAACAACTCTGTTTGTGGCATGTGCAGAGAAAAGGCTCCGTCTGCATTACTGTCCCATACAGCATCTTCTTGTGCAAAGTGCGCTTAATAGTTTAACGATGCACAGTGACACCATCTGCAGCAAGATGATGTTGCAGGTCTTTGGAGCTTGTCTATGGGTTGACTATGACTGTTCTCACCATCCTTTGCCTCTGCTTATCTAAGATTTTCCTTGGCCTGTCACTTCCGGCCTTAACTAGAACTGTCCCTGTGGTCTTCCATTTCCTCAATATGTTCCTCACAGTGGAAACTGAGAGCTGAAATCTCTGAGATAGTTTTTTGTATACTTCCCCTAAACCATGATGTTGAACAATCTTTGTTTTCAGGTCATTTGAAATTGCTGATCCAAACAACCAATGATTTATGAAGGAAAATCATGAAAATTATCAGGGGTGCCTAAACCTTTGCATACCACTGTATTAGACATTAATGATAAATATCACCTTTGGTGTCAGTGATAATGAATCAAAAGGGCAGCTCTCCCGAAAACACTGGTTTTACAAGGAGATAAGAAAAAGAGAAAATTCCTCCTCTTCACAGTAGCTTCAACAGAGAGACTGCAGTCACAATAAAAGTTGTGATTAAGCTGTGAGTAACTTGTATTTTCTAACCCACAGCTGGATACAGCGAGTTCAGACTTGCTCTCAGAGAGAATTCAAGGCCACTCTCGGAAATGTGGGAGTAGATTATATCTGTATATAAAGTGTATCTATAGAAAAATAAGGGGTGGGGTAAAATTGCCATAGATATTGGCTAAATAAACACACAATGTTTAAGTTTATTTTTCTTCCAGGTCTATCTTTCCCAGGATGTACCACCATATATGTTTTTCATCCTCTTTCTTCCTCTTGTTTCTGAGGGTTAAATAAAAGATGCTTTCATCTCCCCCGTCATCGTATGGCAATGAATGCTCTTGCATGGAAATGCATCGTATCTGATTTCAGCTTACAGATCCTGATGAGCAAAAAAGCATGTTCCAAATCTTGATTTAAAACAAGTGCGCTGCTAAAAGCATGGAGGAAATCACTAATGAAAACTTGGCATAAGGTAACCACCAATATATCACCCTCTCATAAATGTTACATGAGCTTTTAATTTACAACATTAAAACATGCTACGACTGCATTACTATTTACCTTTCCATATCCGATAGCCCCGGACGGTTGCCATGGGGTTTCAGTCATATCCAATCCCGGCCCCTTTGGCACACACTCTTATCTCTGTTTAAATATCCGGTTACTTCCCCCTCTGGTCCAGACACACAGAGACATGTCATTAAGAGCAGTATCTCTCCCCAGCCCAGGCTTCCTTCCTGTGCATGTGGTGACGGATTGATTTTCTCCGGTAGGGATCCACTGCAAGAAGTATTCATCTAAACAGGTTATTTAATCCATCACTGAGTATTCAAATGGCAGCCAACAGGAAATAGGAATGATTTCACTTTCTATAATTGTTTCCAGAGAGTATTTCAGCCAAGTGACATCACTTTGAAATAAATGGAGTAATCACCCTTTTTAGCATTTTTTCCAGTAATTTAGTGTTACTTTAATAAACTCGGTTGTTTTGGAAATTGTGTGATTTAATGATTCCATTTTATTGTGGAATTAAGTCATACTTAACTTATTTAAGCTCCAATAGTCAATGTGAAATTGCAAAACTAATTTAAAAGTTTGATATTGTAGCGTCCTGTAGTTTCTCTCAAACCATCTGGAGTGTAGCAAAACATTAAAACACACTCTGGTCTTCTGACTTTTCAGTCACTGGCTGCTGTATATCAGTGAAACTTAATTGCAGCTTTTTAGAAGGCTGTCATCTTAACTCATCCCAATCTAATGCCCAGAGCATCAAATATGGTCATTTTGTCAAAGTCATAGTTGTCTGTGCAGTTATACACCAGGTAATGACAATAGTGAGACTGCACTCACTCCCTGCTTGTCAGATATGGACACTTGGAAGGACTCCTATGAGTCAGCTCTAAATTATTTAAGTAAGGTTCAGTTTTCAGTCTAAAGGGTTGAGGAATATATTTTATTTATTTATTTTTTGCCCAAGCATATCAATGGGAGGAAGTACATGCAAAAGTAAGAAGTAAGTAAAAACAACCCAAATCAAAGTGACATCTTTGCTAGTTTAAAGAGCGTACTGTGCAACACCAGTAGCATCTGATAGAACAGCTGTATTTGGTGCTACTAAGTACCGAAGTGACAATTTTGTTAGTTTAAGCATTCCGAAGATTCAAAGTGCGTTTGGTGCTTAGAAATAAAACATTTCAAACTGATGGGACAAAATATGCCATGTGTTATGAGTGAAAGTTTTCAACAACCACCAGACTGGATTTTGGTCCTTGCGTGCTTCGAGTATTAATTGTAGGTGTACTCAGGTCATGAACAAAACATTCTTAAACTGAACTGTGTCAGCAGTGTCCCCTCCTTCTTATTTCCAGTGACTGAAATAGGATAGAAGTCAGTGCAGTGTTTTTTTATCTGAAAGAAAAGTCACTTCAGAAACTACAGTTTTTTTCTACATGGCCAGTGCCTATGTTTATCCTCACTGCTTTTATTTTATTTTACAGGATTGGATTAAAGTGAAAGTCTCACTCATTGCACATTTAGGGCTAAAAAAAAAGATTTAAGATGCATTTTTTACAGTGGAGTCTCGGGTCTGTGGCTTGGCGTCTGCTCTCTGCAGCAGCCCTTGGTACCCACAGGGGTCAAATCTCCCTCCTCTGTTTCTGAAAGAATAGAAGCTCCTAAGAGAAGCCAACACTCAAGTATCTCCACAAATCAATGGAAACACTTCCTCTGTCCTTGTCCTCCACAAGCACTAAGGACATATTGAATGCAGTATTTTATGTAATACATTCCTGCGTGTCCAGTCTGCTTGTAAATTTCGCATCCAGTGTTAAGGGTTGATGTGTTATTTATATGGGTCAAAACCTTGAAAGAGCTTGTCATACAGCATTTTTAATGCTTTACCAAACCCCCCAGTCATGCCTATGGAACTGTCTTGAGTCTATGGGGACAAAGGGTTGCCCTTACAGCTATCCACTGTACAGCTGTGGGGAGCGAACACACCAAAGACCACATTCATCTAGAGGTATAAAATTTTCTTTCAGCACCCCTGCTCTCCCAGAGGTTTTGTCACGATCGTGTTACATGTCCAAGCCATAGGAGCTTTGGAAGGGGGGGGCAACTTTTGCACATCTTTATCATAAAAAAATGTTCGGCCGTTGTACAGATGCCCTGGAGCTGAACTCTTAGGGAGAGTAAATAGAGGGGGGACGTCTATGCAGGCCTTTCCTTCTCTTTCAGCTGCACTAATGATGTTGTGCCGGGCCACAGCTGTTTCTTCATGGCAGGTGTGCAAGTAGGAGCCACAGCAGACTACACTCGGCCCGGATCGGAGGAATGCCAAAAACAAGACGGAAGGAGAGGAGACAGGGTGCATAGTGAGGCGGTGAAACGAATATCCACACAAGATACAGCTCCCCAAGCGCCCACAAAGCTGGATACAATATTCAATTGAAAATTTCCCCTCAACACCTGGCTACCAGCATAAGTAGGATATTGATGTGGGTCCCGCGCCAGAGCCCCACAGCTTGACTCATTTGAAATCCTCTGGCGATTTAATGCGGTATTTAGGCGAAATGCTTGGACAAGAAATCGTCTGGAGTTCTTTCCTGAGACAGGGGACATAGCCAGTATGCCTCGAGTATGTGCTCCGCTGATCTCAGCTATGAGGATAGAAACGGCCCCAAGATCATTTCCTGTTTGGAACTCTATTGGATCAGCAGCGCAGAGGGGAAAATATGAACAGAAAATTTGCTGTGTGGCTTGGAAATCATGGTCGACATTACCACAAGGCTATTGTTAGACACAGAAATTCAAGTTGATGGAGTGAAAGCAGGAATTATATATAATATATTACTTTAATAAACACAAAAACTACCATACATGCAATGAAAAACTTGCCATTTTGCAATATTTGCCAAAAGGGATCCATGGATTTGACTACAGCAAAAAACAAAAACAAAACATGCATATCATTCTGACCTGTAATATTTATTATCTCTTCTCCTTTCCAGTCTGATATGTTCTACTTAGTCATGTCAAATAAAGCAGTAAAGGCTTAAAAAAATAAATCTTTAGAAATTGCTTTTGGGTAGAAAGGGAGACCAGAGTGAAGCCTCTGTTCTCCCTTGACTAGCGCCTCTAGCTAATATTAAAGCCGAGGCCATACGTGGTAAATATTAGCTTTTCTCTCCCGTGTTGACAGTGTGTGCTTTTCCACACACACGGAACAAAGGTCTGCCATATTGCACACCCACCTGGGAAGTCAGATGGGACAGAGTGGAGGTAGGTGTTCACTGCTTAACAGTGGTGGCTTTTCATTGTGTGACTTATGATTATGCAGCTGAAAGGCCCCCGCAGACCGGATACGTAATGCTGATAATTGGAACAGGAGGCTCATTCTATTGCTGCTGGGTGCAGAGTAAACTGTGAGGGTCACAAGTAAAAATATTCTTTATAAAAAATATAACTCAGGATGCATACAGCCCCATAGACAGATAAAATAGTTTTCTCTGCCCACTCAGATGTTTTATTTACCTACCTGAAACACTTTGCTTGAAAAAGAGGCTAAAACTAAGAAGAAGAAAAAGGACTTTTCTCAACCATAAGAGTTTTAAATGTGAACTTAAATGCACATATATATGTATATTTATATATATATGAAGGGAAAGCATTCATCGTTCAGGTGTAAGCAAACAAACTGTCCCAGCATGCTTCTTGGCTCAGAGCACAGGAAAGGTCAAAAGTCAGTTCCTGAAAAGCCAAATACCAACAGCAGAGGTCCTATCAAAGTGGCAGTCCCTCTCCAATTCTCTTCCTCCTCCAGCCACCTTCCCTAACCTCCCCACCTCATCCTCCCACTTCCTCCCCACCTTCTTCTCTACCCTCTTTGGCCTGCCAGTGTGGTTTGCCTTGGCTGACTGATAATAAGAGACACAAAAATCCTCTTATCCCCCCCTTTTCTCTCCACTGAAATGAGTCACTTCCTTGCCAGGGCCTCGATAGCTGGATCACTGCCAGGAGATACCCTGCTATTTATTGCCACATTTCCACCCCAGAAGAGGGGAGCCTGGGAAGGCGTTTTCAGAGGCGTCCACACACACACACACACACAAACACTGAAACTTGTGTGCATCCACACAAATAAAAGTCCACAAGCACATCCACAAAGAGACACACATGCTCACACACACAGAAAAGCCAAGCACGCGCACACACACACGCTCACATACACACATAAACTTCCTGGCCCGGTTTAAGCATCCGACAGGACCCAGAACACGTTCTCCTTGGATTCCACGATTGATGTTTGCGTTCCTCCCCCGAGCAGCTAGCCTGCCTGCCTGCCTTTAAGGTCTCAGTTTTCCATGACGTCCCACCGGGTTCCAGAGAGATTTATGACCCGTCCCCGGCATTTTTCAGAAGGAAATGGCCCTGCTTTTTCTGACCACACGTACGATGTAACAAACACAGTCTTGTAAGGAGGCACACAAACAGTCTCTCATTATAAAAACAGCTACAACTAGATCTATAGCTTGACTATAGTCTGCTGAAAGTATGCATAATCTTTTTACACAGATGTTTTGCAGACAAATACCATCTTTCACCTCTATATCGTGTAAACACAGAGCGGGAAATCATGGCAGAAGACGCCTGCAAAGGTTTAACCGACTATGCAAAGTTTCATGTCGAATTCCTTCGCATACGTGGAACATAATTACCAGGGGTCAGTTCATATAGTCATATAGTGCTTTACGGCACAATAATACACACACAGTCACACACAACCACACACACAGGATCCTTGTGAATCCAAAACATTCCTTTCAGCTCAAGTTCAGGCACATCCCCTAATAGAGGGGTTTGCATTTTATTCATAGGCCCTTCTTTGGAATATGGCTGCTTTATATCTATCAGCCTAGTACTTGTTGAGCCTCTTTCTTCACTACACTACATTGTCCTTCCACCATTGCTTTGGAACGCAGAGGATTGTGATTTAAATGGCTTTTGAGTACTCCTAATCCACCGGAGGCACATAAGTCACACAAAGGTAGCTCCAAAAGGCCGGGTGAATTCCACTGAGCAAAGAGGAAGTCTTAAATCCCAAGCTTCATTTAAATACCACTGAGGTGACTTATGAATGGAATGATTTTGACTTGTGTGTATAGATGGCCCTTGATTCAGTGTGATGGCCTCAGGTGGCTGGAAATAACACTAATACAGCGTGACAAAGGATGTGGACAAATAGAAATTCTTTGCTTCTCTTTGCTATTATCCAGAGTGAAAGAGGAGGAAAGGTGTTGCCAGTATAAAGTATAAAGTGCCACTTTGGGAAAGACAAAGACACGGAGACATGTGTATACAGATTCAGCCCCTAATGCACTGACAAGCACGTAGATATCAAAGATTTATTTCACATTTGTTTGTATCCATTTTAAAGACATAGTTACCAGACGTTTCCAAGCTATAGGTCCACCATTAAAGGATTTGGAAGTCAACTTTCAAATTTCTTTAGCAGATTTACAGAAATGATGTTAATATGGAAAAAGAATGTAAAGTTTCTAATGAAATGCTCCATAAATTGATGTAGCCCAGGTGGTGCAGGGGACCAAAAGAATGACCGACCATGCTTTAAAACCATTGTGCAAAATGTGATGTTGCGTCCTGAGTTCCTTTTGTGCTTCACTGCACAGACCTGTTTCAGAAAGCATGCACAAAACCTTATTCTGCAGCTCATTTAAGCCTCCTCTGGTTCCCAAAGGGTGGGGTTCTACCACAATCAACAGGACAATGTTCTCACTATGAGGAGGTTTTCATAATAAAATCAAAGCATTTGAAATGTAATAACGAAATGTCGTGATTGACAGCTTAGCTGACAATATCCCAACTGTCTTATATAAACTCCACCCACAAGAAGTGGTGGCTTGGTGATGTGATGCAAAACCAGCATCTAAATTTAGCAACACTAAGAATCACAATTTTTCTCCTCCCTCCACCTGTCCTCCTGGGAGCACCAATGAATATAATATTTTGGTTGTATGTCTAAAGAAAAAGCACTGTGGCAGCTTTCATCAAACAATGATATCACTATGATAATTAACTATGCCTGTCTCTCAAACCTATCTAACACTGCAGTGACGAGCCTGGTGAAGATGCAGTGTACAAACCGGGCTGATTATCATCTGATTTGGTAGGTTTAATGCATCTTGACAGCTAGGACAAATGATCAAACACTGGCCTTAAGCATTTAACCCATAGATTTTTAAACATACCATGAAGGATGTATTAACAGGGCTGTATTTTTTCTAAGAACGATTTGAAATAGAATCACTTGATCTTTTTCTTTTCTTTTACATTACTTTCTTCTGTTTCTTCTGATGATCTTGGTAAATCAGCGGATACCTGATTTATTCAAGGAGACAAACATTTCCATGAAAGATTTTCAGTTCCATCAGCTTTGCTAATTCAAATACCAGACATACCAGATATAATCATACATTTCTCCATACAATGCAATGTGTGAGAACAGAATCACAAGTAGGAAACGCAAAGTAAATAAAGACATGGAAAAGGTAAGATAAAGAAGAAAAACAGGACAAGTAGGGCAGGAGTCGATTGTAGAAACCCAAAAGGTGGAGGGTGGCAGCAGGTATGGAGGAGGTCGGCGGTTAAATAGAAAGAACTTGAAATTTATTGTGCGCTTTCTTCGGTTATGGGAGCCATCAAGGTCAATTTCTTTCTCTATGAGATAAGATCAGTAAAATGAAAGCTCCTAGTGTGACTGGAGGGGGTTAACATATTTACTGGACAGAGATCAGCAGGGGTTTTTTTCTTCTTCTTTTTTTTGTCTTTACCTTGTTCTGGGGCAAAAACAGGAGACCTGCTGCTGTAACGGGCAGAGAAAAACTCCATGCTGAGGGAGGTGTTAGTGTAGCTAAAAGTTTTTTAGCTATTTTTTTCATGGCTGACCAACAAAAAAAATAAGTGCTTTTTTCATCGCAAGTAACAAATTGCAAATAATGAAAATGTCAACATAGTGTGTCTTCCGTTCGAAGCAGCCTTTGGTTTTGAACTCATGATAAGGTTAAGCTATAAACAGGCTCAGGTTATGTAACCATAAACCATAGGAACAGTAAATTACATTAGCTGTACGCTAATGAGGTGCAGGTATTTCAAATCAATTTGCAAGCTAAAACCTGCAATCAAACAGTAATGGTCTCGAGTTATGATTGTGTACATAAGTGCCATTTTATATAGTGTAATAATCTGTGCCACTATAGTGATGCTTTTTTAATTTTATCATTTTCATAGGAGATCATTTAACTCCACGTTGTCTTACTTTAACGGTGCTTTGCTCTTTTGAATCTCCGGGATTCACTTTTAACTGTGAGTTGAAATTTTATATAAATTCAATGTGTGTTACATTTAAATTACATTTTATAATTTGTATGTTGGGTTGGTCCAAATTGACTATAAAGTTTAACTGAAAGGATATTAGTTCATTATGCAAAGACCCTAATTCATCTGATTGCATAACAGTCGATATAATTAATATAATTTCAGCCCCGAAGGTGACAAAAGAAAAAGTCCCGTCTATAAATCACATTACTACAGGCCTAAACTGCATTCTAATGAATGTTTTGGGAAATCGGTTGGAATAGATCTTCTCCTAGATGAGATTTGTTTTCTTGGCATGTGTCACAAAAACATTTTTAATGAGTATATTTTTTTCTTGTTTTGCAACTGTAGCTCATTTGTAGGCAACAAATCAATAAATAAACAAATCAGTTGAATAAATCATCACTGAGCCCTGCATGTTCTACAAGTGCCGGATCACTAGCTAAATAGTTTTGGTGTCTAAACTTAACCACATACTGGCTGGGGAAAAAATTAACAAATGTCTTTAAACAATTACCCCACACTGAGCTGAACCCCACATCCTCTGAGTGACAGTCAAGCTTTTACCTCATGTCTCCAAAAGCCCCCACCAACAATGCGCTTTTATTTTGGTAAAAACAAAATTAATCACATTCTTTATCATCAGGTAATTTTTTGCAAAAGTTGCACTTCATGCAGTTTTAAGTGATTTTGGTAATATTTACTGACAGCATGTTGTTTACAAAGACAGCTCACTAATAATCAGGGTCTCGTAAACTAATGTGCTTTATCATTTTGTGCAGGATTTTCCAAAGAGGTCAGTTATTTGCTGGGATCTCAAAGAGCACTTAAAGTATAGGCGCCCACTGTGATGTTTTCTAAGTGCTTAACAGCTCAATCTCTCTTAAAATAATTACTCCTGAAAGGCAGAGATCCATCACAACTGCTCCAGTCTGAAAATTGCCCTCAGATGGGCACACACATACGCACGCACACAAACATAAACTTACACAGAGTGAACATTTGTAAGCCATTATATGACTTACTTCCTTACTTCCCTTCCTATTTTGCATCCTTTTCTTTTTAAAAAAAACCTATAGTCTGTAAATGGTTATGAAGGATGTGGTTGTAAACTGAGTAGGGTCTGAGTATATCTGTGTGCATCTTTGTGCTTTTTGCACCGTGTACGTAATTCAGTTGCACTGGCGTTATAAATGTTGCATTCACTAGCAAAGTGGGGCGTTCCAGAAGAAAGGTTCTGTTCATTTAGCACGATAAGTTACTGACAGTTCCAAACTTAAGATTGGAAAAGTTAACAGCTAATGTTTAGTACACACTCTTCTGCCCTAAAAATTATAATCTTTAACTGTAAGTAAAAATTGGAAATTCTGTGAAGCTATTTATTAATTATTTTATTTTACAGCCTCTTTTCTGTCCTCAAACTGGGGTCCCAGGACCCACGGGGGTCCGCAAGCCATAGATTGGGGGTCCTCGAAAATGTATACATGTGAACATCCAGGGTTGAGCTAATTAGCAAAATGGACATATATTCAGGTCAGTCCACTTCATCAAATAATGCAAAAGCTAAACCAACTAAAGTGAGAAAGAATGACAACAGCTACCTCGAGTTTGGCTTTTGGCAAAATATGCTACTGCTAGGCCCAAATTGGGTGATGCAACAGGACAACGATTCCAAGCACAGCAGCAAATCTACAACTGAAAAAAAGGATCAAGGTGCTGCAATGATCCAGTCAAACTCCTGACCTCAACCCAGCTGAATGTCTGCAGCAGGAACATGAGAGATTTACATAAATGAATTCCTGCAAACTAATCCTAATGTATTTTAGATAGCATCTTTTCATTGTTTTTTATACTTGGTTGCTAGCTAAAGATTAATTTCTCTAGCTATCTTCAGCATAGCAACTGTGGACTTTTTTGAACAGCCACCATACCCAACCAACAAAAAACACTGACTTATTAATAGCAACTTGGCATAATATTATTAATAGCTGTATTAAATATAATAACAGTGTATCCAGGAGACTTCTGTGTTAAAGAATAACACTGATTTTAAATAACTTAAATGGTAATGTACAGAACGGGGAAAAAAACCTTCCAGAAACAGCTGCAATGCAGTTTTTTCAACAAGATTTTAATGTATGGTGTCCTTAAACCAAAAGAGCTGTAATCTGAGTTTTTTGTGGGCTAAACCTCCAGTACTGTCAAACTATCCTCCACTGGGAGATTAAATTAATACTTTACTAAACTGCTGTGCTCAATATACCACTGTGGTGGTAACTGTTCCAGTAAAAGTGAACCCTTTCAAATATATACTCAAGGCTTAAGCATTAGAGTCCAAGCGGCTGTTGTTGTGAAGGACTGCGATACAGAGCTAGTTAATGTTTACCCAGAAAATATGTAATTGCAGACTTCCCCCTAATAAACTGTTCCAGAATGCAGACCACAATCCTCCTCCTGTAACATTATTATTATCTACAGCCCTCGCGAACCACTATCCCTCTCCCTCACTTGCACAAATACGAACACGCGCACATCTTCAAATATACAGCGTTGAAATATATTTTACATTGTGACCGGCCAATGCACACAGAACCACACTTGAAAGAAAGAAGCAGAAGGAGCTAGTGTTTGCATATTTCAGAAAGTTGCATGATTTAACAAAGTGTAAAGTGTCAAACATTACACAATTCTTTTAAGTCATTCACTTTCTGCACTTTGAGTTTTGTTTCAGTGAAAGCTGCCAACTAACAAATAACTGAAATCTAATCTGTAGCTAATTATACATGACTAAAGTATTTAGGCCATAGTAGTTATGCTCTTTGAACTCTACATGATGAAATGTGTTACAGCAGCAAAGGACAGACAGCAGTGCAAAATCCATTTCTTTGGATTCCTTTATAAAGATAGACACAAAGTAAAATACAACACACATCCTTCTAGTTATTTTTTATAGTGTTATATATGCAATAATTGCTATGATATCACAGGAAGAACTTAGTGACTAATAGAGCTATTTGTTAGACTCCTACAGTCACAGTAGGGAAAACAGTGATTAGAGACCATGGCAGAGCCAAACGTATTGCAAGCATTTGCACTTGTGATACTGTTGCCTTTGAAATGGTCGATCAAGATGATGATAAAATGGCAATAAGAAGGAGTTAGTCTGCTATCAGTTTGAGATTGAACTGGGTCAAGTTGAAAATTATATGCAATCTGTAAAAACACAGAGACTGACTGTGATGAATCACCGAAAATAACACATCTGTTGCCATCTACACACAAATAGACACCAGGGTCTTATATTCAGATTTGAGTCACAGACCTTAAACATACATTGAGAGATTCCTCCACAAATAGTGATGTTGCACCTGTTTGATGGTGATTTGAGTGCAAAATGACATTGCACTTGGTAACCTTGCTTTTATATAGAAATATAACCAGTTGGCAACCAGCTGAGTGGAGTCTCCTGTTGCAAAGAGACAGGACAGATGAGTTGCACTCATTCCTGCAATCTAGCTCAGAATGATTGCAACATCTGTCTATGTTTAGAAATTAGACAGCCATTATTTGCAAACCTTCCAATCCATCTGCCAGCAATGTCAGTCAGTCCAAGTCAGACTGTGGTTGTTTGGAGACAGGTTTCCTCCCACCAGGCAACCTGTGCAACTGCCTTGCAATTGAAAGTAGATGCCTTTTAAACTCTTTGGTGGGTTTTTGGTCCAAGCCACAGTAGGTAACTGTGGTCACTTGATGATGGCTGACGTAGTTTGGGGTGTGTTGGAGTTTAATACCTTTTGTGTTTGTGCTGCCTCAAGAACATCTAACTGCGAAGCAGAGTAAACACACTTTTTCTTGTTTGTGTTCTAAGAAATATACATTTTGCAGATATATGGGCTTGTCACAGAGTCGGTGATATTCGTGAAATGCAGTCTTAGGGTTTCGTCTGGCAGTTGTGGAAGAATGTTAATATATAGGTCAGATAAAAAATAAAACTGTGTGTTTCCGGCCACGACTGTAATTTTTAGACCACAAAGTAACACCGAAGATCCCAGCTGAGGCTGAGGTTGGCTGACGTCACTTACATTTAAGATTACTGTCGATACTATGTCTTTAAAAGACTATTTGGAGTGGAATTATTTTATTTTTACATTCAAGTTGAGCTTTTTGTCATGTTGAACTGCAGCTGGCTCCTTCATTTTCTCTTTTCCCATCCCAGACTTAAAGTTTCTGTTCTGGTTTCAATATAATAAGAATAGGCATCTGCCTCTAAGTCTGCTCAATTTAACATATAGAGACAAATTGCATTACCTCAGTCTGGGAACCACATAAACAACCAACGGCCGCCATATCATTAGTAGGACTTTCCATTGTAAAGTTACCCAGCTTTTGTCAATCATCAAAAGTATAAAAGCCTCCAAAACACCTATGATCAGAAAAATAGGAATGCTTCTTTCACTCACACAGTAAAATGCATCTAGAGAAAAAAAAACCCTCTACTGTGCAGGCTGGTCACTTTACTTATAGTCGATGTTAAAACACACACACAAAGATGTGCACACACACTGTTTATACAAATGTGAATAACAGTAAACACTCTTGGACTGTTTCCTTAAAGCTTCATAGTGTTTTTGGAATTTGTACAAGCAAATTAAATAAAGTAATTGTGTTCAAATGACAGGAAGTTCAAAATCTCCACACATGTGACCAGTGGCTACATGAAGTAAACATCCGTGGTAGACTGCAGTTCGTGGAGCGTTTCATATTGAGACACAGTACTGGAAGGATGCCCTACATGTGATTTTTATTTGCTGCTTGATGACTCAGCAAGCACTTGGATCACATAAATTTCATCTTAATCCATCAGATTGCTGTTGTTATACAGTATTTTATTCAGGAACAAACTGATCAGCTAACTATTATGGCTAACAGGGAGGAGAGACGGCAAACTGACTTGAACCTACCAAATGTGGTATTCCATCAATAATTCTTCCAAGATTATGAAAATCTGCAAAAGCAAAATAATGATTATGTTGTATGTCTGTGGTGGTTGTAGAGTTGTAGAGGCCTCAGTTTCATTATATTTAAATATGTGCTATGCAGTTGTGACATAGTCTTGAAAGCTAAGGTATGTAATACCTATACGATGGCTTCAGAAAGTATTGTTTACATGTGTTTTTATCACATTAATCTACACCCATTACCCTATAATGACATATGAGAGAATTTTAGGATTTTTTAGTGAAAAAACTGAAACATCACATTTATGAGAAGTCTCTATGCCTTGATTGAAATCTAGTAGTGACAAAAGTAGTAATTTAATTGACTGGACATGACTTAGAAAGACAAAGACCTCTCGATAAAAGGCCTCACAGCAGGTAATGGACATCAGAAAAAAAAACAAGCAATGAGGTCATGTAAACTGCTCCAGAGCTCAGTGACAGGATTGGGAAAAATCACTATAATGACCAGGAACCCAATTAACCAAAATGAGCTTGAGAAATCCTGTTTGAAGATGAGACTAAGTTCCAGAAAGTCAGTCACTGCAACCCTCAACCAATCTGGGCAGTTTTAAATGTTATGTCTGAAAGAACCCAGGGACCACCTATTAACTGCCCATAGCATTATAACAGTGAAACATGGTGGTGGCAGCATCATGCTGTGAGGGTTTTTTTCAGCAGCAGGAACTGGGAAACTGGTGAGGGCTGAAGGGAAACTGAATAGAGCAAAGTAAAGAGATGTCTTCAATGAACAACTGTTTCACAGTGCTCAGGACCTCAGACTGGGTCAGACTGAATGATGACCCTAAGCACACAGCGAAGCAAACACAGAAGTGGACTAGGGACAACTCTGTGAGTGCCCTAGTATGGCCCAGCCAGAGCCCTGACTTCTAGAGAGATCTCTAGAAATGTCCATGATCTTCAGGCATTCAATAAAGAAAGAAACTCATATATTTCTGTCATGAAATCACCCTTTACCCCCATTCAGAAACCACTTTCTGCAAAAACAGTTCCCAGTGCCATCCACAAATCCAGAGTAAAGCTCTACCTGCAAAAAAGAAGCTATATATGAACATGATCCAGAAATGCTGCCATCTTCTTTGGGTCTTCAAGTCTCATTTAAAACAGATTGAGGCAAAGTGGAAAACTGTTCTGTGGTCAGAAAAATCAATGTTTGAAATTCTTTATTGGAAAATACTGACACCATATTCTCTGGACTGAAGAAAATAGGGCCCATCCAGCTTATCAGTCCTCAATTAAATGCTTGCATCTCCGATGATACAGGGGCTCATTAGTATCTTTGAATAGAATAGAATAGAATAGAATAGAATAGAATAGCCCTTTATTGTCACTGTACATGTACATTGTACAGTTTGCATCTCTGCTTAGGCACCATCAGTGCTGAAAAGTATAGACAGGTTTAGGTCTTGGGTGTTTAGGTTTTAGATAACATATGCTCCCATCCACACGATGTGTTTTCTCAGGAAAGGGCATGCATATTTTAGACACATGCTGAAACTATTCCCACAGTATGGCTTCAAAGTAGAAGAGGGAACATGCAGCAATTGAAAACATTTGGAGCATCATGAAACAGAAAATACAACAAAGAAGACCCAAGACTGTTGAGACGCTAGGATCTTTTAGCAGATTAAAAAGATGTGACTATAACCTGCTC
This sequence comes from Maylandia zebra, assembly GCF_041146795.1. Taxonomy (NCBI): domain Eukaryota; kingdom Metazoa; phylum Chordata; class Actinopteri; order Cichliformes; family Cichlidae; genus Maylandia; species Maylandia zebra. The sequence goes on along the minus strand of NC_135168.1, from coordinate 18,269,451 downwards.
CCAAAAGGTGTTCTCCTCAATTCCCAGGCCTTTAGTGGCTGTTGTTAAAAGAAGAAAAAAAAATTAAGATGTTTTCTATTTTCTGTTGTGAATAAAATATGGGTTTATGAGATCTGTAAGTCATTGCATTTTGCTTTTATTTACATTTGACACAATCACCTTATTTTTCATTTTAATTTTTTTGGGAATTTGGTTTATAAAAAAATTTAGTCTTGACCATAAATTATTTTGTTAATAACAACTTTAACTCATCCAAAGTAAATTCTAAATTCTAGTTGTAAACTAGCCAACAGTATAATCAATTATCTAAACCACCTTTATAAATGTTAAGCCAAATGTGGCCACACCTGAGAGATTAAATGTGAAAATCTTAATCGGTGGTACAATTTCATCCAAAAGGAATCACAGCCAAAACTACAAATGTACAATAATAAACTAGAAGAATTAATTCAAAGAAAGCAAAAGACATAATACAAGGAGAAGGTCAAATATGAAGCAATAAGGCAGAACAGGTGAGGATAACAATAAAATACAACAACCGCATGGCTTCTGATGCCAAAGTCAAATACAGAGAAGGGAGGTGAGGTCTGTGAGGAGCAGTGTTTTTCTTCCTCTCTCCCTGTGGGAAAAACGGGGCTCGGGACATGATGGCATCCCACTAAACACTGAAAAGGGGCGGGTGGTAGTGGAGTTGGTAGTGGGGTGCATTTTCTTTCTTTCCCCCGCCTTTCCTTTAACTCCACACTGCCTCACTGCCCTCAAGTCCACCCCTTCCTTGAGCCAGGAGGTGCTTGTGAAGTGTGTGTGTGTGGAAAGTGTTGGGAGGGGGCTTTTATTGAAACCGAACAGAGTGGAACCTTTCGCATTGTCTTTCCTCCTGCACCCCACCCCCTCGCTGCCTCACTCGCTGTCTCCCTCCTTCTTTCTCCACGGACAAAGAATGCCCTGAATGCCTGGCGTCTCCTGCAGTGTCAGATAACTAAAGGATAGGTGGAGTGGTGCAAGGGCCATGGAATGAAGAAGGAGAGGTAGAAGAACAAGTTGGATCAGAAGAATAGTTCACTCGATTATTTGTTAATCTTATATTTCTAAATAATCTTTCTATTCTTCATATGTTGCCAAGTCCTCATAGCTAAATGATGAAATTCATCACTGTACAGTAAACAAAACAAGGTAGCTATACCACCTGCTCAGACAACCAAACTAGTTTACCTTAGTTTGGTCAAACATGGCTAGAGACGGGTTAGCGACCCCTGAAAATGAGTTTTTCCTCAGTGGCAAGTGATTACTTGGAATGGCTGACTGTTACTCTGTGAAACTGTTTGCAAAGAGGACACTTCATCAAAAAGTTCCTTGTGATTGCTTTGGTCACAAGAAAATGGGTGTGGTCATCTTTGGTTTGCATGGAAGACACAGACTTGTCTACAAACACTTACTAACTGACCATCAAGCGAAAGTGAAATTTAAAAAGTGCAACACAAACCATAAATTTATGCACCCTATACCGCTTAGCAACCAATTTCCCCAACCTCAAGCAACCACTCAAATATGTCTGGAGAATACAACTTTATTCCTAACAACCAGTGGTTATCAAGGCATCACTGAATGGTTTCTAGGTCCGCATGACTGGACCTTTAACAGTGTCCTGGAATCACTCGCAACTATTCACGGAATATTAATTTTTCCATAATGACGGATGATTGCCAGGCAGTTGCTAACCAGTCTCTAGGCTTGTGTGACTAGCGCCTTAATTATAGTTGGGGGAAAGATGAGCATCCTGGTGGAAAAATATCACAAGCTTGACTGACATGACACATGAAAAGAGTAGGTAAGACTGTCAGACACATCTTATTCAACAGAATGCCTCAAATAGTAGGGTGTGTTTTGCCACATCGTGAAATGGTTTAATGCATACTTCTCTTAAAAATCCCTCCATTTTTTAATTAACCAGTCTGGGCTTTTGAGAATACCAACAGCAGTATATTATATTGGTGCTTCAGTGTAAATAACAACACCTGACAGGATTCTTTCACCAGTGTGTGAATGTGTGTGTGAATGGGTGGATGACAGGTTGTGTAAAGCGCTTTGGGGTCCTTAGGGACTAGAAAAGCGCTATACAAATACAGGCCATTTACCATTTAGTGTTGATGTTGTCAAAGCTGCACCTGATATTTCAGGGATACACACAAGGTATTTCTTTGGCATTGGTGCCCTGACACAAAACTATCAAGAAATGTCACTTGTGCACATGCAGGGTTAATGTATGGGGTCAAAAAACACATATTAGGCTTTTCCTAAACTTAAACCTGTGTGTTTAGTTAGTAAAAAATAACCAAACAGCAACAGAATGGAAAAGTAAAAGGAAAGAGAAAATAAAACTAATCAGCTAATGAAAGAAAAGTGAAACAAAAGCTTCCAAGTATGATTCTAACTGCAGTTGTTTTAGTCAGCATGCTTACAGTAACATTCCAATCCAACTAATTAGGCACAATGCTTTCCAGGCTTGCCATTTTAGCTTAGCTTATCAACATGGCAACGTGATAATCAACTCAAAGTTATGAGCTACTGTTTATATTCTAAAAACCTAAAGTCATTAGGAGTCACCATCTTAGCACCATTAATGCTGTACCAAGTTTTCTTTTTCAGTTTTTCCTTAAACCAAGCTATCCTGTATTTTGATATTTTTTAGAATAAGTGTCAGAATTGACTTGCTGATCTTGCAAGAAAAACTCAGGCAATTACCAAATCAAATTCTGGGGTCCTCATATTCTCATTAATGGACTTTGGAGACCATCTGTATATCATCCAGTATTTTTCCCATAGAGTGTTGGACCCACAAGATAGATCAGCAGGGCCTGAAGTCATGAGGCTAGTATAGTCTAGACAAGTGGCAGAACCCCGATATACTGAAGGACAAAGTATTAGGCTTGGTATGGGTCACACATTTATGCACAGAGGGTCCTTGAGATCCTCTCCCAACTTGAAACAACATTTATGTCACATCATCATTCATATCAGATGCTTTCTAAAAGCTTCCCTGTAAGTCTTTGCTTTCTTTCTGAATAAAATAATCCTTGCCATTTCACTGGCAGCAACAACTTTTTTTGTTTTTTGGCAATGTGTGTCCCTCATGGTGATGACATAATTTTTTTGAAAGAGCTGAATTGGACTAATCCTCTTTTGCTTTGATTAATTGTGGGAGTAGATACTTGCGATCCTTAATTTCATGCACCAAAATGAAATCCAATAACTCATTGGGTTCTCTGTCGTTTCCCCCACTGAACAGCTCCGAATTGTTTACTGGCAATGCTTAAGCGCATATTTCACTTGTCATTTATAACATTTGCCAAAGTACACTTGTGAAACTACAAGTGCGGTTTTAAAATTATGTCCTGTGAGGTTTGACATTCACGTCTAGAAACACTCACATACTCTTTTTCACATGCACACACCCACTTAGACACTCTGCAGCCCTATCATATAGTGAATGTAATGGGTGACTGTACTAATTGCTGCAGCACTCCAAAGCAACAATAACAACATGGCCTCACAACCACATGAAATCATCTTATTCCACAACCAGTGTGTACAGAAAATACCATCCATCAAGCTGTCAAACTAACCTCATGCACTTTTCTAAAGGTGGAAGGAGAAATTCTCCGTCGCACACTGAATTATGACTTAACCTTCACAAGACACCATCCATTACAGGCTGCAGTTAGGAAGACACAAAGTCAAGCTTGACTTGAATAATTAATTTTGATTCAGTGTATTTGGAGCAGAGGATGGGAGGGTCTTATGATAACTAGAATTGGTCCAAATGTGCTTTTAGCACCAGAAGAGTCCAGTGATTTTATGTTCAGATTATTTTAGATTATTAGTAATGATTGTACATACCAGACCAGTAAGAAAAAAATAAGAAAAAATAGGATTTGGATTTGGATAATTGTAATAAGAACTACAGCACCAGTGCCCCATGGATAAGTGCTGCATTCGTGCACATTAATGGGGTGGATTAAACATGGGAACACCTCAACTACACAATAGTAAACATAGATCAGCAAAAACTTAATTAAAAAAACTTTTAATTTATTGCAGAGCTATTGTTTTACATTAGGGGCACATTTTACAGGTGTACTTAATAAATAGGCAGATATGTGTATGATTAAAAAATATACTTATTTATAATAACTGTATTTTTATCATAATCAACAGAAAGAAAACTTTTTAAACATGTCAGAAGGTTCCCAGGATTTTTTTTTTTTGTCTTCAGTAGAAACTGCTTTTGAAAACTATTCATTATAGGTGAATGGGTGTTGATGATGACACAGTTCTGGCCAAATCCTAAAACCAGTCAAGGACCACCAGGTGGCGTTGTGCAGACTCCATTGCTTTGGTGCCATTTGGCAGGATACCACCAACAGTGGCTTACCAGCAGAGACAGGAAGAAAGTTTGGCTTAGTGTTGATCGCTTGCGAGATACATAGCTGCTTTGCAAATGGCCCGTTCCACAGAGGAAAACTACTATGCTGGAGCATTAAGCTTTTTTTTATAAGTAAATCCGAATTTCTTTCATCTGTTGATCAAAACCATGGTGGGCTTGTGATACGAAGAGTCTGTGTAAAAAGAGTCGGGTTGGATTCAAGGGGTTCTGTGGATAAGTTTGGACTTTTCTGCAAAGACATTATCTATCTGTAGCTAAAAGTGGGAGTAGCATTTAAAGAAAAATTATAAATAAAACAGTGTCTTTTAAAAATTACCTTGTTGTTGTTGCAGTGCAAAAACAACGTTTGTGAAAAGCAAGATTTATTTTTATTTTCACGATTAGTAAAGGGAAACTTTGTGAGTTACATGACGACAGCCGTATGGATGCAGCAGACACACAGTGCTTGTATTGAGAAATAATCAGGCTGCACTTTTTCTGTTTTTGCTGACATGAGATATGATCTGCAGGATGGAGAGGGAAATCAGAGGGAATGGTTGAGAGCCAGAAATTAAATGTGCATGTGCATGAGAGTGTGTGTGTGTGTGTGTGTGTGTGTGTGTGTGTGTGTGTGTGTGTGTGTGTGTGTGTGTGTGTGTGTGTGTACACAAACACTATCACATTTTACAATGCTTTGTGTCCCATTCCCCCCTCCACCGGACTGGACTCTTAAAAAAGGACTGAAAATCAGAGAGTGTAACCTCAGGTCATGTGCCTCACTGCCGGCCTATCAAATACACAGTAGTTAAATCAAATGACTAGAAAGTGCACTTTGAACTCAGCCTCTGGCTGAGGTCTCATTCAAGCAGAAATGTAAAAGTTCCTGTCCTTGGTGGGGCCCCCTGTTCAGAGGTGTCCCCATAAAAGACTTATAGCTGGTTACAGCGGCTTGGAAAGAAGCCCATAGATGGCCCAACAAGCCTCGACCAGCATTATTTCCTACCGGTCTCTTTGTCTGGTGAAGCCTTTTTTTGGCAGGGTTCCTATTGCAGCGCTCGACTTCCCATTGAGAAAACAAGGCCCCCCCGCCACACCCCACTCGCCCCCAAACCACCCCTCCACCCACCTCCCGTGCATGGCACTTGCTATTCCACTTTGAGCTGCAAAAACCTGCATTTCAGCCCTTCTATTTTTTAAAACAAATTTCTTAAAGCTTATTTTTCATGTGATATTTTTCTTTATTTTTAAGTATTACAAAATGCATATTTAGCACTTATGCTTTCCTCCTCCCCTTCAGAATTGCCCGTGTAAAATGAAATAGCGCCTCCCGGTTATTGTTTTCACTGCTTTTTTATGAATGGCCCATGCAATCAAAGTTCACTATTGTTTTATTGTGGAGGTAATTTATCAGTGTTCCAAGAGTTAATGGTTTCCTTGCCTGTCTCAACAGCTTGTAAAGACCTGAAGCTCTTAATTAAGTTTGAGCACAATTTATACTCAACTGATAATATAGAGTTACCCTCTATTACCATACAAATTACCTTTAAAAAAAAGTTCTGTAAACAATTACAGCCACTTAACTTTATTCATCCCTTATGAACATTTTTGAGCAGAAATGACTCTTGGATGGTGCGCTGAGTCATTTAAAGTAAATGATCCGCGGGTTTAAAACAGGCTGGCATGGTTTGGCATGTCAGTCACAGTCCACAAGCAGAGCACAGTAGCACCTTTCCATGTTGCTCAGCTGCCTGTCAGCAGCTACATTAAGCCATTACACAAGTGTGGAAACCGCCCTCGTGGTTGGCCCACACCGGCACACATCCGCTCAGGGATACATGCCATAATTATCCCCCCACTTCATACTCATCTCCCCTGGTAACTGCAATCATACAGACCAAATAGCTTGGGCTAATTCATTACTTTGGTGGAGGGAAGTTGGCTGCCTGTAATGACACCAATTGCCCTGACCTAAACGCTGTAATAGGACCTTTCGGTACACTGGCAAGGAAATGGCTGCAATTGAGGCTCTTCCACTTCCTAGCAACCAAAGCTTGGGCCTACAATTTGAAGGGGGAAATGCTTCACATTACCTGTGCCCCGCAGCTTGAAATGCAACCTAATGAAGGCGAAATTGTACGAATTAAGCAGACTTCAGGGGGAGGCAACAAACGGAAAAGTGGAAGCATGTGTGTCAAATGGGTTTTGTAGTTAATGCAGTGGCTGTCTAACAGCGAGATTAGAGCCAACCGGAATTTGCCTGGTCGCGTAATCAGGAAAGACCAGAGGGGAAACAAACACAAGCAGTCTGTTTGGTCCCCACTGAACACAGAGGTAGGAGGAGGAGGACAAGAAAGGTAATGGCGGTAGTACAGAGGAGGGAGGGAGGTTCTCACTGCAGTTCCAAAGAGTAGAGTCCAATACTTTACAGCAAACTGCAATGGTTAGTGTTTCGCAAGAGTGACCTGGGTGAAATATTATTAGCAAATACTTTTTATGATGTTTTATACTGCTTGGGTGCCAGATGGAGAGGCTGCACAATACTGGACAAAGCAAGGGGGGGAAGAACATTCAAACAAGCAAGACAAAGTGGATCTTTCTCAAACTCTCAAGATACAACACACTATCAAAAGCAAAGCTCAGAAGAAGAGACTAGAAAACCAGCTAAAATCACCAATGTTGCTAATACAAAATCAGACGTGCTTTTTAATAATGATCTGCGTGTTTTGAGCGGTTGCTTACACGTAATTACAGGAAATTCTTTGGATTCAGCTGCTGATTTTGGGACCTAACCCAAAAAAAGCTAATGTAATAATGAAATTATAGTATCTTTTGATCTGTAATTCAAACGCAGCTTAGATTAGGTAATAGAACCTACAAAAGCAGATATTTCAAAGCAGATACAGCTCTGTAAACAAATTCAGAACAGCACTGGTATAATCAAAATGCACAGCACTGAAAAGAAAACTGAGCTGTATGCACACTGACATGCTATCCTCACACAGCATTACCTCAGCAAACACCACAAAACACAGGTTGGCCCGGTTTTAATGCTGGATCACATCTCGACTCTCCTATTGGTTGGCTCTTAATAAAAGCAGTGCTCTTTCTACAGGCTCATCTGTTGGAAAGCCTACCTGTGGGATGAGGTAGGGATCCAGGCATCTGATTGGTCAGGAGATAACATTATCTGGCTGATCTTCAGTCAGGCAGGATGAGGCCAAGCGCTGATGGAGCCAAAAGAACATTCCCAAGGTGGATTGGTGAGCAGATGGAAACCAGGAGAGTTCATCCTCTTGTCACAGTCCAGGTGAAGGCCTAGGTGAACTTCCTCACCCCTGTAAACATACAATATTTGCATGTCTTCTGTTAAACAGTAACAAAAGTTTGTATTGGTTTGTTTGTTGTTGTACACGACTGAGTGCAACTTTCTTAAACGTCTTGCAGTATCGCAGGTGCAGTCATTCTTCAAGCTGTCTCTGAGATCTTGAAAGCTGGAAATAACTGGAAAGATTAACTATCTGGAGTCAATTTCTTTTCCATTTTGAAATCATCAACAGGTGAAACTGTTACAGGCTTAAAGACATCACTGGGAAAACAAAGAATCCCAATGAGGTTGGCTGTTGATAGATAAAAACCACTACTCCCAGTGAAATAACCTTGTGAAGCAATTTCAGGTTAATGTCCTTCATCACTAATCTCCACAGGAAACAAGTGGTCTTTCAGTCACTTTAGAAACTGATTGTAGAATAAAATGTTTGTGCTTCCTGTTTTCAAATACACACGATGCTGTTTTTGATCTATGTAAACCAATGGAGCGTCACTTTTTGAAGAAGAAGCTATTCGATTTGGTAAAAGGTGCAAAGGGCCTGACTGTGCTGTGTTTTGGACGAATTGATCAGGGAGTAGAGAAGTTCAAGTAATGCATATGAATACAAAATATTAACCAAAACAAGAAAAGTTTGAACCTTTTTAGATGATAGGTTTGACTTTTCATATTTCTCAAATGAAAGAAAACGATTTCATTCAAATCCTGGTTTAAAAAATTATAATAATAACTGGACTTGTAGTGGTGGTCTTCATGCTGCCAATGGCCTACTTAGTAAAACAGCTGGGGTCATTAGTGGGTCAAGCAATGCTGCAAAATTTAGTTCCAAAGTTTAAAACATTTCAGAAGGCATATGCTTTGAATTTGAGATTTCATATTTTAGTCTTACTGGCTTTTACAGGATTTTTTTTCTTCATTATTTCTTTATAGGACACACACAATTCTCATTATTCTCATGCAACGCACTGTGAGGCCAAACTGTACATACACATTCACCTGTGCAATCAGAAGTACTTCTACATTCTGTTGGGTCAACTCAGTGAGGTAGGTTTACCAAGGGGAAAATAAAAGACTTTTTGCAGCATTTGAAAAAATAAAAACATGAAACTCCTTTTTTGTATTTTCCATCTGCAGGCTGAGTGTTTAGAGCCACTACGAAGTGGGCCAGAGCAGCAGAGGAGCCCACCATCAGTCACTTTTGGCTGCTTCAAGTCACATCACATAAACAATGGCATTTCATGGGTAGAGACTCATCTTCCTTCCTGCCTGGCTTCCTGTCGATCGTTCTGCCTGACTGGGCAAACTCAATGTGTCTTGCCCCCCTTGTCTTCCTCCTCCTTCACGCCACCGTTCCAGTCACCCAGTCCTATACCAGCAGACCCCCCTCCCTTTCTTTCTCCTGAATCAGACTGTAAAGTTGATCAAAACAGAGGAAGGGAAGTCAAAATGGGGGAAAAGAAGGAATGATACATTACCAAAACACTACAAGAGGCTTATGTGGAAGTGGAACATAACATGTCAACAAGCAGGCTCTATTGACATGCAGATACTAGGCTGAATGCACTGTTTGACACCTACAGTGCAGTAAATTTTAACCCCGCCCACGACCTCTAGCTCCTTTCTCATGCAAGCCCTTCAGACCAGATTGATGATAGTGGTGCACTTCCTCTGCAGGGAGCGTGACCTTTGTTTGAATAATTAGCTGACCATTGATTAGCCGGTCTCATTAACATCCAAGTCCAGTTGTCAACTGTGCTTCCCGTCTGGAAAATAGTGAACTGCTAAATAAGTTAAACTAACATGAAATAAGTACTTATATATAAATCATGATCGTTGAGAAAAAACAAACAAATTCTGAATTTAACATGTGATCATAGCTCCAAAAACAAGTTATGTTTTATTATATTCTTTACATTTTAATTTTACTCTGTATTCCTGTTGTTGATTAAGGATTACAAACTGCAAAAGTACCAAACCAGAAAAAATCGTGGGGGTCTTTTAAGATACATTCATCTGAACTTACTCCTAATATCTTCTGGAAAAACACTAACAGAAGTAAATCATTCTGTCAGCATAATATTGATATTTATAATCACAGGTGTCAAGGCAAAATTGGCTTTCATTTCATGACTTCTGCAATGTTACTCACTTTTAGGACCTGTAAAGTCTTATAGCTTTGGTAAGGTGTACTTCCTGAGGATGCAAGATAACTTATCTGGTTTATAGACCTATTTGGGTCAATACCAGGTCGACATGTCTGGTACAGAGTCAGAGAAAAGCAGAAACCTTTAGCATTCGAGCTCAATTTCATCTAGTCAGGAAAATTTACTTGCCACTTTAATGGCAACATAACAACTTTGTTATCTGCAGCTTGGATCGTGGATTGCAGACGGAGTCATAAAGTCCAAAGAATAACTTAGAGCAGCATGACTGACATCATCAACCAGCACGTCCACAGATCTGAGGAAAGCGTGATGAAGAGCACTTGTAGAAGACCGTTTTTTGTGTCTCTGTTTAGTGTTCAGCTCTTGAATGTCTACTTGTGGGTCAAGTTCAGTCCTGCACAATATTTTGGGGAAATAAAATGTTCTTTCTGCATCTTTTTTTCTGATTTTCAATTTTCCTACAGCAATACAGCTCAGTGTCCAAGAGTTATATAAAATAACTAAAAATAACAAAATAACTGCAAACCAGCATTTTTTTATTGTCAGCTATCATTTCAGAGTTATTTCTTTATATTCCTTTATAATATTTATCCTTTGTCTTAAGGTTATGGAAAGCATTTTATTGCATCTGATGCCAGGTTAATACGAATCTGACTTTTGCATTCCTTAATATCTGTTGCATGTCAACTCAAATTAACTACTGTCCGGGAATGCATATGTCAGACTCATATTAACTTGGCATCAGATGCAACAAAAATATTTCCTTGACATAAAAGTGATCCCATAAAGAGAAAAGTGAGGGGAAAAAACATAAAGAGGAGACATAGAAGCATTTATTTTTTTTTAACTGCAGGCATCCAGCCTTCCTTTAGTGTGAGCTCGTTTAAAGTTGCACCTGTATAGCACGGTGGGGGTACGTCTGGAGGCTTGATGTGGGCGCAGTATTTTCTCGACCCCCTCGGGAAGGGAAAGAATTAGAGGGAGCCTTTGTTGTCTACACTAGCTACACCTCATATACCTATATATTTTTTTTTTAAAGACACAAATACAAGCGAGCTGTCTGACTCAGGCCCCTGACTCCCCTCAAAAATCAACCTTGGCTGAACATCTCTGATATTCCTGTAAAAGCTAATTGAGCATTTGATTGTGCCTAAACTTGAACGTGGTTGTGAGCGTTGTGCTGTCGTAATGATGAGGCACTTCCAGACAGCTGGTTTCACTTTTTCGTTCACTCTCTTCCTCTCTCGCTTTCCCTTTATTTGACCAAAGTGTTCTTCTTTTGATTCATCCTGAGTGATGGTGCGAGATTCGCAGGGCAACTGAAGTTTCCTTTCAACTTCTCACACAGCCTCCACAGTTGGCCATCTCCTGAGCAGGACCCTGGAACAGATGCAGATGAAGAAGAAAGAGCACTATAGGCCCCTGCGGAACAAGCTTTCCATCTGCTTTTCACTGATTCCCAAGGGAACAAAAAGTATAAGTAGGGCTTAGGATTATTATAAATCCAAGATTTTAAAGACATTTGTGGAACTCAATCCTTGTGACACCAATCACTGGTTTGTTGAGTACAATTTTCACGTTTTTTTGGAGTCAGCAGTGACAATATTTCAAGGTCATCTTTAGAATGTATGAGTGCATCACACAGAAGCTGCTACCTGTGTAATTAGCTGCTGATGCACGGTCTTCTTGGACAGTCGATCATACAACAATCCATAAAATTTGTCAGACTTGTGTATTAAAACTGCTACACCAAAAATATTGTTAATAAGTCCAGTTCAGTGGCATTAATTAGCCTCAGAGGTGATGCCTGGAAGGTAGCTAGCAACTTTTGCAGCACACAAAGTGACCTGGTCCCTAATAACAATAGCCTAAAGCCTCAGTACAACTGATGATATCTATAGAAACCAAAATAATTTCTGGTAACAGGATGTAAACATGTTATTTCCACTGCTAGACTGAGCATTTTAACATGGATGCAACTTCCATTGGTGAATGAAATTCTAGTACTTTAGTAGTCTTACACTTAGCACTAACTAGCTGATGCCTTGCTCTGTGCATTGTACATGCACACTTGCAGCTTACCATCCAACTTTGCTAATGTTAGCTAATAACTTGTTTCTTCACTTATGGCCCCAGAAAATAAATATGATGCTTGATGTTGAGGCTTCATAATGAGGAGTCCAAAATTCACAGTTAGCATCACAGTAGCTAGGTCCATTCAAGGAAATTCAATTTCTGGCACTTGGCTTTGGTTACATTTTCAGCCATCTGCTTCCATATCATTACAGTTTGTACGTGAATCCTGCGATCTGATAGCTTATCAAGTAGTGCCAAATTTGGCTAAAGTCTGTCTTGGTTAGAAAAAAGCAATGTTATTACCTGTGAGAATGGTTTTGCTAGGTGTCTTTGTCTGTTTTGTTTTTGATCCATGAACTGTAAATGTTAGAAACCAGAAATCAGTTTTCATACATCTATGATAAAAGAAAGATACCACAACACATCTGCATAACACAGTCTTCCAAAAATATGCTGTGCTTTTCTAGCTGATAGTGCAGGCCACAACATGACATATGGCAAATAGGGAAATTAGCATGAGTCCTAAAATACTCTGGAAAGAAAAGTTTAGTATGAAATGTTAAAACTGCCTTTTTTTTATCGGGCCAAACGTTCCCGAGGCCCTGTGCTGCCAGGACAGCCAACTGAAACATATTATCTGCTGCTGATTTACTCCCCTAAAACCTGGAACGACCAGACCGGCCTGCACAGTAGTCTACAACAACAATTTTAAGTTGCAAGGAAAATTACTTTGGAAATTTGGGTCCAATAAGAGAGTTTGGAACCCACTGAGGCGTTTTATCTGTTCCACAGGATGGTGTGCAGTACTGCATATCTGCATACTGTGGTTCTGAATATATAATGGTCAACATCCCGTCTTGCTTTGCTACACTGAAACTGCTTTGTGTAGAAAATAGCCAACTTCGCCCATCTGCAACTTAACACTTGCACATACAACAATCTGGCTGGGCAGCGAGGTGGAAAAGAATTTCTCCTGGTGGTACAACAGCATTTCTGTATATTCCCACAGAGCCTGTATATGTTCTGCTAGGTGCCAATCATGCAATAGTTAACCATTTCAGAGCCTTGCAAGGATTGTGACTGACAGGTCTGCTTCTCTAAAGGGGTGTGGTCTCGGAGAGTCAAGCTGGGTTGTATTATGGAGAGACATACTTAATAAGATCTACAGCAGAGAAAGTGGCTGGCCTGCAGGTCCAATTTCCCCTTTGGCATAATAGTGCCATTGAAACACATGGAGATAGAATCACACCTCTTGCTGGGTTTGAAATTGAAATGTTAAAGACTGGACAGAATGGGAGTTGAAATTATTGATGTCTACTGGTTTTTTAATACATACAAGAATGCAAACCTGTAAGATAGAATCAGATAAAACAAAATTTTGGTTATCAGTGTGGAAACTTTGTGCTTTTGCCATGTTTGTTGACCCTTTTTTTTTCTCACCTGCACTTATTTGTTGCTTGAAAGCAACCCTCACCACTCTGCATGAACACCCCCCACATTCACAGAGATCTGGAAAAAGAAATTGCCTTGATGAAAGTGGGAGCTTCAGTGGTCCAGCTCTGTAAATCCTTGACACATTTCTAGAACCCAGTGCTTTATCCTAAGCTTAAAATCAACAACAGATAAGCCATTTCTGTGTGATTGCTCTTTGATCTAGAGGCCCTTTTCCCCCACCCCTTCAAGGAGGGGAGGGTTCGTCAGCTTCCTGTTAAGACCCCCAACCCCCACTCTGGATTTGGGGTTTAGAGACCCTGGAGGCAGATGAGGGAGGAGTGCAGGACCCCTGCCAAACAGATGCCCTCAATCTTTCCATTGGGCTTGATTCGATCACTGTAATAGGCTGACTGTAAACAGTCAGTAATGCAATTATTTGAAGTATTTCAAAGGAACTTAATGCAAATCTTCTATCATCTATTTTGACGAGCAACTATTGATTTAAACAGTGGTGTGGGAATCTGTTCTGCTGTGATTGCACCTCTAGAAAGGTTAGATGCAGCACTACTGTCTGTCACATATCACTTTTTAAGGGTTTGAATATGCTGTTCATAAAAACAAGGGGAGGGATTTGACTCATTTTAGTTCAATATCAAGTTTTCTGCACATATTGTACACCTTAGAATTTCAGCTTTGAGATAAATGGTTCAGTTGTAAAGTATTTTTTGCAAGAGACAGGGAGGACAGGGTAGAAGAGAGAGGAACGTGAGGTCAGCTCCTTTATAGAGGTAATCAGAGTTGTCTTCCTGTCTATTCTTCTTCTATTCACAGCCTGGCTTTGGTTCACAAAATGAAACTGGACACCGAGGTTTTTGTTATGGGTTTACAGCTCAAGAGCACAAGAAACAAACAAGCCAGCAGAGAGAGAGAGAAAAGGGCTGCTTTTTACCTGAAGTTGTGGCATGACTATAAAACTGCCACTAAAATTAGAAAAGGAGTTTACAAAAAAAACACAAGTTGATTTTTTTCTCAGATTTGTTCCTTTAAAAAACATAATAACCAAGTGGTTTAGGCTTGTGTTGAAACGAATTAAACTACTTTGTGAGGTTAAACAATTGAAGAGCACAACCACAGTGGAAAAAGAGCCAGCGTTGTGGGTACATGTTGTGTCTCATATTGGGAAACTACCTAAATTGTACTCAGGGGGTTGAGGGGTGGGAGGGATTTGTAGTGTTTGATAAGGTTTCCACACTTTTAAATAATGTCACTGAAATATCAAAAAAAAAAAATTTAAGCAAAGGAAACAGCCTGACAAAATATAACTTACTGTAAACCACTCAGGGCTCTATGAGTGTAAACCCATCAGCACCTGTTTATTTCCTAAATTTCCCTAAGACCTGCTCAAACAATCGTTTCAAACATCAAAATGTTGTGTCTGCATCAAATATTTATAATACTATTAGTGGATGTTATTGCAGATGTAAAGCAAATATGAGAGAACAGTCTTTGCTCATTACCTATCCTTCTTGAACTTGAGCGCAGGGGGAGCTGGACAGTCCTAGGAGGAAGAGGCTGTCTGTTAATCCCTGTGTTTTAACATTCACTTTTATTTGCTGTGTCAGAGTGTAAACCACTGATTACTGCTTGCTTTAGTAGATTTTCATCTCCTTCAGACTAGAACTGGATATTTCTAAGAAACGGGATCAAAACCTGCCTGATCCCAAGTTCCACAAAGATCAAAACATCTCAGCAAGCCCACCTGTTGGTCGACCACACAGCAGCCTCAAAGGTCCACTGATAGTGTAGGAGCTTAAAGCCTATCTCTGGAGTGGTTCATAAGGGTGGGAGGGGGGGTCATTGGGAAAGGAAGAAGGAAGAGGCTTTTTAAGGGTCAAAGGGTGAACATCCGGCAACTGGGAGGTTAACCATCGTATTGCTGATGGAATGGAAGCTTTAGGGGGGAGGGGGGAGGGACAAGGGGGCTGCAACTTCCACTCAGTGACTGGTTGACTGATGAAAAAAAAAATGAAAGTCCCTCATGACCCCCACCCTATTGCCCCCCCCAGCCGAGTAGAGCCGGACGGGACTAAAGCCCCCCATTGTTGTGCCCTCATACAGGATCACCAAGGTCCTGGCAGTATGAGAGGCATGGGGGGTTGGGTAAAGGATGGGGCTGTGGGAGGGGATGAATGGTGTGTGTGTGGGGTGTGGGGGTTGTCCCGCCAGCTCAAATACAATCGTGTGATAGGACTTGGCCCTATCTAATCAAGGGCAGAAGGTCACTTCCGAACAACTGGGCAATAAAAGATTATTTCCAGCCACATAACAGAGGAGCCGTTGAGGAGGGGGGGACAGAGGGGGGAAGAGAGGCTGTCTGTGACGAGAGGAAGTGAATTGAAAAAAGCCAGCAGACGGGAACCATCTGTCTGGATGCAGTCTAATCTTGAAAAAAAGGGAGAGAAAGAAGGGGGGAGGGAAGGGGGGGGTAAAGAAAGAGCAAGCTTCCTCTTCTTCCTTGCAGAAAAATACACACAAATCTATTTATCTTTCAAACTATGTACTTGATGTTCATGTGTGATGCTTTTTGTTGGCCTTCTTTTGAGCTATCAAAAGGGAAAAACAGAACAAACGTGCTTGTAGGGGGCCTGGAATGCAACACACAAGATTGTCCCCTGGGGCTGTAAAAAGAGAAACAAGGGTGTGATCTTTTATTTGTGGAGGTGATTTTTATGTAAGGCAGGTTCTGATCTTCATCATTCTTGTCTGTTGCTGTCATTTTCACATATCCCTGGCTATAAACTACAGTCTTTTGATTATCTCTTGAATCGCTGTGAGCACATTTGGGGATCAGATCTAATGACTGTTGACAACTGCTGTTTCTAACAACAGTCTCCAATAAGAGCAACAGTGAGACAAACACCCTGCTGATTTAATTAGTGAGCGGAATACAAAATCACAAGTGAGTCTATTGGGGCCTGTGAGAACTGGCCCCAATAGACAGGCTTTTGCGCTAACTTTGCAAACACTTGGAATACTGATGAGTCAATAGGAACCATTGATCAAGAGCAAGTCTGTAGCAAAAATTATGCCAACCATTAATTTCAAAAGGAGCTCACCGAAAGATTGCCAAGCGCATTACACTGTATTGATCCATCAGCCTCCTCCTTCATGATAGACATCACTGTCTCCAGCTGGTCTTTGTCCATAAAATAGTAGACAAAGACAAGAGACAGGAAGGAGGCTCGGTTAAGAATGAGGCATCAGATGGCTTGTGATGCTGCACGGACACGTACTAAGTTAAAGGGGTGGGGGTTACATTAAGTTCCTGTGGGTGTGTGTATACCCAGAAGCAAGTGCTTAAAAGGGCTCAAACCCCAATGAAACACATCCGTCTTCAATAGTCCAACACCTGATAAAACACTGGGTTGTACCTACAGGCCCTTTATAGCTCCCAATGAGGGAAGAGCCCGCTAAATAGGTGCTGCACTGGTCATCTGACCAACAGAAAACAGCATCTAAATGTAGTTTTACGTAGTGCCACACAATACAAAAGAGTCTTTCTTGCTAATTGGATTATTTTGGTTTAACTTTCCCAGAATTTAATACAGTTGTCACTGTGACTTATGATTTAATTTGAAACAGGGAATTAACATTTAAGTGTGCTGCTCAAAACAGGAAACTGTTTAGGGGACTATTTGTTTGGACAAAGTGGTCCCATGTTAAAATGTTAACGTGTATTTTTAAAGTAGTAGCCACAATCAAACAAAAGCCTATTTACTCTCGTTGCTTTGTGAATTTCAAATCTCCCAGGTGGATGTGTCATTTGGAAAATAAATGACAAAGCGCAACAAAGGGGTAAATGAGAAAATGTCGTATTGTCTAATCTTTCTGGACATAGAGGTCAAGCAGGGTAACTGCAGTTATTTTTTTTTAAGTAGAAGTCTCTTTTTCTGGCTTTTTAATATCTATCTGTTGGCTGAAAGGTTCACATCTTCAGCTTGGGGAATTTTAGGTTAAATTAAAGAACCACAAGTTTTTGTGTGAGAAATTACTTCTTCCAAATCTTTTTTTTTTTTTTTTATCACGTCAGCACTACATGGCAGTCAAAGCAAAAACATTGCTGCGCACTAAAATGTTTATATTTTGGAAAGGTTTTCATCTGACTGCAACAATATACTGTATTTTCCCCGTGTTTGGATACAGTAAACTCTAGTAATTCTGACTTTATCGGGACCTGCACTGAAATCTTTTATGGATACCTAATATCGTTCTTTTGTCATTTTAATCCTGCGGCGGCTGAGTGTGGATGTTGGAGCAGTTTCTAAACACTTCAACCCTCTCACATGTCGATCCAGGACTCTGAGATCAACAAAAACCAAATATCTGAGGAGATAACTTCCATAAACTTTGGTCGTCATGCTGAAGTCCAAAAAACCTGCCTTCCCCTCCAACATCCACCACCCCCATATTTCCCTTGATTGCTAATTTCTATTTATATGCCATGAGGGGAAATAATGAAAACCAGATGAGCAGGCAGAGGAAAGCTGAAGCAAGCCTTTTGGTGATGAATGCTGTGGAGGAGGATGACTGTTTATAGAGTATATCCTGCTCCACTGTGACCATGCCGGCAGCAGTGCCCCGGCTAAGAAAAGGACTGTCCCAGTAGGATGTGTGGGTTGGAGCTTCCATCGTGACTCACTTGGTAGTCATGCATGTTTGCACTTGTATGGCCCCCAAAAAAACCCAAAGCTGCAGCTTGGGACCCGCCAAGCCTGACAACTCCAAATAGCATTACGTGGGTGTGTGGAGCAGCTAAATTTACTCTAAAACAAGTGCAAAGAAGGGGAGGAGGAGGAGGGGTGGTGGTTGTTACCATTTTTGCCATTGAATTACTTAATACTGACTCAGAATTCATATCTTTTTTTTCTCGATGGAGTGCTAGTCGTGTGACGAGTAAAATGTGACGCAGTTACGGAGCAGTTCACGTGGCAGGATGACTGAAAAGTGAAAGAAGCCATTCATGGGCCTTGAATGTTATTTTAGACACCTCAGCTGATTAGATCAGAGATTTAAGAGACGTGTTGCGGACTTAACAGAGCCAAGTTCTGAAAATGGTGGGAGTAGGATCTGTTGCCTTATTTGGCTTAGGCTGGAAAATATCAAGTAAACACTGTCTTCCTGTTCACCGCCTTCTGAATACAGTGTAGATCTTTTCCATCCCCCTCATCCATAGTGAGGAACGATAATGAAACCTGAAAAAAAAAAGAGGCCTCCTATTGTATGCTATCATCTAAGGGCCAGGAGCAAACAGGGCTCAAATTGCAGCTGTGAAAGGTAACAGGAAATTGACAAATCGCTAATCCTAACTACTCAGAGCAACAAAAGGTACATTCCACCAAGAAAAGCCCGGTGAGTACTCACCACCAACTTGAAGGGATGTTTTGTGTTTTGTTTTTTCATGTAAACTTATGATTAAAATAAGACTGTATGCTAGTGAGTTTACTATTACTTTTCTCGTCTTTAAAGCGCTTAAATAATTATTCCTTAAAAGTGCCAGAGCTTTAACAGTGGGTTCTAGTTTACTTTAGCTGAAGACGTTTTAAATAATCCAAAGATCCGAGGCCTGCTGCAAACAGCAACCAAGGCCACTGCGATCACTTGTAGCTGATAATAGACACGGTTGTGTTGTTTTGTCGCCAGCGCTGCAGCTCTCCAAATTTAAACTGCTGTATATTTTTTCCTTTGTCCAAGAGAATTTCCTGTTCACCTTTTGTGTTTCCCCAGCTGCTGGTATTTGTGGCTGACCAACCAACTCTCAAAGTGATGATCTCATCTCTTGGGGGCCCGGAGGTGGAGAAGTGCGCGGGTGTCAGTGGTGGGGGTGGAGGGGTTCAGTGGACTTCCCACGTGATAAATTCACTGACAAAAAGAGCTGGCCAAATGGGGGACTGCGGGTCACAGTGGGGGCTGGATTGGCCCCTGTCATTGCCTTTAGTGCAGGAACCATGCCATAAAAGCCCAGCATTGATAGCCCCGGTTTATTATCTTTGAACAGGTGGCCCCGGCTACTCGTAATGACCGCTCTCATATCTGATGGCACACACTCTTGGGTTTGCAGCGCGGAGACCATTTGGGAGTTTGGGAACATCCCCATCTGGCTGCGTTAAAGCCCAGGGAATAAACTACAGTACATAGTTTGTGGTGACTTGTTGGCGGGTGAGACGAGAGGGGGGTTTAGAGGGAGAGCTACTTCCTGTGAGCATAACTCACTCTGAAAACGTGGAGACTCTGTTGATGCTAGCAGCTTCGGGGCTAATCATGTCAATGACCTGTATTGTTTAGCTTTCAAGGTTACCGAGGAGAATCGCAGCAAAGAAGCCCTCCAAGAATGTAAACAGTCACATTTTGAGCTACAAGCTGTTTCTACTTGTAGCTTTAAAGAAAAAAAACAGGAATTCCACACCCAGCGTGAACACACACACACACACATGCATACACACATGGAACAGTGATTTGCTGTTCACCACTGAACTCCCAACTTAAGAAACAGACCCACATTCCCTTAAAAATCAGCCAGCGGCCATCCATCAGATTTAGTTACTGCTTCTCAGCAGGGCAATCAAGACACCAGACAGTGCTATTTTTTCATTAATTAATATATTTTCTGCGTTAAAGTTAACATAGTTTTCTTTTGTGCCACCCTTTAATTTTTCAGTAAGTATTTGATATTTTGTTATATTCAGACATGAGTAAATTTAAGACTGTCTCTTGCAATAAATATCATAAAATAATAGAGCTTCACATAATAAATATTTTTTTTAACAAAAAAAATGTTTAACAGACATTTTTTTCTTTTAAAAAATAGCCAGAATTCCTCTTATGGATTTTTGAACATACAATTTACACAAGATAAAAGGAAAACAAAAAACATCGGAGAATATGCCACAGAATGTGTATGAAAGGTTCAGATGGGTGGAAGGAGAGAAACATATCCAAGTGGAGAATACTATGAGATGGATGTGCTTTCGTTAATGCAAAATGAGCATAGAAACCACGGTTTTAGTGTGGTAGCAACCAATAAACTCAAACATACCTGCTTGCTATGAATACCAGGTAACAGCTACATAATTGCCCTATAGTAGATCGTCCTTCACAGATTTGGTGAGAGGCAGATCCCACCGGGCACACAGACCCGGAGGAAAGTGCCTACCTAAAACGGAAGAAAAACTTTTCATATATATATAAAAAATAGTGTTAATGAGGAGCTGAGGATAGACATAGAAACAGTTAAGGCAAACACTGGTCTGTAAAAACATGGTCCTGATCCAGAGAAAATAAAACTAAAAATAATCGAGTGGTTTTCATTACTCCTTTGCTTAGCTCCTTAGGGTTCTGCAGCGAGGAGGGGAGGTGGGTGGGAGGTGCTCAGAATGTCTGATAAACATTAATTTGTGACTATCATTATCATTGTCATCATAAGATCCGTTTCTAGAGTCTCCTGTGCACAGGCAATCACTGAGACCTTGGGAAGCGATCAGGAAGGCTTTTCCTGGGTCTGTGGGGCCCAGCTCTCCAGTTTACAATACACAGTGTTGGAGTTCTTGCAGCGACAGCCAGGTCTCTTAACCCGGTCATAGCAACCCTGGCATGCCTTCAGACACCCCTTGACAGGTGGGTAGCATAGCAGACAGGGGAAGAGTACCGACATTAATCCCATGCACAGGAAGCGAGAGCAGCAGTGGGAACGTGACAGTGAACAGGGGTGGTCAGCACATGAATCCCCCTCATCGTCATTGGAGCAGTGGTAGAAGATGCCCTTAACAAGGCACATACACGTGCCGTGCTCCAGTGCACTCTCAGCAGAGCAGAGGCACTGGCCATTACACGCCAGACATGAAGGCAGGCTCCTGGGTGCTGTGCAGTCGGTGCACTTGCACTTCCCACAGCGCTCGCAGATGAACTGGTGCCCAGCAGCAGCCACCACCTCGTTGCCAGAGCCAGAAAAGTCTGATTTCCCTTTGCCCTGGGGCTTGAGTGGAGCCTCTAGTGGAGGCTGGTAAAATTGAGGTCCCTGCTGGGGCTGTAAAAGGGCCTTGGGCTTCGGCTGAGTCCGAACAGGCCGATCCACTCGGTGGTGATGCTGTAAGCTAATGCCAGGTCTGGTGGGGGGTGAGCGTGCCAAGAGTCCCTGCTCAGAGGAGGCACTGCTGTTGCTCCCTGAGCTGGCGGCGCTTCCTGTGCTAGTAGAGCGGCTGAGCCCTGGTGCCCGAGGCCCACCATACTGCTGTCCCCCAACCAACACACTGCCCCCAGCATGATGGTGGTGACCTGATGACCGGTGCTCATAATTGTTGTTCACATTGACGAGGATGACCTCGTGAGTCCTCTCCTGCTTTTCATGGGGTCTGGAGACCATCCGGGGTGCAGGGGGCCTCCGAACCACTGAGGGTCCCTCAGTGTACTCGTTGCTAGAGCGGATGGCCTTGATTTGTTCCAGAGAGAAAATGCCGGCATGCTGGAACTCCCGCTCGTAATCCGACCTCTGCCGACTCTCTAGGGAAGGCTGTTGGATCACCACTAATGAACCGCCAGGGCCATGTTGACTTTGGAGCTCCATCTGGGGGAATCACCACTTCCGACATTCACCGTGGACATGCATCGGAAAACCTGCCGGGGGGGGGGGGGGGGGGGGGGGGAGAGACAAGGAAGAGGCAGGAGATATGATCAGAAACAGTCAAGCAAAAAATAAAAATCCTTGTTCTAGGAAACACAGTCCTGATGGAAGAGGGGTTAACACAATCCCAAGTGTTTTTGGATTCAGAAATAATACTAATAAAAATCTAATACTAATATATCATTACAAACATTCTTGACGCATACCATAGCAGTTATTGCACAGCTATAACATAAGATGCTGAACAGTGTTTATAAATTAATGACAAATAAATAAGTCTTTATAGTTAATCCAGACCAACTGTCTTCACCCTGTCAACATGACAATATGTCACTTTTGAGCCCGTTAAGTGAGGCAACCCGGGAAAAAGTTGACTATTAACAAGACTTTTTGTACCTTCCTCCCCAACAGGCACACATCTAAACTTCAGCAGGCCCTACAAATGCTTCCCCTGCTCATTTACATTTGTATGACTAGTTAACATTTAAATGCACCGCGGCGACGAAACGAGGACACTATCCAAGGGAACTAAATGAGCTGCCTCACTTAGTATTCTATTACTACATCAAAAAGGATTTCAGGGAAACGGGGACAAAAGTAGAGCTAAAAAACTAAGGTCAGATCAAGTTCCGACAAAATATAGACGGCAGTTAAAAAACGCTCGAAAATCGTCAGATTAAAACCTTATTTCAGTTCCGAGAAGCCCCCAATTTTTGAAGTCAATATGAACACACACACACACACACACATTTTATATATATATATATATATATATATATATATATATATATATATATATCGTATTATAGGAATACGATTAGGAATTTGAACTTGAGTCTTTGGGGATGTTATTAAGCACAGCCGACCTGCAGGAGGCCGAAACTTACAGTTTACAAAAACATAAAGCCTAGGTGTCCCGTGAAGGGCTCCTTAAAACTATTAACGATTAAATAAAAATAAAAACTACTACAATCAAAGCAGAAAGATCGATTTTGCGGCTTTGCACATAAACAAACTCACGTTTCAACTACATTAAAAATATTTATCTATACATTTAATAGTCTATCCGTCAAATGGCGCACTTTAAATAGGATCATATGCACAGAACGCGCTCACATGAGAAGGCGTTGTTTGCAGTAATAAAAACAGGATCTTATAAAAACCAGAGCCGGAGATGAAGAGACATTACAGGACGCGTAAGACGGGCAAAACTTATGAATGAAAACAACCGCCATGGGGGAGGGGTGTTTGTTACAGCACAGCCTCGGAACAACACTGGCGTGGAAATCCATCAACTTCACCAAGTAGTCGCGATCAGTTCAACCCACAGCGGATTCTTTATTTCATGGCGAACACATGGAAAATAAGACGAAAAGTCTTTGCGCACAGCAAAACATTTGGACTTTATTGCTGCAGCGGCGCTTTCTAGGTAGCTACGTGCCCTACTATCGGGCAACAAATGCCCTAAAACCAAAGCAAAATGCGCAAAATAAGCGTAAAATCACTAAGAAAATGCATACCTATATGCAAGCATCCATAGCGTCGAATCCATCAACCAAATAATCTACCAAAACTCCATCCAAACGGAAGGGGCAATGTCCAGCTGTAGATTATGAGGTCTAATGCATAACATTCAGTCTGTTAATCCAAGTGCGAATGTATCCCTTTGCGTTATTCCCTTTTTATTTATTTTTTTCGGTTAAGTCGTACTGAAAAGTTCAGCGTGTGTTACGCGTGCATCTGTCCCAAGATAAAGTAAATCCACGGCGGAGCTCTGATGAAGAAGGCTGAGAGGAAAAAATAAATAAATAAACACGCGCGAGCTTATATCCAAAAGTTGCTCCTCCTCGCGTATCTGCTGAGAATTGTATTTGAGTTCTGGCTGTTAGTTATTGTTGCGGGATATCTGCGCTCTTGTGCAAAAGCGTCGTTATGTTGCAGACAGCGGTGCGCTCTCTTCTGCTCTGCGGGCCTGTTCAGCACTGATGAATGGGGGCTCAGGGCTTAGTGTTTGCTCGACAATCCAACTCCCATTGGCCAGCCACTCCGCTGAAAAAGGATACATCGCATCCGTTCCTGATTCATTGGGCAGATGTGGAAGGCCGGGCGATAGAGATGTGTGCACTGGTTAAGGTGGAACGGCTTTTTAAAAACGCAAACGTTGACTCAACGAGGGGGTTAGGGGAAGGAAAAAAAATACTAGTTTCCGTTCTTGTGGGTTATGATTAATGGTGTGAATGAGGGTGATGTGACTAATAGTGACGTATTAAACGCCGTATTTATTTATAACATTGCTGAGTTGTCATTATTGGTACCATACACACGCATCAAAAAAAAGGAAAGAAAACCACTTTACGTAGATTCAGAATTTCTGATTTATTTATTTATTTTTTGTCCATGTTTCGAAAAATGTGCACCCAAATACCACGATGGTCCTTATAAGCTGAAAAATAAACCGCATATTGTTTCAAAAGGGGCATTTGATATATTTGTACTGGGCACAAAAAATATTTTTATAGGATTTTAGAGGAAAATATGAGTAAGATTAACGACAACAACATCAAAGGTAATTATTATAGGGTTTGGATGAGAAATATAAGTTTAATAAATATGGTTATATTAGGTTAAATCTTTCCATGTCAAGGAACCTCATACGAATAGAGAAAAGTTTGTTATAGAAATAAGAAAGAATCATATATTGAGTAAAGTAGCTCCTAAACTGCAGTTTCATCGTGTCTGTGCTCTGTAGCTACCTGTTCACTGCTGTGAAATAGGGATCCATACACATCTAACTCATTAGTCTCTGTGAATTAAATACAGACTCGAGCCCAACCAGTTTCTGCCCACACAGCTGTGTCATTGTACAGACAACTCACAGAGGAAGCATCAACAGGATGTCCTCTGTCCTCTGTGGAATGTTCCCATTACGCACTAACTCGTGTCATCAGAGGAAACACAACGTGTGGCAATGAATGTTCAGTTTGTACGATTCTCTGATATGAAATCACTATCAGAGGAGTTCTGTGTTGATTTCTGTTTGGGCAGCGGTGGGGTGGGGATTTGCGGGGCAGTGTGCGCTGTAGCTTCAGACCACCTTAAGAAAAAAGCTGCCCTGCAGCCAGGGGGGAAAGGCTCCCCTCCTCACTCCTGCCACCCCCCTCTTCTCTGTTCCTGACTGTCTGGTTTGATTGGTGTCGCGGATGCGCTACATCCGGATCCATGAGAAAAGGAAGTTCAATACAAAGTCAATTTATCCTATTCAAATGGAAAAATCAATAGATGAATGACCCCCAGTGCCATTTCGGGTCAGCAAATGTTTAAAAAAAGAATCGAACAAAAAGACCTGCGGAGTGTAAAAGTGACTCCGCGGTGCAATAATAACTTAGAGGTTGTTTGTTTTTTTCAGGCCCGATGTAAAAATGTAGCTTCTTGATGATAAAGAAAGCCCTGGTAGACCGACAGATGGCCGCCTGGATCCCTGCTCTCAGTGGTCTGAAGTGCGGACGGAAATCTCACGATTACAGCAATTAGTTGATTTTCCATGGGTAGATGTGATGAATATACCAGCCCGGCTGTTTTTTCTCCCCGTGGATGCGGAGCAGCGGTTCACCAAACTCGGGGTTTAGGAACCATCAGGGGTCCTTGTCTAATGCTGCTATTTAATTCCATAGATGTCCATGTGCCTGTGGAATATTCTGATTAGAGGGCTCACACTGCCCACCAACTGTATAATCAGTTAGACAACGTTTTTACCAATTTAGATTTTATTGCAGCTTTACCCAACATGTCCTGAAAACGCAGAAAAACCTGTGATTTGACTGGAGGAGTTATTCAAAATCCAGAAGAGCCACAACTCATAAATTACACAAAGTGGGACTGGAAACATGTAGGACGGGCAGATTTATAGGTGAATGTTAAGCTACAACAAACCAGAGCATAGGAGGTATTTAAATCCAATCAGATCTATAAGACTGCACTGCTTTAACGTGATTTGGGACGTGTTAGTTTACGGGTTTTCTCAGCACGCTGATACTGCTGTAAATTCACGGCTGGATGTCTTTAACAGTGCAAACTACCACACTGGCTCACCACTGTTATATGGGATTAAAATAAGGCAACCAAAGACAATAAGTGGATCGATGACAGTATGAATACATTATCATTTTTATTTGATCAAACATGACAGCACACCATATCCTTCAAAGTCAAAAAATAAAGCAATAGTGTCAATGCTGCAATAAAAACAGAGTCTTATTTTAAAGTCAGCGATTTACAACTGATGAGATTCTTTGGCCTAACGTTGTGGTTTGAAAACATTTAACACTGTGTAATGAAGCAGACTGGTACAGTTAACACATATACACAACTCCAAACTAATAAAAAGAAGAAAATCCTAATTTTGACTTTTTCCATAGCTGTGTGGTCAGAAGAAACACAGGCCACTGTGTTGCTGCTGATAGCTGATATACGACTGGATGACAGAGTCAGGGATTCGGGGCTTCACAGTGTTCAGGGCACTTTCAAAGTGTCTGGCTTCGATGTGCCGAGCTTTGATGTCCTCTTGCAGGGCCAGGAGGGCAGCCTCTCTACATACTGCAGTTATCTGGGACAGGAAACAGACACAGTTACAGTCAGCAGTCAGGCAAAGCACTCCATCCACTGAGCACCACTGAATCATATGAGGGGGCACATTTAGATGCTGATCGATGTCATGATAGATTGTAGGTTGTCATGTAGGTTGATGTGCTTCAGTAACAGAGCAGTAATTTAGTAAGAAAATCAAACCTCATATCTTTTATGACATATAAAAGAAGAATCTGAGAGAGTGTTTAAGAAGAGTTTGAACAAAAACAAGATGAACACACTGTTTTTTGTTTCAAGTTTAGAGTTAATTTGCAAAACAACAATGAACCATGGTGAGTTAATTTCATAAAATGTGCTTCACTGCAGTTCCCTGGTGTAGTTTTCCTTCTCAGTGCTTGTCCAACTTTTCTGATCTGCCATGTCTAAAATATAAATACAGGCATTCTCCTGCAGCCTTGTTGCTACAGTACTGATGGAATTATGCAATGGCATGGAGGAGTGCTGCAGTCAGCGCAGGTGACCTTTGAGAGAGATTCTGCACACGCCAGAGGAGTGACTCACTTCCGAATTGGTGGCGATGGCTGATGAAGGCCAGGCACCTTTCCCAGCAGTGCCAGCCTCCTCCCTTTTGTTGAAGCATAGCTTTGTTCTCAGCCAGTGTAGCTTACACAACTCCCTCCAACTAGAAAAGCCTTGCAGGAAACTATTGCTGTACAACCACTGATAAGGTCTGGTGGGAGGTTAGTGGGACAGGTAGTCATGTGATCCTGGAGAGCTGTCTAATAATGAATGGTAAAACAAGGCATGTGTCCAGGGAAGAGACTGGCCACCCCCCTACAAGTACAGTATGATGCATGCTGGGTGGTATGCAAGTTGATTTTCTTTTTTTGTTTTTTAAACAATGAGCATTACTCAAAAATGGATAAAGGCATCGACTGACAGAGAAAATGCACTTACATGTAAAGATAAGGATACATTAAATCAGCTGATATCACCATGATGCATTTAGGACATCATCCTAGTAAGGTAGGCTTCAATATTTAGCAGAAAATACATTTTGAAACACATTTTTCAAAATGACAGTCATGGCGTTTTGCAAGGCATGAGAGTAAAATGAGGGGAGATAGCTGTCTGAATGTGCTCTGGCCCTGCTAGCATGCATGGCTCAGGACAGGTGCTTTGCAGATGTCAGGATGTGAGGCCCATTTCCCCCCACATTCTGTTTCAACCCAATGAGCAACATGATTTAGGCAGAGTAAACACACGGGGCTGGGTTAATTTTGTATGAGGGCTTCCCATCATTCAAGTCGTTTAGGCCTGTCAGTAATAATGATGCAAAACAATGAGGCCATGTATCCCAGTTGCATGTTTACAAACGCACAGCGGCTGAGCGAGCGAGCAGGGAAGAGGGCAAAAGAGAGAGTGTGAGAAGATGCCACATGTTGAACAATGTGATTTAGTATTGTTTCTAAGCAACATCCATAAACAGGAACAGACAAACATGGCTGGACAATCAAACTGTAATTTCTTATTTACAGTGAAACTCGACTTTAAGGACATGTTAGCTTTCCTCTTCCTCAATCGCATGATTCAATGCTTAATAATTATTTGCTTGTTTACTTCCATAACACTCCTTAGGTTGATTAGGAAAAAAAAGAAGAAGAAGAAGAAGAAGAAGAAGGGGGAGGAGGAAATATCGCTCCTCTGAAGTACACAACCGATACATGCACGCGCGTGCGCACACACACAGGCCCCTTACATTCATACTGGCTGGGTTTATGAGCTGTTCTGTGAAGGCGATCAACAAGTCAGTGTTTCCTGCTGTGTGTTTGCCTGTACAGGCCTTGAAAAAAAATTAAAGCCACAAAGGCAAACAGGGTGAGCGAAAGAGCCAGTTTGTTTGTAAACGTGAAGGCATTTCCAGGCCGGAGCCAAAAGTCCTGCGCCGACTCCCCTCCAGGACTACCTTGATACCCCTAAACACCCCCAAAAAGCAACCTACCACCCCCTAAAGATGGGCCCCCTGTGCTACTGAGAGGGAAAAGAGGAGGGAGGCGAAATCTGCAAATGCACAGAAATGAGATGTGCGTAGGGGGTTTGGTGGCGAAGAGTGCTGACTTGTGGCAGGCCAAATAAATTATAGATCTCTCTTTTTTAATGTTATTGCAATGCAGACTTTATTTTTCATTCCCTTCATAAATAATGTCAGCAATCACTTAAATATATGGAAAGGACTAAGCTGATGCATTGCAGTGGCTGCTCTCTGGTGATGTCTTCATGGTGGTGGCGTGTCGCCAGTCATAAAGGCAAAGCAAGCGAGAAAAAAAAAAGTAATCATCAAGGACCTCTCAGTTTGAAGACGTGGTAAAACTTGCTGACTCAAAATGACCCAAAAAGTCTGAGTCAAAGAGGTTTGATGACGAAGCAAAAACTGTGTAAAGTAACAATTTGTACAGTAAGGTCCTTCATCTGCCTGCTGGGTTCAGGTTAAAGGCAGCAGAAAAGTGTACTGTAACGAAGACCATAGTAGACAGTATCCATCTATATTCATGTATTCATACATGAATTATTGGCAATTGAAGAAGAATCAACTCAGGACATTCGCCAAAGTTGGCCTGTTTTTCAGATCTGGCAATTTAGGACAGGAACCAGCAACTCTTGAGCTACAAGTGGCTCTTTTTCCTCATTCTTTATTGGCTCCCTCTGAGTTTGCCAAAAACTGATCATGAATACAAAAATGAACAACGGTTATTTTTAAAGATTTGCTCGTTTTCAGCAGCAAGGCTTGATCAGTGGCTTGACTCTAGTCAGAATTAAAGTGAAACTTTATTATCAAAGTAAGCTACTTTCAGTTAGATTCATTTGTACTGCCAAAGACAGTCAGAATGTATTAAATGTAACAAAAACAGAGCAATAATGCAATAAAAATAACCAGTTAAATATCAAATACTCACATAGCCCACTGCAGAACAGTCACATCGGGTAAAAGATTTTAAATCACACATATTAATAATGTTGATAGACTAATCTATACTTTGTAGTCACATTCATTAGCAGCTCCCTACAGATTTCCTGGAGCACAAATTACTCAAAAATGACTCTTCTGGTGGTAAACATTTCCTGAATTTTCCAGAGAATTACTTTCACTGTTCTTGCAAGAGGCTAATCTGGTATCACATGAACTTACTATGTAGGTGCCTGCAGGGTAGGGTAATAGCGAGTGTTTAACATCTGAGCAAAATATGCTGTCCATTTGTATTCCTACATCCAGCCCCACCAACCAGGGTCAAGGAAAGTACCAGACACGTTACCTACGTGAAAGCCGTTTTGAAACCAAGCTTTATGAATCTGTTCAAGAGTGTTAGGCTGCTATGCACAAACAAGAGGAAATTAAATTTGCACAAAACGGAGTAAGGATGAAAGAACATGGAAAAATGGACAATAAAAATAAAATGTAAAAAAAAAAAATTAGTATAATTGAAGGTGGACACGTTAGACTTTAGCCAAGCTGGAAAACCTATGCTTGAAATCCCATCTGTATCCGTGTCGCCACCATCGAAAATGTGCCGAATCCTTAAAACAGTCATTCCGCCTTAATAAAATGTCAGCTGTGCCTCTTTGACTGTAGAGCTTTAACATGGGTCGCTGGAAAAGTGATAGTCAATTGCAGCTCCTGCCACATCCTTGTTTCCACATATTCCTCTAATGACAAGTTTCCTCTCGTGGTTCTAAGACCTCTTTAAAAACCCAAAGGTCACATGCTTCAACCTACAAACATTTATTTCTCAACACTACAATGTATGCAAGGACTTATAGTAGGTTTACTGAAAAGATGAGAGAATTTATCGTGATTTCTCAGAACTACTGTAAATTGCATGGCAAATTCAGTGATGAGAGTAGCGAGACAGAGAGGGTCAGGCTCCCATAATGACATGCTTTGTGGAGGCTGGCAGGCACATTTACTTCCACAGGCCTGTCGGTCATCTGATGCTGACAGGAAAAGTAATTTAGATCTTCTTTTGATCTTTAATTGAACATTTACATCTTCAAAGAAAGAAAGAAAGTCAAAATGTGATTCTTGGTCAAAAACACTTAAAGTTTGATTTAATGTGGAATGTGAAAAATGTTCAAAACTTACACTCAGAAATTTATTACAAACATCATCTTAGAGGGGGCACATATCTGCAGACTGGAAAAATTATTCTTGAAAGAGCAGAAATAAACACATAGTTTGTTTTTCTTACTAAAAGTTCAAAAATGACATACTGCACTTAAAAATGTAAGAAAGATGAACACTATTGTCCACAGTACTGAAAGGTGGCCTATAATGCTCATTTCTAGCTCTCTCTATATTTTTTCATTTTTGGTCTCTAGTAGAATTATTTTTCATTATTCATGTTGGCCATGCTGAATATGAGGATCCATGACTAACTATAAGGGAAAGCACAACAGTTCTACTTTACATATACAAATAGAAAAAAGTGGGAGTAAGTACATTTGCAAGACAACTTATGTGAAACCACCCACTCTCCTTCGCTAATGATTCAGATTTTTCTTATAGCTGTGAGAGCTTTGTGGCTGATAGAAAATGAAAAGCCTATTTATTAGTTATTCATTTACATATTTTATACATGTTTCTTTATTATTAGTTAATATCTTTATGTTTCAAAATAGAGAGTATAGGAAAAAATTACTACAGGAAGAAATTGTAATAAATTTTGATTCAGTCTTGCGTTGTAACAGATAAAGCCAGAGGATTTTAGCCAGTGAAGCCATCTTAATGGGGTTACCAAATGAGGATGGGCACTTCCAGGGCTTACTTTTGCTCAAGGCTGCTAGCCACCTCTGGCCTCCTTGTGCGCTCAGTCATTAGGGTACCACAACATGAAACCCTGGATACAACAGCAGCCTTTATGCCCCACTGGTCACTGTACTGCACCTCCATTCCAAGCCACAACTACACCCTATATCATGCCGTTTCAGTGCACACTTTTAAAACATTGGATATATATATTGTATGTGGAGTGATATACTACGGCACATCCAGCACTGTATGTGAGGTCTTGTTGTCCTTGTAAGACAACGCAAAACTTTATTGACTTGCGAGAGGAAATTAAGCCGTTATAGCGGCAAATGGTAACAAGATACAGCAAAGAATAACAGAGTATAAATAAGAACACGGCAAAGCTCAGGTTAAACAAACACACCCGACACTTTTTAGCACTAGAACATGGCAGGAAACGCATATAAGTGGAATAAAAAAGTTATTTGAATATCAACATTTCCATGGAGATGGAAAACAGTAACCGTAATAATCAAAGCATACTGTGGTCATGGAAGAACTGGAAGTGAGACAGCACACAGATGGACGATACCGAAAAATTGAAGCGGTAAAATAAAGTTAAAGCTTACACTGTTTAGACACTGTGGAAAAAGTGACTGCATGTCTATTGACACCTACGTGTCTAAGGAGCGCTATGAGCAGTGTATAGTGACTACACTGTACAGGTGCAATGTAAAGAAGAATACAAACCTCGTACAAAAAGTATAAAAAGATGTAGATTTGAATCTGAATGCTTAACATTCGAGTATGCGCACACCACAAATGCACTGTACACATACACATCCAAACATGCAAACGCCTACAAAACCACCAAAGCACACTGTGACATATATTCTACACGTACACAGCCAAAAAAAAAATAAAAAATCGGTAGTTTTCTCTGCAGTATTTCCCTGGTGGGGGTAAGAGGGGGGAGCGTGCCATGAGACAACCTGTTCAGCACGACAAAAATAAACCCTTCTCGAGGTGGAGGAGAGGGGGGAAAAAAGCTTGTGACTGCTGGCAGCACATACCAGCGTTCTCAGGTCAAATCTGTCTGGTGTACTTTTCGCTTCCTACTTCAACAAAAGCGCTCAGTGAGTGTATCAGACGGCCTTAATGAAGGGCTTGTTAGCCGGGCTACCGGCAGCAGATCCACTAGACCCGGAGTGTGTGTTTACTATCAATCGCCTTGTGTCTACAGCGGGCTACATCCAGTCCCCCCCCTCCTCCTCTCTCCTGCCTCACCCGCCCGCCCTCCCTCAAACACAAACGGCCACATTTACAGGAGCGAGCCCCGACAACTCCCCCTCCACCCCGCCTGCCACAAAACCTCTCCTCCATCACTCCACAAGTCCTGCACACATACACTGCAGTGCAGAGAGGCGCGGGCACACACCCTCTCTGAACACATTGCACTTTCCTGCACTGTGCAGGCATGTGAGCACACATATGCAACACACAGATAAGGTTTATGAGGTCAATATCGAAAAACGTACCCCAAAAAAAGAAAAGCTACACATGCGTCCTCACATGCATGTTTAGACAGAAATGCATGTGCACATACACATACATGTATCCAGTACATATACATATAGGTATTAACTTCATGCAAAGACCTACATTCTTGGTTACATAGTGTTTCGTAGAGCAAACATTTGCATGTTTGCTTAACAAACTGTTAAACGCTCATTTAACCTTCAGAAGTTGCAGC
The DNA here is from genome assembly GCF_041146795.1 of Maylandia zebra. Classification (NCBI taxonomy): domain Eukaryota; kingdom Metazoa; phylum Chordata; class Actinopteri; order Cichliformes; family Cichlidae; genus Maylandia; species Maylandia zebra. Next base: position 18,236,234 of record NC_135168.1, on the reverse strand, counting down.
TAGAAGAAGCAGCTTATTCTTTTATCTTCATGACTTACTTATAGGTCATAACTGTAAAACAAGAATGCAGAACAGGCCACAAGTGCAAATTCTTAATAATCAATCCTATCCATAGGTTTGACTAATATTAGGACTGATGCAGAGCTGTCATACCTGATCAACATTTTATATATTTTTTTCTAAGTGAATACAAACAAATAGGGGGCAGTGATTATAATGAATGTATCTTTAGTTTTCTGCATTAATCAATTGCTCAATAAGATATCAGAAAAATAACGGCATTTGTTCATAAAAATTTCCCATGTTGATGTTTTTAGGCCCAAGTTGACATCCTGCGATATCAGTGTTGACTGCAGATTTTTGTGCTGTAACACAAGACAAAGGGAGTGGGGAGTAACTTACCTTGAAAATATATCCAATCTATAATTAAATATGAACAAAAAAGGAAGAAAAAAAATGTATAACTGGAGTTTAACTGAACTCATAAAACTTTGTTCACTCAGGAAGAAAACTAAATTAAACTTAGGCTCAAAGAGGAGCTCTTATTCAAAATAATCACCCCTAGCCCCACCACAGTATCATCCCCAACCCCTTTACTGGAAAAAAAAAAAAGGGGGGGGGGGGTTTCTGCATCCAATTTTCTTGGAGGAAATTAAATAATACATAAATCAAACGACGTTGGGGGTGCAGAGCCCAAACTCTTAACCAGAAATAAAACATTTCATCCTCCAAAGAAGCAAAGAGGAAGTGTCTGCAGTGACATGCTTCTGCCAAGAGAAACAAGGCCTGACCACAACTCCATGTGAAACCTATTTAAGATTACAAGGCGAGAGTGAGAGAGGAGGTTAAAGAGAGGGAGGTGAGGTTAAGCATGGAAGGAGGAGAGTCACGTGGGGAAAAGGGAGGGGGTGGGGGGCGGTGGGGGGATGGAAACATGGCACATGATCATAAATAACAGAGCGGAGGTGTGTGAGCTGTGGATGAACGTGCACATGCTTGTGCTCTCAGCAGAGGAATTTAGATTCCATAGAAAACTCCGATGATGAAATTGAACTCGTGCGGGCTTTCCTCGCCATATGTTACGGCTGAGACAACAGACATCAAGGAAGATATTACATATGTATTCCAGCAGGCAATCAACTCCAATTTTATGCTTTAAAATATTGGTGTTTGTAAAGTATTAACATTTTTAGCCTAAAATCTGAATAATGCCACGATGTTCACACTGTGTGGAAGACACAGTGGAACGTGGGACACTGTACTTCAGACTCTGGGTGGCACTTTTCAAATGTAGAGCCATCATTGTTTCCCTCTAGAGAAAGTCTGCAAAGTGTGTGCTTAATTCATTTTTTAAAAGTTGTATTTTATTGCATATATTTTATTTGATTTTATTGCATCACTGCCTTCATTTCACTCCCTGTTCCTGTGTAGCCAGTCAAGACAATTCTAAATGTCTGATTTCTGACATGGTCAGACTTCTCCCCAGTATTGAACTTTATGTTATAGCTTATACTCCTTGGACCTGTAAGTGTAAGCCAACTAACCGCCACGGTGACAGGTTATGACCATTAAAGAGAAAGTAATGTAGTGTAAATAAAAGTAGAGCAAATAAATTGAACAGATCAGTGGGGAAAAGTAGTTGCAACATGCCTTTCTTTCCTTCTTTTTATAAATTGTTGATTGCTGTAGTGTATATAACACAGCCTGTAACATAGCCTTGAAATTAAAGAAGGATTAAATATATACCAGTACTCAAACTGATATTATGTTATTATTTATATGACAAATGAGATATTTTTTTTCTTGCTCTTTTGTACAGATTACAGATTAGTCCCGCTACCTCTGCTTGTTATCATATAGTGAAAATCAGATAGAGTGAAAGCTCTAATAGTCACTCTGTATTCACTATGCAAATAAAGAAACATTTTCTGAACACGTAGGAAATGTTTGTCATGAAAGTGGTGGTTTTTCCTCTGTTAGATGACTCACTGATAATATTAAGAAACCTCCTACAAATACCAAATAACTTGCAGCTCAGGCGTTTCAGTGTTATCATATTAAGCCATTGTCCACTCTATGTTTTGGAACGACCCATGTGGGATAGCACCTGTGTTGGGGCTACACCCTGTTAAGGTGTTGTACGTGTGTGTGTGTGTGTGTGTGTGTGTGTGTGTGTGTGTGTGTGTGTGTGTGTGTATGTGTAGGGTAGCATTGCTGGGCCTCGCCTTTAAGGGCACATTTGTCCTCACCCCTTAATCAGATGAATGAAAGCTTCGCATTCTCTGTGGACTTGGGAAGGCAAGGATGGCATATTTACCAAACACGCCCACAGTGAAGTGACCTGGAGACAGCTGTGATTGGGTACGTCTGTGCATGTGTGCGTGTGCATGTGTGGTGTGTATGCATTTTGTAATGCCAAGGCAGGTGAAACTCCAGATGTGTCATATGAACATTTGTCTTTCCTGTTTGCTTCATCTTTCACGAGATGCATACTACCTGCATATACACAGTGAATGTTCATGTTATAATAATTTGTTATAATATACAAATTTTCCACATGTGGGACTAATAAAGGTTATCTTATCTTATCTTATTAGTGGTATTACAACACTATACACATACATTATATACAAGTTCTAAATTTTAAGGCTTCTGAATGTGCTATTTAATATAACTAAATTTGCAAATCATTAAAATAAGTTAGACTGCAATTATTTAATTTCCAATAAATCTAGTTTTTAATTAAGGGACAGACTAAATAGGCTCTATAAGGGAGAGTTACCTGAGAAGCATAATATCCTGTCTCATGTTCATATACTAAATATGAAGTTACCGTGAGCAGCCGGCTAATTTAGTCTAGCATAGTGGGAGAAACCGCTAGCCTGGCTGTGTCCAAAGGCAACAAAATCTACCCACCACTGTAAAAATGACAAATACCTGTTTTACACAGGGTTAAGAGGCAGATTATTTCTTGGTCCTGATAATTTGCCAGACAACTGGACTCCAAAGAAAGAGAGTCTCCAGGAATTGAAACTGAATTAATGGTGTGTTCTTGTCACTGTCCATTTCCTTTTTGGCGTCCTCCTCTAGTTTTATTAGCTACTTTCAGGTAGGTAAGTGCACCCCTCTCCTCTCTTCTGTTTCTCCACAATTTACCATCTTCCTCTTCATGTGTCTCCTCTCTGTCCCTTTCTATGTTCCTACTCTCTTGCTCAGTTTCTTTCTTTTTTGGCTTTTGCTACCCACGTTCTGTCTTCTTTCCTAGCCAAGGGAAACAGCATGTTGGGTACGCTTAAGGGCTTATATTTCCCAGAAAAATTCAATTGGTGCTCACCATGTACTCAGACATAAACCACAGTGAAGGCTTTATATATAAAATGTAAAATCAGGGGCCAATTGGAGCCATTTCTCTCGCTGTGACATCTGGCCTTTTGCAGGCCACAGAAGCTGGCTGGCAGTAGCAGCGAGGGAAATGTTTTCTTTTTTAACCTTTCTAAAAACAACATGTTCACAATGTCAAGAGGTAACAGGCTTGCTGGGAAGGAAGTGAAGTGAGGTGTTTCACAGTCATGGAATTGCAGGGGTGTGAATGGCTTTTTCCTCGCAGCATTTGTTAAGCGCTTTCCATATCAACAAAGACTGCGTCTGAGTGACAGCGTGACTGTGTCGGCGGTCGGTCAGTCACACAGAAAATAAAACGCAGACACATGAATGCAGTCAAGACAAGAAGTTAGAGCATATTTCGGCAAATACCTGCCAACTTCAGACCAAGTCAGATGCACTTTCCACAAAAGCTGACAAGTTTATTTGATGATTGAAGATCTTTTTTCTTTTTTTTCCATGGCTAATATCTGATTCATACATTGTGTAATGTCACTGTTATTCAAACAGCAACACGTTTTTGTTGATGCATTTTTTTTGCGCCTGTGTCCTTGGTGATAAAAATCTTTGCAACAACAAATACCAGGCCATAAATCAGACAGACAACACAGAGCCAGAGGAGGAACAGCCACAACCACAACAGGTGTTAAGAGGAAACCATTTGTCTTCCTGTGAGGGTGGTTTTACTATGTGTGTGTGCGTGTGTGTGTCTGTCACAATACAACAAGGCTGTACTTACAATCAATTTCTTTTTTTTTTTGCTTTTAATAGTCGCATTGCAGCTACTGCAGATACTGCTCGCCTGCTCAGGTTTCTATTTTTAATGAATAATTTAAAAAAATCAAAACTACTTTTATATATTACAGAAAAAACAAATCACTGCTTCATCAAACTACATCATAATACACTCTGACTCAGTTGACTGGGGTGTGCAAATGTGCTTAGCTATCTTGTAAAGGGGAGTATTAAGCTTTGCAGGCTGCCGTTGATCTGCCTTATTTGTATGTCCCGCATTGGAACAGACTTGCTCTTGCCAGTGTGGAAGAAGAAAAAAAAACATTAAGAAAACAATTGCGCCAGTGAGTTTGAATGGATGTCAGCCAAGCGTCCCAGACACCTGGGCTTGGACCAAACAGCTCTCCCCCTGTTGGAGCGAAAAGACCCACCGCTATGGAGGTCGCAGCCGGTCAAAGGCATCTGTGGCTGAACACAAAGATATTCTGATACGGCTGAGCGCTGCAGCTTGAAGTTTTATTAAAATGCCTGAACAACCGTCCCCCAACACACCCCCTTTTTTGGACATGAATGTTACAGGGCTGTGAGATCAGCAGGAGGGCACCCAGCAGGGTTGGTGCTGCCTATCACTTGTTGCCACCTCTACGTGATCTGCATCTAAATACTTTGAGCTGTGTCCTTACTGTGATCATGCTGAGAAGTCTTGATATTTAGCTTTTTCTCAGCAACTTGTCAACATCTGCCAAATGCTCATTACTGCGGTGTTTTTATATTCCACTTCACGGAGGTCACTTTTCAATCAAGCACCACGGGGAGGTCTGTGACATCCAATGTTAATAGAGTACGAGCTGCGCACTCAGGGACTGTCATTACTCCTTTTAATGACTCAGTTCATTTCCTGTTTATTCAAAACACGTTGGAGAGAGAAAAACTTCAATACTGAGCATCTGTGGATTTTTCCAACGAAAGAAGCCCTAAAAGCAAACTGAAATTTCCTATTTGCTCGGTTATTAGCAAAAAAAAACATGTATTTTCAAATAAATTTAGTCAAAGGCTGCTCATGTTTTAGGTCCGTGGCCCTTTCTGCCTTCACTTGTCTGACGATGCAAAACAGTGACAATCTGCACTGAAGCTTCAGGGAGCCAAAGCTCTGTCATGGAACCCGTTTTTCTCGTCTGGTAATCACAATAGTTCAAGAGTTCATTGTGTTATCCATTTTCAGTTAAGGTGAGGGTTACTTAGCCCTAATCAATCATTCACTCAAGTCATGTATCAGACACATTTATGCAATTTGTTTTTTTTAGCAGAAGCAGTTAAAACCAGCTTATTCCTACAACTAGCTGTGCAAAACACTGAATCCCCTTATCCCCTCCTTCCAAGCCATGATTAGCTAGATTGTCATTTCTACCGAGGAAACAGGCTGGGGAAACATACCTATAACTGAAAAAAGTTCCTGTGGGGTTATGTTAGGTGTTACCCTAAATACCACTTACACATCAAGACTAATATGACATCTTCCTAAAAGACGGAGGAGAAAATGTTGATTTAATAAAGAACATTCAGAGCTTTGAATGCCTTTCAGACCCCACGCTACTTTTATAATGCTGAGGTCCAGGCTCTGGGGCCAATCGATAAATTATAGCGTTTGATTGTTTTTTTTAGTTTTCTGTCCAAGTTTTACTGCATTGTCCATCTGTTTGGGATCATAGTCATGCTGAAAAAAAGTTATTGCCATTCAGATGCCTAATGGTTTTGCATGGTGGATCAAAAGCTGAAAGTACTTTTCTGTGTACCATATTTTTCGGACCATAAGGTACCGGATTATAGGCACACTGTCAATGAACATGTCTGTTTTCATACATAAGGCGCACCGGATTATAAGGCGCATTAAGCGAAACAAAACCGTCAGATAAGTCAATCTTTACTGAACTCGTTCTTCTTGCTTCCTGCACTTCCGTACCATTGATTTATTAACGCTGCATTCTCTCGCAGCTGCTCTATTCCTGCGTTGTTGCAGTATATTAATGACTAACCTCGTATTGTGGATGGATTATCTCAGTTGTTCTCCTGACTGAAGTTTGGTCTGTTTACAGCATCCTGCCATGTGACTGCATTTGTCCCTAACCATCAGGAGCCCTCACATTAACTTTTATTGAGTGAAAAAAAAAATTAGCATTCATCCTCCAGCTTCACTGTGTTTATGTTACAATCAAGTAGCAAACATATACCAGCTAGTGGAACTTCGGTAACCCTACAAAAGTCAGCTGTTTAGTTTTCTGTTTTCATTTATGTTGGAAGTGATAGGTATATCATGTTTAGGTGGAAACCAGCTAGCTAACTTCCTCTCAGTGATGCCGCAGTGTTTGTTTGACTTTGGGACCTGAACCAGACGGAGTTTTGGACCCAGATCACTCCGCGAGGCTCCTGACTATGGTAGCCATAATGCTACGACAATCCATCAAGCGGTGCAGCTTCGTAGCTTACCAAAGTTGTAATAAAACATTTTTTGACAGATTTTTTCATCATTTCGAGGTCAGTAAGCACAACCAGAATTCATACATAAGGTGCACCGGATTATAAGTCGCACTGTCGATTTTTGGGAAAATTAAAGGATTTTAAGTGCGCCCTATAGTGCGGAAAATATGATAAATCCATCAATTCTGGCAATCTCTCCAACACCACTGTCCGAAACCGCAAACCATGACAGAGACTCCACCATGTTCTACAGACAGCTTTTTAAATGCTTGAATGATTCATATGTCAGCGTTAAGTGGTTGATCAGGGGAAAAAATCATAAAACAAAAAAACAAGAAAAAAACCTGAAATTTTTACTGTTTTTAAACAAATGCAAAGAAAGAAAAACAAAACAACTTTTGCCCTGATGGCAAACACTCATTCTGGAACGAACATTAAAGGAAGACGAAAAACAGCTGTGAAATTTGATATGGCTTCTTTTTCTTCTTCTTTTAAATTAAGGTACAAACAAGGCCTGGAACTGACTTGGTACATCTGACAGGGTGCAATAAATCCCCGGGGTCTTTTCCTGTCAGGACTTGATCAGAAAAGGAAAAAAAAAATAGCATCACACTGTTTTTCAGAAGCAAGTTAAGCCCTTCTTCTCCTTCACGACAACACTCCGATTACAGTATCAAATGCTGCTTCTGTTTGGAGGAGCGATGGCAGAGGTGAGGAGGGAAAGCCAGAAGCAATTTTCTAGGATGAGTGTGAGTTAAAAGTGTGTTGAGGGGTGTTGAGGGTGGAAAGTTTAGTGGGAAGCTGAGGGTTGTGAAACCAGATGTCACTCCAGGCAGGTAGGAAGACAGGTGATTTTAACAAGCTTCTACGGCTGAGCAGACAACTACTGTGACCTCTTGAGTGACCTCCACACCTCCTCCTCTCGAGATCCTGCCTCCTCCTCCTCTCAGACAAGTTTGAAATCCCAAGAATGTAATTAAAGTCAAAGCTTCAAGTCGTCATACTGCCATCCCTGAGGACTGAATTGTACTGAATTCATCCATTTGTGCATTATTTCAAGTTCTATGTGAACCATATTTGATACGATAATATATATAGTAAAATATTCACTATAAAATTCCAGTTTTAGTGGCTTAATGACTGAAGAAATTGGACAACAATCAGGTGACCTGTGAACTCTGAACCAGATGGATAAATCTGGGGTGAACATATACAAAAGTTCACCAGTCTGAAACATACTGGATACTTAAACATGTGGTTTTTTCCCCCTTTTAGTTAAATAAACCCCATCAACACCAACATTTATTTAACGAATTACATTTTACTGATAGAAAATGTCTCCGCATGTCATCCATTCTTTTGAATGAAACTGAACTTTGCAAGGCCAGTGCTGCTGAAGAGTGAACCATTTTGGACTAGCATTCAGCCGTAACCAAAGCGCCATGATGACACCTCTATACGACCAGTAGACAGAGGGAGTGTGAGCTGAGCATGCACTCTAAGGAAGTGCGAACAGTCAGAAGGGAGAAAAAGCAGCGACAGTGTGTATGGAAACTAAAAGTGGACTCTGCTTAGTTGCCTCTAGCTTCAGTAATTATCTTGCTGTTGATTTATGAGGTTCCAATTTGTCCATTTTGGTCCCTGCCAGCATGAGCTCGATGCATTGCTGACCAGTGCTGTGGCTCACCAGGCTGCTTGCAGCATTGCCAGCAAGCATACCAGTCATTCAGTCACATGGAGACGGAAAGGTATTGCTACCCATAGAGTTGTAAAAGTTTGACCGGACTAGATGTGTGGTAGATTATTACAATGCTGGCTGAAAAACATACAAAAATATGTTTTCCATATTTCCACTGATTTAATTTAATGTTTGAAAGCAACACAAACATATCTGCTGCTTTGTCATTGCTTTGTCTGAAAGTAAGAGTGTTTGGACGTGCCCGAAAACCATCAAATAGTTCAGTAAGTTTTATGTTAAGCATGCGTTCAAGACATTTGTTCAAAAAAAAGTCAATTCTAATAATGTTTCTAACCATGTGCAAAAATGTCCTGCCTCATATAAACAAAAGTTTTTTTTTAATGTTTATTTAAAGTTGGTTTTCTGTCAGGGGGAGGTTTATTCTTGTATGTTGAACAAATTGGATAAAAATAAAAAAAAGTTAATAAATTGTAAACAAGAAGTGGTTGTGAGCGCTTGTGTCCTGGTTGATTACTCTCCCCACTTCTTTTTGACAGCAAAGGTCCTTGAGCTATCAACAACGCAGACGGATCGAGTTTACTGTAAACTGTGGTGGATGTTGCCATTCTGAAGCATTTTAGGATTTATGGAAGAATAGTATGCAGGTGAAAAATCTTTTTTTTAAGAGTCCTTCAGCATAAAGGCTGTGTGACCTTTTTGCACAAATGTTTTATTAATGTTCCTGTTCATTTAGGGAGCTAGTCACGTTGTCAGCAATCGACATATGTGTATATATCATTTACCTTTAGACGTGCTGTATTTCTTCACGGAAGCTTTGAAGCTTTTTCTTTCTAAACACACATCTTCAGTGCTGTGATGTGTTATCTGTATCCTGTTTCCTCACAAACTTCCCCTCAGTGATCAGGGGAGTCTAAAGTTTCATTTAATTTAATATGATCTATAGGACAGGTACGTAAAATAAAATGCAATGGTACAACAATGGTGAGACTTGGTTTTTTCCACCTATGAACTCTTATCAGCTTGACTGTGGCATGCCTTTGAATTTTTGTGTGGTTTCAAGAGCTCAGTGGCAAGTGACTGCAAACCTCCATTCCACAGATGAGACACTATACCAGAAACCCCGGTGTTAAACACAACACCTGATAGTAAGGGATTGGTTTCCTAACTGCATACCTCCTCCAGGTGTACGCCTGCTTTAGGCTGATTTTTAGGGTGGGGGCTGACAAGTTGGGAAGGAGGGTAGATGAGGAGTCTCTACTATAACCTCCTACTGCATATAGGGATGTCAAAAGTAAAAGACAGTTGAAAGAATAGTAAGGAAAGAGTGGGGTGAAAACAAAACAAAAAGGGCCGACTTGAACCCAGGCCCTAGCAACAGCCTTCAGCATATGGACCACCTGCTTAACCAGGTGAGGTGCACTGACTGCGTATTTGCGTGCTTGGTTAGTGAAATCATCTCAAGTCATATAAACGTTTTATCCTAAAAAAATTAAGAAATGTTCTTTGTCCTGTGTAGGTGTGGTCAGCGGAGTTTTGATTGGCAGAATGAACCCAAGCAATCGGCGCAAATGTATATTTGTTTTAAACTTCAGAGCGAAGTAAAAAATGGCCTCTTCAGCCAACTGTCTAAAAACAAAAGATAATCAGCATACATCAATTAAACAATGAGAAAAACAGCAGGCCTCACATCTGATAGGAGATGAAAACGTTTGGTCGTTTTTGCTTGTGAAATGACTCACTTCATAATATTTATCACTGCTCTACAATCCAGATCAAGGGTTGGGCAAAGCCTGAGGAGTCTTGGTTCATATGACATGTTGTGCAAGCGTAGTGGAAATCAAATGTTGTTTGCAAATGCTCCACATAGCGAAACTGACAGGCCGAATGAGATAATTGTTTAAATGTGGGAATAATAGAATCCATCCATCCGTTTTCTGCTTCTTATCAAAGTCCAGGTCACTGGGGCAACAGTCCCCGGACCTCCCTCTTCACAGCCACTTTGTCAGACAAGAGATGTGCTTTCTCCACCGTGTCCTGGGTCTGCTACAGGGTGTCCTCCCAGTCGGACATAACTGAAACACCTTACCTAGGAAATGCCAGAACCATGTTTGATGTGGAGAAGCAGAACCCCGAGAACAAGAAAGGATGAAGCCCTTGGTCAAAGGCTGAGTTGAGACACCCAAATTTCTGCTACCCGTGTCTGTGATCTCAATCTTTTGGTCACTACCCACAGCTTGTGGCTTTAGATGAAGATGGGAACAATGATCGGATAGTAAACTGACTGCTTCACTTTTTAAAAAGCGCTTTATGAATATTTAATTGGGTGCTTGAATTAGAAAGTACTGAAACTGAGTAGAAAGAGTATAAGCATAGCTCCATTCACTTCAACAGACTGGTAAAACATCCAGATTACTGCAGACACTGCACCAATTCATCTGTCAATTTTCTACTTTTTCTTCGACCAGAGACTTGAACTCCACTTCACTTCCAGTTACTCATTCCCATCCCGTTGTAGACACACCACCCTTTTCCATCAGAGAACCATGGCCTCAGGATTGAAGAGCTATTTCTTGTCCCAGCCATTTCACACTTCACTGCAAACCACCTGATTGTAAGCTAGAGGTTGTTGCTCAATTAAGGCAACAGAAGCACATGATCCACAAAAGTCTGACACGAAATCCTCAGTCCACGAGACACATAATAAACTTATGAACAGAACTGGTGGCAAGGGGCAGCCCTGGCTGTGTTTAACACCCACTGGGAATGATAACCATGCTCTTACAGTGGCTGGAAAGTGATGACCAAACAATCCCAACTCCAATCACCATTCTGCTAAAGCAGGGATAACCGAGCACCTTTTAAGACAGTTTCTCCTGAAAGGCTTGTTTGCTCTTGTGCGTGGTTGTTAATGTGTACTAGCAGTTTATGGAGTGAAGTGGGTGTTGTTTGAGCCATACACTGAAACCCTGAAGTTCTTAGACATTACCTGACTGAGATGCATTCAGAAAGAATGTCTGACTCAGTTGGTTTTGACATTAGCTGGTCTTTAATCTACCAGCTTTTTTGTGATGTTAGATTGTTTATGGCAAAGATGATTACACAGTGGATTTGTCCGGCCTTTGACATGCACTTTCCAAAGTGCACAGTGGGTAACTGCGACGTCTAGACCTGATTCTCCTCATATTGTCTTGACTTCATGTGTTAAATGAGCTTTAGCATACTGGAAACTTCATTTGCATGCATCTCAAATTATAGCTAAAGAAAAATTGCACGTAATAACACACAGTGGTATTAAGTGACAAACATTTTATTTCCTATCACGTCTATAACTTTTCAAGCTGAATTAAAGCAAAGTTTTACAATTAAGATTAAGATCTATAAACAGTATAAATTTGAAGGTCAAGAAAAAACAGGGATTTTTAAAAGAAATATCAAAAACTAGATCTTACATAGGAAACAGTTTATTTTGGCCAAATTGTGATGCACTGGTTTCACAATTTCTCAGAACTTGTGAGTTACTTGTGCCATGGAGAACAGCAGCAATTTCTCTGCTCGAGACAATGTGAATCACGCGGGAGACAAATGCAGGGAGACAAATCTGTTACACAAAGAACTGTTTGTACGATTTCTCCCGGTCTGCTGTGAGATCACGAGGGTGCTCTGTGACACAGTACAGACACGATGCAGACATCACAGAAAAGCACAGTAACATCTTTCTGCAATTCTGGCTACACTCACAATTTCTTATTACGTGCCAGAAGTAGTAAGAATGGTGTTGCAAAACAGCAATAAAGCATCGATTTCTAAGTCAAAGTTATTCTTTTAGTGGATCGAGTCTGACATGTGGTAGAGAGATGCAGATATCCAAACAATACAACCTGCTGGGTAACTGCATAATTTTTTTTTGTGTTTTTCAAGAATTTTTGTGTGTTTGCAAAAGACATATTGTCCCCAACCAAAGAAGACCATAGTTGTGATTTTATGTGCATGCAAAAGATATTCCTAAAGCTCACCTCAGCTCCGGAATAATTGTTGGTCCGAGTCACCAGGTGGTCAAGAGACACATTTTCAGCGACAGGCATATTACGAAACTGCAGAGAAAATATTTCCTTTCGAGTACACGCATCTGGAAGCGGCACGTAGACAATTCGGTCGAGGCGACCTGGACGCATCAGAGCCTGTGGGACAGAAAAAAGACAGACAGCATCTGTTTTAAGGTCATATTTCAAAAATTGCGACACATAAAGGGTTTTAAAAATGTTTTCAGCATTATTGCTTTATTTCAACAGTGTTTCCTTTGTACATTGCCATTCTTATGTCACAAAAATACTGTCATGACACTATGTTTCTGACCTTTGACCTTATTGCTGGTTGCTTGTTAAGCTGTGAAAAAATAGTTCAGTCCACTCCTGAAATAATTGTACACCTATTTAAACAGGACTATAAAGCAAATGCCTGATATACAAACTGTGAAATTTGAGATTTCCACTTCTGGCGTCAGCGTGGAGACAATCTCCCCGTTATCTGATAAACCTTCCACTTCCTACAGATCACATCTCTGTGACCCCAAAACAGTCCTTGAGTACCCAAAGCTGCCGCTGTCCCGCTTGTCAGACGTCATTAAGTGGCAGGCGCCTCTCAAACTCAGACAAGCAGACAGACTGACAAATATGTCCTGCCTCCATCTGCTGTCCTCAGCCAGGCCGTGACAAGCTGCAGTGTGGTAACCCATTTGACAAGCCAACTAGCTGAGGAGCAGTGGGTTTGGGAAAATAAATGAGCACAGTGTGAACTGGCATTTATTGGTAGCAATGGAATGAACTATAAACAGAAAACGAACATCAACTGAAACTCAAAGTTTCTTTGTTGCTATTCTCCTAAGAGTCAGTAAGTCCTGAAGGCCCTGGCTCTGAGCCAGACAGGCCACAGCGGGGCCAGACTCTGGCCTGTGGAGCCGAGACAGGAGATACTCACAGATGCAAGCCATAGAGGAGGCCATGTCAGGAGTGATCAGTGAAGGTTGGAGGGACTGGACAAGCAGCCTTTGAACTGTTAGATACTGCGCTTCTACCTCTGCAACTCTCCTCTTTTACTTGCAAAGAATATGAGCATCTACTGTACGTCATGTCATCCTGTATGTTTGAGTAGGAGAACAGAACAATCAGCACATGCTACGAGTTCAGCTAACTAGTGCATAAGCACTCTGTGAATCTGGGTTTTAATAAGGTTGATATTTAACTCACTTAACAAGCAGAAATGCCAAACATCTGCAAAACCTATATTCCATAATTTAAAAAAAAGGGAACTCTAGGTGCATAGAATTTTCCAGCTTAAAAAAATGTAAGCAAAAAAAAATCTTTTCTGCGTTTCATTTGAAGACCACCTGCTCGATAAGTGTCTTGGAGGAAATTTCAGGTTTGGAGTTTTGTTTTACGGTTTGCTATATTTCCCCTCTGGATAGCAAATTCCAGTTTACTGGGGTGATGGATAGTATCCCAGCCTTTTATCTACTGGTTTTCCTGTACATGTGTATGGAACATGAGAGGACAGAAACCGGAGACGAATGTTAGTAGCTACCTTTACGTATCCACAACAGAGTAATGGGTGACAAAGGAGCCGTGGCTCATGACAGCAAACGTTCTTGCTTTTCAGGTCTCTCGACTCTTACGCTTGATTACAGAAAGGTGGGTGGCTATCTGTGACGGTAGTGTAACAAAATGGATAGAGAGGAATAACACCACCCTCAATCGAAGCAGGAAAGGGGTGGCTGCTGCGGTGACATGCTGGGAGATAGATGGACGGGTGGCTGGAGGGCTGCAGTATTAAATCAAAGATGTAAGGGCTTAAGGCCTAATAAGGTGCATCTGGCAAAGCAATTATAAAACAACACCTGTGGGATCAGGTTTGTTATTATGTTTCTTCCTGTGGGTTAACATATATTGTTGGTACAAAACTGTGCTCGAGGCGTGAGGTGATTGTAGTGGGAACTTTAATCTGTGATTGTTTGTCACAGCAAGTCAAGCCCGTTGCAGCACAGTATATTGCATTATGCAGAGGACGTGCCAGGGACACTTCCTGAGTTGCTCTCCCTGGAAGTATCGGGCGGCTGCATGCCAACACAAACCTGCTGACCCCGGACTAAATAACTCAGTCACTCCCACACACGCTGACAAACACATTCGCATATGCAAGCGTGCATGTAAGCACACATATATTCCAATAAACTCTCCTTGGACGGATCGTTTTAATTTCCGATCCATTTTCCTAGTGCAAAAACACCACTTTGCACTTTATCAGCTATTAATTCTCTCCGCACACATAATGGAGAAGTGCCTGTAGCTTCCAGGCACTCGGGCTCCGAGCGTTCCAAGACGCTCCCGAAAAAGCAGAGCCGACCCTCAGCTTTGAGACTGCTAAACTCATCTGACTGCCCTGGAGGGAAAGAAAGGCTTTTTTTCTTTCCTCCCAGCAAGAGCAGGGGGCCCATCCATCACTTAACAAGATATACTTCCTGTTCTCAAGGATCCGGGGGAGGTGGTGGTGGTGTGGAGGGAATAAGAGGAGGAGGAGGTAAGGAGGGGGGACCCCAAAAGACAAATACTTGGCTTGGCATGTTGGGCAAGCGTTGACGGGCTCTTTTCGTAACGGCATCATTCCACCTGAAGTCTTGGCTCCGTTGGCAGAAGGCAAGAAAAAAAGGAGTCAGGCGAGGAGATGAGAGAGGAGAGGACAAAACCAGCCAGACCAGGGCACTCAGACAACCCACTTGAAAGGACAGCAGGACCAAAGCCCTGCAAACAAACACAGATAAGTGGTGTGGGAGACAGCAAACCACCACAGACAAAACCCAGTTGTATAAATTCTCTGCTGTTCTAACATGAGTCTGCATGACGGATTGCATCCACCTTGTTGCACCACTGACATGATAGGCATCATTACACACGAGCCATTAGTAATTAGAAATGCCCCTAGGTAAAAAATACCAACCACCTTTAAGTCAACACAGAACCATTTATATACCACTGAATCTAGGAGAGTGTGCACTGTGGACTTAACCTCAGCAAAATGTATGTTGCAACGCTGAGAAAGTTTGGAAAAACATGTGGATCAGTCAAGCTGATTAAAAAGCAAACCAAAAAAAGACAGAGAGAGACAAGAGAGAGAAAAAACTCATCCATGCTTTCTGCGCCAAGTTTCACTGCCGATAACAACAGTAATCATTCCAAGGCATTGCAATCCTCCACATGAAGTGATTACCCCCTAATGACAGACAACTTCCTATCTGCGAAGGCCGGTACCTCTCCTTAACCAATGAGGAATGCTGGGAATCTTTTCCTTAGAGCGTTGTTCCTAAGCACATTCTTGGCCAGCTTCAATCTGACCCACTCTGAGCTACGTCTACAAACTGTTTACAAACGGACGCCCCCGCAATTCAGGTGTCTTATTCTTAGATAGAAACTTAGACTTGGTGTGACTAAATCAAGATCAAGATCTGCTTTGTTACTCACGACGCCTTCAGATCAAATGAAAAACGAAATGAAACACTGGGTTTGTGAAACTGAACATGATGACTAAGTTCTTCCCTGCACATCTGGTGCTATCTCTGTTTTTCCAATAAGCTGTTTTCAGTGGCACTTTTTAAAATGTACAGCATGATAGCAGGCTGTCTGCATGAATGAGAGGTTTGCCTGAGGAGACATGAGTTGACTTTGTTGCCTGCCAGAAGGCATTTGCTGTATGTGGCTTCCTAACCTGTCAGTCTGCAATCCTTAGAGGCCTTGGTGAGTCATACCGACTCGGAGATGGGCCGCCCTGGATTTATTCCGAGCACACACAAAACAGAAAATGCAGAAAGCACGATGGGAACACAGAGCTCACAGAAAGGTCAGCATTCAGACGCAGTAATCTTAGATACAATGCACTAGCCGAATACCAGTAAATGTTACAGACTGTCAGGTGTCACTGGTATTCTTAAAGTCAAGATTGCTGTTATATCTGTGAAAGTAACACAAAATTGGGAAGATGAAGATTTTTTGCAACAGCTGTGATTCAGTGGATGTCCTCTTTCAGAAAAATCTGGTTTACAAAGTCCCAGCTCAGGAGCAATTTCCACAAAAACACAAATCCAGAGCCAGTTTGTTTCTTTCACAGTTTTCAAGGGAGCTTCCTTTTACAGATGAGAGACCTACTGAGCCTCACATCGATTGTGCAACATGCATGAGTGGAAGACTGCGTGGCATCTGTGGCACTTCCGTGAAATGTGTTATGTTCTGATCCTTCCACAACATGCCAATCATTAATCAAAGTGCCTTACCTTTCACTTGCTAAAGTGCAAAAAGGGAAGGAATTCAGTCAGTCACACCTGGGTGTGTGGCATGTCACATGCAGCAGCAAGTCATTAAAAACACTGCACCAGTGTTTTGTGGACTGTACTATGTGCAAAAATCAGGCACCTATAACCTTAACGTACTGCAATGATTGCTAGAAGAGTTATAGTTATTTTATGGATATACATTTCCGTTGTTCAATTTATGGGAGAAGGAACGACTTCCTCTCATATTTCTACCACAAAGTGAACCTGACTTGGATTTTTTTTAACCACCTGGATTCAACATATTTCTTGTTGTTCCCACTAAACTCTTGCAGAGAGTGGCCTCATTGTATAAAAACCTCTCCAAGTATGTGAAAATACCCTTGAGCTTTATTTCGTCACTCTGATTTATGTCAGAGTACAAAACAAGCTATCAGCCGGTTCTGTTTTTCAAATCCTTCAAATCACGCAAATCCGATTTGCATCTACAGAACATTTTGCCCAAGCTTCCTTTCACAAAGGTGACATAATTCTGATCGAGGCCACGCTGTCTTCAGAGAGACACTGGACCTTCTTTACGTCAGTCTTGATTTCGACGTGAGAGAGGATCAGAGAGAACTGGAGCGGAGGGAAAGAGAGAGTAAATCAAGGAGAGAGGGGAGGGGACAGCAGAGCAGAGAGGGATGAGAATGACAGAGGAAGAAAGTAAGTATGCGGTGAGAGGTGGAGAGAGAGAGAGAGCGAAAGAGAGGAGTTGGCAACCGCTCAAAAACATGAGAGGCTTTCACTCTGGATTTTGCCCTTGAGTCAAACTTGCATCCGGCAGGCGAGGCCACCGTGTCCAAGAACCAAATAACTCTGCCGCTGTTAACCCCCGCTGTCTCACATACTCGTGCACAGCCAAGAGGAAGTAAAGATTTAGAGTTTTAAAATAAAGTATAAACCATTTGAGCAAGTAATATTTTCTTTTAGAGAATAAAAAAAATCATTTTTTTATCACGGAAAAAGAAAGCCGTTCGGGACAAAAGACACTTTTTTGAAATATTTAAAGCATTTGACTCCAAAATACTGTATGAACTATAAACTTTTACTCTTAGGGCCGCACAGCATAATAAATCAAGACATTTTCATCAAAGATAACATTTATGACTTTTTATGCCACCAAATGGAAGTCATTACTTCCGTTTCTATAGCAGAAACTCATCTAATTTTACAATATTTGTATATAAAATCAGTGGTGATTGCACCTTACCTGTTGACAGAAATAACACCCTGTGCCTACAAGTGTGTAAATGGTGTATAGAATGTGTTCCTTCACAAAAGATCGTGGGTTGGGTTCCAATAACACTCACTAATCTGGGGTTTTGTTAAAAGCCTCAATGACTGTTTGAATGCTTGCATTTCTTGTCCTAAAGCACAGCTTTTTTAGAAATGCCCCAGAGCGCCCAGATTTCAGGAAATTAAATTAGTTTGCTGTTATTATCATAAAAAATGACCCAAATTTTCCTTAACACACAGGCAGATGGTGTTTTTTCTAGAGTGTTGTGATTTTAGATTTTTATTTTCTTTTTTAAATTTGTAAACCAAGCAGGAGGCTCAAAACCTAGAAACAGTGCAGTCATGTGCATGCACAGTGTAACTGGGCAAATAATTATTACAGAATTAGATATCCCACCTCTTTTACCTTTTATGTGCATTGTGTAAGCAGGTAAAAGGGCCACGATCAGGGAAGGAAGGGGGTAAAGAAGTAGCAGCAGCTGTGTTGTTGCTTCCTTTGGGTTTAGAGGGTGGGGATGGGGGGTGGTGTCAGCCTTACACCCCTACAGCTGTCCTGGAGGTCCACGATTGTGTTGAAACTACACAAAATGGCCAGCCCTCACACCTCAATGAAAATAACACTCTTTTTGGAAGGAGTAGGTAGGCAAAGTAAGTGCATGTATGTGTGTGCGTCTGTGTGAATGAGTGGAGGTGGGGGCGGTAATTGTCAAGCAGAAAAAAAAGTGAAGAAAAGCAGAGGAAATAAGACCATGACCATGTTGAAAAGTCGGCTCATTGGAGCCCAAAATAAAAACGCAGTAAAGCGCCTGCCATAAAACACATGTATGTTTGCTTTACAAAGAGGCGTTTCCTGTGAGCTGTCCACAGTTCACAGTTCAGTTCTATGCAGCCTTGCCTTTGGTGTAAACTCATCAGGGTCTGGTTTCCATAATGTGTGAGCACCCTCCAAACTCCCTGGTCCAGTAGCTGCCTCAAACAAATCAGCAGCCACAGCCAATGAGCAATGTTTCCCTACAGACACTTTTTCTGGCGTAATCCATTTGTCTCAATCGTGGCTTTGAGCTTGCAAGTGCTACTGTCACCCTCTGGTAGACTGCTGGTATTCTTGTAGAACACATGCTTGTGTGTCCATGTGCGTATGGAGAAGGGCCATCCAACAGACACAGCCAACAACAACAACTTAAACCTGCTGATTGCAGCACCACTATAAAATCTGAAACTGTGCCATCGCCCCAAGTTAGCCATATATAAAAAGGTAAATCACTGAAAAGCAAATACAACACATTCAGTAAAGAATTTGTGCAGTCTTCATAGTAAGACTGAAGTGATTATTTGATGGAGACATTTATCCACTCATCGTGCAAATAAAGACTCACTTTAATGTCATAGATTAAGAAGATTTTCTTTCTCACATTTCACATCCACTCACTGTGTGTTTATACATCACTCTGCATTTAATTACGAATTACTATTAATCTCTGGCTCTCTTTCACAGCATATCTTTTGTCCCGTCTCCCTCCCTTCACCCTCAACTGGTCACTGCATGCCTGCCTCTCCATCAGCCTGGATCTGCCTGAGGTTTCTTCCTGTTAAAAGGGAGTTTTTCCTTCCCACTATCGCCAAAGTGCTTGCTCAGAAGGGGGTCATCTGATTGATGAGATTTCTCTATAATATTGCAGGTGCAGGGTGTTTACCTAACAATATCAAGTGCCCTGAGGCGACTGTTGTTGTGATTTGGTGCTATATAAATAAAACTGAACTGAATTAAAATTAAAGGCAGTCAAGAACGGCAGATGCAAAGATGTTTCACAGAATTTCCCATTAAAACTAAAACATATCTATAAAGAATTTCATGAGCTGCTTAAATATCCTCTACAGAGGTTAAGTACAGTGGGGCAAAAAAGTATTTAGTCAGCCACCGATTGTGCAAGTTCCCCCACTTAAAATGATGACAGAGGTCAGTAATTTGCACCAGAGGTACACTTCAACTGTGAGAGACAGAATGTGAAAAAAAAAATCCATGAATTCACATGGTAGGATTTGTAAAGAATTTATTCGTAAATTAGAGTGGAAAATAAGTATTTGGTCACCTCAAACATGGAAAATCTCTGGCTCTCACAGACCTGTAACATCTTCTGTAAGACGCTTTTCTGTCCCCCACTCGTTACCTGTATGAATGGCACCTGTTTGAACTCATCATCTGTATAAAAGACACCTGTCCACAGCCTCAAACAGTCAGACTCCAAACTCCGCCATGGCCAAGACCAAAGAGCTTTCGAAGGACACCAGGAAAAGTATTGTAGACCTGCACCAGACTGGGAAGAGTGAATCTACAATAGGCAAGCAGCTTGGTGTGAAAAAATCAACTGTGGGAGCAATCATCAGAAAATGGAAGACATACAAGACCACTGATAATCTCCCTCCATCTGGGGCTCCACGCAAGATCTCATCCCGTGGGGTCAAAATGATCATGAGAACGGTGAGCAAAGATCCCAGAACCACACGGGGGGACCTGGTGAATGACCTGCAGAGAGCTGGGACCAAAGTAACAAAGGTCACCATCAGTAACACACTACAACGGCAGGGAATCAAATCCCGCAGTGCCAGACGTGTTCCGCTGCTGAAGCCAGTGCATGTCCAGGCCCGTCTGAAGTTTGCCAGAGAGCACATGGATGATACAGCAGAGGATTGGGAGAATGTCATGTGGTCAGATGAAACCAAAGTAGAACTTTTTGGTATAAACTCAACTCGTCGTGTTTGGAGGACGAAGAATACTGAGTTGCATCCCAAGAACACCATACCTACTGTGAAGCATGGGGGTGGAAACATCATGCTATGGGGCTGTTTTTCTGCCAAGGGGACAGGATGACTGATCCGTGTTAAGGACAGAATGAATGGGGCCATGTATCGTGAGATTTTGAGCCAAAACCTCCTTCCATCAGTGAGAACTTTGAAGATGAAACGAGGCTGGGTCTTCCAACATGACAATGATCCAAAACACACCGCCCGGGCAACAAAGGAGTGGCTCCGTAAGAAGCATTTGAAAGTCCTGGAGTGGCCTAGCCAGTCTCCAGACCTCAACCCCATAGAAAATCTGTGGCGGGAGTTGAAAGTCCGTGTTGCTCGGCGACAGCCCCAAAACATCACTGCTCTCGAGAAGATCTGCATGGAGGAATGGGCCAAAATACCAGCTACTGTGTGTGCAAACCTGGTAAAGACCTATAGTAAACGTTTGACCTCTGTTATTGCCAACAAAGGTTATGTTACAAAGTATTGAGTTGTATTTTTGTTATTGACCAAATACTTATTTTCCACCCTGATTTACGAATAAATTATTTACAAATCCTACCATGTGGATTCATGGATTTTTTTTTTCACATTCTGTCTCTCACAGTTGAAGTGTACCTCTGGTGCAAATTACTGACCTCTGTCATCATTTTAGGTGGGGGAACTTGCACAATCGCTGGCTGACTAAATACTTTTTTGCCCCACTGTATGTGGCTGAGGATAAAAACATCTTATTGCACCCCCTACCTAAATACACGCATGTAGAAACATGCATCTGTAGAAAAACTCCATCTGCAGCATGCAGCAACACTTACACACCTCACACATCCCCATCCTGCACACATACACGGAGGCCCCACTTGCGCGGAGAGACAGACTGCAGGTGCCAGGCCCACCTCAGGGTCCCTGCCGGGCTCTCGTTAGGCCTGGTGCCATTCAGGCAGCTCCTAACACGCAACCCTGAGTGCTTTGTGTTTCTCTGACAGCCCCTGTCGTCCTCTGGATGTAGTGGTGAAAAAAAAGGAAAAGAGGAAAACTTCAGAGATTAGTGCTTTGAAGAACTTGACAGAGAGTCACTGTATGGCCTTGTACAGTTTTAAAGGAGTATGACAGTTTTGTTTGACTCATTTGCAACAAAAAATATCATAGTCTCTAACATTACTGTTATTTACACATTTTTTTCAAAGAATGGCATATATATCACTCCCAAAAGAATTAACATTTACTTGTCGGGGTATAAAGTTGCTTTAGATAAGAAAGAAAATGACCACTGATATTCCATCGTGTCTTTTTAATGCTTAACATTCACACAGTTGCATGCAACCTTCTTTGGAGCCCTTTTAGGAATTTTACATTGGTTACGCTGCCGATTTTTCACAGCAAAAAGGGGCTTACCGGTAATAGAAAAAAAGCAACAAAACAAAGAATATCTGTAACACCAAATTGTATTTATTATTAGAAATGTAAACTCTTCTGGTGTTAAAAACAGTCCCTCTTTATTATCAAGTTAAACCAAACCAGAACCCTAATCCTAAATGGGTCATTGGTACATGATAGGAATTCAAGGCTTTTCAAATAAGATTATAAATGATCCAAAAGAAGACTTAGACAAAAAAAAAACTTTGAAGAAAGAAATCATGTTTTCATAAACATCAGTACCAGCATCACCAGCTTCACACTTAATACCACGATCATAGTTATTTCCACCTCCATCATCTCTATCGCCCCAATCATCCACAACCTCATGAGTCCCTGCAACGGAAGAGATAGCTTCTCCCACAACGACCTGTTTGCAACTGCACTCTATGCTTAAAAACAAAAGGCTTTATACTCCTTTATAAGTGTGCACGCACGAGTTCACAAAAACTCACACACAGAGAATTGAATGCTCACATATGCTGCCACTTGCAGATACTTAACAAAGAGAAAAACATAAACAGGCACGTTGCTGAGTGACAGACTCGACTCAGCCAGATCAGTTTCCACTTCCGTGAAATCTAAACATTAGCTTGTTTACCCTGATCCTGAGCTGAGGCTGGGCCTGGGTGAGAGAGCCGAGTGTGTGTCTCTACCTCTTAGTGTGTGAGCGTAGGTCCACAGAAGACAAGAAACAGGGGGACATGCTATCAGAGACAATACCTCAAAGGTGGAGGAAGACAGAGAATAAAACAAAACAAAAGAACAAAAACAGTATACAGCTATTCCCTCTAATATTATGTAACCCATGATGTCTATTACATAGCTGTCAGGGGAGAGCAAACTGTAGAGTAAAAGCTGTGCTTATAGGGTTGGTTAGAAACTTTATTAGGTATGCTTTGCTATTACTGGACTGCACCTCCTTTTGCCATCACAACTGCCTTAAGTCTTCATGGAATGGATCGCGATCTGGTGACTGTGGAGGGGATTTGAGTGCAATTAACTCATAGTCACGCTGAAGAAACATGTTTAACAAGTTTAACACGTTTTGGCTTTGTGACATGCTGTGATGTGCTGCTGGAAGCAGCCATCAGAGGATGGATACACTGTGGTCATACAGAAAGGGAAATAGCCAGCAACAACACTTAGGTAGGCTGTGGAATTTACACGATGCTCAGTTGCACCACCAATAGCAGCCTGAACCACTGATACAAGGCAGGATGGATGGATGGATGGATGTTTGCCATGGCAAGGTCCCTACAATACAAATGTTACAGCAGAAATCAAGACTCATCAGACCAGGAAACTGTTCTAATCTTTACCACTTTTGGCAAGTCTATGTAGCAGTCTGGGCATTCTCCTCTGACCTCAGCAAGGCATCTTCGTCCATATAACTCAATGGATATTTACTCTTTTTTGGACCATTTAGAATTTAGAGATAAAGTCAACCCCTCAAACTCATTGTAGTACTCCTCACATCAATCCAGAACATTTCTTGCTTTGCGGTAGAGTGCATTATCCTGCAGAAAGAGGCCACAGCCATCAGGGAATATCATTTTCATGAGAGGGTGTACATGGTCCAGAGTAATGCTTAAGTAGGTGGTTCACGTCAAAGTAACATCCACATGGATGGGAGCACCCAAGGTTTCCCAGCAGAACATTGCCCAAAGCATTACACTGCCTCCAGTGGCTTCTCTTTGTCCCATAGTGCAACCTGGTCCCAGGTGTTCCCCAAGTAAGTGACCAACACATACCCTGCCAGCCACGTGACGTAAAAGAAAACGTGATTCGTCAGACCAAGCCAACTTCTTCTGTTGCTCCGTTGTCCAGTTCTGATGATCACAGGCCCATTTTGGCAGACCACACTTCACTCCCCACATACATCAGTGAGCTTTAGACGCCCATGACCCGTCGCTGGTTTCTCATTGTTTCTTCACTTTTAATAGATACTGACCATTGCAAACTGGGAACACGGCTGCAGGAGATGCTCTAACCCAGTTTTCAAGGTATCACAACTGAACCCTTGTCAAACTCGCTCAAATCCTTATGTTTGCCTATTTTTTCTGCTTGTAACACATAAACTTTGAGGACAAAAAGTTTACTTGCTCCCACTGAATCCCACTCGCTAACAGGCGAGTGGTAAAGAGATAATCAGTGTTATTCACCTCACCTGTCAGTGGCCATAACGTTATGCCTGATTTGTGTAGTATAGATATATTACAACGAAAGAAATATCCTCTGACAAGCATATTAGAAGCTCTTGCACAAAACTTCTTTACAAAGTGTTAATCTGGGCTGATCTACAGAAGTAACTTGCTGGTTTTCAAGCAAAGTCAACAGTTAGTTGATTCATTATAGGTGACCTGAGATGATGGGCCTTCTAAGCCTAGGCAACTATGAAGAGGTTAATATTATAACAAAGTTTAGATCCAACTCGTAACCTAAAACTCACGCAAGAGTTTTATTATGAATTTATATTATATTATTATTATGCGCAATTTTATTACTTAAACTGCATGTTTAATAGTTTTAGCTATAGAAAACCCAATTTTGCTGAGTTTCTGTTTATCACTACATTTCCTACAAAGTACAGTAAACAAACAAACCAAAAAATATAATGACTACAAAATGCTTAATGCTGTTTCCTTCAAAAAAGTACCAGTTCCTTTATAACATATTTGTGTAGTGTTTTTCAGGGTACTCTTGCTTGTTCCAAGCATGAACTTTACTACAGCGTCTTACTTTTATCAGATTAAGATGAAGGCCTTTCTTGTGGGCATCAGTTCTTCTTGTTGCTCAGCAAGCGCCTCTCTGAATAACACCAGGAGCTTCCCTGATGACACCGTATGGAGGATAATCTAAATATTCAACGTGCCTGAAACCTGTGCACAGTACAGTAAATTATTTATTTAAGGTAACACTTGAATAGACCACCTTGATGGCACCAGTATGAGAACTTATTATCCAACTGCAAACCTTCCATATACATAACTTCATATGTATGAAGGTAATAATAATAAAAACAAGAAGAAAAAGAATCCTTTATTGCCTTTATGTGTTCACATATAACGAAGTTTTGTTTGATATCTATATAAATGCATACATACATACACACAACCAACACTATAAAACATTTGAATGCACACTATTCACATGTGCAGGTGTGCAGAATAAAAATGTGCAGAAAGTTACAGATAGAATTTAGATGGATTTCATAGCTCTGGGGAAGAAGCTGCCTCTCAGTCTGGTGGTGCGTGTTTGTATGTTCCTGTACAGCTTTGGAGAAGGAAGCGGTATATGCAGTCCATTGCCAGGGGAGGTGGGGTCGGCAGCGATACGTCTAGTCTTCTTCTGGATCCATCCAGTGTGTAAGGAGTCCAGATGTGGGAGTGGACTTCCCACAATCCCCTGTGCTGTTTTCAGAAAGTTCTCCCAGCCAAGTTCTTTCTGTCTTGTGGTGTGCAGCTGCCGTCATACTAAGACAGAGGATGCTTTCCATTGTGGCTCGGAAGAAATTCACAACCAGCAAAACAGAGTCTGGTCGGTTTTAGCTTCCTGTGGAAAAATAGCTTTTGTTGGGCTTTTTTCACCAGGTGCAATGTGTTGAGCAACCAGGTCAGGTCAGATGTTATGTGGAGACCCAAGAACTTGATGCTGTCCAGATGCTCTACTGCCTCCCTGTGTATGAGGACAGGAGCGTTTCCTTTCTTCCTGGATGTCCTGCTATCCACAATGAGCTCCTTGGTCTTGTTGGTGTTCAGGATGCACCACTGTGTCAGGTGTTGGATCTCCTCTCTATAATGAGTCTCATCATTGTCTGATATGAGACCCACCATGGTGGTATCATCCACAAACTCCACAACTGTTAATGAAGTGAGTGGCAGAACAATCATGAGTAAAGAGAGTAAATAGGGTCGGGCTGAGCACACAGCCCTGTGGAGTGCCTGTGTTCAGGATCAGTGTGGAAGATGTCCAGCTCCCCACTCGCACCACCCAAGGCCTGTCGGAGAGGAAATCCCTGATCCGGTGGTAAAGTGATGTCGACAGGCCCAGGTTATTAAGCTTCAGAGCCAGCTTATCCGGGATCACTGTGTTGAAATCCAAGCTGAAGTCAACAAATAGCATCCTAAGATAAGAGTTTGGATGTTTGAGGTTGGTCAGGGCTGACTGCAGTGCTGTTGAGACAGCATCTTCTGTTGAACAGTTCCACCTGCATGCAAACTGATGGCTGTCCAGACCAACAGGGATGATGTTGTTGATGTGCTTCAGAACGTGCTTCATAATTACTGTTGTCAGGGCGATGGGGTGATAATCATTGAGGCAAGAGAGAGCTGATCTTTTTGGTACAAGCTCAATGATAGAGGATGTTAGGGAGACGCACGATAATGTTTGCAGCTGTGCAGCAGGACTTGTTTATGTATAGCGCTAAATCTCCGCCTTTGCATTTAGCTAAAGCTACAGTCCCATCTGCTCAAACAGAGAGTACCTGTCTCCTCCACCGGGATGTTGTTATCCCGCCAGGTCTCTGCAACAATCGCCACACAGCTGTCCATCCTGCATGAGATGATCCTTAGCCGAAACTTGTCTGTTTTCTTGGCGAATGACTGAGCATTAGCGAGGAAGAGACTGGGAAAAGCCGGTCTGTGTGGGTTAGCATGTGGCTGAATGCGCAGGCTGCTCCTCTTACTCCATTTTTGTTTGTGATGTCTCCTCCGTCTCTTAGGCCCCAAATGGGGGATTGCCGGTACATTTTCCCAGTGTCCCACAATTCAGGCCTTCCATACTGTATAAATGCTGTCTACAACACCACATAAAATCCATGATTTTCTGTCATAACTTATTTGCATCACTAAGCAACATACTGGCATACGGTCTTCTAATTTGGCATGTCTTTAAAGGAAAAAAAAAAAGTTTGTGGATGAATTTTTTTTTGTTTTTTTTCTTCTTAGAGAGGCTCACCTCTACTCATAGAATTACAGTTGGTTACCAATACTTAATTTTACGTCGAGCCTGGCAACCAATCAATCTGTTTCAGAAGGGCAGACAAGAGTAAAACTAGGGTGTTATTTACAGATGGCAGAAAGAGGTGGTGTAGTAACGTATAATATGAAAAAAATATTTTAAACATAAAAGCCTGTTAACATAATTTAATAGACCCTTAAAACAAATACGTGTATGAGTTTAATTTGGTCACTTTGATGTTATATTTATATCATTTTCTGCTAGATTTGGATTCTTTGCAGTGAGAAATAGCTATATATTTGCCTTAAATATATAATCTTAAAAATCTCATTAAGTTAGCCAATTCCCCTGAAAATGATGTGGCTTTCCTAAAGTTATTTATAGCATTTGAGTACAGTTGAACCACATCCTGCTTTTATGTACTACTGCAATATGCACAATAAGAGCTGTGCGCTAAATCTAATCTACAACATCAGGGCAATTAGCCACCTACTGCAGGAGATAACAAGACAGGGAAAGGGGGAGGGAGGGAGAAAAAAATCCCCCACCCAGCATGTGAAAACCTGTGTCAGATTTCACCACAGACAAGGTCACCCGCTCTTGGTCTTGCCTCAATGCCCTGGCTTGGTAACCAGATCCCATGCAGGATGGCGACAAACCTGTTTCTGTTATAGGAGAGGTGCCCACTTGGCTGATTATGTTTGCAAAAACTTTACACTTTTATTTTTTTCTGCCTTGTTTTTCTTTACACCCAACCTTCAATTTACCTGTACAGGGATCTGAGGAGTTGAGCATAACTTTGTACAGCTGTGAACACCCTGGGAACACTTTACACACACTTGTGGATACAAACACCAAAAAGAAGAGAAAGAAAGAAAAATCTTGTTTTAATTCTAGAGCCAAAGCATCATCATCGGTGTTATGCTACACAGCCAAGTTAACACTTGGTATGTTTGTAATTGTGCTGCCTATGAAACTGCACTGTAATCCCTTCCAGCTGCCTCCCTCACTCACCCATCCACCTTCCTCTTCCCCTCCTCTTCCCTTTCAGAGAAACTGTAGCTGAGTATGTTTTCCATGGGCCCTGGTGGATTCATCCTGTTGACAGCGCCAAGCCTTTTATGCATCGAAAACACAGTATTCCCTTTCAGGTGAAGAGACGATGGAAGGGAGAAGGGGAGCTGGGTTGTGGGAGGTAGTGGTTGTGGGGGGAAGCCAAGGACGGTCCCTACAACAGACCTCAAACTTCAAAATCTTGGTCCTCATCTCTTCACAAAAAGAGAGTGAGAGACAGACAGTGAGAAGGGAGGGGGGTGAGGGATCAAGACAAGAAGAAGGGGAGGCAGGAGAGGAGGAGGGAGGGTAGAAAAAAAAAACAACGGCACAAAGGAGTGCGTAATTAAGACAGGAAATGGGAGAAGAGAGGAGGGCTCTGGGGGCTTTCAGAAAGAGGCTGGCTGGGGTCGCTTTTCCAGAGAACGGAGGAGTGGGGCTGATACCCGAGCTGTCTGAATGGAAATCAGATAATCTGTTAACACAAGGCATGGCCCAGATCCTGCCTGCAGACTGACATGGATAGGCCAGTTCCTGTTCCAATCCGCTGCTGTGGCACAAAGTGTTGCCAAGGCAACCAGCTGTTCCAGCCAAACTTTGCTTTCTCTCCGAGCCGGCGGCAAAAACGACAGGTGGGGCTACAAGGCTAGTAGAAGCAGCTCTGAGGTGCTTGTGAAAACATAAAGCTGGTTCAGTGGTGAGAAGACACGGTGGTAGGAATTTAACACCGGTCACCATGCACAAGAAATTCTGCTGCAGTGACCCACCCCTCCAAAAAAAAAAGAGAGAAAAAAATAATTTGACGGACATGCGTTGGGCAGGTGAAGCATCGGGCAAAATAAAGATATTACATTTCTTGCCCGGCTGGTGGAATTTCACTTTGTACCACAGAAAAGAATGAGAAAAAGAAAAAAGCACCAGAAATAAAATTCTAATTTGCCTTATTGTATTCTGATATTTTTCTACTTATTGTGTGGATGTGGTATTGACCATAATCTGACTGATCTGTGTAAATTCATTACAGGTTATGCATCATAAAAATGAATTGTTTCTGCTCCCAGTTTCATTTATTCATTTGAGACATAATGCCAACTCGATTTTTGGTGCCAAAGAATACTAAATCTCATATTACTCCACATAATGGGTAACACAGAACAAAGTTTTTTATGGAATCGTCAGATGGGTGCTCAGTACGAGTAACTGCATTGAGCTGAGATTTGAAAATTATTACTAGGACAGAAAAAACCTCTGACCATTCAAACCTACTGAAAAAGCACGTTGACTTAATGCTGCTCTGATCAGTGCAGGCTGCTATCGCTGTCAACTAGCCAAATTGTCCCATCTGGTTAAAAGATTACATTTTGAGCATGTCTTTTGCTCCTAATTCAAACACATTCTACATTTACACAGTCCGAAACACTACAGACAACTCCTCAGCCAAATTCAACAGTCTCCCTTTTCCACACTTTCCTAAATAGAAAAGTTTACAACTTCATGCTCATTTACATTTTTGTGTGCTTTGTCACAGTATCCTTTGCTGCTGCTCTGAAAAAGGGCCAAAACCAACTGATCTACCAAACAGTGGTGTTGGTCCCAATGAGGTGTTAGGATCAGACTCTCCCAGCAGCACTATAAAAGTGTTATTTACAATGATTTGTACAACTTTATAGATTCCCCCGAAGGTGAATAGGAGGCCAAGGCTCTAAATCAAAGCCGGATAAAGATAGCTATTTCAACCTTTTTTCAATCTGAACCAAGCTCATATTTTAGTGTGGCGACTTAACAACAAGAAGGAACAAATCTCAGGCAATAAAGCCCTACCGCTAGACTTGCGTTGTTTCCCCAGACTTCTCTTTGATTATCAAATATCTGAGCAGAAGGAGATGAAGGGGGGAAAAAAACGAAGAAAATACACCTCCTACAGGACCTCCACCTCTGCCCCCACTTCAAGAGCAAGGCGGTGCGACATGCAGTGGCGTACCACAGCTCAAACTTCCCCTTCCTCTTGAGGGGAAGCCATTTTATTGTGTTCCACTGAGATAATTGCCAATCCCTTAAATGAAAGGGTTTTCTCAGTCCTCTGGTAATTACTAGATACGCAGCAAGGGTCTGGTGAAGGAGGGGGGAGGTAGAAAAAAAGAGAGAGAAGAAAACATGACAGGCAGGTATTAAAATTCAATGGGTGGGGCAGGAAGGAAGTCGAGAGAGGGATGTGTTGAAACAGAGAGAATGAGGGAGGGCTAGAGGGAGGGAGGCTTGTTGTGCTGCTGTAGCCTCCGTTTTGGGGTTGAGGAAGGACATGTTTATGGTCTGAGGGTTGGGCCTATTTTTTTGATCCGGCAGTGCAATCCTGTGCCAAGTGCCAAAGACACATCTGCTTCTGGGCAATCTCTTGCCATAGTAAGGTGATTTATGTGGTGATCGCTGACCTCTTTTCCTAAATCACTGATCTTTTTTTTTTTTCTCAGAGCTTCTCATCAAATTCAGAGCAGCTGAGTTGAGCTGAATAACTCTTTCAGACAGCACAAATTACACACTGCACTTCCTCTTCAGTGTGTTGAGGAATGTCTCTTAGCGATGATGGAGAGATTGAAAACCAAAGCAAAGCGTAACTGCACATGTAGTCGTACACCTCAAAGGTTTCTGGATATACTGGCAACGAACGGAGATGTGAATCACGCCAGCTAAACACACAGGGCATCTGAATAATTGTGGGGTGCAGTCATTGGAATTACACAGTTATTAATTATTGCTCTTATACCGTACGTTGGAAAATAGAGCCAAACTTTGGTTTCTCCTTAGTGCAGAGCAACAACAAAGACACAAATGTTGATTGTAGGGTAAACTTAAAATAGAAAACAGCTTTGTGATAAATTACTTCATTCATTGGCATGCTAGCATGTTTTTTTTTGTAAAAGTCAGTTTTCCAACATCAAAAAAGGTCTTTATAAAATGTTATAAAGATGTAGTTTAATTGTCCATGCATATATTTGGCAAAACAAAAGTTCTAAAAATGCGAAAATCACATTTGCAATTTAAGAATCACTTTGAGTAGAACAATGGTATAGACGACTTGCTGTCAAAAGCAGTCAGTTGCTCCGCAGCTCTACTCCAATGCATGTTCTACAAATTTAGGAACTTACAGCATTACATTAGCATGCATTATAGCCTAAGTTTATAGTCACATCTTGCAGACAGAGACAATCTGCTAAGTGCACATGAGCCATTGTGCAATTCCTAAAATCCTGTGGTGAAGTTGTCCTGTAGTGCAGACAGGTATGCCTACTTATCAAATGATCTATTTACATGCCAGCCGGTATCATTTACACACTTTTCCCCTATGGTCCTGACTCTAGAGAATGAACGTTCAGAAGCCCGGAGAGGCCCCAGGCTTGTCAAAGACTCTCCTGTTGAGGTTCTGCTGGCCTGGTGGAAAAAGGTGTGCTCTTAGCTTGTTATGCGACACGGAGGGGAGACAGGCCAAAGGAAGGTGAGGAGGCATAGGGTGGGGGGTCAAGGCGTACAACAATGACCCCTCTCAAGGCAGGAGGGCCCATCAGTTAAGTGTGTTTTTCTGCAATTTGAGAAAGTGGAATCTGGTCAAATTGGTGTCCTCTTGAGTTCCGACTGCTTAAGTTATGTGAGTGGGGGATGGGGGCTGACAGGATAGGGATAAGCCAAGGTCGCGTATGAGAAGGATGGTAGTGCCTTAATTGATAGTTTTAGCCCTTCCAAATGCAGAGAGAAAGCCACAGTAGAGCTAAAGAGTGTCATACAAGGTCTAACTGGCCATCTCTATGGCAACGACTGGGTGGGGAGTGGGGTGAGATCTTCCATTTATGGATGAGATTGGATGTTGGAAATGGATACTGGAGGGACAGGTTAGCACCGTGAGCTAAATAACACACTGATGACACAAGCTCACCAGGCTGAGGCAGCTTAAGCATCTTTCAGTGGAGCAAAGCGATTTGATAGGGGGGGTTTATGCAGAGGGTCAAGGGACATCAGGGCATCACAACCATAAATATACCCCTAAATGAAAACCAAGATGGTGGTGACTTATAGCCAATTAGTCTAAATTAGTTCTACAGAAGCTCTTTGCACCTGTGAAAAGATCTTTTTCCTAATATATATTTTCACTTACATTTCCTTTCTTTCTTATATCCTTTGAAAATAATTAATAGAAGACAGTTTGATAAGATACAGTGGAGGGCAATGTTATGGAGTTTCACTTGAGTTGACTTGATAAAGATTAAAAGCAACAGTAATCCAGTGGGATAACAAATATGGTTACATCGTTCCCTTGACTCACTGAGTAAAGACAGAATCTCCACCCAGTTACATGTTACATTTATGCAAAATAATTGCCACAGTTCAAATAAAAGTATCAGATCTAATACTGCCTGTTGAATGGTAGAATATGCTTTTCAAGCCTCATAAAATAATTAAAAAGGCTTCAAAGGGCACCATAAAAAGGTTGAGAGCTGTTATAATGAAAGGAAAATTAGATCAAGAGATAAATACAGCTTTTGTATCAGGCTTTAAATATCTTAATATTACATCACAAAAGTTGAGAATATTAGCTTGGGAGTTTATGGGGATTGACTTGCTTCTTTTTTATGATACTGTAAACAGAAAAATGTGTATGATATCCAGCCCTAGTACTGTGCTTGTACTGTCATAAGGACAAGGGCTTAAGTGTAGCCAGTCCTAATATACTCTAGGAGACAAAAATATTTACTTTGTGTACTACTAGCAACTCTTGAGAAATACCGCAGCATGATGTATAACTGTCTTTCTAGGTTTAAGTGGGTCGGTCACCTGATGATGAAAACAATCAATCACATAAAGTTGCCCCATCGACACGAGGCATTTAGATATCTCAAAGCAATAACTGCATTATGTACAGTCCTTTTTTTTTATTTAGCCAACTTAGCAACACCCTGTTTGCAGAGACATACATCCTTCCTTTTACAAGGGGATATAATTTTACAATCTCCTGACCTTGGGTACACGGAGTGAAACACAACACCGCCCACCGGTCTATTTCTGTATTTGTCTTACAGTAAGCTGCCTGTAATTGAATCATGCTCTCCAGGACTATGAAACATGAATGGTGCTGTAGACACATTAAGACTTAGCTACAGTGGTTAAGAATAAGGTATAATCTTATGCTACCATGTGACTTGACATGTTTGCTTTCTCTTCACTTTGTTTTCATACCTTCAAATAAAAGGGTTTATGTGCAAAATTAGGTTCTTTAGCACTGGAAAGCAACTGATCCATAATGAGATGATGCCTTGAGATATTCTTTTCACCCATTTCACAAATAGGCTCTTGGAAGTTGGTTTTTTATTCTCTTAATCCTAAAAGATACCTATATGGAAATCTCTAATAGCAAAACAAGCACACTGCATGGTTAACATCATCATGGTATATTTCTCATGACTCATATCTGTATGCCCTGTTTTTTGACAGATTATACCCAAGGGGTATTCATTGGAAGAAAAGAGACACACAAAATGTGAGGACACAAATATCAGTAGAGGTCAGCTGTGTTTCTAACTGATGTGAAAGAATGTGAATGTGAATAAAGGGAAGAAAAAAAACTTCCCAACCGATTCCTGTCAATCTGTTCGTAAGAAATCTGTAAATTAACCACACCTTTAGTTGTGTAACAACTCCGGATCTGGGTGATTCCCTTTGGCAAGAAAAAACAACCCTCAGTTTCTAAAGATAGATAAACTGGTCTATTCGCATCCTGTCAGCTGCTTAATCTCCACACAAACCACAAACTGAAAGTCACTGGCCTTCCAGTAACGAATCTCTGTTCCTACTAATTTGTCATAAGTGTGAATTACTATTTCCAGGCATTATTCCTAACTTAGTTATCACTTTCATTTCAAATGTCTTATCACAAAGTGGGAATGATAATAGGTTAACCGCAAATAAATGTAAACTAACAGTCCGTGTGTTATGTTATTATTCGTCATGTGTTAATAGAATTCCTCAAGAATCTATGAAGGTTACTGGGGAACTGGGACATTCATCCAGTTTGTTCATTAGTGAACAATTCGTTGTGGAATCAAGGTGAATATCATAGTATAGTCAACAGACGTCAGAAACTTCCCCAGCAAGCTGGCCTCCGGGTACTATTTTGGAGACCTTTAAAAAAACCCCACACTGGAAAATTCACTTCCCTGTTACTG
The DNA here is from genome assembly GCF_041146795.1 of Maylandia zebra. Lineage (NCBI taxonomy): Eukaryota > Metazoa > Chordata > Actinopteri > Cichliformes > Cichlidae > Maylandia > Maylandia zebra. The sequence goes on along the minus strand of NC_135168.1, from coordinate 18,201,928 downwards.
CAACTATCGTGCATGAGTGCTACAAGACTGCACAAAGGCTGGTGAGAACAGAGGGACAGTGCATCAATTACTATAAAATTAGAAGTTATTTGGTGCCTGCCATCTGTTTGCAATTTTAAGTAAAATCTATTCTAGGGGGCAAAAGTCCTCTGAGATAAGAATCTTTGGGGAAAAACTCTCTCAGATGAGGGTCCCCAGTCTAATTTGTATCCATTAGCTATATTTATGTCTTCTGCAGTGTAGTTAAGTGTTTGTGTAAAACCTGTTGGTAATAGCATTTACAGTAATGCATATATCTTGAACCGAGTTAACTTGGGGGGTCTTGAGGATTTGAAGGACTGAAAAACAGTTCTATCGCATATTCGTTGTGCATTCAGGTTTAGCAGGCTGTTGCAGTCCGGGTTGTGATTAGGGCTTTGATAAGTCATTGTTGATGGACTGTGGAAAAGCGTTTTATCACTGGAGCATAATAGCGTGCATAAAAGGCATGAACCTGTGCTGAATAAATAAGAGGCAGCACACACCCACAGAAAGACAAATGTGTGTACCCGCAAGCACATGCACGCACATATACACCTCATCTTTGCAGCGCCTTTCCTGCAGATTATCTCTGTGAAAGAATGGCGGGATCTATGGGTCTTTCCCTCCTCCCTGCCTACCCCCCCCCCCCCCCCCCCCCCCAACACACACACATACACACACACACACTACTGCTAACTCAGTTTTTCTCTCTTCTTCCCTCCTTTCCAGTCTCATGTTTTCTTCTGCCATATTCCTTCTTGTGCATCTCTCCGTTTCACTCTCCATGCCTGAGTGCAAGGTGAGAATCACAAAAGGAACACCTGGCAAACACGGATGTGGTCCTCCTCATCTCATTGTCACACCACCCACTCCAACCCCCCCGTTGACTCCCTTTTCAAAGAGGCACTCGCAAGAATGGCAAACAAGGCTTTCAGCAGCAGGAGGAAGGAGGAAGAGGAGGAGGAGGTATACCCCACTACCTTCACCACCACTCACTCCCTTCATCCCTCTCCTCCCTCCCCAGCTCGCCTTTCACACGCCAGGAAGTGCTATTCAGACCAGGAGCTGCATGTACATGTTCCTCTCAACCAGTATCACCTCACTTCTTTCTCTTTCTCTGTGAGTGCACACACGTGTGTGTGTGTGTGTGTGTGTGTGTGTGTGTGTGTGTGTGTGTGTGTGTGTGTGTGTGTGTGTGTGTGTGTGTGTGCACAAGTATGTTTCTATGCCTTAGAACAAGAGAAGAATGAGAGAAATAGATAAGACAAAGGAAAAAAGGAGAAATGTAGAAGCAACTACCAGTCAATCAAATTTTTGTACAGATTTAAGTGTCTTGTTGTGAGAGTTCAGATTATGTTTCAAAACCTATATGATCCATGTAAAAACTTCCAAATGTTCAACTTACAAAGAATATACATCTTGTCCTCATCTTGATCAACACAAGCAGAGGCAAGAAAACTTTCCATTGAGATAAATTCAATTTAAAAGCAACACAAAGGACTGAATTATGAGGCTTTCACGTCTATCTTTGCTGCAGCCTGACACTTTAATGGCTCAACAAACACTACTATCAGTCTGGGAGAGTGCCTTTATATATATCTTAATACGATGGCCATGCACACTTTTTACATTTTTAAAACACTGCTTTGTATTTAACTTTAGTTTGACACTTAAGGATTAACCACATGCTCTTCAGGGTCATGCAAATATTATATTAAACTCATGCTAAACACCAGCTCTTGCTTATATTTTGGGTTGGACCTGATGTTTTAGTTTTTTCAATCACAGAAAACCTTATTGGTTTCGGTGTTTGAGTGATATGTTGTTATGGTTTTCAGCCAACGTGGTGATAAAACATGAGAGGCCCTTTGGCCTGCATACAAAGCCCTCATTGTAAAAAAACGAACATGCTGAAGCTAATATGAGTTTTTACATAACAGTGATAATGACGAGCAATGTAACATGACATTTGCCCATCTGCTAAAGGTTTCACATAAAAGATATTTTGTCTAACATAAAAACAAAAAAACCCCACATGCACACATGTTAAAACAGTGCACGAACCAATTTGTATTTATCATATCTCAAATACATCACCTTATGACCCATGCAGGACAAAGAAAACTAATAGCTGAAATTTTAAAATCCACGGGATAATTTCGCTTTTGATCAACTGAATATTTCTGCAGTATAAACTTGCCATCAGTGGGAAATCAGAGCCTGGGCTACAAAAGATGTCAAAGTTGTCTTTACATTCATTTGCCTCTGTAGACAACAAGCTATTGACCAGATGTGGTCACCGTTTTAAAAATGGCAACACATGGCTTACAACAGAGTGTAAACACACAGCTATCGTCAGAATACACTTGGCGAACCTTAAAAGATAATTCACACAGGAACTCATGAGGATGTGGCAGGAAAATTTGTTATCATAGAAAGTTTTCAAAACCAGGATATTAGATCACAGTGTTGTACAGCTCACTAGGCTCAATCAATTGGTTTTACATATGAAAACAAGTCAAATTAGTTACACCAAATTTCACTGGTTTGACAAATCTTGCCTACTTTCTCACCTTTTTACACCGGGTCAGTTACTTTTCAAAGTGGTGCTTGACCATTTTGTAAAATTGGAAAATAAATGTCTAGATATCAGGGTGTGATGATTTCAGCAATCCAGCACCGCCTGTTTGAAGAATAATAGGCGCTTAAGGCCTTGGATTTTTGGCCTCCTGTTTGGACAAAACACGTTTTTGCTTCCGTGAAGGATGATGGATACTATGAACACATTGCAACAATTTCTGTTGTAATGTGTTAAATCTTGTAATGACATGCCAGTGAAATCTGGCACACAAAGGTTTTTACTTTTAGTGCATGTGTTCTTTAAACTATACATTTTTTGTGGGGTGTGAAAGGCCCCATTATTAAAATTAGCCATTCAGTCCTGCATGACAAGTTCTCCCTGCTGAATGTGCCTGCTCTCACCTGCACCTGGATCACTGACTTCCTGTCTGACAGGAGTCAGCATGTGAGACTGGGCACGTATGTCTCACACTTTCAGTCCATCAGCACAAGTTCTCCTCAAGGCTATGTACTCTCTCTCGCTTTTCTCCATGTATACTAACGGCTGCACCTTAAGTCACCAAACGTGGCACAATTAACACTGCACAATGGATTCATCATTCAAGGATTTTTTTCCCCCCCAATTTTTGTACCAGTGTTTGCACCATGACACAAAGACAAATTCTTTGTTTGTGTAAAAACTGTGCAATAAATGCAATTCTGAGTAGGCTACTAACATTTTCAATAAAGTCACAAGAAACCACAAAAAATATGACTCCTTTCATGGTAACGTCACAGAGCTCCCAAAAGAATGACACAAAACTGTCAGGAAGGCGAGCCCTCAGCCTTTTCTCCTGTCCTACCATCTTTTATAAAATCATGATAAAAGGAAAGAAGAGGGAGAAAATAAAGCTGGGAAGAGAAAAAAGCCTTTGTTCATGTTGTTTGTAAAGGAAAGAATTAGAGGTTAAACATCAGTAGGCAAGTGAGCCGTTCTTAATGAGCTCCTTTCACGTTTTAGTGCAGGTACCAGTATGTTATAGCTTTTAGTTTTAAAAAAATGGAAAAGAAAAAGTTGTTTTCACACATTTCCCGCTCCCTGTTCTTAACAGTCAGGGGGAAATGTGTGGGAAGTCTTTGTTAGGGTCAGGATGTTGTTATGAATCAATCACCCACCTTACCCCCTTCTCCAACTACAGATATTAGAGCTATCACAGTGAACCATCAGCAGCAGACAGCCTGCATATATTTGGGTAGAGGGGCATGCAGGTGAGGGAGTGTGGTCTGTGTATTATATTGGATGGTGGGGGTATGCAAGCCTTTTCATAACTGAACAAGTCAAAGCAATTGGCTAATTAAATCTACTACAAACTAGAAGAACTACGTAAAGAAATAGACATGTGAAAAAGAACTTTTTCACAGGGCTCTGTGGGTTCCTGTGAAAAACTTGCCTATTTATTGCTTTTATTGGAATTAAAAGGGTATGTAATAGCCAGGCGCTGCTAATCAAATACAGCAGATTAACCGATAATCAGCAAATACAACCATCGCTATTAAAATTATAACTTTTGGCACTTTCTGCTCAGGCTCTACTTTTAGAGTCCTCTTATCTACCCAGCCACTTTTAATAAACTGAATTTAGAGAAAATCTGTTCAAATGTAGCAACTATATATCGAAAGTACTTGGCCACCCCTGTAACCTTCTTCAGTGACATGCAAATCAAGAAATCTTCATCATAACTTTTCTTTTGTGAGGCTAGCTTCACATCACCAGAAATTATTAGAAAATACTTGAGAGCTATGTGTTTCACTTACACGAGTGCAAGCTTGCTTCAGGAAGATTGTGACAGCTTTACTACACTGTCAAGTATTTATAACCTACAACCTTTTTAAAGCCCCTAACCCAGGGCCCAGTCTGCCTCTCTCTGTCTGAGGCCCTCACCAGAGCAGGCCCCTACTGTACTGTAACTCTACAGTAATTCGGGCTCTGTAAATCTCTCAGTGACTACAATCTTTGTGTGTATAAGGCTCCAACTGCTGCTATGACAACAGATGACCCATCACAGTCTTAAGAGCGGCTGTTTGCCTGTCAAATTTAATCCTGGCTCAAAGTTCGACTAGAGGTGGTTTTTTACTGTCACAGAAAAAGAACAGAAAAAAAAAAAGAACGGTCATTTCAGGTATGGAAAGTGGTGCATACCATAAATAGCTTGACTTTCACAGCTAGAAATCCCATTTTCAGTGGGAGGCATGTCTTTTTTTCTTTTTTGGTCTGTGTGCGGAAATGACTATTTATGTACCAAACACTGTGATGTGTAATTTGGGAGATCTTGTTTCAAGCCTTGTGTCTTGCAATTTAGATAATATACTACTTACGGTCTTATATCCTGTGGGTTGTTTGGTTTTATTGACACCCCCAAACACACCATTTTTCTTTTTAAACCCTCCTTAGTTCATTCTCTGAAAACCACAAGTCTCTGGTATCTCCATCTAACAAATCTCTGGTGTTCATGACAGGATAGTGAAGATTTATATGCAGTATCTTCACTTTTGTTCAATTTTAGCATCTCCGTTTACACTGACCATGCACAAGAAACTGTTTCTTCAGCAGCATATCTTCTGTATGATTACTTAATTCAATGTGCTGCTATGTGCTGTTTAAGACATTTTCTCCTTTATCTGTGCAGCAGATTTCAAGTTAAGTTTTTTCAGCCACCTACATCCACACAAAGGTCTCAGAGCAAAATAACGTATTACTTTTTTTTATGTTGTTTTACGACAGAAACTCTTCAGTCAAAGGTGTGCACTGTGTAAAAAGTAGCATGCAAACAGTTTTTCCAGTTATCTTCTCCAGCTATCATCTCTATGCTTCTCAGCGGGACTGCTAACAATAATTTATGCACACTGACAGCCATATGGTATACTGCTCTAAACCTCCCCAACACAGAGCCACCAACCAAGGGAGAATAAGAAAAAAGGAAAGACAGGGCCTCCTTCCTGCTATCTCAATGAGAATTCAAACATTTCAGACACGCTGGCAATCGCTCCCATATCAGTATTAAATCCCTGATTGAAATGTTTCCCTTGAAAACTGAAAGTGGTCTCTGCATCTATAATTTGACCATACATCTATAATTTGTCCATATCGAGTAACATTTGTTTATCCAGCCATGGACCAACTGTGTTTGGGCACATACGGACAGTAATTGCACTGTTGGTTATGTGACTGATTCGGGGATATGAAGCAGCATGTGCTGCCACAGATGGAGGTGGAATGAAGGGTACATATTTGCCACTTGAAATAACTATAATATAGCAAGTGGGGGGTTATGTGGTGAAAAGAAAAACTGTACTATATGATTCTGGATGGCTTGTGTAGATCTGACCACATTTCAAAGTGAGACTATTACATATACAGAGCTTTAGCCTCAACTTAAATCTCCTAAAACCCATAAGAGTAACCTGCCAAGGATCTATCTGATTTTGTTATCCTGACAGACTTTTTTCAGCACACAACTTTGTGTGTGCTGCAAGAAATCTCCTTATTAAGTCACTTCTTTTCTATACTGAAGAGATGTTAGAAGAGATGATAGCAATATCTCAATGCACTTAGGCATGTAGACATGGTCAACATGATTTGCTAAGATTTCAAGTAGCCAGTTCTCTTGTTGAAAATACATTATTAATGTAAAAGTTCAGAAGAACTGGCCAGACTGCTTTGAGCTGATATGAAGGCCACTCAAAAAACTGTTTGTTACAACCAAGGTACGCAAAGAGCATCTCTGAATGCACAGCACACCGATCCTTGACGCATATGGGCTACATATGAAGACCACACCAGGTGCCACTCATGCCAACTAAGAACAGGAACCCGGGGCTACAATTCACAGGCTCACCGAATGTGGACAGTACACGTACCCCTGGTCTGATAATTCTCAATTTCTGCTTCAGAATTTGAAGTAAACATCACAATAGTATAAATCAATCTCTCCTCGAAATAATAGTTTAGGCTCTTGGTGTTAGTGTAATAGGATAGGGGATATTTTTTTGGCACACTCTGTTCCACTTAGAACCAACTAAGCACAGAGATTTCTTAGCAAAACAGGTTCTCAAAGTAGTTTCCTCATTCCATTGAGGGCTTAATTATTGGTAAACCCGGACTAGTTCAAATTGTTTCTTGTAAATACCACTGGTGTTACTTTGTGCTATCAAATAAACAGACCATCAAGACATCATGGATCAAACAGAAATTCCAATACGCTATGATGTATCAGACCATGGAAATAAAGGTTGTCGGATAGCTAGGTATCTGAAAGACCAGTCTTGATTTACAAAAAAAATAATAGGAAAGAATTGTTGGCAGCTTACTTGCTTTACTGAAAGCAACAGTGGAGAACACACAATGGGTGGCCTGTCTTTGGGTGCTAGCAAGCGAAGCCTTCAAACCAGACAGACGACACAACACCTCCAGCATGCATGCAAAGATTTCAGCTGCTAAAAACTATAGTGACAGAAGGTTTGATAACCCCTGGTGAAGAATCCTAAAGACAGAAAACATTGATGACTTAGTTTCAATCAAGGCTGTATTTACTTGTGTGTCATGTACTACCATTTAATGAGTCCTGCACACTTAGGTTAGTTACAGTGTCACAGTGTTTAAGCTCATTTAATCAAATCTTGCACTCTTACTCTACATGAGAGTTTTTCATATTGGGGCGACCTGTGCTACCAGTTGAGTTTTCACATTCAGATTCAAGCAGATTCAATGACTGCAAGCTTGGGGTCACAGGAGTGCCATATGTCAAACTAAGTGCTTCCTGAGGTTAGCCAGGTGCATACACAAAGTCAGTGTCAACTTTAAATCATGTTACTAAATGCCATAATGCATTCCATTTGAATGTAAGAAGAGAAAGAGTGACTATAAACTCAAAGAAATTAGCACCACATAGATTATTCAAGTCATTTACTTAATTCTCTTAACCAGTCGAGTAACATAGCCCGAAAACATGCAATTCAATTGAATCCCTTGTTTGTTATTTTTCCATCTTGTTGATGACATTATACTTAAGTGGCAAACACCAAAAGCAGCTTGAAACACAAATATATTTCACAACTATTTGGTGAAAGCAAGCATTACAGGAAAAACCTATCAGGAATTTAATATTGGTATATGCGGTTTGGTTTGATCTTTACATGCCTAATTGGAAGTGTTATTTACAAATCAAGATTCCCTGTCCCGAGGCTACAGTGGAGGCAGTTTGCACAAGTCAATCAGCAGATTGCTTAAACAGCATACTGCGCCACTTGAGGCAAATATACCAAGAACAGCTTGCTCAAAATGGAATACATAATTTATAACACATGTGTTATAAATTTTATGTTTTCCATGTAAATTTTAACAGATACTATCCAACTTATCTACTCTGCTTTATCTTAAACATTGTCTAAATCCACATTATTACAGCTTACCATATATGGTCCTACAGTATTCATGGAACTGCATATAAAAGATTAACATAAACAGAGCACTCTGGCCATCGCCAGTCTGGTTTCTTGAAACTGCTAAACATGCTAAATGCCACTATGAAACATGAGTTTGCACACATATGGTAATCACAAAGACTCCCCCAGAGCATATTTTGCTTTATGTTCTACTTAACTATCAATGTGACTATAATTTACCAAATAAACAGCATGCCGCATTAAATATGACTTTAAACTAGTGACTGAGTTCATAAATATATTAGAGAACTATTACCAATCTTCATGAATTTAGTTAGCAGTAGGAGAACTTTTCTATGTAATTCTATATAGTCACTCTTCCATTAAATAGTATTGCCCAGTTTATTTGTAGAAAGAAATAGAAGTGAGTTTCACAGCCAAAGGGCAAAGTGCATCATAATTTTTTATCTTGCCAGGGAATTTTAATAATTCACATCTTCCTCTCGCACCCCCTCCCCTCTAATCTCATCTATCCAATTCCCATCCTCTTTGATGGTAGTACACTGGCATAGACACAGGGGGTGGGAGTTGCTGTGCAGTTGGAGGGCCTGGTCTTGGAGCCCATAGAGACCTAATTGGTGCCCCCACCCACCGTCACCACCAATACTACTAACCCCCAGAAAACCCCATCCCCTCCTCCCCATCTCTTCTATGGTGTTTATCCACTAATTGGGCCACTTCCTGAGACAGAGGCCAAACAGGGAAGAGAGGAATGCATGGCAAAAGGCCACTCAGACAAGCTAGCGTCAGGGTTGGGGGGGTGGGGGTGGGATGGAGTGAAGAGGGGAGAGTACGGAGATATATAGGCGCAAAAGACAGCCTAAAACGGACTCTCTCTCTCTTTTCTTTTACTTGGAGGAGGGTGGAAGCACACACCCCTGTTTATGACATAACATTTCATACTCCACATGAGCACTTCCTGGCACAACAGCTCAGTAGCTAACAGTTAATAGTGAGTGCTGGCTGCATGCAAGCCTTTGTATTGCGACTTCCACCCTGCACTCTCACTACTGAACAGTGGGACTGATGGGGGGGAGAAGCACATAAGTCACTAGACTGACAAATGGGATGGTTCATGCTTGTTTTTATCCAGGTTGACCATCTATGTGCTTGGTTCTGTTTGATGTACGAGCCCTTTGAAGTTGGCCTGCAGAGTCTATTGGTGTTTTCCTGGGGTTAGAAGTTGAGCCCCTGCAGCATTTAGGTCTTTTCAGCCCAGTTAAGGGATGCCAGATGAGTATCCCCCCCCCCAGTCCCATGACACCGTTTTCTGTATGCTATATGTGAAGGGTTACCCGGGCCACCAGGGTGTTCTCCATTTATCAGAAAACGTGGAAGAAAACCAGAAAGGCTGCATTTCCTCAAAAAGTGGAGAAGGCCGTCTGCTTCAAACGCAGGTGGCCTGAAAACAGGTTTTAATTCTTTACAAAGTCTCCCTCCGATACGTTACCATCAGCTCTTCTGGAGTTACCAAGTTATACTAATTATACCAAAATAAGCAATGACCTAGTCTTTATGAAAATCACTAATGTAGTTTGAACCTCGTTTCAAATATTCTGTAATTCAACAACAGGCTGAGCATGAATATGCATCTCCGTGTCTGAAGATTGGGACAGTCAAAGGTATCTTTCTGACTCGTGCTGTCACAGCATGCTGTTTTATGTCACAAAACCATGAAACCACCAAGCCACAGTAAAATGTTACATTTGTTCTTTGCATAAAAAAAGTACAATGTCGTCATCTAATGCCATCGATACTTGCAATCAGATAGTTCTGAGAAGAGTGATCAGAGTGAATTTAAAGACCTGGTGATAGCACATAGGCAAAAAAAGGTCATATGGTGGCCATTTAAACAGGGAAGACTGAAATGCAGCTGGACTGGTGAGAATGACTCTGAATAAACACTCCAGACTCATCAAGAGGAGGGGAGGAGGTGGAGGTAGGGAGGGAGGCAGGGGGCCAGACACAAACCTCTTCCTGTTGTCCTAAATAGCTACAATCAAGGGAGTGTTATCTCCCCCCAAACTTCCTGCCCTATCAGCTCATGGGGACTCTGAGAACAGGGAGAGCCAGCTGGTCATAGAGCAAACATGGTGTTACATCACTGGAGGCCACTGACAAGAGACTGAATAGTGATGAAAGATGCATATTTCGGTTGCAGGCTTATCAGACATTTCTAATGACATTTTCCTAAGGCCAGAGGATCTTTAAATTCCAAGAGGATTTCAACAAATACCGTACAGTTCTCGGAGTAGAAGGAAAAAGCAGCATTAACTACATTAAAACATTCATTTGAGCATGGATTTCTATTAAATTAAACACGTTTACCAGTGAAAATTAGAGACATAAAGTAGAGTTGCTTGTGTCACTACAACATAGACCAATTTGTTTAAAAAGTACATTCATATTCTGTACAGGGATATCAAACATTTTAAAAAAGTCAGAGTGGGAGGTAGAAAAAGAGAAGCCATTATGAGCACAACTGCAGGAGGTGTGTGACGTTTGGCTGCTATCCTTAGTCTATTGGCAGATGTGATCCAGTCTGCAGGTGGCGTGCAACAGCCCCGGTATTGGCCAATGGCACTCCAAAACAGGATGTCTGAAACTCCCCAGGCTTGGGACTTCCTCTCCCGGAGCGCCACGGCCTAGAGTTCAGCCAGCTCCCAGCTCAGAGGAACGCATTACAGATCTGGCACGTGAAACAGTCTGCTGCTCACAACTCAACTCAACCCCACCCCCCTCCCTTTCTCTGGCCCAATCCCCTCTCTAACAATTTTAAACTACAGAAATAGTCCCCCTGGTGCTTTTCCAGAGGAAAGAGCTCTTTTTCTATTTGCTCAGTTTGCGTCAGTGAGGGCATCAAGAGTGCACCCTTTACCCTGTTAATGAAACTAGGCCTCGGCAGCCAACGTACCAAATTAAACTCAGTGGGCCTTTCCAAAACAGCAGAAAAAACAGAGACCTTGACGTGAACCTTGATAGCCCTGACATAGACCACAAAAGACTATATTGTTCACTTGTGGATATACACATCATTTATGACTATAAAGAACACGCAGGACTCCCAAAAGAAACTTTTTAATGATCCATATTTGTGTGCATCACAAAGTGTTCTGGATCACAAACACTGGATTTTATTTATATTACCATGCGGCCACAACTTCCTGTTTGTTAAAAGATAATATGTTGCTTGCAATATCGCTGGGCTTGTAAACTGTCAATTTCTGGCAAAGGTTTGAAAGACATAAATACCACCCCCCCGTACTAGTACTTCTCTGCTGCAACTGCGCATTACTGGATAACACTAAAGGGGGAACGTTAGCTTAAAAGAGCAACTACTACTGGGGAAAAAAGGCCAATCTGAGAAGTTAGCAACATCCTCTGTCCCTTTACATAAAGGCATGATTTCTTCAGTATCTCCCTCTGTGCCACCTACCCATTTGGATCCCAGTGACTTCATTAAGATGGCACGTTGATTGCCAATGTGGTTTCAATCTCACCAAAACAGTACATAAACCCCGCAGGAAATGCAGCTGGGTGACAGACTGTCCTAAAATAAAGAGAGTTAGAGAAACAAGGAGTCCGGGTGTGTATGTGGGGCTGAGGAAAATAAAACAGATGTGAGGCGACGCAAAAGAGGTGGGGGCATGATTAACGATGCCGACACTTTGAAGACAGGAATACACCTGGCGACCATCTTGTCTCCGTGGGCCCTGGACAGACGGGAATGCTTTAGTGTGTAGGAATTAGGTCCTACTCATCTCCCAGCTTTAGCACGGAACCACCGGCCAGATGGGGACTAAGCCAGGGGGATTGCAAAGGACTCAACGAATGAGACCCAACTGCTGGCTCAACCAACTGCTCTGCTGATTTGGCAGCTTACTTACAGAATGATGGATAGTATGCTAGTCTGTCAGCTAGTTCACTTCCCTTATTGACTATGATTGTGTTAAATCCAACCATACGACTGCACTAGGGAAGACTAATGAAGTGTCTTGTGTATTTTCCAGAAAGGATACTGTACACTTCCTGGCTTTGCAGATCCACAAACACCCATTGTTTTATAGTACCTTGCAAACAATAAATATCAGGCACCTGAAGGCGCTCCTGTCTGCATAATCCTAAATATACAAGCGTAAAAGCCTCGACAGGAGGATCACACACACACACACACACACACATTCTTCCCAAAGCCATTTTCTATACCTAAGCACCTTGTCCAACTTTTGCACGCACCATCAAGCTGGCTCTGATGGATGACTCAGAGTTCAAAATCTTACCCACAGACTGGAGTAGTCAGGGACTGAACCATCAACCTTCCAATTGGTAAACGACCTACTCTAACTTGTGAAACTATAGCTCATGAGGTAAAGGCTTGTAAGGTGTGACAGGGAAAGTGTCAACACAAAGCTACATTTGAAGCTAAAAATGGCCTGCGGCACTATTAAACCTAATGAGTGGGTGGACGTGAAGAAGATGGGACTGTTATTGTGGCACGAACATCGTGTCTCCTCCTTAGGTTGTCTTTGTAAATAATTAGTCTGGTAGTCAAGCAACTCCACAGCAGACCCTGAGGGCTAAACAGCTAGCAGTGTTGTCATTACTATGTTCTCTTTGAAGACACCAAAGATGGAGTCTGACCATTCGCTATGCTTTTCATGCCATATCTGAAGACGCCCAGGATTGCTTCTGGTGACAAAGCACTAATAATGAATACTTTGGTGTGCTTGATGAATGCCTGGGGAGCCGAACTTTGACATGAGGCAGTTTTCGACAGGATATATGCTTCCATTCTTTGACCTGATTGAAACACAGAGATCTTATTTCACTTGGAACATATCTTGTATGTGCAATACTAGAAACACAAATACAAAGCAGACAAACTCTAAAAAAGAAACAAAGAAAGAAAGAAAGAGAGAAAAAAAGAAAGAGTGCATAAAAACAATGGCTCAAAAAACTAAAAAAGCACATACATACATATAAAGAGTAAACGAGAACTAGAAAAGTCAACAGAAAAAGATTTTTTTTTTATAATATTCCAGTTTTCAGTTTTTTAAATGACACCTCAGCATTAAAAGCAATTTGCTACATGAATGAATAAAGCCTTTATCACATTAAATAATGTACTGCATTCTATAGAGTTTCTGTGCACTTTCCCTAGGCAAAAAAAACCAAAAACTTCTCTTTGCATGAATTTGAACAAGTTTATACAGGTATCCTGACAAATTTAGTTAAATTGATGTTCAACATCCTGAAAATGAATTAAGCTACATTAAAATGTCCACACTGACACTTACAAAAACATTCAGTAATGGCAGCTGGCTGAAGAAAGAACATAGGAGAGAACAAGTAGTCCATGCATGTGTCATGACCCGGTCTCTATAAATATACAGACGGTGGGCCAATACCCACAAAACATGCCACAAGAAAGAATGGTCCTTTGCAGCGGGTGCAGTGGAGAAGGCAGCAGCGAGAGCTGTGCTCCAAGCAGGTTCCAAATCAGCACTTGGGGAGAGCAAAACACATGTTAGCTATGTTATGGTTAGAATTAGCATCCCTGGCTTTCAGCGGATGTGGGTTTGATCCCTTTGGCCTCCAGGCTCAATCAAGTCAATCTAAAATTAGTGGGCTGCCTCTTTTTTCCGGAAGACAGATAATTCCCCGTTGATTGTGGAGAAGGAAAAACATTGAGAAAAGCAAACATGGTAAGAAATGTGGAGAGTGGGCGACTTCACAGCATGAACGCAGCACAGTTACGGTGTCTCTAAAATAGTGACAGGTGCAGTGACCAGCTGTTGCCAATAAACATATTCATACTAAAACAGGAACGGGAAAGCTTTGTGTAAACGTTTAAAGCACCAAGTATTTATCGGTGTGGGCATAATGTCTGTAATATCAGGGAAATGAATGCTAAAACTAGTTTATACGACTCAGTCACTTTGTAAATGGTAAAAATGGAGGGGTGCTGCAAGGGCAATTCCAAATGGTGCTGTAGGGTGGAAACTGCCAAGAATTTATCTGGAACTGGGCAACTCATCAATGGGCTACTGTGACTATGACCAAGGAAAAAGGACACAGTCAACTGTGTTTATATCCTTCAGCAGTGCCCCTACTCTGAACAATGTGGCAAAGCCCATACTGGCGTGAAAGGCAAATAAGGCCTTCTGGCCACTAATTACAGAGGGGCGCTGGGACCGTTAGCTCCAACTGTTTCAACATGCAAATCACATCCAACTTGGGGGCAGTTGGCTTCTTAGAACACAACTGTAAAACAAGGCCTGTTTACTTGCTTCTGATTTGCTTGAGCCCTTGCTTTTTGTGGAAATGGTACAGGGGTCAGTACTCAACAAACGTCATAAACGTAAAAAGTGAGACGTAAATGTAAGCTCTTATTTTGTAATCTGCAGGTTAAAGGTTTTGGCCAAATTAAAAGAAAAAAAAAAAGCTGCCTTCTGCGTATCTGCCTGGCTGTATTTCAACATATTTGAAAGTGAAAAACACTAAATGATACAGCCCCAAAGTAAGCATTAGTTATCACTGGACTATGAAGAGCTACACTCGCATCTCATTAGTATGCATAAAATAATACATGGGAAAAGAAAAAAGGAAAAACAGCAGCCTTGGCTGCTGATGTCATTGGATTCTCAAGTGTTTTTCTGTCTCTCAAAAAGAGGAAAACTGACACAAGAAATATGTTGTGCTGTGCTATCCTGTTTTGTACATTTCCTGAAATCCAAGGTGTAGGGTACAGGAAAAATCCAGTTCGAGAGAGAAGGTCAGCCTTCAGCATTTGAGGTCTGGAAAAACCATTAGTTGGAATGGAAGGAAAAAGATGAGGTCTAAGTTATTTCCTCTCTTTTTCCCTTTTCTCTCCATCATTTGAGAAAAAAATGGGGTGGGAGGGGTGCCTTACTCCCCTTTGAGTGTCATCGTGCTGAGAAGGAAGCCACGATAAGAGGATTCAGGACAAACTTGTATATTGTGACAGAACGGGGCAACTGAATGCTTGATATATAGGTTCTTGCTTTGCTGTCTTAGACGTCACAAAAAATGCCTAGTATCCTGAACATGTGAATGAATACCTAAGTAAAGGCTCATGTACGCTGGTTGTATAACAGCTTAAGGTGGAAAGTTCCCATGAGGTGTTAAATAATCACCTGTAAAACAATGAGAAGAATTGGAAACAGGAAGCTAAGCTTTATATAAATCTGGAGAAGGCACTGCATCACTTTGCCTTTTCAGTCAATAATAATGAAATATTTCAGGCTTTTCATGAGATTGCCAGGGAAATATATGAATGGATTTATTTGTATTATATTTTATTTGACACACTTGTCAAGTTTACGTGCAAAAGAACAAGACATATCTGCGTATCCTCATTTTACACACAAAAAAAGCACAATGACAAGTGCTCTCAGTCACTGCCAAACGAACACCATTATTCTGGAAGCATTTTGCAAATACTGGCCGCTGCCTTTTGTGGGCCCACTGTTCAGAACAACCCTGTGGCTTTCCTCAGGTGCTCAACATTTCCCTGCAGCTTTCCAAAGCAAGCGTATTGGTTAACCACCCAAACCACTCGAGCATAATGCAATCTCCAATTCACAACACACAAAATGTATTGGCAGCATTCCACTGAACCTAATCCAGGAAGTGGAAACATTTCTCCAAACAGACTCTTGTTGAAAACTTCTAATGAATGGTTTCTCATCTATTCTGAATGATGTAGAGTCTTAAAGATTTTTCCAAATTTCCTCAGTTTCTCTCTCTCGTTCTTTTTTTGTTTTTGTTTTCCTCATTCCAACCTACCAACAAGAGAGAGGGGAAGACGGACAGAGCTGCCTCTGTGCACAAGGACTTTCCAAACACAGAAGGCAGCTGTGCTGGAATGTGCAAGCTCTGAAATTATGGCCCTGGCCATTGCTAAAGAAAATAAAATTGATGCAACCTGTAGAGCATGCAGCTTTTAATTAGTGGCTTCCGTCTCCTAATTGGTTGCTCTCCGTTTCCCTCCGCCTTAATTCGGGATCGGACCAATTGACCATGCTGCATTTAGTTTGCTGTGTTTGTCTTGAGAGAAACCACACACTGTAATCAAGACACAAAATGAGCATTTTCAAGGGCAGCACAAGCAAGTGGGTGCAGAAAACAGTCAACCCCATTCCTTTTCAGTTTTCCCCGTCTTTAAAGAAATACGTTTGTATGGATTGTGAGACCAACTGGAGGAAAAGCCTCTGGATTATGTTGCGAATGTTAAGTCGTGCAAAAGGAAAAGGAAGAAAAAGCCCCAAACTACACTTAAATTCTTAGAGATCATAAAAAAGAAGAAAGATATTTTTACATTTTAAAACACCAACATGTAAAATGTCATTTGGAATCTTTATATACTTCTGTTTCATTATTATACAACTCTGTAAACTGTATGCAGCACATGCATGTACCCCACTGATGCTCCATTCATGTGGAAGCTGAGTCCTTATAATGGTTTCTGGAAAGTACATTAACTGAATGCAAAAGTTTACCCATTACCTAACAACTGAGTCATGTTTATTGCATGCAACAAAAGCTAACTGTGAGTAAAAACACACAGATCACAAAGCCAAAGCTTACTGTGGTATGTTTATTGCGGGGTATGTGGTCTTTAAATGGTTTTTGTATCAAAGCGTAGACGAGTAAACGCTCCCCATGTAGCTTTCCATTCAAGGTGTGTGGGTGAGTAATGAGACTCAAGTAAGCCAGAGCTGGACATCTTACTTTTGTCATATGTTGATTTGCTTGACACGTCCGAGGTGGTAAAAATGGCTTAAAAGCATCATCGGCTAACACAGAAATGAGGCTATGGATGGCTGACTCCAAAATATTTTTGATTTGATAACACAAATGAAATCTTTTCCAAAACAACTACTGCTGGACTTTGAGTATACTGGAGAGATAAGCGTGGGACACAACCAGAAAAAAAAATAAAATAAATGAGGACACAGGAAAAGGAGATAAAAGCTGGGAAAAGAGCAACCGTTTGGCTGCTGACGGCTTACAGCCGAGCTTCAGGGAGCAATCATTTGAGGGTCAGGGACAGGTCTGGTTGCCTGGCACTAGTGGATTCACACTCGCGCACACACACACACACACACACTCCCTGTGTCATCCTCTCTCATCTTTACCATTTCCGCTAGCCAACAAACACATTTCCTTTTTACAGGGGAAACTTCAGGAAATTCAACTCTGCACAGAAAAGCTGTTTTCCACACAACAGTAATGAGAGCAGATTTGAAAAAATTTTTAAACTGAAAAATGAGTAAATGACATCAGAATTATTTAAATTACTTCTGTCACTTCTGGCATTTCCAGGCATTTATTACTTAACTGAGCGTATCTGGTATGATTGTTTGCATGTATTTCCCCATGAGCTGGAATAGCTGCAAATTGCAACAAACACATAATTCTATTTCTGCAAAGCAAAGAAGCAAAGAGCTCTGTTAAACATCTGAGGGCAAAGATAATTCCAACATCTAGCAGTGAAATAAGACACTGACAGATGTAAGCAGTGCCTAATTTATGAGGGGCAAAAAATAAAGGAGGTTAAGGGAGGTGAATGGGGAGGGGGGTACACAACTGGATATGTAATAAAGGTGATAGCGATATGTGACACAAAGACGAAAGATATGGTGCTAAAGAATTCAAAGAAAGAGTTGAAGCTTCCTCCATTCTACTTTCTTTTTGTGACCAGTAGGTTTAATGGTCAAACATCCTTCTCTCTCTCTCTCTCTCCTGTCTGTTTACAATTACCGTACCGCGAATGAATCTTCCACGAATGACTGCTCAACTGGCAGCCCTTACTAGCCAGGAACAAGGGAGCTATTAGCAGAGGAACTGAGGAAGGAAGGAAGAGAGGAAAGCCAAAGGGAAGGCAGTCCAGCGCAGAGGCCCAGGGAGGGAGAGGATGAGAAGGGAAGGAGGGAGGCAGGGAGAGAACAAGGGGTAAGGCTTAAAGGACAGAGGGAGGGAGATGGGGAAGCAGTGCAGAGGGATCGGTGGTCTTTAACAGCAAAGAGGGGAAGGGCAATGGTGAAGGAGGGCTCATCTCCCTGAGGCTGTTCAACAGACGTAAAGATCCAAAACAAAGAGAAAGACGACGAGGAGGTGGAAGGGACTGCTGCATCCCTCTCATCCTAACCCACCCATCTTCCCCCCACCAGCAAGAAAAGGAGATGAAAGAGATTAGTTCTGGGGTCTGCCCTGAAGGGACAGTGGACAACCTCTGAAATTATTTCATTTCTCAGGCAACAGGATTTAGAATGGGACCTCCCCATGGCCCTTTGACACGAGAAATACATGAGAGCATTTTGTGGGTGGGACATTCTCTCAACCTGCTCCACCCGCAGTTCGACCCAAGTCAAGGGTTTTTTGGGCCTAACAGTGCTTCTGGGGACATCCTGACAGTCATAATTTACTTTGACTTCAGAAATGACAAGGTGGGAAAAGAAAGCACTGTTACCCTTTTTTGGAACACCTTCTGTCTCCCCCCTCTCGTCCCCTCTCTCACACACGCACACACACAACAAGGTGCAATCCCAAACCTAAGATACAGCCAGCCTTTCACACGGTCATTCATCAAAGAGCTGGTGAAAGAGGAAATGAGGTGACACCCTGCCATCATCCTCTTTCCGATGCATCTGCCAAGTCCTTGCAGCAGGAACACAAGGCCTCAAAGCCCTCAGACATTTTTTGTCTCACTTTATTACTGTGTCTCTGTACCTGACGTCATGGACCAGACATATTGCAGCAATTATAAAACAGAAAAAAAAACTATACTTACAATTAGAAACGGATTTATTTCCAGTTTGCAAAAGACACAGGCCACTCTTCTCCTCACTTAATGTTACATATTGAAAAGCACAATGCAAAGACAATAGATAAAAGTCACAAGCCACAGAGATAAGTGGTTTAAATCTTTCAAAACAAAAAAAGGATACTGTTGCGACACTGCTTATGTTTAAGTCAACTGGTGTTCAAAGTAATAATAATGGATTGCATTTATATAGCGCTTTTTGGGGCCCTCAAAGCGCTGTGCAATTCCACTATTCATTCACTCTTACATTCATACACTGGTGGAGGCAGCTACAGTTGTAGCCACAGCTGCCCTGGGGCAGAGTGACAGAAGCGAGGCTGCCATATCGCGCCATCGGCCCCTCTGACACTTCACCAATCGCCTACTGGTGATGGGTAGGTGAAGTGTCTTGCCCAAGGACACAACGACCGAGACGGGGCTCGAACCGGCAACCTTCCGGTTACAAGACGAACCGCCAACTCTTTGAGCCACGATCGGCCTGACCAATGAAAGCTCAATCAGCACCTATAGAGCCAAACAAAACATAATGTTGTAATCCTAATATTAGCTAATTATGTCCAACACGAAAAAGAGAAGCTGTTGAGACCGTAAACCATCAAAAAGCAACCGCAAGCTAGACTAATACTAATATATTGTGGCTGCAGTATAAGGAAACACAACTCCTGCTCTGACAGCCAAATGGTCATCCTCACAGAAAGGTCTGATGGGACTGATTCCATTTCATCTACAATGGGTAACCTAATCCCGATGAAGATGACTGAACCCGACAGAGGATATACATTGGGATACCATTACTCCGTTGGCCTCTCCAGTGCGCCTCTGAAATGACTGCACTAAATAATAGTCCGTTTGTTTAGCCATTCTCCTAAACAAGGCATTGGACCTGTTGAGGTGAAAGGGAAAAGAAAAGAGAGCACAAATCTGCTTTTTATCACAGGAAACCCAGGGTAGCTCCCTTAACCAAACCCCCACCTCCTCCAATCTTACACCTTATCCACTTGTAAGCGTCTCTTAATGTGGTGTTGGGATCCCCGGAGCAGAGAGCCAGGCTCAGGGGGCTTCAGCAGGGGATATTTGAAACATACAAAGAGGGTATTATTTGTTGCAACCCCCTGTTGGCCCCCTACCAGCTCCTATTTTGTATGTGGGTCTGACTGTATCCTGATGGTGGTGAATGATGACTCCTTCTTACTCCATGTTTCTTACACACGCTAGAACAAGATCAAGTAGGCTCGCCAACTTTCCAGATGGATCTATATATATCTATATCTCTCTCTCTCTCTCTCTCTCTCTCTCTCTCTCTCTCTCTCTCTCTCTCTATATATATATATACATATATACATATATATATATATATATATATATATGTATATATATATATATATATATATATACACATACATATATATATACACATATATATATATATACACATATATATATATATATATATATATACACACATATATACACATATATATATACATATATACACATATATATATACATATATATATACACACATATATATACATACACATATATACATACACATATATACATACACATATATACATACACATATATATATATATATATATATATATATATATATATATATATATATATATATATATATATATATATATATATATATATATATATATACACACATATATATATATACACATATACATATATATATACATATATATATATATATATATATATATACACACATATACATATATATATACATATATATATATATATATATATATATATATATATATATATATTTTATTGACATACTTACATATATATTGGTCTCTATATACTTTATACTTTTTTTAAATGAGATGCTTTTTACATTTAATTTTAATGCCTAAACAATGACTGTGGTGTATCTATGTGTCCATAAGATTAAATCATACTGTTGTCAGCATATTCCATTTCATGTTTCCCCAAAAAACTTCCCATAAACTTCAGTGTTTTCCTGCTGAATATTTTATTGGTGTGTGGGTGCGAGTGCCTTCTTGCAGGCAGCCTTGAAAAATGATAAACGATCCAGGAAGGCTTCCTCGAATATACATTACGCCTACTATGGTTATCAGATGCCAAAAAAGTAAGATTTTACAATTCTCTAAAGCCTTCACAGTGACAGTCGTCCTGTTTTTTGTTACAGGCAACACAGGATACGCTTCATATCGCTGTAAGCTACCAAGCCCTGTGTGATAGCATGCATTTGCTCTGTCATGGCGAATGACACTGCATTTTTAGTCAAAGCTCTCACTGTTGGCATACCACGCTGTGCCGAGAAACTGGCCCCATTCGAAGGGACTATTTTAGATTAGTTTATTTGTCACTCAGAATTTAGCCTGGAAGCACAACATAGCTTATCTTATTGCATTTAAACTAAGCTAACGTAATATGAACCTATGCATTTGGATTAGTCGGCATAACAAAAACTCAAGTAAATTTGAATCCTTGCTGAAATCACGTAGATGATGTTAGTTTGATATCTTTAAAAACATAAACAAACAAATAAATAATAAATTAATGTTAGGATGGAGCCAGATTCAATAAATGAGTGATTCTCATTCGTTTTGTTCCTTGTAGCTGACACTTGTCCAACCAGCTTGACAGAAAAATGTAGGCAGAGATTCCTTCAAAACAAATTTACTGGACAAAAAGTCTTGCGAACAAGATTCTTTCATGGTGAGTGTCCCCTTTAAATGTTGCATAAAAATTGTGAGTTTGTTTTTTCTTTTCTTAGTTTTCTTTAAGCCATCCAATCGAAGGATTTTTTTGTAATTAAAGCTGAACCACTTGTTGGTTAAAACACCAACATTCCATGGTTCCAGTTTAAATTTTCATTTTTCATAAACTACTCCTTTTATGTGGGTGCTGCAGCCTGCTGGGAACATCGACTCTTTCACTCTCATCAGAGCTGTAAAGTCACTCGTCAGAGGTTTTTAAAACTTATACAGCCGACTCATTGGCAGGAATGCAATTACAAAAAAACAAAGCACCTTAGCTAAGTTCTCAACTGAAAGATTTACCTGTTGCCTGATAGCAAAACAACAAGTCACAGCTGCACTGCAAGACAATCAGCCACAACAAAAAAGAGCATCCCTCTGACTGATCCAACCTTGCACACCGACAACTGGTTTCATAAATGTTTGCGATGTTTATCAGACACAAATAGCAGAACCTGAAAACAAACATTTACACAAGGACACGCTAGTTACTGACGGACTTGAAAGTGGCCCTTAATTGTGCGCTTATAAAGCTCACGGGTGAAGAAGAACACGGATAAACCCTTCTCTCGTGGTGTAAATTCTACAGGAAAAACAGAAAACGAACAAATGAATTACTGCACAAGACAGAAATACTAAACTGCGAAAGAGGAAAAAAAATATGCAAGCTCTTCAGCAGTGCAGCAGGAGAGGGGTTAGGAGTAGCGTTTATGAGAATAAACGAGATTTCCTGAACTGAGAGCATTCCAAGGGCGCCGGTGGTCTCGGCTTGCCAAAAGGCAAGACGACACATGCTGGAGATGTCTGCCAGGTAGCAGAGCACAAAGAGCCCTCATTTCCTCCCTACCCCTCCCTTACTCCCTCCTTTCCACCCCACGCACACCTCCCTCTCCCATCCTCATGTCTCTTTTGCTTTTGCTCAATGCCAACTGCAGGAAGAATATTTAAAAACACACACAAACCGAGATGTGTTGGATAAAAGCAATACCACAAAAAACAAGCAATGTCTCACTAAATATTTGAATTTTATGTTTGTAAGTGTGTGAATATGAGAAATATGTTGCCTTTTACCAGAAAATGAATTTTCTTTGCAGAAAACTTGCGTCTAGGCTTGGATAACCAAATTGTGGCCCTGCAGGATTTTTTCTATGTCTGGTTGGACTGGAGGCTTTTTTGTGATGATATTCTTGGATGCACACATGTGTAAGCTGACACTAATACAGCCCTTGAAGTTTGATACTTGCCTGGGGATCCTGCTCCCCCAGTGCCCAAACACACAAACACACACACACGCAGCTTCCCAGAGCTCATCCATGCCTCGGTGGTATCTCATTTCTTGTTTGCAAAGACATACTCGCACACTTTATTTTGCAGGTTAGCAGTTTTACTAACCTGCAGGTCAAAACTCTCACTCTGCATTCTCATTACCAAATCTTGGAAACGTTACCGGGACAGGAAAGAGCGATTCTCAAACAGCGAATCATACCAAAAAATAGAATAAGTGGTAAATGCAACAAAAAAACCCTTATCTCTACATGAAAACAGCATTTTGAAGCACAGCTATCAACAGCTCAGCTCGGCTTCAGTAGGACACTGAACTGTGGCAGCAGGGCTCTATTCAGAACTGTGCAGTCAGGAAAAAACAGTGAATAAGCTCTAATCCTTTAAGACAGCACCAATAGAGATTCCATCATGCTTGGCTCGTCACGAGAGGAGAGCAAAGCTTGGGAGATGATAACGTCAGGCCAACACAAAATAAAATATGGCCTGTTTTGACTGCCTGGCTTATAGTCGGTCTTTTAGCTAAGGGTAGTTTCCTGTTGAGTGGAGGCATGGCTCAGGTGGAGGTTTCTACTAAAGAAAAGGCAAAACAAAAGGTATTCACAGAGAGAAACTGAGGATCCTCCGATGCCCTGTTGTGAGGCCACATAACAAAGACTGAAATGTTTTGAGTGTTCAAGAGAGGCTTTCGATACTTAAGTGAAGAAAGCCTTAATGTACAGTCTTTATGGAAGAAGGAATTAAGAGGTATTCATAAGAGCCAACACAGAGAAGCAAAAGCACAGCATGGTTCAGACGTATGCATTTCAAAAGCTTTTCATTAGGTTACTTCACCTTTGAGTCAGATTAGCCATGAAAAAATCAAAAATAACCAGTTAAATAATTCATTTGACTGAGAGAAAAATATAATAATTCACAACAATTTGGATTTCAGATGCTGCTGATATGTTTTAAGGTAAAAAAGTTCCCTTAAAAAGGAAAACGGGCTAACAACAGAGCAAAATTGGCCTAAGGAAGCCTGTGATACCTTTAGAATCTCTGGTAAAAGAAGACATTTTCAACTGCTTCCTTATTTCCCAAAAGGTCGCCATAACGGACGGATCTGCATATTTGATTTGGCACAAATTTTATACCAGATGCCTTCCTGATGATTTCTCTGGGCTTGGAAACCACACTGAGCGCAGTGACCCCCTGAGCCCGGGTTTTGTGTCTCCTTCCTGAATTGAAACCAGGACTCTTTTATGTGCAAGGCAACCATTCAAAAGCTCCAGTATAGTTACTAAATGTACCTTGAGGTGGGTTTCCATGATTAATATGGAATTTGGCCATTCACACTTAACTGGCAGTCTAAAAATGATCAAGGGAAATATAAACATTTACGGTTTCTAGATTCGCAGAGACGATGATTTGCAGTCGGCATATCTACCACTGTCACGAATGCAGATTGCAGTTATTATTAGATAACTTATTTGATGCTTTTTCATTTCATGAGGTGGGAGATTCTACCATTTTGGTTCGCTAAACAGGTGATAACAAAAGCATAAACCAGCACAATGACCTGCACAGATGAATGGAAAGCCACAACAGACACAGAAGCACTGAATGCAGCAGAGAGGAGGAGAGGGGAGGAAAAAAAAAATCAAAGCTACACTTAACTAATGCCTGAATATTTAACAAGTGGCCCACTAATTACAGTCTGGTGGAATTCATCTGTGATTACAATTAGCAACATCCAGACTGGCTGGGAAAACACTGGCAGATGTTCAGGCTGCTCGAACTGGCGTGATGTCAAGTGTTTACTTTGTATGACTCCTGCTAAAGCCCGGTAGGCCACAGAACGGCTTAATGAATGGACTTTGATCAACATGCTCCATATACTTGGTCAAACCTAGGGCCAGGTGCACTGATATACACATGAAATGAGAATATACTTTTTCTTTTGATCTGATTACAAAATACAAATGTTTAACTTTGTGGATCTTGGATTAGAAAGGACCACAGATTCTACAAAAACATAGCTACAATTATGAATGAATAAAAAGTTACACATTTATAAGGTCAGTTACGGTACTACAAGAGCACAGAGATTCATGTGTCCTCATGTTTCCAGTGCCAGACATCATGTGGTATGACTTTTTGGACCAAATCAAAAAACTCTAGGCATAGCAGTTACATTAATTTATAGAGACAACAGTGCACAAAGCATCATCATTACATGCTTTTAAATAATATAACAAGTACACTACTCCTTCCACCCTAAGCTCATTTTTATGTGCCAAAATGTATTCTGTGTCACATAAAACATGTGACTGTTACCAGCCACAGAAGGAATTTACTTTATAACATTAAAGGCTTCTTACACGATCCTTTAAGCACCAAAGGCGTTTTAACACTTTTGAACATTTTCATTTCTTTACTTTAAAGTAGGATCGACAAGTTTTGAAAAGAATTGTCAAGAATCTTGGCCCGTGTCAGTTTTGGCCCCATCTCCTGTTCAGAAGCTACACTACAGCACAGAAGACTTTGAGAAGGAGGAGTCCGTAAACATGAGAGGGCAGAAAATCGAATACATAACGGTTAGTGACTAAAACACACTGTGATCTGGTGGGAAACAGGTTTCAAACGCTGGAAAATGTCAACAACAAAAAGGCTCGATGACAAATGGATGCCACTGGGACGCTGTGTACTCTACTTGTGACTCAACGGATCATTTTTGAGTCATAAATAATCTTTGGGTTTTTGTAAAATAGAAAGAGGAATCTGGTGTAGGTGGAAATTTGTAAGTTGCTGGGTGCACCAACACAATACTTATAAAATATAAATATTAAAAACACTCTCATGTCTAATAATAGCAGAAAGTGTTGACTTGTTGAAGGATAAACTCACCCACTGTAATTTCCCCTACAGTACTGAACAGCAACGTAGACATGCTGCCCTTTCAATTCTAATTCTGCTGCCTCTGTTTTGTTGTGGCCCCTTGTTCAGATAAGAGCCCAGTTGGTAACTTCTGGTCACAAACAAAGACCCATCTGCTAGCAATCTTCTCCACTGTAAGTAGCCCTGCCTCCTGATAGCATGGATAAAGCCTAGCACACATTAGGGCAAACAAATGGGCTTTTCAGTGAAACAACAGACCAACACTATCTTTCTGAGACAAAAGTAACCCATGGGTTCACAGCAAAGACAAACTGTAATGGGGAAAAAAAACTATCAAAGCATCATTTTACCGACTAGAAAAGGGGCTTCTGGTTTGTGAGTGTGTGTTTGTGTGTACAATAAACAAGATGGACAGCTGCTCGACAAACAGAGTGACAGGGGGTTCTTCCTACTAGATCAGCCTGGATAAATATTCCTGGTGGTGCTAATCAATCACCACAGCTCAGTCATAGTGGGTCAGAGGTGGGCCTGGGTGATTGGCGCAATACAAAGGAAAGAGGAAGTGGGAGAGTTTTTTTTTCTTCTTAAGCTGGAGGGGGCAATGGGGGTAGGATGGTGGTGTTTGGTGACACGTCATCATGACTGCTTTATGACATTTCTTACACAGACCCTTTTCGTGCATGTTTGGGACAAGAACAGGCTGTCCCCGTTTGTATGTTTTTTTGACAAGGTAATAATGCACATTCACTTTATTCATGCTGGGTGCTTGGGGGCATGTGGTTAGATATCTACGGAGTTAAGCATCAGGTTACGGTATAAGATTTCTGAAGGGTTTATGATTGCAGTGTACCTATGGCACATATTTAACACAGAAACATAAATCCACTGTTAGGCTTGAGAATCAAATCAACTGCAGGCATCTACAGTTTAACTCCTAATAGTGTGTAAGAAACTGTATGCAAATATTAAGATAATCTGTTGTTTTATGATGAAGAAATGCAACACATACATGACAGTTTACTGAAAGAAAACAATGGAAAATCTAAATCTAAATATAGTAATCAATAAATTGGTCTTTGGTTAGGTAATTTCATAAGTAGCAGTAAGTAAGGCTGATTTAAACGTGTTAATGTCAACATATTTCTATACTAACCTCCTAGGACCTGGCATCCACATATGTGGACATCACATTTTGGGTTATTTAGACCAAAATACTCAAACACCCACTTACCAGGACATTATACTGCTTCTGTTCTATCTAAATTTAAACAAATGTTCTCATATGTGGAGCTCATTTTTCTTAGAAACAAAAATTAGGTAAAAAAAATAAAAAAAATAAAAAAATCTGGTAATTCTTTGTTTTTCATTCTTCAGGTCAAATATCCCAATCAGCTCAAATATCAAAGAGAAATAAAAAATGCATGCCGTGGAAGAGTTCGGGTCTTAGGAGGTTAATTTAAGTGAAATCATAAATCGTGGATCATTACAATCAGGTGTAAACTTACATTTTGTTTGACAACATGCTTTGATTATGCCATCATGACATGATATGCTAGAATCCTGCGTCCCATTTGCCTCGGAGCTCGGAGGGACATCACTCCCAAGTAAGGAAAAAGCAAAGAAAATCAGGATTTATTTTACTCCTTAGCAAAGTAAATCCATCCATTTGTGCATCTCAGAGCATCACTCTAAGAGCATTTTTAAGGAAAGAAATGACAATTTCATTTTTCCCAAAAGAGCTGATAAGAACCATGTGGGAATCTATATTTAAATGATTATATTTTTGCTAAACTGCCTCCTCAATATACACTTACCAAAGATGTGTTGCAGGTCTTTAACTGACTAAATGAAAAACATTATTTACACAGACATTAAATGGAGAGCACTAAAACAACCGGATAAAAAAACTAAAACCTAAAATGTTGTGTAGGAGCTGTTGAGAGATGGACAACAGCCCTGCTCCTTTCGAGCTAAAATAAACACCACTTTCCCCACTCTCTTTCTCTCGCCATCCCACTCAATCTGTCCGTCAAACAGCTGAGGCCCCCAGGAGGCCTCCACTGCACCTCTAACAGCCCACAATAACTTCATTGACACCAAGGCGTCCCATTAATCTTCATTTGTCCTATCATATCCTGCCATTGGCATGGAAATGTCTGCCCATCTCCGGCTTGAAGTGACAGACAGCGCCGGTGGTGGCGAATGAGCGGTAAAGAAGGGTAGGGTGTTAAAAAAGTAAGGGGTGAATGTGGGGTGCCTGTCTGTCCATTTGGCAGCTTCCGTTCCTCATTCAGATGACTTGAACCTATGAAAACACACACGTTACACATGCAAGCACGCACACACACTGTGTCGGGGGATACTGCCAGCAGGAGGTAATCTGATTTCTCAGCTGCACGGGGGACCACTTCCTGAGAGGGAGGCCAGCTTGTACAAGGACGCCTGGGGTTTCCCATCTGTGCACCCAGGGGCTTGATTCCCCCCCCCCCCCTTTTTTTAAATCTTTCTTTCTTTTAGACACACACATACACACTCTCACAGTTCTATGCTTAGTATGTTTCTTTAGCAGTGATACCACTAAAAAGCGTCTGAATTGAGACTGCAATCAGTTGTTGCTGAAATTTATTTTGGTTTTACCATCACCATAGTGATGGATCAATTTTCCACAAGTGGGCTGTTTGAGCAGCATGTTATCAAAAAGTCCTTACCAGTTTATAACAACTAATCAATATATAAAAAAGTGTATTGATCTGTTGATCCGTTGCTGGTTGGAGGAACAACAGCTTTATGTAATTTTCTTCCTGTTTACTTAATTCAGCAATATTTTAATGCTTGCCATGTTAAATTAGGACGTGATACCGTCTTTTAAAATGTGTAACATCAAAGTATTTTTTAAACTCAATATCGGAGGACACCCTACCGCAAAAAAAGCAGAAGAAAAACTGAGAAAGGGCTGCCTGTGCAGAAGCTTACAGAGCACGGCGACATTCTCCTTTCCTGTGTCCTTCTTGACAAGGCACAGGCTCAGTCTTTGATCAGCACTCAGGAAATTTCATTAAAACAGAGATGGGTGGATACCAAACACAGGTTTTGTGGAGAAAAGAGAAAGGAGGAGATAAAAACAGAGGGAGGCTAAGGGAGAAAAGACGGGAGTATGATCTTCAAATTGTCAAGGAGAGGAAGTAGAAATGACAATGAGACAAATGTTTGACCTTTACTGAGTTTTAAATTAAGCAAATTAAACGTAAAGGTAAAGTGGTTGTAGATGTTTAGCGGCTTGGCTTGAGCTCCCAATCACTAATGCTCCCAATCCCCGGAGGCTAAAATGAAACGAAGAATTTATTATATTTGATGACCTCATCATATTACAGCCTAATTTCTAATCAGATATGTGAATTGGTTTGGGTCAGAAAGAGGACAAAAAAAAATGCTTTGGCAGCAGTTATTCCACTAAAGTAAACTAAAAGGGTAGAAGCATGAAGGTAGATTGAGTTACTTAGAACAATTTATTATGGATGCAACTGAAACCATATAAAGTGCACCACGACGTACTAATGGCATCAGCATCCGAAGAGCAAGTCACAGAAGACGGAGCGGGGCAAGCGGCCTTTAACCTTATCAATCACGTACAACAAAGTAAGGGAGGGAGAGGAGTAGACAAGGGAGACAAACTAAACATCTCCTCAAGCTTATCAATCATGGACCAAAGAGGAGAATGGAGAGATGAAGACAGAGAGCCGGCGTCTGTTTACCTTATCGATCATGTCAGGCCGGTTGGTGGCAGCCAGAACGGTGACGTCTCTGAGCTGCTCGATGCCGTCCATCTCTGTCAGGAGCTGAGCCAGGACCCGGTCCCCCACACCACTGGAACCAGAGGAGCTGAAGGCATGGAGAAGCACAGAAGATAGATGAGCGAAAGAAGATGGAAAAGAGAGAAGAAAGCGATGTGTGGCTGGATGATTAAATGGATAACGGAGACAGGAAAGGACGTATATAAATTACCTCGAATCGGGTGAAAAACTTAATTATTGAATTACTGAGTGTTAAGTGAAGTACAGCTAAATGATGGATGGGAAGGGAGGAAGAACACCATGACCTGTAAAGGTATGAACGTGGAAAGGAGGAAATGCACAGAAAAGAAATACTCGGAGCAATGAGAGTAAAGGATAAGGGATAATGAAGTTACATGCGTGATGGATGAATGGGAAGATAAATGATCCAGATATGTAGAAGAATTCATCCTTTTTCTCTCAGGAGTGCGGTACAACACATGCTGAAAAACTTTATCATCCATCACAATATTTACAATTCTACATAATCAGGAAAATTTGCCAGTTCTTGAGTACTTGAAGGGAACATTTGACATTCGGCAAGCAGACACTTTCATTAGCACAATACTTCTTTCAAAAAAACTGGCAGCAAAAGCGAGCTCTCTTGCCAATGACGTATTAAACTGAACTCAAAACAAGGCAGCAGAAAACAGGCAATCCCTCTATAATAAAGCAGCTCTTCTATGGTTGTTAAATACGTCTCTTTGTTTGGACTTGTGAATATCTTGCCTCACCTGAAGTCAATGTGATGAAGAAGCGAAAGCCGATCTATGCAAATATTTCATGTAATTCAAAGGTAAACCAAAGTATTGAGATGCTCTACTGAAAATGAGTCAGAGAAGGGTAAAAGAAGGAAAGACAGGCTGTTCCCTTTCACCTAAATGGAGCAAAATTTAAAGATTGAGCAGCTTCCAAATGTTAAAGGGGTCAGTGAATGAGTAAGGTCAGCCATCTGAGGCTACCTGAACATCCAGGAACAGTTTTTACCAAACAAAACTTTATACATTGCAGTGACGGACCACTTCGTCCATTGCAACAGTGGGACAGAAGAACTGCATAATAGCAAATCGACAGCTGTATCGTAAAAAACAAAAAAAGCTCATCGTTGCATTAGTCACTGCATAACAAGGTGGTTATTTTCCATAACACAGTGCAGACAGCTATCCCTCCAAGCTCAAACACACACACACAGTCTCTGTTGACAGGGCCAGCGGAAGTGCCAGACGTCATTAGCACAGACAAGGCTGCAGAGGAACACAAAAGAGCTCTGTCACTGAGATATGAAGGGAGACAGAAAAGGGGGTGGGGGGAAGGGGGAGAGACAAAGTTTGGGCGAGGGGAGATGCCAAGGAAGCTGCAATGAATTGGGATGGCAGCTTGAAGAGAAAAGTAGCAAAGGCGCAAGATGAGAAAAGTTATCATGGGAAAATAAACAGAAAAAAGTCATGAGGAGGAGAAAAAGAGAAACTGAACAAAAAACAAGCTGAGGATGGGACGATAAAAACAAAACAGAGGGAAAAAAAAGGAAAACAGAAATAAAAAGGAAAGCATTAAAAGGTGCTATTATGTGGAAAAAAACTTATCAGAAGTAAAACCAATCACTCTCTGCTTCTCAAATTTGGCCTCTGTTTCCGTCTTTCTTCAATTTTCTTCATTTCATTTCACCAGTTTAGACTCGTGGCAGGTAGGCTGACAGATTTACAGGTGTTTGTCCTGCCTCGAAAAGAAAAACGCAATCTCTCACACACGCACGGGCTCACAATCCGGCAGAGACTGTCTGGTTGTGTCAACAGTTTTAAATTCTTGCCGGCATGCGCGAGGCACTTCATTGATTAAACATGGCAGGAAGTGAACACCAATAAATAACCTTTACAGATCAGCGCTAAGTGCATTTTTAAAACAGTGAGTGGGCTCAAGGCACACATCCAGGCAAACGTCGATCGTTGCCACCTCACAGTTGGTTCTCGTTGAGATCAATCACAAAATTGGACATGGAGATAATGAGAAAGCCAGGCTCAATCATATCGTAAGAGCCAAAATGCTCGTCAGTCCCGCTGGCAAATGGATGAATCAAAGTTGCAATAGTATATCCTGTATGCTGATTGCAGCGCAAGAGCCAAGACTGCATTATAAGTCACAAGCTCTAAAGCTCAGCCTAGTGAAAGGCCTAGCTTATCAAGTCTAAGACTAAGGTCAAGGGAATATAAGATGTTAAAAATTCAACATCTCATGAGCGGAAGCCCGTTAACAAAAGTACAGTTATCAAAATATGTTTTGTCTTAGAAGCAGAATGTGATGCTTTGACAAAGGGCCCACTCACAAAGGTTACAAAGACTGCCCATTGGCCTTTCTCTGCTCCTTCCTACAACTTAGTTTCATCGGTTGGTTTAACCAGGAAGCTTGCTGCATATTTGGCCTTCCCCATCTGCTGTGGAAGGGCACAATGAAGTGTTTGTGCGCCTCCGGCCTGTGTCCTCTGTCCGCCCCCCCTCCCTCCCCCTCGTCCTCTTTCCTTTAAGCCACAGATGTTCCCAGTGCCATCCCACTAAAGCTCCTCCAGACAAGACTGTGTTCTGTGTTCACCGGGAGTGAAAAGCCGCAGAAGTTTGAGGAGACACGACGAGAACTGAGTGGCTGGCTTGGATAGTGCAGTCATGCAGACTTCCTGGGATGTTTGCGCTAACCCTCATATGAATTAACTGTGAGATCTGCGGGGGGTCAAAGATTAAGGCTGGTGAACTAAAGCCGACCACAGTGATGATTGTGCATCATCATGACTGGACAAGGAATGAACAGAGCAGAGGAGGAAAGGGGGGGGGGGGGGATTATTATGTACGAAGACTATGAAAAGAACATACTGTACCTTCCTCTTTCACTTGCGAGAGCATCAATCTCGTCAAAGAAGACGATGGAGGGAGCGACGGCCCTCGCCTTCCGAAACACCTGCGAGCAGCGTCAGCAACAATAGAAAAGAGGAAAACAGGACAAATGTTTAACCGGACTTGTGAATCACTCCCAACCAGAAGTGCGCACAAACATACAGAGGAAATACAACACTCATTAATGCCATGAATTACATCTCAGGTCATCCTTTCATTGCGTAAACAACCAAAAATATCCAGAGCATGGACGGAGGAAATAAAGAGGCCAGGAAATCAACTCAGTTTGCATAACTTTCTGCTTACACAACTTATATATATACGTATATGTAAATGATAAAAAAACAAGGATGTTAAATGCACATACCTCTCTCACAGCTCGTTCAGACTCCCCAACATATTTACTCAGTAATTCTGGGCCCTGAAAGAAAAGTTTAAAGCGATTTAAAGTTATTCAAGCTAGTCTAAAACGTGACATATTTACAACCTGAAATGCTAAATTATATTAACTAATACTCAAAACACTTTGATGTGGGTTTTATTCTGTCCAGAAAGAATTCATTTGCCTTAATTACTAGCACCTTTATGACTAATCATTCCTTTTTTATCCTGAAGCTTCATCTGGAGGCAGTCCTGTTAGCATAGCTGTTTAAACTGTGACCACACAGCAGCTGCTTCTTTGTCACATCTTTTGCAGGCTACAAAGAGCCCGGTGAAAAACAAACAATGATAATACAGCGTAAGAATGTTACAGATTACAGCAGTGCGTGCACGTGTGTGTGAGTGCGTACCTCCACAGTACTCTTTCGATGTTTACTGGACACTGTGTACTGCTTTATGCAACACCTGTGGTTCACTTGGCAAATAAACAGTACTGTTTGCTGCTGCGGCCTCCCTTGTTACTGTTAGTACAATAGTGCTACCAGTACCTACTATGAACGCCACGATAACTGTAGCTGGCATCACAACCTACCAAATTAAATCTCGGGCTCATTCTCACAGATAAAATTTAAGGTTTGTAACCAAAACCAAACACTGCATTGGCTCAGCCAGATCAAAACTGTGTGCAGGACAGCAGCCAAATTTGTCAAGGTTTTTACCCAGCCTTGCTGACAGTGATAAATGAGCATTTTATTTCCATTTAGTTGCAGTTTCTCCCAACTGGAAGACACTAATTCCTCCAGATACCACTGCTACTAAGACCACATCCACACTCTGCCGGTTATGTTTGAGAGGATACTTTTTTCCCCTCTTCATTTTTGGCCTCCTGTCAGCCTAAAACCAGAGATGTTTGAAAATGGTTTCTTGAGTTTTCCCTCACAGCTTGGACAGTTACATCTGGGTTTTTACAAGAAGCATGGAATATACTTAAGATATGTTTAAATGCTCTGCAGCAGCAAATCAACTAATACTGTACTAGGAAAGCATCTCACTGACGCGTTCAATGTCAGTATGCTATTGAAGAGCATCGATCAGAGAGACGTTTGGCATAACAAACAACCTGCTTGTTCAAATAGATAATTACTGGAAAGCATACGCTTGTTATTTCCTGACAAAACAGGAGGCGATTAAGCCATTTCCGGCATTTCATTGTGGATGAGGGAATTGTGGACGCTAAAAAATGTACTCACTTCATTTAATTCTACTTAAACTGCTATTATGACTAATTTTACTCAAATTACTACAAAATAAACCTCCAGTTCTCTCTCTTCTTCTTAACTTCCTAGTCCTTTTCTCCCTCATATCTCCCTTGCTCAGAGCAGATAAACATCCACTCAAACCTCAGAAGAACTTCCTCCACTGCAATCCACCCTTTCAACGCCTCTGGGCTCACCGAGGAGACGACACTTAACTCCCAGCCCCTTTGTCTCCTGCAGTAAGTGAGGAGGTTGACTCATTAATCCCTGGTTCCTCACTCTCTGTTGTAGAGCCAAAGGGTGGACATGGTGAGTTTAAAACCATTGACAATGTAGAGATATGAGCAGTCTCCGTATGTGTGTGTTAGTGTGCACGTATGCATCTGTGGATTTGAGTGTATTTGAGTGGCTGCAGCGAGAGGAAACTAAAATTGACAAGATGATAATAGGGCTTTTCACACAGAGGAAACAGACTGAGCCTTAAAGTATCCACATTTAAATCTGGATAAAGTATCTATGTCAAAGCAACCGCTACTCTGGAAAAACCTGATAGTGTTATTTCAGATGGTGAGAGTGGCTTTCAGCAGGAGGGACAGGATGTTTTTACCCTTCTCACTGATTCTTTTTGTGACGACTTGAAACTTGCAGCACAAGATTATAATAAAACTCTTTTAAAAAAAAAAAGCAGTAACTTTGTATCAAATGCTAGAAATAGTCACCAGGACTAATGTGCGTGCACAGACATTAAACAACTCGTATTCCTCTGGATTATATTTGCTCCATTAAAATGCTATTGCACATTGAACCTGATTATTGTAATTAGGAAACAGCACGTTTTGTAATTTTCAGGGGGATATTTGTTTTTAGAGTAAGTGTAACAACATTTTTGGTTTCTACAGTGCTACCCTTTGTTTTTCACCAACTGCCATAAACGTTGTATCCTCGACCCCAACATCATGCCAAAAGGAGCACTGCCTTCCGTCGATCCCAGAGGTTTGCGACAGGATTTGATTTGGGTAAAGACGTTGCAGTTCACATCTAGATTTGCTCCTGGCTTAATGGTGCCACTTGAGAGCTTCTGTCTTGGCTTCTTGTCTTCATGGCAACATTCTTTAAAAATATTCACTGATAACAATTCAGCAAGCTGATCAATCAATCTCTGTCAACCGTGCTTGGAGGGCAGCGAGGCTAACGTGGCAGAGAAGATGGAGTGATGAATGAAAGAGGATAAACACGGGGTCAAAGGGCAAGCAAGGAAGCTCTGTGCAGAGGAAGCTGGCCCGCCAATCTGCCTTCAGGTCATTAGGGAAACATCACCACTGCTACTTCAACACAAATGATATCTCAGTGTTCATTTAACTCTTACATCTCACTGACAGACTAGAGATAAATGTCAGTTAAGTGGAGTTCCCATCTGCGTTTGTGGTTTCCTTTTAATGCAATTATCTGACAAATCATATGGCCCCGTGTGTGTTTAATGGTACTAAGAGCCCATTTTACTAGTTTGTGCTCATTGTTTTGGTGATTGAAATTTTAGTATTTGCTTCTTGCATGTCACTTATTAGCTGGTATCTGTGTCTATGCAACGCACCAGTACAGTCTTTGGATGAAGGAGTGATCTACACATTAGCTAATAACTTAGCACTAACCTTCTTGTCTAAATAGGGCAACATCTACCTCCAAAAAACAAATATGATACGACTGATTGATTTCATTGTAGTAATTTCTTTTTTTTGTATACAATCTATGCTAAAAACATGGAGTTGTGAAGCAGGTAACTTGGTGCAAACATCTTTAAATTTCAGTGAAGATGTGAAACACAACTGTTCAACACATGCACGTTAAAGGGAGGTAATTTCACTAAGTTCTTCCAGTTGGTTTCTGAGGGAATGACAATGCAACGTACATAAACACTGCTGTTACTGAGGTTCCGCTAAAAAGGCTTGGACTGGGAGTTGAGATTGACTCAACAAATCACCCATCATCTAACTAATGGCTGAGTCATATGCAGTGTTTTGGCAGAGCACTCAACCAAGAATATGATATGAACAGGCACATCTGTAAAACATTATTTGTTCATATTTATGTATGAAAGTTTGGAAAAAACAGCAAGCTTTGGCCCAGTGCCTTTTTTGATTTCAACTCATCATCCATTGCATAACAGAAAAGCAAAATTCTCTATTAAATCTCATCTAAAGAAAGATAGCAAAGGATTATTCTTAAGATTTCATGGAGGAAACTCACTTTAATAGCCAGAAAGTTGAGCCCACTTTCATTAGCCAGAGCCTTGGCAATCATGGTCTTCGAGCAGCCCGGAGGCCCATAGAGAAGAACGCCTTTAGGTGGCTGGATCCCCATGCGGGTGAAGGCCTCTGGGTGCTTCAGGGGCCACTCCACTGCCTGCTTCAGTTTTAGCTTCACTTCTTCCATCCCACCCACATCTGACCAGCGGACCTGGAACGAGGGAATGAAGTAATACAATGTTTTTTGTTTTTTGGGGGGGAGGGGGTAAATAGTTACAAATGTAGTTTAATAATGCAGCTCTCTAACAAGTTACCGAAACCAAGGCATGTTCTCTTTATCCCAAATGACTTTCAAAATAAAATACCTCACACACTAATAACAAACCTTTTGTTATAAATGTTCAAGGAATGAAAAATAAATTCCATCCATCCATCCATTCGCTTCCACTTATCCTTTTCAGGGTCGCGGGGGGCACTGGAGCCTATCCCAGCTGTTATAGGGCGAGAGGCGGGGTACAGGGATAGGTTAATTGATTAATCCAAATTGCCACATAGGTGTGAATGCGGG
The DNA here is from genome assembly GCF_041146795.1 of Maylandia zebra. Lineage (NCBI taxonomy): Eukaryota > Metazoa > Chordata > Actinopteri > Cichliformes > Cichlidae > Maylandia > Maylandia zebra. Next base: position 18,164,923 of record NC_135168.1, on the reverse strand, counting down.
AGTGAATGTGAGCGTGAATGGTTGTGTTAACCCTGCGACAGACTGGCGACCTGTCCAGGGTGTACCCCGCCTCTCGCCCTACGACAGCTGGGATAGGCTGAAAAATAAATTCTTTAGTATAGGTAATACAACAAATATTTAGTGTTTCATCTTTAGACTGTTTTAAGCTTTCAGCTGTTATCATGTTGTGAAAGTACTCTTCTATCCCCTTGCATTTACGTCTCAATGATGGAATTGACAATGAGTCAAAATGACGATCTTTCAAGTTGAATTTTATTTTGGGAAAGAGGACCAAGTTGCAGGGAGGAGAAAAATTTGGTGAGTAAGGTACAGTAAGAGAAGATTCTATTGATGTGGCCAAAAAAACAACAACTTGTGTTTTCAATTTGTTGTACATGACAGCATGATGGCTTGCTTCTGTTCTGCTGAGTGTCCTCCCTCAGATACCCAGGATTGGGTAATGTGTTAGGAACAAAAAGATGTCATTTCGTGGACATACAAACATGTGTTTGTCTGCATGGCTCCTGGAAAGGCTAAAGTCCAACCTGGTGGCATCAGTTAGGCTGAAGCATAATGCCCCAGAGGTTTTCCATTGGCAAGCATGGTGGCAATTCTTTCATTCTCCAGGAACTGCCTGCATACTTTCACCACATGAGGTCAGGCATTGCCATGCACCAGTGCACCAGGAGGAACCCAGGACCCAGTGTACTAGTGTATCTGAAAATGGGCCCAAGGATTTCATGCGTTGTCTAGACTGTACAGCTCCGTGCGTTCCTCCATGGATATGCCTTCCCAGACCATCACTGACCCACCACCAAACTGGTCATGCTGATCAAGGCTACAGGCGGTATAATGTTCTCCACAGCCTCTCCAGACCCTTTTACGCCTGTCACATGTGCTCAAGGTGAAGGTGATCTGTGAAAAGCACGGGGCACTAGCGGTACACGCACCTATTCTGGTATTTTATGGCAAATGCCATTTGCCACGATGCCAGGCTGTGAGCACAGCACCCTCTTGAGGACGTCAGGCTCTCAGGCCATCCTCACAAAGTTTGTTTCTGTTTCTTTTGTCTGTCATATTCACACCAGTGGGATCCAGGTATCCCCTCATGCTACCTCATAATACCATTGACTATTATATTGACTATATTAAAAAAAAAAAATAAAAAAAAAAAGCTTTCAGAAAAGATGAGCAGGGAGAAAATATCAGTGGCCTCCAACTGTAAAACCATTCCTGTTGCGGAGACTGTCTCACTGTTGCCCCTCTAGTGCACCTGTTGCTAATTTCATTAACACCAAAGCAGCTGAAAGTGATTATAAACCCCCTTTGACACTGACCAGATCAACATCCAGAGGTTTAATTGACCTGATGCTAGACTCTGCATATAACACTTATCAGTGAACAGGCAATCGAAGAGAAGTTAAAGAAGAAAAAGAGGCAATCTTAGTATTAGCTGAAGCAGATTTAGAAGCGTCTGGAATCCAATCAAAATGTTGACTAAAACACCTCTGGTTCAATGCAATCAATCACCCAAACAATAACATGCAATCAAGCAAACTATATATGTATCTCACTGGCAGAGGACGAGAGTGCCCAAACTCTAATAAATGCTCACCATTAGTCCTTTATTCCAATATAAAGCTCAGACTCACATAATACACTCAAATACAAACACATCGCCAACAATAAGTGCAACAGACCAAATAAACTCTGATTGCACACTGATGTCACTGATGTTCTCATGTAACCCACAGGAAGACCTTTTTAACTTTCTGACCACACGAGTAAATCGCAAAGAATGTCAAGTTCTTCCAAACTGTTGACAGGGGTCGGGTGGAGAGGAGAGAAATATAAAAGCATATTTGGAAAGAGATGGAGGAACTGAGGGCTTGGATTGGGGAGACTCTGGACAGAGTGAACAACAACAGAGCGAGTCTGCCAACAGCTGTCTGTCTGACAGATGGAAGGAGGGAGGAAGGGAGGGAGAGGGTCCGGCAGTGAACAACCGGAGGAGATAAAGCAGATAAGGAGACAGCCTCATCCAAAAGCCTCTAAAGCCTTCCTGTCTCTTTCTTCGTTACCAATTCTTTCTTCCTTATGTTTCACCTCTTATGCTTCTTTCGGTCTGCATCTCCTCTCATTCTTTTTTTCCCCCATCTCCTTTTAGATCCACTTTCCCCCACTCATTCCTTCCTGTTTTACTTCTGTCTTTATCTATCGCACTGCTTTTCTGTCCTCCCACATTTGGATTTGTCTTATTACATTCACATGAACGAAAGAGAGAAACCTGTTTTTTTAGGAAGTCAAACAATGTGTCCATATGCAATGTAGTACAGCTGGATACTGTAAAATCTACACACAGTAGTTCAGAAATAGCTCCTCTGCTTCTAAGCTTATTTTGTGTACTGGTGACATAAGATGCTGTCACCAGCAGGGGCACCTTCAGATTGTTTTTCATAAGGGTGGCCATATGAGGATCACTAAAAATATTGGGGTGGCACACGCTGTGCCACCAACCTTCTGTCTGTGTGTGTAAAAAAAAAAAATAACAAGTTAACCCTTTAAGACCTACCATAGAACCAAGTCCGCCAGAGCTTATATTATATTTTTACATGCTGTAGTGCCATTTCTGGGAGCATTTCAAGTTGCTATACATCAATACAACTGTTATAGCCCATATTTTAATAATATGTATGCATTAAGTCCATAGTAACCACATTAATTGCAAAACAGTGCAATAAACTACAAAAAAAATGAAAATCGTTTTTGGTTTTTTTGCATATATTTCTACCTGGAGAAATTTAGGAGGTTTATCCCTCAAAACTTAAAATACAAAAAAGTTGCAAAAAATAGTTTACAACAACAGGGAATTTATTTTGAGTGTCTTCATAGTTTTATTTTTAAGATACACCAATTTCTATATACTGCAGGAAAAACGAAAAACAATCCTATGATGCAAATTTGCAAAGAAAACAGCATGTGCATCAAAATAAACTATTTCCAGCAGTGCAATTCGAGTTCTAAGCATCCCAGCAACTATTCAGAAAAGCATAAAGTCAAACATGACTTTATGCTTTATATACGTTTTTGTTCCTGCAAGCGCCTTTTATGGAATTTTTGCAAAGCTTTATGTGGAAGGAAACTGTGACCTAGGACAAGCTGATGGCATAAGATGTAAGTACAACTCCTCCAGTTTCATATGCAAAAAAAAATAATTGCGCTAGCTTACGCAGTTCCGGTTCTACAGGGATTTAAAAATAGTTACGCAAAACAGAGCGTGCCCGCTCCGACCGGTTTTAAAGGGTTAATGTTTCAACTCATTGTAGGATGCCTTCTTCTCTTGTGCTCATGTTTATTAAAAATATTACCAACATAGGACAGTCTTGCCAGGAGGGGCCAGTGCCCCCCTGGCCCCTCCTTGGTGGCACCTCTGGCCCTACCAAACTTGTTTCTACATGTATTTTTCATTTGTACCTTTAGACTGACTGTTAAAATAAACAGACAGGCTCTAGTTAAACAGTTTTCAGTTCAAGTGCCACAGGTCTGAATTTCACAAATAATCTAAATGCAGAAAACACTCTGAATACTGAAAACTTTTAATTCTTTGAACTCAACAATGCGATGTGACATGTGAGAGTAAAATTCAACTGAAAGCCAGTGCAAAGTGCATTCAAAATGTTCCTTGATCCTGCACATAGAAATAAAAAGCCATAAAAGATTTAAACATGATCAAGCTCCTCCTCAAAGTTATTTTCTTCTGCATCTCTGGAGAGCTTCCATCACTACTAAACCACAAATTTGGGCAGGACCAGGGCAACTGTTGCTCATCACCAGCACTACTTGCCAGATTTAGTTCCCCAGAACTTCATCCACTTTCCCAAAATGAAATTCAAATTGAAGGAGATCCAGTGCGTACTGCAGAGGCACAAATGTGAGTGGTTAGGATGGGGCTTACAGGGAGCAATCTTAAAGTAACAGCTGTGCTGGAAGTGCCGCGGTGCCACGCACGGAAACAAATTCCAACCAGATATGGCTTTTTATTCACATTAGGAGGCAGAAAACTCTATCCTCTCACCCCGTGATGTAGATATTGTTCGTCTCCACAACAAAACAAGGTTCCACTGAACTCTTCATTACTAAACACCAGTCATTCAAGCACCACCTGTTGAGCACCAGTCAAATTTTCTAAAAAAGAAGGTAACCTTGTTACTGTCAACAAGTGCAAAAGCTATTTACATCTACCTTCCTACCTTCTCTTCCCAGAGCTTTCTATTTTTTATATCTCTCCACTCATTCCTTTTTCCTCACTTGACCTTCTCACTATCACCCTCTCTCACTCTGCCTTAAATACATGCTCAAATCTCTTTCCCTTCCCCTCTTTTTTTCCTTTTTACTTCCTATTCTCTCCTCACAAGCTTGTCCCCCCTCACCCTCCCTACTGCCCTCCATCCAAAGGTAACACATCCCAGGCCACCGGCGCCGTCTCCGGGGAACAGAGCACCTAATGGAAACCTGGCGTCTGGCCACATACTGTAAATACCGAACAATTTATGGACAGCGCTAAGCGAGCGAGAGAGAGAGGGTAACGGATGGTTGGAGGGGAGGGAGGCGAGGAAAGGAAAAAGAGAGAAAACAGTGCTGCAGAGATGAGAAGATAAGCCGAAAGTAGGTAAGCAAAGCAAAATGCCCATTTGAAGCCCCAGAGAGTAATGAAATGAAATAAAAAGTGAGATAAGGTCATCTGTAAAACACGGGAGATTGAGGGAACAGGTGAGCATGATTAGAAAAAAAATGGAGGGAGACAAAAAAAAAGGAGGTTTTTGTGACATACATTACACAACATTTATAAAAGAAATAATTAGAAGGCAAAAAATGATAACTGAGCAGCTTTGTGCTGATACCGATGATATTTAAAGCGAATGACGTGAATTCTCCAACTACGTGCCTCGGCTTTTACTTTTTGCCAAGTTTTGCAGTGTTTATGCAGTCATTCAAACTGAAATAGTATCATTACTTTGTGATGTTTTGCAACTCCGAGAAATTATATTAGACAATAAGGGAACAATAAATCAGCTGGATATTACTTTTGGTGAAAAAAGGCAAAAAATTGCAGGGATGGTCCAAACATTTTTCCTGGCCTCATTGGCTGCATTTATTATTTACATGTATGAGTGCAGCATCGGGTCACAAGAGAAGAATGTTTTCTAGAACTTTGCAGTTTTCCTGGAAGTTTAGGTCCCTGAGAGTTTTCGATGATTACGCTGATGACACAGGTAGACACATATTAAAATTGGCTGGAGGTACAATGATTGAACATTTCCTTTTCAACTGCAAACAACGAACAGCTGCTAGGGTCAAATGCAGAGAAAAAGCATGTAAGCCTCCAAATTAGCAGCCACATCCACAGGCGTTTAATTACAAATCAATTATTCCCATGTTTCTATCAAAGAAGCAGATGTGCAACACAACTTTATGCACTCATCTTCCCCCCGTTTTTTGTTTTTTTTAAGTTGCCTCTGCAGACTCAATGGAGTCATTGTAAGAAATAACAATAAAAAGTCACATTAAGTGTAAGCTGCCTTTTGTCACGAATGAAGTGTTTGTGGAATTAGAAGGCAATGTTTTGACTCACACCTCGCTCTGCTGTGTTTCTCCCCCTTCTTCCCTCTCTTCCTTTTTGTACGAGACCCAGTTATTATCTTTTACTGTTGTTTTCTGAACTTTACAAGGGGCCTTCTCAAGCTCGGGTCCTTTGATGGGGCTGTGAGGAGGGGTGTGGGGGACTTCACAGACAAAAAAAAGTCAAGAGAGACAAGGAGTATGTTTAAAAGGAAGAATAATAGGCTTGTTATACAGCTGCCAAATAAAAATATTAAAGCCAGGCTATAAAGTGGAAGATGTTCATTAAAAAAAAAACTGGGTAAACTGAGATAGTTTGAAGAATTTCTCATCACAGAGCAAACTAAGGATTAAATCAAACTTCTGATGTATTTAATCATAAATAAATGGTAAATTGAGAGGCATATTCTGTAAAATCTCTAGATCTGTGATCTGAGAAGGTTTCGGAGGAACTCGAGGCATGTACTTATCCGGCACCACTGGAAGTTTCTTATATAAAATGGATTAGAAACAAATGTTTGCACTCATGTGGATATAATCAAGTCCGGGGCTCTGCGGCTGCCCTTTCAGCTGAGCTGTGCAAGGAGAGGAGAAAAAAAAATCCAAACTCAAACTCACTCCTCTCTTGTTTCCAGGAACCGGCCACAAGGACTGAATGTCTCTGGGCGAGCTCAGTGCAGAGTGCTGCAGAGAAAAGGGGAGGCGGGTGGAGGTGAAGGGATAGGAAGGACGTTTCTTCTTCTTTTCGCTTTCTCTTTTTTTGGTTGCTGGCAGGAACCGTTAGCGACCCGATCTGCTTTCAATTACCGGTGGAGGATGATGTTAGCCCTCTTCCTGTCCGTTATGTCTTGCACATGCAAACTCCAAAACATCCTGGAGTCTCACCACTGTCCTCTCATCTCTCCTTCCCCTCTGTCCCTCCCCTCCTTTGCTCCATTTTTCTCCCTTCATCCACTAAGAACAAGTGATTCATCTTCATTGTAGCGGAGGGTAAAATGGCCACGGGGTCATTTCCACTCTTCCTCAGCCTGACCCTCATCTGCTGGTAATTCAGTGGTCAGAGAGTAGTTAAGGGATTGTTTCATGTGCATTTAAAAGGGACAATAAAATACACAGGAAGACCGCTGCTGCTGCTGCTCTCTTTGAGCTTTTCTCGCGATTCTGTTTAGTTTAGAGATTTTCATTCTCCTTTCGATGAAACAAAGATCGAATGAAACAAACCAGACTACTTCCTCTCATCATCTCATCCAGACTGTGTCATTATGAATGATGCCATAAATAAGTCAAGTATGTGAAGAGAAGGTCTCTTAATTTTTCCCAGACTACTCTTTGACATCCAGCTCCAGTTGAAAATGAACAAACAAAAGTCTTCATGCGTTTCTATGTCCACATGTGAGTACAAGCCCAGCCTCTGTTAAATGTCATGAAGTTGACATAGTGAGAATTTCAAAGGCATTGCTCATGACTTGAACGGAAGCGTGGCCCAACCGGAGGTTTAAGCTGATCGATCCCCAGAAACTCTTAAGATATGAAATTAATAAGTTTATATTCAGGAGCAATACATTAAAAACAAATTACTGACCACCTTTCAGAGCATTTCAAATCCTGCTATGTGGTACAGATCATCCTAGAAGTTTGTGCTCCGGTTTTTGTGAGTGAAATTCTTGTGTTAGGGTAGTTATTTGATTAGCACTAATTAGCAAGTATAGTGTCTATACGTCTATGGTTCAGCTGGCTGACTAAGCTTGCTAGCCTTAACTGATAACTGATAACAGCACTCCAGTCTCTCTTCTCATAAGGCGAGAAAGACCTAGAGTGCAGCTGCTCAAATGTTGAGGTTTTGAAATGCAGAGTTGGAAATCAATGTGTGACGTCACCACGATTACGTCTGTTATACAGTTTGTGGACAAGGAATAATCACGTCAGTGAGAGTGGTGATCATAGTGGAACATTTAGCAACTCAAGAACCAGATTTCTTTATGGCGTCAGCAGAGATATCTGTTTAATTTAGTTTTTACGGTGCCTGTGCTTCCTGTCTGTTGCATAGCAGACGTTGCACTCTCTGACGTTAGCTCGCTTTTTTTCCTTATTTCCTTCTTTTGGCTCTATAACTGGAAGAAAAACACTCAGAAGCTGTCACTATAACTGCAGCTTAACTTTCACTCCCATTAACAGTTGTTAGCCTATTTCCAAAGGTTAGGAACCATTTCAGGAACTAATGAACCCAGGAGTTAAATTTAGTCACTATGACATCATTTGATGTTCCTACTCTAACAATTTTACATCATGGACCTACGAGAATGATTAAGGGTGTTTTGACACCTGTAGGTCGTTTACTCCTGTCTGAATCAGTTGATGAGTTTGTAAACTTGTAGCTTTTCCTCATGATTTGGTTTCTTTCTGCACAGAAAAAAATCCAAAAGAACTCTGAGCAAACCAAAACGCGTCACTACAAACCATGTGAGCAGGTTCAGTCGGCTCATTGGCCAGATGTGTCTGGAGCGGAAGCAACAAAAGTAAATACAGGAAGAAAGTGCTGTGTTCTAGACTATTGGAGATCACAGAGGTTTTATATTCACAGCTAGTTGCTAGCCTGTACAGATTTTTGCACATCTATAGTACCTTTCCACATTCAGGATACAAAGCAAACGTGGCTACAGGAAGTTTTTTAGCTTAAACTTGTAATATATACCTGGTAGTTGGGTCGGACCGAGACTCTTTTGGAAGAGTTGATTACTGTGTTCACACCTGCACAAACGAACCAGCCCAAGGGAGAAAATGAACCAGATTTCAACTGAAATGGACTAAACCCTGCATGTGCGAAAACACCCTACCTTTGGAGTTTATGCCAAATGGCCAAATAAAAATTCCTGCTAGAACAGGAGCTTAGCTTTATAGTGCAATCTGGAAGCATCAGCTTCTACTAACTCCAAGATCAATATGAGGGTCATTTCTTATAGATGAGTGAATTTTTAAAAAGATATGTTTTTCACCTTTAAGAAGACAGACAGATGAGTCTAAATGAGCTTAAGTCATGAGAGAATGAATGGAAAAAACAAACAAACAGACTAGTTGTGTCAGTTAATGTACCTTGGGGACATCAATAGCAACCTCCCTCATGGCACTGGGCTTCACTACAGACATGGCCCACTGGAGGTCCTGCAGAGTGACTGTCACTGTCCCCATTAGCTGCTGGTCAGACGGTGGTTGATGGGAACCTCCCAGTGCTCGCCTCAGTGCGTGCAAACCTGCACAGAGAAGGTTTACATCAGCTACTGTAAATCTGTCACCGAATCAGAAGTGGAAAACAACTTCATGCTGAATAAAGAAAAAAAAAAAGAAAAAAAGAACTGACTTGACACAGGTTTGACCTGAAGGGAAGCCTTTTTGTTTGACGTATAACAACTTTAAAAACAAAACGAAAAAAGAAGCTTTCCCTGAAAACATTCAGGCTGACATATTATAGAAAAGATGGATCATTTCAAATTCAAAAAGAGTTCTGGATCCACTGCCTAAAAAAGAAATGCTTGTGCCATTTTTCTTCAGTTTCATTCCAAACCCATATGCACCAAGTCCGTTTTTTTAACTCAAAACGTTCAGGCTTGTACTTGCTGTGATGATACACACCTAGTGAATGCAAATCTTAAAATGAACGCTAATTCCCCTTTTGACGGTGAAAATAATTGGGCCTGCAGAGAAAAGTAAGCAGGCAGAAGGGAAGGAGAGTGTAATTGAAGAGCTTAAGGTTTGAATGCCTTTAGTCTGCAACTGAATAAAAAGAAGATAAGAAAACAAACACTGATGTGTCAGTATCAAAAAATGAGCCTTTGTTTCGCTCTGCAAAAACAGTCAATGCAGAGTGATCTCACGAGGAAAACAGTCTGGGCCGAGTTAGCTTTTAAAAATTGTGAGGTGATGACTGACATAGAGCACATACTTCTGAAGAAAAGGTTAGAAAAAATTATTTATTTACTGGAAAGGTCATTAAACATGCCTGCTAACCATAGAAAGCCGCTCTGTCTTCTATTGTTGGATGCCGAGCAGCTGCGGTCAAGTGCCTTATTTAGAGGAGGCTAAGCAGCACTTGTAAAGGGAACTTAGTTTTCTTTTTCCTGCTTTTCCACAATCAGTTAACAACCACAGTTGTTATCTGTGTCACGGGGGAAATGAAGATTGATTAAGGATCTTGTTCTGAAGCACGTTCTCAACAAAGGATGTTCTTACACTTTTTGTTTAAACAGAATCTGTTGTTTACTTCAAAGGAGCCTGATGTACTGTACAGGTGAAATTAGAACTGTGCAAACATCGGCAGTGTTACTGCATGAATCGGATCAGTGCACAAGGATTCCAATTGGTCATGTACAGTTTTAAAAACCTTCCAATTTACTTAAAGTGTAAAAGATTTGCAAGTAGGTCTAGGGTCAATGCTGCTTGCCATCACTGCTAAAAATGTAAGGAGAAATGCAAAGAGTAAAGCAATGACAGCATGCGAAACGCCATGTGTGGATCAGCTTGCATCCAGCTGTGGAGATTTAACCCCTACAGGTGGGAGGACAGGTCTTCTCTGAGTTAATTACATGCTAAATGTGGCCAATGATTAGTAGTTACAAAACCAGCCCACAACCACGTTTCCAACCCCAGTGTTGGGTAACAGTATATTAAACACACAACCGTTCTCAATGCACATGTGCACATATCACACAAACACACTCTTGGCTTCCTCTTCTGAGCAACAGGGTTGGGGTGGAGGGGGTCTGGATAGGAGACGGAGTGGAGAGGGCTGTAGGGGAACGGACGTGGTCCAGGGCTTGGGGCCAGAGAGCAGACGAGAGGGGATTTACGATCAGACAAGAGTGCATCCTGTTTATATTTTCCAGGACCCGTCTGACTAGGCAAGGGACAGACAGACAGACAGACAGCGAGGGAGCGAGGGGAAGTAGAAGAAGAAGGAGAAATTCAATTATTGGAAACGCATTTGTCTTCGGCCGAGCTCAATGTGTTCCCCAGTCCCGGCTCCCTGGTGTATGATGCATTTTTCACGCCCCTTCAATCTTTATCCCCAAACACCCACCCTACTTCTTACTCTCAATCCCCAGAGCTCTAAACATCCCATCATTCCACCTGGCTGCTGCTTCAGCTCTTCATCTGCGATAATGCTTCGTCCCGGCGCTGCTTAGACTGCAGAAAAACATCTGGTTTGAGTGGAACAGACGAGGCAAGACAGGATAGGATGTGGAAGGAAGCTGGGGCGAGGAGGGAGATGAGGAGCACCAGCCACAACACCATATGCACTAACCCCAAACCAAAGCTGCCTGCCCTGCAAAGGCAGTGGGGCCTCAGCCTCTATAAATGCTGAGAAGGTGATGGAAGAGGGCCAAAAACAGGATTAACTGCTGGGTTCAGATCTTCTTTGAGCTTAGAATGACCACGGAGATAGAATGATTTTGGACTTATAACTCTATAAAAAGTTGATTATTCGTATTTTACACAGATCAGAATAAATAAACCTATATATAATGGGTAAATATAATAAGCCGCTTCTTCAGTGCATCTCTCATTCTGAAGATGAACTCCAACTCCACCAACTTGGACTGCTGCTGCTGATCACAGTCTTTGCTCTGCTCTGCAGCCTTGTGGCACATTAACCAGCTCCCTGGTTGGGGTGGCTCTCAAGCTCAGAGTTAATCTGTGAAGTTGGAACATGTACAGCTCCAGGATGAGAGACTCAATCAGGAAGAAGCCAACTGTCAACAAGGACCACCACAATAGCAACCTGGCCAGTGATACAGCCAGAAGGTAAAACACAAGACGGAAAAAGCCAAGGGTGGTTGGCTAGGAGCAAATGAAGTTTGAAAATAAGAGTCAGGAGACTGTTCAGATGTTCTCTCAGATGGATTAAAAATAAAATAAATAAGGAATCACCAAATATACTTGGACAGCCTCTTAAATATACCCGGGCAGCTTGCCCGAGCACAGAAAATGTGTCAGAAGCAATGTAAAGTAACATAAAAAAATAATACACTTATGTTAAAACAAAGGCAAAAAGCAACAACTATGCAAAATCACATTAAAAATACTTGAAGAAATGCCTTCATACTTCACTTTCTGCAAGGTCATTAACATCAGATTTTTCTGCACATTTCTGTGAAGCTTTTGTCACCACGTTTCTATCCTCTGTCCAGCAGCTAAAGTGAAACGCTCATCATCTGCAATAAGCTTTGACAGACAGCTAATGTTAAAGCTTCCAGTTAGTGGTGTGGCTGCATACAAGCACTGAAAAGAAAAGAAAAAAAAATAACATAGCTGACATATGTTTAATAAATGTTTCATCAAAAAATCATTCGAAACTGTCTGGATTAAATGTAACACTCTGCCAGAGGCAACGAAAGGCTTTGCAGAGAATCGTCTGGCCGAAGGGAAAACAGAGTTCAGAAGGCGCAGAGCTTCAAATGCAGCCTGGAAGCCCAGAGGGCGGCGGAAACTTGATTCAACAATTTGACTTTAACATTTTGCTTTAGGGATTCTCTTGGCTGACTTCAAGCACACATTTGGTTTAGTTATGAAAACATCCGATGGGAGGAGAAGAGGGGAAAAAAAGAAGAAGCAACACAACACAATTTAATCTGAACCTTCTGTGGACTCATTTCCCTATTCCTTTCTTTCCTTTTTTTCCTTGCACTCCTGTTTTCCAGAATGCTTCACATTCACTAAGGGTCCACAGGGAATTGAAAGAAAAGGGGGCCTCCTAAATGTACAAGAATGCACATTTGCAAAACATCACACCAGGGCCTAAAGTAGGTATGGAAGTGAGAGAAGACCTCATTTCCCAGAGCTGGCATTGGAAAAAAAACAGAGGAGAGCGATTATTTGGGTTTTTTCCCCTTCCCAGGGGCACAATCTTAATTGCATCCGTCCAAAACAGACCTTGCCCCAAATCAAGGCCTTCTTTTCAGGGGTCACATCCTTTGATGCTCACACCAAACTGATCTGTCAACAACAGAATCAAACATCTGAATACCAAACATTACTTGGAGACACTTTAACATGTGAAGTGGCCAGAAAAAACATCAAGATAAGATATGCATTAGATTATTTTGGAGCTAACACTAAGTTACAACAGCCAACAAGTAATAAAAAAAATCAAAAACTTCTATTAAACAGTAGGATGCAGAGAATGTAGTGAAGTTAAGCAGTTTATGTGCGTCTATATATTGAGACAACCAGAAATCTGAAACACTGTCCTAATACTATAATAGTATTTCCAATCGCAAAGGGTGAAAGAGCAGCTAGTTTATGACGAATCTGTTTCTGCAAAATTGAAGGCAATTAAAGTATCATAAAGATTTATGCCATCCCATGAATATTGCAAAGGTCATTTTAATGATAGCTCAATTCTACTAGCAGAAAAGCAGGCAAAGCCACTTTATGGGTCACCTTTGAGGGACAGAGTCTTTGACTGTGCAGAGTCGAGGACTATGGGTAGCCAGGACTACGTAGTTAATACAGACACGTCAGCATGCAGTCTTAAAAAAACAGCAGTAAAAGAGATGACGTTAAGCATAGTTAGACTACTTCTTAAGTGAAAAGTTGGCTTGACGAAGACAGAAAGTGTCAGCCGAGTTCAACACAAAGACGTGTGAAAAAAAAAACTCATCGGAAGCTTAGAAGCACAGAGAGCAGCTACGGTGGAAAGTTTACACTGCTTTTAACACTCGAGGGGAGTGTTTAAAACAAGCACAAGGATAAATAAAAGTAGCAATGCTAATTGTTCCACATATTTTTGATACTGCCACCTGGTGATCGTGCACAGCCACAGCATGTAAATGACTGTCTGCAAAGACTTGTGCAGCACCCTTGATGTTCATGAACAACCTCTGTCAACTTCTAAAAACCTTGAAAACCCCAAAGTTTCTACTTTGAACATTTGAGCAGGTTTTCAGTACAAGCTTTTTGTTCATGCAACTACAAGTCCACTCAATACAACGTTCGAAACTTTCCCTCGACATTCAGAGAGGAAGAAACACAAGAGTTATGTGGGTAGAGGTTAAACATTCCAGCATGGAAGATTAAAAAAGGGAAACCTGACACAGAGAGAGCATCAGGGAGAGCAGATCATCACCAACAACAGAAGTGTACTCGCATATCAACACTGCATTCGACATTTCAACACAGAATAATCAGAGCTATGTTTTTGTGTTACGGTGCATTGTGTGCTGCTGCACTGAAAACCAATGAGGTTGAGCTGAAGCTCACCAGCAAGGCCGGCCTCGAATGATTGCAAAATACTTTGAGCATTACACCATCACAAAAAACCACAGGAACGTTTTCATTACTCGCCGGGGCTTCCGGAGCACTCTATGCACCTGTATTTACAATACCCAACATCTGTTCCCGGAACTGAAACACAGCAATAATATGTGCTCTTGAAGTACACACACAAACACACAGACACACACACACACATCACTGTCACTGGGAAAAGGTATGTGTCGGGTTTTAGGAGCACAAGCAGCACATTTCCGGATTTTATAAACAGGGGCCTCAAATAAACCTCCCATGCTGATCCGACTGATATTTATGTGACCTGTACTGAAATCCCTGAAGTGTCTTTAAAAGGACAGATGACTTGGGAAAGGCACTTTATAAGGCAATGCTGCCGCTGTAAACATCAGTGAGCATTTAGCACTGTTTGGCCCATTTAGTCTTCCACGGCAAAATTTATGTCAAACACACAAAACTCTGCTGGTTTTTGCTGCCGTTTTTCTTCCTCGTTTCTACAGAGCGGAGTAACCTCTAGTCCCCATTTCCTGTGTCTCATGGCCAGGAAGATCAATGGTTTGGGTTTAAAAACGCTCAAGTGCTGAATATTTAGGTTTAGGGGATTTTCACTAAGCGTGTTGGCCAAATCACTTTGCACATTTCCCGTGTAAATCATTTAGGCCATTTAGTTGCTAAAGTTTGAGTTGTTAAATATCGAGCCTGATCTTTGCCGTCAAATAGCAGGCTAACCAAAAAGCTTTCAGCTGACACAGTGGTGCATTTTGTGTTTATTATTCCATATAATCAATTTTACTGGCCCTTTTTGCTCCAGCAGGCTTCCCCTGTTTAGAGAGGCTTGTAAACAGTGGGTCCGGATGTGGCACAAACCAAACAAGCATGCACCGGCATACACACGTTCAAATAGACGTGCACACTCACACACGCAATTTGCACTGTTTAGACTGTGGAAATGAGTCATCTGCCAGCACCGGGATCAGTTGAACACCAACAGGACGACAGAGAGACGCCCGGAGTCTGTGAGGCTCCGCGAGACCACATGGCAGCTTCCAATACCACGCAGAACACCTAGGGGGATTCATTATGAAAAAGCTGTTTTGCATAATCTCTGGTGGGCTGGAAACACGGTCAAAGTAACATTTAGGGAAATATGAACACTAGAACTCAGCGCATTTGTGGTTATACTGGAGGAAGCTTTTGTCAGGGATCTTGTAACAAAACATAAGAAAGCATCCTACACTGTAAAGACACGCAACCCTATTTGACCATTGCTCCTTCTTTTATTCTATATACAATTTATGCATATTGCTAATTAATTAAATGTGCAGGTTCTGCCAGCTAAGGTTTATTCTTACATAAATTTATAAAAATTTTATAATTTTGGCCTAAAACCTGCAATTCCTTGAGGCTAACCAGGAAAGCAAGTCAGTCCCCATGCACTCCCATATTTATATGCTCAAATTTAAAACTGAAATAAAAGATGTTTACAATCTGGTACAATACCCTTTTGTTTTTTTCCTCTAAAACTACTTTCTCCCTTCATAATAACTGAAATACGACTGATGGATACTGACAATCAGCAGTTTTTTGGCACATTTTTCAGAGGAACTATCTGAGAAAATATGACTTGCAGCCAAGTTAAACGTAAAACAAGTAAAAAAAAGCATTTTCAATCCAATTGTGTTTGTATGGCACCAAACCACAACAACAGCCGCCTGAAGGAACTTAGTACTGTGAGGTAAAGACTCTACAATAACAGAGACAAAATTTTAAAAATCAAGACAACCTCCCCACAAGTGAGCACTTGGCAACAGTGGGAAGGAAAAACTCTTTTAACAGGAAGAATCCCCCAGCAGAACCAGGATCAGGAAGGGGCAGCCATCTGCAGCGACCAGGTGGGGCTGAGGGGAGGGAGACGGGGCAGGATATGCACTCTTACATTTGGTGAGTAAAAGTTTTACTTTATTGTGTCTATTAAGGTCTAGCAGGCTACCAAACTTGCTAGCTACAAAATGAGGCTCCAAAAGGAGAATTCACAAACTAGTGCACAATCTCAGATGGGCTGCACTGAGCTTTTATACAGAGAGGATATATTTAATGTGATAAACTAGGAAACATGAGCCATCAAATTTATCTTGGACATAGGAGACCTACACCCAGATCCCTTTTTTTCTCCAATTTTAACATTTATTTTAATTCAATTTGATCTATTGTGAAATAGAAATATAAAAAGTGAATCTGTCTGTACAAGCAACCAGTCAAAATGTTGACTCATCAGCTCTTAATAGTTAATTTTGGGTGTGTCACATGCTCTATTATAATACATTTGGATAATGGAAGCTTCATTTAAATGTCTTTAAAAATGCATATTAGTTGTGAAAATGGATGTTTTGCATGTGTTTTAAAGCAAATCTTTTCTATTATAGAACTTCAACTACACTCAGCTCAAACATGGAACTGCTCCTGCAGCTAACAAGAAACAAATCTGGGACTTGTGTAATGTCTCCATCTAAGTTAACCTGTCCTGCAAGAATGTGCATGCTGACACATGTCTGACATGAAGTCACAGTCAGAATGATGTGATGAGGAGCGACAGATGCAACAGAAAAGCTGTCAGAAAAATGCTCATACACAGAGTTATAGGCGTGCAGCATGGACATTTTTCTGCTGTGACTAACTCAGTCCAGCAGATCTTCTTAATGTGTACATGAATCTGTCAACATCAATGAAACTATGATGAAGGCCACGTTGTCAACAGGGAGAGAACCGCGGACAGAAAAAAGTTTGATTCAGAAATCCCAAATTTAAAAGAGGAGGGAAAGGAGATAATTAGTTTAAAGGATTGCGAGTCGTTTGGCTAATGAACTTGCAAATTCTAACTCGGGGATTCTCACTTCGGAAGATTAGAGAAAAAAATATATCCTCAGATGTAAATTTGGACAAGAACTCAACAAAACATTTAAGAAGGAACCATTCAGCTATTTTCACCCTGCAGATAAAAATCAGATCTTTGTATCTAAACAGAGCTCAGTCTGGTTACGCTCCATGCTGACTACACATGAACTGGCAGCTACGCTTGACTGTACCTGCACAGCTTTACAGCATTTGACCATGAGAGGTCCTCATTCACAGTTGCTACAGTTAAGAGGTTTCATTTAGGGTTTTCAAGGGGTTTGATATTTTTTGTTACTGGCAATGAGAGGATGGTGAAATGTAATCAAGTACTTAGTTTTGAAATGTTCAGCTTTAATTCTACTTCTTCTGACTTTCACTTTTTTAGAGGGACTTCTGTCCCCCTAAACAGTGTGCAAACAGTACATGAATGTCAAATTCTATTACTGTAAAGGGAGCATGAATTCTAACTGTAGAAAATGAAGACTATTTTAACAATAATGCATGTCAGTCTTAGCCCACGTGAACACTTCACGAGGCTTTCAGTCAGGCAATAGCTTGCTTAGACATTCATTTATTTTTCACCCATTTGTGTCTTAAATGACAGACAACCGATGATGAATGATGACAACCTCTTACCTTAATTTAAAGTTTGTGCAAAGTAAAATCAGAGATTGGCTTCTTAGCACATTATACATTCAGTAAAGAAGAGCTCCAAACTGACAACTCCCTGAAAACAGCATAAAACTGATAAAAAAAAAATATTGCATACCTATAGAGTTAATTAAACAGGATGCCATCCAGATTGCCTGTTTAGTGCATGTAGGCTGATGTAAGAACAATCAGAAACAGGAGAAATTCTTTCCCCAACAAGTTACATTTTATGTACTTTTACTTCAGAGGCATCTTTCTGCGATGTTTTAAACTTTTTTATTACCCAGAGTTGAACTGTTTTAAATCAGACCTTTCTCAAAAATAGTTCAGTATTTTCTTTTGCAATTAAAGAATAAATATGTGTGTACAGCAGTCAGAGAAGCATCATGATGCCTTCTCAATACTTTGATGCATTCTTGTTTTTTCACCCCCAGGTTTAAAAATGCTTCTTTCATTAAGTTTAACCTGAATTCCATTGGTCAGTGCCCGTGATGTAAAGCAGTTTTTCTTCATAATTTGTGCATTCGGTGGAAGCTTAAAAAGGGATTTCAGGTGACCTAAGTGAATCGCACTTTAATACATCTGGCATGAGCGTGCTCATGCATTACAACGCTTTAAAAACTGGCAGATCCGTGATCGACTGTAATTAAGTGCTCATTATATAACACATCTGTCGTCAAGAAGTTTCTGGGGCTCAGTATAATTCAGAGTGGACAAACAACAATTTCCCTAATGACATCAAGATTTCCATGCATTCTTATCCACACACAAAAGAATCAAACACACACACACAAACCCTTTGACTTTCCTAACATATGAACAGCTCATGTAAATAGTCTTTCATTAAAGAGACTGGAATTATTTAAAAGGCAGGATAATGTGCATGTGTTTGTGACTGCATCCATTATAGAAGCCACAAGTCCGTACGCGTGGATGCTTTAATGCAGCTGTGCAAGGTGGATCTTTCGCGTGACCAGAGTATATTGGGCTCACCATGATATATGTTCCCTCAATTTTATTTTTCAGGAAGCGGTACATCAGAGTGTATGCTTCCTCAGCAGCTCATTGTTACCTGAGCAGCACGAGGAAACAACTGCAGTTCCGATTTGATGTGTTTTTATGCCTCTTTTGTTCCTTTCGGTACAAAGCAAAATAGGAAAAAACAGATATCAGCTTGCGAGTTCATGTGTCTATGTTTTCTATGGCTTTATGTGTCTATTTATATGTATCCAAGCAATTTATAGGGATAACGGTAATGTGGTTTGGATTTTTACTGAAAATAATCTGCAACTTGCAAATAAACTGTACAACTGATTAATGTATAAATACTTGTAAATTTGAAATAAAATTTTTAGATGGGGGCAATCACAAAACAAGATTGCGGTGCATACAGCAGACAGTTTTGCCTTCATTTATACATATGAAATAGGAATCTGGGCATTATCACATAAAAAAGGTATATGCAACTCTGTTCAAAGAAAAGCGAAACTATCTTAGATCTGGTCACCTTTTTTTGCTCATTAAAAGTCCTGTTCTGACATTCTGTGATTCAACTCACAGTGAAGTCACTTGGTAGTTAAATTTGATGAATGGGGTGTGTGTAAGATTTCAGTGGTGTGAACTGGCATAAAATGCCACGCTGGCACCAGCCACAGTGGAGGTCAGTTGCACCAAATAATCCCCCCACAGAGATCTCAGGATGTTACAGTAGAAGTCATGTTCCAGTAAACGTCTGCTTGTCTGCCTTCCGCCTTGTCAGATCAGTTACCTTCTGGCTTGGCCACTGATTTTCCATTAAAGTGCTGTTTTGTAGATGGAGATACAGCTCTCATCAGCAGTGATTAATCTGCACGTAAAGCTTCAGTTAGTTTGACACATAAATCTCAAAGTTAAATTTGCAAGTGGACAGAATAGTTAACACGCAGAGGAATCTAAAAATAGAAATTGCACTGAAAGCAGTCCAGAGATGCACAAGGAGACAACCTTAAAAGGGAGTAGGGCTGCCATGATTAGTCGACTAGTCACGATTACGTTGCCTATTAAAATTGTCGACGACTAATTTAATAGTCGACGCCTCGTTTGAAGCTTTGTAAGATCCCAAAAGACGCAGGAATAATAGCAGGATTTAAGAGTGTAATAACGGACTGAAACAGAAGATGGCAGCACTGCATGTACAAGGATGCCAGCTGCCGTTAAACCCCGAAGAAGAAGAAGCAGCGTCCGGTATCGTAGCTGTGTCCAAATTCAGGAACCGTGCGGTCCTGCTCAGTTTCCAACAATGGGGCAGCTAGTTAGTTTTCATGTTACTCTTATTATTCTTTCTGGGTCACAAAATAAACGTTTAACATATTTTCAGGTGAGAATGTAGCTGTGTAAACCTCAAATATCTGCTCAGTTTATCAGGACACCACATATTTTCAAAAGCGCTCCGACGTTTTCGGAGACATCTGTTACCCACTAGCTCGATAGCTAGCCGGGGTTCAAGGCTCAGTAGAGCCGGTGAGAACACCGGACTCCTGGCAAATCGTTTTCAAACCCACCACAGTCTTTCGCTACTCAGGTTAAACATGATATATAAGTCACTTACATAACTTAAAATGTTATTGTTTGGCTTTTTTCAGTATTTTATTTGTTCCTGATTAAATTGGTTTGGCTGAGATTAAAGTTACAGTTTTTACACAGCTGGATAAATGTCAAGCAGACAGCTGATTATCAGAAGTGTGAGATACTCTATACTCCTGTCCTGTTATATTTTAGATAGCAAGGAGCAGACGGCTGCGCTTATTAAACTCCACCAAGACAATCTGCTAATTTCATTACAATTTAATAAACTATCATCTTGTCTTTATTTTTAGTTAGCACATACCTTAAACAGTTAAAGCTGTAAGCTAATGATAGTTATATAAGAGCAGATCCATGCTGGTGCAATAAGCTGTAGGTTTTACATCCAATGGACGCATGATCTGATTAGTCGACTCATGGCAAAAATAATCGGTGACTAGTTGACTATCAAAATAATCGTTTGTGGCAGCCCTAAAGGGGAGATTAGCCAAACTTAAATCGGGTAAGGTTCTTGCTCTTTTTCATGACTACAGTAAGGTGATTGTTTTTTAGTGCACCATAGAGCACTTTGGATTTTACTAGATAAACTGCCACTACTTCCTTTCAGTTACAGTTGCATTACAATCCCGGAAAACGTGTTATACAGTAAAATCCTCCCCTAACAGAAAGGTGTATCATGGGAAATTATATTGGAGTTATCACACAAAATGGGAAAGGACCACTGTGACCAAATCACATGCTGGAGTCATGCCATGCTCCTATTTGCTGCATTGACAGCCAGTTAAAAGATGGCATGAATGAGATAAATCTATGATGGTGTTAAATCTAGACTGATATTTATCAGTTTGAACTTTAGACTCAGCCCCAAATTTCCGGTGAATGTCTGAGAGCGCTTTAGCTATAGATGCCTCGTACTCTAACCAAGCATCTGTAACTGAATTTATATTTTATCTCAAGCGGTAAAATGAAAGAAAGAAGTCATGAGTGCATTAAGAGTTCTCCTGTGGCTTTTTTGTTGCAAGGGCTTTTATCGGTCTTGTGATTTTGGTTTGGAGATTTTGGGGAAACTAGCGGTGTCGAGCGGGGTTGGGGAGGTTGTTGTCTCCCTCGGGGGCATGTGGGGGTTTCTCAGAAAACGCTGCCAGTCACGTCTGGCCCTCTGCGGACAGTAAATTACGCTCATTGCCGGAATGCTTCCACACAGCAGCCCAACTCCCTCCGTAGCTGGAAAGGCAATACGCCACATACCCCGGCGGTGGGACCACCCAGGAGGCATATGGGGTCACATACACACACTTCCACAGAAAAACAAATAAGCATGTGCTCAAACAATCACATATACCCCCACAATCAAGGACATGCAGGGCAGATACACATGTATATAAGCCAGTGTGTTTGTCCTCAGGGATATGAGGTGGGATGGTTTGTGGTGCTAGGGGTGAGGGGGCACAGGAATTTCACAACAAGTGGTGGTTTTTGTGGTATTTGGATCCCAGTGAGAGAAACCGCTGAAACTCCCAACTTCCTCTCTGGCAAATATCAAAGGATGCTTGACCTGTGTGTTCAAAGGAGCTGTGGGCATGTCAGGCACTCCAAGAAAATGTCTCAAAAATTGGTAAAAATAATTTAGATGGAAATAATTCACAAGTTATTGTGGTCTGGGCGACATTTTACAAGGAAAACAAAGGTCAAGCGAGAGAGGGAAAAACAACATGAGGCCTAGAATGCACCTAGAGCTCAATAACAAACTGTCAATCACTATTGTTTGTTGGTCAGATACCTCAGCCCACGGGGCAAACTAAACTACAAAAAGATGGAGAGCAATTCTGGGCCGGTTGCCATATGCAACTGTGTTTTGTTTTCCTAAATTATGTTGTTTTCATGAAGTGCAAAGAGGAAATCAATGCAAAGAGAAGCACTGGTGTTTCTTAACAGCTGCTTTGAGTGGCCATAGATGTCCTTGGTTTCCGTGACATTATGAGCAACAGTTTACATGACTATCAAAAGCTACAGCTACAAATCTGGGAATGATATTTCAAATCAGAGTCTAACGCTTGAAAATATCCAGCTTTTTTTTGGCCTGACAGATATCAGTAGATATGTAAATAAAGGCGTAGCCACACCAATAATCCAAAATGTTTTTGCGTGCTATTAGGTTCTTACAACTTGGAAACAAACATTTCAACTCTCTAAAAGAGAGCAAAGCAGTGTTTACTTGCCCGCTTCTTTGCCAACAGCTGCGAGATCTGCTCCTACGTAACCGTGAGCGGCGTCTGCCAGCTGCGTCAGCTCCTCCTCGGTGGCGCTGCACGGCACGCATTTCAGCTGCTTCTGCAAAATATCTGCCCGCTCTGCAGCACCAGGAACTCCGACCTGCCGTCACGAAATCAACACAGAACAGCGATTTGTATACCACATTTTTTGTACTCTGTCCACGTACTCAGAGCCTCAGAAGAAAGTTGCGCAATTAAGTAGCAATTCTTCACAAACAGCGTGACGTTGATTGGAAACACACTGCAGTCTCTCTGATAGTATGTACCTCCAGCTCTTTGTCAAAGCGTCCCGGCCTGCGCAGAGCAGGATCAATGGCTTGGGGTCGGTTTGTGGCCCCAAGGACCAGCAGCTGACCTGAGTGACCCTCCTACAAAGAGAAGAAAGTTGGATCAGCTAATTCTGAGATAACAACATAGTAATTTCATAGTAAGACCTGCTCAGCAAATGTTAATTGATGAACTAAAAGTCATTTAAAGCTTGACTCACACAGTTGGTATGTATATTCTGTTGTTCAAGTGATCTGGTTAACTGTGATGTGTTTGACAATCAATTTTTTGTGTGTTTTTTATATTCTGTATGAGAAGAGATGGCAATTTAAAGTAGCCCTTTTGCATTTCTCATTTTATGTCGTATATAAACTATTACAATTCTGAATGTTCACACCAAACATGACTAAAGTTTCAAATCATAAAGTCAGCCTATGTAAAAATAACCATTATAAACCAAAAAGGCCAGAGTGATCTAAATGCCTCAGTTTCAGAGTATTTTGTTTATTTACTACTGAGATCCAATATCTTTCATTATTGAGACCAGGCCATGATGGCACCCACACTAACAGTAAATCAGATCACATAAACCTGTTGAGATATCTCAGGCAACCAGCTCTAGCTGTGAGCACAGAGACTCCACCCACCTGTTGTTCAAATCTCCCATTGATGCACTCAAACAGAAGAAAGTTACCTTAAAAGGAGCAAGAAGGAAGCTAAAACTGATCCCTTTCATACAGTGGATGAACTCTGGGGCCACAACAAGGTACAGAATAAGAAAAAAAGTTTTTTAAAAAAACCTCGAATCATACAGAGCAACTGTAGGAGACTCACAATTTAAAATTATAGCGCATGGAATATAAATAATGCAAATAAAATGTTTCTGTTAAATACATTCACACAAAGGGGTAGTTTTCAATAATGCAGTAAAGTTTCGTTGTTTAATCTGCCCAGGTGCACGGCAGCTTGTGGCACCCACACTCTTAGATTAGGTCAAATTTAGTGGTCATCAGTTCAAGTTTAAGTCCACTTGTCAAACTCAGCCCGCTGGCTTTTAGTATTTCATATGTCGAGGACATTTTTCAAAGCTTGAGAGATTTTCTGACCCCAGCCTGATGCTAAACCTGGCTCACTTCTGCGTTTCCTGGGGTGGTTTGCCTGCAAGATGGGAAAAACTTTTTCCACCTTTTAACACTGGAGACAGAGTTGAAACACAAATAAATTACAGTGCAAGGAAGAATGCCGTGGAGCAGGAAGTGCTTTCTCCACATTCCACAAACCAATCAGCAATGATGACCTTGGTTTGGAAAACAGACAGGAGCTGGGAGCAAGAAGGGAGTTGGTGTATCTGTGCAGTATCACCAATCCACACCGCGGCCTTCTCTGCCTGGGGACGGGAAGATTTAGTTTGCTGATAAAGTTACGGCAAATTGTCAGCTCATGGCAGCCTTGGGTGATTTCTTTCCCAGACTCCCACTGGGGGTGTGTGGGGGAATCATCCTTTTTCTCATCAGGCACTAACACAGAGCTCAGAGGACAAATGGCACCCGAGAGATGCAACCCATAGTGTCTGAAGGGCGTCCAGCACGCAGAGATGGTTTCTGCATGACAATCTGTATTTGCAATGAGGGCATATTAGGATGGAGCCACGTTTGGCTGCGGAAAGACAAAGTATAAAGACATGTGTCTACTGAACAAGCAGTTACTGCTCAGTTTAATCCCAGCCTTCTAGCAATAATCATGCTAATGTAAAACAGACTGTTGTATTCATGTATAAAGAGAAGAAATGTGAGCATCCTTTATGTGCTGCAGGCTGGCAAAATTCAGAGAAGATGACTCAGTGAGGTTCCAAAAAACTCAAACTTAAAAAAAACCTTAACAGCATATAAGGTTATGCTCAAAAGAGCTGCCTTTAGTTTAATGCGGAAAACATTATTGCCATAGTAGAGTACAATTACTCGGATACTTACTGAACCAATCCCATCCATCAGAGTCAGAAGAGAGGCAACAACTCGTTTCTCCACCTCATTCTGAGCTCCCTCTCGCTTTGGGCACAAAGCATCCAGCTCGTCAATGAAGATGATCGCAGGCTGCCTATCAAACCAAGTCAAATGTGAGAAGCACATTGATTTATTGAAACATGTGAAAACGTAAATGGAAATACTGCGCAGAGGGCAAAATATTGACTCTTTAGGCAATTTTTTGACATAGAAGTCATTATTTGATGTGTCCATCTTTATTCTTCATCATGGTCAAGCTTTCTCGTATTTTCTTTAATGTGTCTTTAGAAATGGTTCTGCAGGCTACCTGAAGAAACTTCAAAGCTCTTCTTTGGATGTCGCTTCCTTTTTCATCCAATCTGTATCAAGATGATCCCACACTGCTTCAGTGATATTTAGGTGCATATTTAGTCCATGACTGTTCCACTGTGTTTTTTCTATCCAGGTAAGTTTTTACAGCATAGGCAGTGTGTTTGGGATCACTGTCGTATTCAAAAATGAAGCTAATGCTAATCAGAAGCTTCTCAGATGGTGTTGTACAGTGGCTCAAAATCTGACAGTACTTTTCTGTTTTCATAATTCCATCAATTTTGACAGGATCTCCAACATCACTGGCTGAACTGCAGCTCTGAACCATGACAGAATCTGCACCACATTTTACACATGACCATACTTCTCTCCTAACCTCGTCTCTACACACTGACAATGACTTGAACCAAAACTGTGAAATTTGGATTTATCACTCCATAAGACCTGGTGCCAATCTTGTGCAGTTAGGCACGCTTCGGTCTTCATTTCAAGTTTCCCTTCCTCTTTTTAAAACAGACAGGAAGATGGCGACATCATCCCACTGAGACCATTTCTGATGAAGCCTTGCAGACTAGAAGGTGGATCAAATGAAGGATTAGATGTCCTTTGTGAGGTCTTTGCTGGATTTTGCTTTTCATTTTTAAACTATGTCCCAGTATGAATGATAAATATGATAGTTCCACATCAACTGTGAGAGACCTCTGCACGTTTATGAATATAATAATGTAATTTAACATAAAAAAGAGAATTTAGAGATTTGCATACACAGAACTAAAAGTGACATACTATCTTTATGAGTATAGGCAGCTCAGCGAAAACTTACCTCTGAGACGCTTCTGTGAATATTTGTCTCAGTCTTGCTTCTGTTTCACCGTAAAATCTGCAAAGAAATGAGACAACACGCTTCTTTAATTCAGTGAATAAACTTTCCTCATTTAATCTGTGGCTTTGGATCATGTGTAAGGTGGTGAGTAAAATCTTGCTGTCATGGAAACAAAGTAAATTTTCCCCAAAATAATCTGCTGGGATAGAAATATGGTGCCATGAAGTTTTCAGGCTATATGACCATACTTGCTCATGATTTCTGGGCCATTTATCACCGTCATGTGGGCTCCAACTTCACTGGCTATGGCTCGTCCAATCATAGTTTTTCCTGTCCCCGGGGGACCATACAGAAGAACTCCTCTTGGAGGTGGGATCCCTGTGGTAGACAACCGCTTAAAATTAGAGATCTGACATTTAATGAGAGTCAGTAAATCTAACTGTAACACCTCACATCATAATGACATCACTGGGGGTTAGTTTACAGCATGGTATAATCTAACATACCATATTTGGAAAACAGCTCAGGATGTTTCAGTGGAAGTTCGATGGTCTCTTTGATGACATCCAGCTGACTACTGAGTCCACCAATCATGCTATACGTGACCTTTGACCCCTTAGCTTCTGCATCTGGATCTGTTTGGCCTACTCTGCTTTTAAATCTAACTTTAGTGGAGCATGACAGGCAGTAGAAGGTGTCAGTACTCAAAGCACCAGCAGGAGGTGCTGATGAGCTTTTCTCTGCCTGCTCTAAGATGAGTGAGCTCTCCGGACTCACAGCAGTGTCTACTAAACCTGCTGAAGGATTCAGGGAGTTGTGGGAAGGAGCTACAGGCTGCGAGGAAAGGGAAAGAGGCTGGGCTTGTCGGCATGGAGTGCTGGCTGCAGGACCGAGCTCTCTAGGTGTGTCTGTTGTTGCATCGTGGTTGTCATCAACAGACAGCATGCTGAGCTGCAGGGAGAGTTCAGCTGATGTGGAGTCATTCATCACAGAGGACTCTTCAGTTTCAGGACTCGCTCCCAGGAGAGGAGCTGGTCTCTGGAGGGTGACGCCATCCTCCCCTTTTATGGTTTCAACCCGAAGGCTGCAAGAGCGGCCAAAATAACTCAAGGAAACGACGTTCCCAGGCAGAACAATGTTCCCAGCTGATATAAGAGAGACAAATACATAGTAGTTATTCTAATAAAGGAAATCATCTGCTTGATTATATTAAATTAAAGTACAAGCCATAGAATCTAAAGTGCATGGATATTTTATTTTATTTTACTGTACAGCAGAGAGGGAAACGAGGCTTGTGCATTTTCTGCAAAATATTAATAGCTTATAGTATAGTAGCTTATCCGCCATAACACATAATACTCTTTTTAGTGTATATACTATACAGTAAAAAGACAGAAAAATGCAAAGTCAGGTGTGTAAGAAGTACACACTTTCTACTGAAAGGTCTCAAATATTTCAGATACAAGATGAGGTGATGAAGATGAGGCAAAAGGACATACCCAGAGATCTCAGGAAGAAATCCTTGAATTCATCTGTTTCTAGTGTTTCATCTTTTGACCTGAAAAAAAGTTTCAGGTGGTTGATAACTAACTGGAAACATTTTTCTCTCAACTTCTCAGTGATTACTGACATTTGAACTGCAGTTGCATCTTGTTTCCAACAGATGGGGGCCTCGGCCTTCTGCTGGAAAGAAGGCCGAGGCTTCTATCTATCTATCTATCTATCTATATATATATGTATTCACCACAGTAGAATTAAAAGAACAACAACAAAAATAAACATAACTTTCATTAATGTACAATATATTGTAGGACTCATTAGACTGGATTTATGTTGCTGGATGTACTTAAACTGGCAGCTGTGTGTACAGTTACTGTAGTTTAGCAACATTTTGAGTATAGAGCAAACTGGAATGATAAATATATGTATACAGACTTTTTCCTTTTTTTTTTTTTTTAAATAAAAGCAAGGTAAACCTTACCTGTTAGAGAGAACCACCTCTTCAGCCTGAAGCAAGGGACCTGTTATTGGGTGAAGCATCAACTCATCCCCTGTCTTTACTCTCAGGTTGTTCTGAGCACACTTCTGCAGGCCAACTTTTCCACCTGGAAAGGAGGCGACTGGCCAGGCCAAGCATACCTGAAAGTATCACAAAGGGTGTCAGAGGAGAGGAGAGGAGAGGAGAGGAGAGGAGAGGAGAGGAGAGGAGAGAAGAGAAGAGAAGAGAAGAGAAGAGAAGAGAAGAGAAGAGAAGAACCTCCTGTTGTCCTGTGGTACTCGTCAGCAGCACGGGCCTCCCGATGCATGCGCTGGCTGATTTCATTGAGTTGAGGCTGAGTTGGGCTAAAGTTGATCTGCAGCTTTTGGGTGTTTTGTCATCAGCTGTGAAGCAAATTAAATAAAAATAAAAATAAAAATAAATAATTCAAGAAAAGCTTTTAGAAATGATGGAACTGCTGCATATGTTCCCAAAGCAAAAAATAATAGCATTACGTTTCAACTCATGGTTCTTACATAACTTGAATGTACTAAACTTCTTTTTGTGTTCAGCAGGAATTTTTTTCATGAGCCTAAACAAGACAAACCACTTTCCCAAATTTCATACATGAACTAGATTACCTCAGTGAAAGGTAACTAAATAAAAAGCATTTGATTGCTGGGTGGTGCTGACACTGTATTAAAGTGGGTTTGACCTGAAACACTGTTTACCTGATTTGACGATGCACTAGTTTGTTACTGGTAGGGATTTTTGGTAACAGTGTTTTCATAATTTCATGATGACTTTCAGCTCTAAAAGACAGATTTGTACTTTCCAGGTTGTTTCTCCTCGCTAATAGCCAAGCTTAAGGTTTTTTTCATGGCTTAATTTTTTGTGCAGATGAAAGATTCAGAGTAAAAACCAGATGTTACAACAGTGTTTTAGTTTAGATTCAAAAACATGTCAACAAATAAATGAAAAACAGAGAACTAAAAAAAAAAAGAGAGATAAGATCATGGCAAGTTTCTCCTACATCTGTAAACCCACCCACTCACTCAAAAAGCACAATGCATGCATAAAGTGCACTGTCTGGTGCTACCTGCATTTAGCAGTGCAATGACTGCAGAGCAGATGTGTAAAGTTTTGTTTCTCTACGTAATCAATGCTGGCAAAAGTATTTTGTTATGTAACACAGATATGAGGAGTTGAACTGATATAAGCCTACAAGCCCACCTGACACGTTGATTAGAGAATAAAAATGTGTTAGTAGCACAAAGCACGAGGTGCTCTGTATTATAATATAAACTCTGAGGGAGTCAACCATCTGCCATGATCGATTGGGAGATGAGAAGAAAGACATGACAAAACAGAAGATTATAGGCACAGTCAACAAACAAAAATAAAAGTAAATGGCATAAAACAGTGCCATAAAAATACATAAAGGGGGAAAAAGTGAGAGATAGATGGGAGTGGAGGAGTTCTCAGTGTATCTGTCCTACAGTAGACTGAGTCTATAGCAGTATAACTAAGGGATTGTTATGAGTCATCAAATACAGCGCTCATTATAAGCTTTATCAAATCTTCAAAATAGAAAGAGCCCAGTAATAATTATAGTGTGTTAGACTTAAGAACAAGTTCCAAGCTACCAGGGTTTCTGTGAAAAAGTTTTAGCAGCTATACCCCAAAAAGTTGACTCTGTTTATCTGGGCGTAGCGTTTTCAGTGGGAGAAGCGTTCAGAAAAACAGTGCATACTGGAGGTCATGCCCCAAAGAACCAACAGAACCACATCATCCGCTAAAAACAGAAGTGCTGTTCTGAGTTTCCCAAAGTGGATGCCCTCCTCAGCCTAGCCATGCCTTAAATTCCTGTCCATGAAAACAGGATTGGAGACACGTGGCAAACCAGGCAGAGTCACACCCACTGAAAATGTGCTTGAGTTTGTGTCAAGGATAAGGACACGCCTCTCATTTTGGTTACAGAAGGACCCAATTGCCCATAACAGAAGGTCTTGGACCCCATCCTCCTGCAGTACATCAGGTGCCTCTAGGCACCTAATGTACATAAGCCTTCTCTAAGTCTAGAAAGTGCACACAGAGTGCTGGTCAAGGCATTGCTCCTCCTGAATTTGAGGTTCAGCAATTTGCTGGAGCCTCCTTTCCCGCTGACTGGAATAAACTTCCCAGCAGCAGAGAAATTTCAGCACACTCTTACCTCACGCAGAAAGAAGGAAGAGACAAAACGAGATAAGTGATTAGAAAAATGCAGGAATTGGGATAAGAGGTTAAGTAAGAACTATGTTTTTATTAGATTTGTTAAAGCAGCTGGACTGTTCTGGAGGGTGTTGGGAAATGGATGACCAGTGAATATAAAGAAAAAGAGAGAGAAAAAGAGCCACAAATGCAAATCTAAACAATGCAAACAAGTTCACAAACAAATGCTGCAAACAAATGAAAAGAATAAAGGCACAAAGCTCAGAAAACGACTCTGGAGAAAAACAAATGGACCAGCAGCATCAGTGAGTACTGGTCCTGTGAGTGCAGCAAGCGCCATGCTGGGACTTCCATCTTCATAGTACAGGTAGCTTCGTTTGCACGGGGGTTATACCTGATTTATATAATACAGCCTGTTAAATGTTTAGACTCATGTCTCGTCTTCTTACCTTTTTCAATGAAGTCGATGACAGTGAAAGAGTTGCAGTTCAAACTTTTGCAGCTTCCTCCGTCGGTGCGAGATGTTTGCAGGCTTGAAGAGTCATTTAGGCCCTCTTTCAATGAGAAGGAGCTATCTCCTTCACTCGCTTTTTTTGTTTTGCTTTTATTTTTCTTTGAAGACATGATAATTGCAAAAAGCTTCTCCACGTGAAAGCAGAAACATGTGTAAACATCAAGCGGTGTCGTAAACTTCCTGGTTAGCGTTTAGTCCCGCCTTCGTTTACCGTAAATCCACATATATACGAGCGCTTCCTGGCAGTTGGCAGCAGCATTTTGTATTTGTTTAATTCTAAAACACTTGTGTGTGGTATTTAAAATATATATGTATATAACATATTACAAAAATAAAAATAATACCTGAAAAATATTAACCTCTCGTAGAAAACGTTTCTATAAGATTGTAGAGGTCGAGAGAATGCAATGCGAAATTTCGCTGGAAAATTCTTTACTTTTACGTATTTGATTTTACAAGCTAGTAGAATCACAAAATGAAAGAAATAAAATTATTGTTCTTACTGCTTGGGTGCATTCTTAAATTCGGCATAGCTCCACTAAACAGCCAAGAAGCTCCGGATTTTTTGATAGCTAATGAACAGCAGATGGCACGTTAGAGAATGCAAAACAAGAGCTAACAATAGTTAACAATAGCTTGTAGCCAAAAAAGCCGATCACTTACAGAATTACATGGGTTAATTGGCAGATTCTTTGGCCAATTTTAACACAATACCCATGCGTTCCAAGCTAAAGTAATCTAAAAGAAATGCGAAAAGAGTTTGGTTCACGTGTCAGGGCTGTTTTAGTGGTTCATTACGGTATTTATGCAATTTCCTGCACGGACGTTTACGCAACTGTACTAGACAGCTCGTTTACCGGCTGTCAGCTGAATATATTCTGCTTTTATTCGGTTACTTATCGTGTTACGGTAATATGGCTGGCTGTACCTTTGTTGCCAGACTTTTGCCGTTGGCGAGAGGCCGCTTTTGTAATAACATGTCTCTTCCCGTACGCACAGCTACCCGTGCCTTTTCCTGCACTTTAACTTGTTCACAGCTTCAGCAAGTCCACGGGGTCAGCGCTTTAACGGGGAAAGTGGACCGATTCGGTGGAGTGACAGTGAACCTGGCTGAGGTCGGACTGCCGGGTGACATCAGCGAGAGCTCATTCAGCGGTTTACTGCAAGGTTTGTCGCCCTGAACTCTGGCTGCTGTGTAGGAGGAGAGGGAAGGCAATGCGCGCATCCTGTTTACCCCAAAAGCTCTTAAATCATCAACCTGTCTTAACTAGTGGTCTGACAGTTATCTATAATAGGCCGGTACTGTTTGTACATAAGGTATTATATATTTAATGTTAAATTGCTCATAGCATCTAAGCCAAGGGAGCATGTCTGGGGTATAAAATGTTTTTAAAATATGTTCTGTGTTGTTTCTCCGAGCAAAAGCAATATTACTTTTAAAACATTGATACTATTGTTATTACATTGCAATTACTGAAAGTTCATCTTCGGGGGTTTACATGTTTTCATATGGTTCTTCTTTATTTTTTCAGCTCTCCCTTTCATTGAGCCAGCACTCGCTATCTTACTTAAATGTAAAATGAAAACTCTCAATGAGCAATTAAAAATGTCCCTTATCTATTTTTGTGGCTGCTTTAATCCAGTTAGCTGTTTTTCAGTTGTCCATCTTTAAACTCTACTCACATGAAAGCTACTTCCACCAGAAACGTGTCTGCTGTTTGTCATTCTCTCTTTATCTTTTCACATCTCTCTCTTGAGATTGTCTTCACAATTCAATTAGGTGCAAATGCCTTTTAAAAGCTTTTCACTTTTTATTATGTCACTTCTGCAACATATTAACTGTTTCTTTATGTACTTTATAGTTTATGGGAGATACAAAATTAAACTGTATCTGAACTCTGCAGATTCTTTAGCTCAGTGGAAAGCAGAGGGGAAGGCAGCAGTGTGGCTTCGAGTACCCATCTCGCTGAGTCGATGTGCTGCCGCCGCCTCGGCTCACGGCTTCACCTTCCATCATGCCAGAAACGACTACGCCATGCTGGCTCTTTGGCTGGGAGAGGGGGAGAGCAGACTTCCAGGTTTTGCAACTCACCAAATTGGAGTGGCAGGTAGAGATTTCTGCCCTGAAAGTTAGGGGGGGGGGAAACTCCTCTTGACTCTGGAAGCAGTTTTTACAGGAAAAGTCTCACCTGAGGTCCTTTTATTACCATTACAGTAAACTACAGTGGCTACAGCACATGTCTCAAAAATGCAAAGTGATTCAGTGGGCCAGAACCCACTGGAAACCATAAGACTGAGTTATAAGAGAGTTACGAAGTGGACCTTTGGTTAAGATTATCCAATCAAACCAGTGGGTTCAAAGAGTAATAATATATATGCTAAAATACAGATAAAGTGTGGGAAATAATTATTTGACCCCTGCTGAATTTGTAAGTATGCTCAGTTACAAAGAAATGAACATTCTCTCAGTTTTATGGTAGTTTCATTTTAATGGAGAGAGACAGAAAATCAGCCAGAAATAATGAAAAAACACAAATTACATAAAAAATGTAAACAGATTTTTATGTCACAGAGTAAAATAAGTATTTGATCTCCAAGCAAAATATGACTTAGGGCTTGGTGGAGAAATCCTTGTTGCCAAGCACAATGGTAAGACGTTTGTTTGTTGGTCACAAGGCTTCCACCCATCTCAGGAGGGATGTTGGCCCACTACACCTTTAAAGTGCTGTGAAAAAGGTTTTTTTTTTCTTTAAAAACATATTTTACACACTTACATGTTTCATACTGTGAAACAAATTATAATGATAGACAAAGATAACTCGAGTAAAGTGATGATTTAATTTATTAAGAGACAAAAGCTATCCAAACATACGTGGCGCTATGTGAAAAAGTAAAGCTAAAAACTGGTTGCGTCACCCTCGACAACAAGAACTGCAATCAAGCATTTGCGAGAAGTCTTTCTTTCACAATGAGTCTTTCACATCGCTGTGGATTTCAATCTAATGAAATCATCAATTAAAAACTATTTTGTATTTATTCAAAATGCCCTTTTTTTCTTTGTCTAACATTACATTTTTTTGATGATTTGAAACATGTAAGTGTGACAAAAATGCAAAAAAATAAGATCTCAGGAAGGTGGCTGACATTTTTTCACATCACTGCATTTACGGCCACTCTGTGGAAGTTCTCTTTCAAACATTCGTTTCGGTTTCTCATTATGGGGAAAACTCTCCCAGCGTTGTCCTCAGAAGCCTCTATGGCATTACTCCAGCCAGCATTGGCTGGCACTTGTGACGCTTGCGCCAGGGAGGTGCCACCCTCCCCCCTATAAAAGGGTGTGACGCAGCGTCACCCGTCATTCAATTTCCTCTTCTCGCTTCTTAGAAACCTCATTTCTCCTGACTGTCAGCGTTAGTGCCTGCTTAACTTTCCACTCGAGCAAGCTAACACCTTGGTCACCAGGTGCTAGTACGGCTCGCTTTTCCGGTTGCCTGTTCTTCACTACAGAGCCAGATTGGAGAGTGTGTTAGCTGCCATCACACACCTAGCACAACAGTTAGCTGACCAAGCTAACTGTCCTTGCTACACATGGTCACCAAGCCAAGTACCACAAGAGCTAGCCACCACACTAGCCAGGTCATACTAGCTCACCATAGCTACCCGACCGATTTAAAAAAATTAAAAAATTTAAAAAAAAGATCAGCGTTAGCTGTCCAGCCATTCCAAGCTACACCAAGGTTCCTTAATATGGCAGACTGTAAACCGCTGCCCAGAATTTGTCCCTGCAGATGCGCAATCTCAGGTTCAGATACACATGAGGCTTGTGTGATGTGCCTCGGGCTGCAAAGCGCCCACACTGGGTTCAGGCAAACTCTGCGCTTGCCTTTGTCGAAGGCTAGCCCACCAGGCTAGCCTGTCGAAGAAGGACCCAATGCTGTCTCCAATTGGCGCACCGATGGAGCACACTGAGTCAGCCACACCAGGTACCAGCTGGGGCAACGAGATGGATATCATCCTCCAGCTGGTGGACAGTGCTAAGGTCAGCTGTGAAGCTATGCTGTCTGATTCCCTGAAGGATAATGACGAGCTACTCATAGAATCCTCTGAGGGAGCATCGTAACATCTTGTTCAGACGAGGATGACAACGTTTTCTTTGCCCCTTCTGGTCAGAATACTGCGACACAAGGTCTGATTGTGATAACCCCGGCACACAGTCACACAGGTATGGAGCTATTTGCAAAACAGGCAGCTGAAAAGTTGGCAGTCCCATGGCCCACAGTGACAACGGAGACCTCCACCTCAAGGTACAAGGTTAAAAGGCTCCCTAAAGCAAAGCGCACTACTAAGCAGGTACTGCCACTTATCCCCGAATGCATGGACAAGGTCATACGCTGCTGGGCAAAGCCATTTTTGTCACCCAACCCCGTGCAGGGAGTAGTGGCATTTGACTGCGCTGGAATGAAGGAGAAGGGCATCTACCAAATTCCCATAGTGGAGAATCTGGTGGCTTCTCATCTCCACCGAACTTCTACAATCCTCCCTGGTTGACAAGGCGTATAAATCAGTTGCCACCACCGTGAGGGCATTGAACACCTCATCACTCCTGCTAGCCTACTCGGCAGAGCTCCAGGACCAGACTGCTGTGAACCCCGATGCTAGCAAGCTGTGGAAAGAGCTGGGCGTCATTACAGACCAGTGTCTCCACCTTACTAGAGCAGCAGTACAAGCGGCGGGCAGAGCGCTCAGCTCTCAAGATAGCTGAACTTGTTGAGACTTTCGGACAGAGAAAAACGTGACATTCTGGATGAAAGCATCAACCCCACTGGGCTTTTTAGGGACCACCGTTGCTACCATGCAAAGATTGTGTGAGGAAAAAAAGAAAGAGGGAAGGGCCCTGCAGCTGTGTCTCCCTAGGAAGACCCAGGCTGCACCTCCGTCTACGATCGCTCAGGTCACCAGCTGTCCAGCCGGCGTGCCGACATTTAAAATCCCTTGCCGCCCAGCTCCACAGGTTGCGGCCCAGTGTCCCCTAGGATCGCAGAACCCTAAGACCTACTGGCCTAGGAAACACGTCCCACCTGGTGCCGCTCAGGGTGCCCCACCACCAGCCAAGCAGTCAGACCACAAGAAGAAGCAAACTGCCTAACATCTCCCTACAGGGAGATCGGAGCCGGACCAGCCCCGGCTCCAAGTTCACTTCAGGACTCAGTATGGAGAAGTGTGTTCTGCCTCCGTCTTCCAGCGCCTGGGACTCGATTTGGATCCCGCAGAGCACATTCCAACAAAGAGACGAGACACTGTTCAGCTGAGTCAAGCGTGTCACAGTCTCACAAAAGCACACTGTTTATTAAAAACTCACCCCCTGCATCCAGGCATGTTGCCAAGGGCACAGGAAAAATGTGTGAAAAACACAGAAAATATGTTGAAAAACATAATGCCTTCACACCCCCAGGCACCACCAGGGTCGATTTCCTAAGTGGTGTCCGGTCCCATGAACGCTGGTCAAGCACGGGCCACCTGTGCATGCACTTTCGGGTCTGGGCTACAGGACCAGTTTCTGCCACAAGAGGGAGCCAAAGTCCCATGTACTTTGGAGTGCCTGACTTTGGGGCCCCTGTCAGCAAGAATAGAGAGATGGCGAGCTCTTGCTGTGTCAGAGTGGGTTGTGAGAACATTAGAGCGAGGCTACCATTTGTAATTCCCAACCACCCCTCCCAGATTTCACAGATTTATTTTCTCTCTTGCAAAAGGCGAATCAGCCAGGATTCTGCAAGAAGAAATAACTACCTTGCTATCAAAGGGTGCAGTACAAGAAATACCCGAGGACCAGAGGTAATGAAGCTTTTACTCAAAGCATTTTCTCGTGCCCAAGAATGGAGGGGGACTACATCCGATACTGGACCTATCAGCATCTGAGGTCATACAAATTCAGGATGTTGACAACCACCACTCTGCCGCATGTAGTGCACCCAGGCGATTGGTTTACATCAATAAACCTGAAGGACGCATATTTTCACATCCCTATTTACCCGCCTCACAGAAAATTCCTGAGATTTGCGTTTCAGGGCAGAATGTATGAGTACCAGGTTGTGCCATTTGGTCTCCCATAATGGGAAGAGAGCGTACCAGGTTGACAGTGGATCACCTGATGGCTCTGGGTTTCACCATAAACTATGAAAAGAGTGTCCCGCAGCCAGCTCAGGCCATCTCTTTCATAGGAATAGCTCTAAACTCCTTGTACAGAGTGTGTCTCTCTGTGGACAGAGTAAAAAGTGAGCGACAACTGGGACTCACGACAGAGGGCTGCTCATATAAACTGGTTAGAATTGATAGCAGCGTTTCTAGCACTGAGACACTTTCTTTAATTTCTCACACTCTAACCAGAGTGAAAGAGAGAGGGCTAACAATGATATTGATTGCCCCAAGGTGGACGAGGTCCCATTGGTTAGCGGAGATTATGCCCCTTTTGTGGAGCAAACTCTTTCCTCTCCATCTCCGACGAGTCCTAGTCTCCCAAGCCAGGGGGGAGAGTTTTCACCCTCACCCCGAGCACCTCGCTCTGTGGCTTGGCCTGTGAGAGGTTGAATCTGAGGATGGCAGGACTCCCCCCAGGGTGTTATAACCACTATTCACAGTGCTAGAGGCCCCTCCACAAGATCATTGTATGAGAACAAGTGGAGGGTATTTGAGGAGTGGTGTGGAAAGTCTCACACTCTCTCCTTTCAGTGCTCTGTGACAACAATTCTCTCCTTTCTCCAGGAATTGTTAGATACTTTTCCACAATTAAAGTATATCTAGCTGCCATTTCAGCCTGTCATGTGGGCTTCGTGGATGGCCCAGTGAGCCATCACCAACTAGTCTACCGTTTTATGAAAGGGGAACAACGGCTCCACCCGGTGTCTAGATCTCTTGTCCCCACATGTGCTGGGGGCCTTTGTGCCCAAAAATCCTCATCTCCAATCCACCCCATTGGAGCTGGAAGCTTTTTGCCCTCCTGGGTTTTAAATGCACCTTAGAACACACATGCATCAACACTAAAATGAGCGGGTGGAGGGAGGTTTGGAGTCTTCTCTCACCCCCGTTCTCTGCGGCCTGCTGGAGCGGGGGGGCTAGGAGGAGGAGTTGGCCGTCGGACTGGGGTCTGGAATGTGGGGCCTCCCTGCTGCTGCGGAGTCGGGGCGGTCTGCTTCTCCCCACCGCAGGGAAAAGGGTAACACCACCTGGGTCTGGGTGCATTTCCCCCCTCCAGGGGCAAGGGTACCTAGACCCGGTTCGTAGAGTAAGCTTGGGGAGTGTGATCGTGTGTACAGCGTCTCTTTATGTCTGTCTCCACGTTGGTTGAGTGTGGAGTAAGTGCATATGAGAGCATGAGGGTGGGAATGGATGTTTGTATCTGTGTGTGCCTGTATGTCTGTGTCTATATGTCAGGTTGGGTATCAGACGCCACCTCTCTGGGGACATCTCAGGCCCTCCAAGGTTTGGAGGCCTATCTCCCCCCACCACCACTTCCCCTGCCGGTGGCGGACTCCCTCAGACATTGGTGCGTTGGTGGTTCTTTGTGTCCGGGGGTGGGCGTCCAGGTACACACCGGCTCACTCCTTGGCGGCCGCTTATCGGGGCCTGGAGCCTGGGGCTCGCTCGGGCCACTTCGGAGGTGGGGTGCCCCCGGCCTCTCGGCCTGGGGCTCGGTCACTCAGGCACAGCTGGCTGCTGGCGGAGCCCCTCTGTTGGTCTTCCTTGGTCTCTTGTGTTCTGAGGGCCTCTGGATGTCTGGAGTTTTGATCTCCTCCATACCTGCTTCATGCCCTGGAGGACGGGGCTGTGGCCCCCCCCACACCCTCTAGCAGATCATTACATGAAGGAACCTTTTAAAAAAACAAGCACGTCCATGCTCACAGGTGTACACACGGGTGATCACACACACAAACTACACCCTTTTTGGCTCCTACCTCAAAGCACACTGTGCGCTGTCGATCTTACGTGCTGCACAATAATGTTTAATATTTAGTATTTACTGTCATATTCCCATATATCATCGTGATGTTGTTTATTCTATTACTCTCGTTTTCTTCTGCTTGTTTTCTTTTTTCTTTCTCAGGGGTGATCCAGGTGATCGATATATGCATTTTTTTTTCTCTGCTTATTCTGTTGGTTTTTGTTTTTTGCCCTTCTCCCCCGTCCCCCTTTTCAGCTGTTTCTCTTTCCCTCTTTCTTTCTCCCCTTCTTTCCCCCAGTCAAGTCTGTCCCGTATTCAGCAAGTGAAAATAAAATAAACAATAAAAGGTGAATCAAATGGACCATTACGGCAAGGCTGGGATGGTCAATTTGGTAAAGTAAATCCGTTGGGCATCTTTCTTCGCCTTTAGACAATAATTCTGATGGCAAAAGAGCCAAACAGGACAGGCAAAAAAATAAAAATAAAATAAGAAGCTTTTTGCCTCCTCCTGTCTCCTCCCCTGAACAGGAGCACCTACATGCTCTCTGTCCAGTTAGGGCTTTGTGTACCTATATAGAGAGAACAAAGGCTTTCAGGAGGTCGGATCAGCTGTTTGTTTCCTGGCCTAAACCACATGTTGGGAAGCCCATTAGCAAACAATGCATTTCCCACTGGATTTTTGAGGCAATGCAATTGGCTTATTCCAGCACGGGTCTGTCACTGCACCATCTCTAGCCCACATTGTGTGGGTCCCCACGAGACCTCCTAAGGTGGCGGTCAGTTGTTCAGATGGGCTTATCTGGCAATACGGAAGTCTGCATATCCCCATAGTGAGACACCGAAACAAATGTTTGAAAGAGAACTTGAGGTTACTCTATTCCGTAACCCCCATTCTCTGATAACATGTGTGAGGTGTCTCACAAGGTCACCCTCCTTGCACGAAGTGAGGAAGAGGTGAATTTATCTTGAATGACGGGTGATGCTGCATCACACCCTTTTATAGGGAGGAGGGTGGACCCTCCCTGATGCAAGTGTCATGACTGCTAGCCAATGAGAACGGGGGTTACGGAATAGAGTAACCTCAAGTTTTGTTCTGTCTACTTGAACGTTTGCGTCCACAGTGTGTACTGTATCTTCTCCAGTATGAATTTCCCTGAATTGCCTTTTAGGGAAAAGGACAAGTTGCAGTGAGTCAAACTGGGCAAGTAGAACAGGTGTTTGTTGCCAAAAAAACCCCCCTTGTTTTCATTGTTATATGCCAGTGCTGGATTGCACAATGAAATTCAGCAAAGTTCTGGTTATTTCTGTCAAATGTTCTCCTTCAGGCAGAACTCCATCGGGACAATCTGACCCTGTGGAATGAATTCAGAATGCATAACCCTGTAAATGTTGAAAAACCTGCAGGTATCCTCTTGATTCTCTCTGTACAAGTCTGAGGTCCGTGGCAGATGTCCAAGAACAAGTGATCTGGATGATACTTGCGAGGGTCATTAAACAAAATAGCCGTAGAGCTGGAACCAATCCAGAAGTGTACACATTTAAATAAATAAAATTTTTTAGGTTTTCTGAGTAAAGCTGCTGAACTATTTGATCATATCTTGTCGCCTCCTGGTAGTTTTTACATCAACCTCTCAGTGGAAAGAGTTTGTGCTGTGAAAGAGAGAATCTCATCTGTGGATGATTGAGCCGAGCACATTAGACCAAATGACAATTGTTATGGACACAAAGTCTATGTAAACCCATCAGCGATGACAACTGCCCTCCGCATTTGTTTCCTAATATGATGAGTGCCTTGCGTGTTGCGAGTGGTTGTGTGACAGAATCTGTCAGATGTGACAAAAGATGTAAAAGTGTTGAAAAATCAAACTGTATTCTGCTGTCACTTTTAAATCACTTTTAAATAGCTAAAGCTGGAGTAAACTGTGACCTACATTTGGTGCTAACACAAAACACCAGTAGTTTGTTATCATCTTTAAATGGATAAAAGCTTGTTTGTCATTTGGGATTTGCATTTTTTAACTCTGGCTCATTTCACTTACGCAAATGGAAATTCACTCAGGACTGACAGTGAAGAGACGATCAACAGGAAAAGGAGTTGCTCAGCCCAAGTGCTAACTTTGTGATTGTCCAGCAGAGGGCAGAGTGCCATTCATACCTTTACCAAAGAGTAGATGCACTTAAAGCATGTCAGAACATGTCCAGAGCATCTTTCTGAGGAATGGGGACCAGAAACTCCCTTTTTTAGATGCCAGATTTGTTTGATGATGAAACTGGGTTCAGGAATCTGAAATACACAGCTGTTTAGATTCCAGTTTCCTTATGTGTGTGCTGACTGTGGCTCTTGATTATTTTCACAAAGATACAGCAATAGGGCCAAAAGTATAACTCGTGATTGGAAAGCAGTCATCCATTAAATCCTCTGTCATCCATACGCCTGATGTCCTGCCAGACTCAGATTTTACCCAATAAGAGAGTAAAAAGGTTATTTTTCACAACTGGTTCTTATCGTAGTTTTGGCCAGTACCCCAAAACAGTACTCACTAATAACACTGTCAATTAATGTCAGAAGTTATTTGAAAGTCATAATGGCCTTGGCTTTGACCCCTAACAAAAAACAAAAGAGTGAAAGTTACTGGGAAAAACACAACTGTTTTTCACATTGCAGAGCCTTTGATTAAATCTCTAAGATAACTACAAAGGTGGGCAGGGACACTTTAGTGTCTCCTCTAAACCTGTAGTAGTCTCTTCATTTTGTAGCTTGTTATTTAGGCAGAGGTTTCAGTTCCTTTTTATTTAAGCTAGGAAATTCACTTTGTTCAGCACACTTAGCAGAGCCTTTTTTCAGTGGTCCAGGTAAACTAATTTCCATGTCTCTGTGATGCAGTGGAAAAACACTTATAGGGCTCAAATTAACTGCCACTCTTCAATATATGTTTTTATTTCATATTTGTAAGTATTTTTTTAATTTCCATTGGGAAGGGAATTTGATTCTCCCTAATCAATCGCTACAGCGGCACCAACCTGAATCAAGCATTATTTTACATTAACATTGATGCCAAGTTTTATCTGTAGAAGAGGTAATCACAAGTAAACAACAATGCTGGGTGATTGTCTTGTTACTCTTTCCTTCTTCCTCTTCTTAGTTATTTCTCCTGCTTTTTCCTCCTTGGTTCCAGGATACAGTTTGAAGACGCTTGCCAACTGTTTTATATTTAAAACTTAGTGGGCTTGAAGCTCAGATTCATAATGACCTCATAATGTAAAGATAAGAGCATGAACCTGTAATTGTTTGCGATACCAAAGAGTAGTAGACAGTAGACAAAAATGTGTGAAATATGAAGTAAGTGGCTCAAAGTTTAACTATACAATTAAGTGATAAACAGTTTTTTCTATTGAATCCACAGGGGTTTTTTTTGTCTCGTACTGTAATTCTTGCTCCCCGCTCCTCATGACCATTTTATTTCTTGGACTGAGGGCTAAATAATGATAGCCTCCTTTAGCAGAAACCAGGCGTCCTCCTGCGCCATATGGCACAGGGACTGGGGATGACATCAATTTCCACTTGGAAGTCCAAGTCAAGCCTTTAGCAAGACACATCCCTCTTTACGCATCTGTGACATTCATTTGAGGAGGCTTGTCTTGGTCGGTCAGACAGAGCAACCGGAAAAGAAAGTGGCTCATTTTTCCTCCTCCTCCTCAACTGTCAGCAGCGCATAACTGCCTTGCTTAGTCACTAGCTGCTGAGAAACATCAGAAAAAAACTGTAAATGTTGAAGTCGGATGTCCACAAATTTCTCAGCTGAGTCACTCAGACTTTGTAACTGTAGAAAGTAAAGCAATTTGCTGTTCCACAGAAACAATTTTTAGTTAACCTTGTGTTTTTGGAAATTGTCTGAGTCTTGGTCTTGTTCATTTAGAAGATTTGCAGTTCATTAAAATTTGTTGTTTTCAGGAGATATTCTATATGTATGGCTAGTATTACTTTAAATTTAGTGCCGATGAGTAATCAGCTGATGTCAAGATTTTATACATTATCAATAGATCGCATCAATCCTTGTGTCTGACAGGTGTTCCTCATAAGGCTTTCTGCCCTGTAAATTTGCTGTATTTGGTACTGTCATCATTTTTTGAAAAAAAAAAGTGTTATTCAGAGTTGTTGGTTGTTTTGTTTTTGTTTTTCTTTAACTGGCCACTAAACCAGCAGCTACACTGTAGACTAACCATTCAAAAAATTACATCATAATTTGGTAATTTAATAAAATTACCAACTGGTTACATTGTGACAAATCTAAAGCTCTAAAGTTGCAAAGTAACCACTTTTTGGGCGACGTTATATTGATCTTTTATAGCTAATGACGTAAACACAACGTAAATATATCAAAATAATGCTATTGCAGTTTTTTGTCAAACACAGTTTACATTTTTTATACTGTAAATAGAACATGTTACAGTTTATTTTTATTATTCTTTTTTATTGTTTTTTAAATTGCTGCTAAACTAGACACAAGAGATGACTAGCATGTTATTACTGTCTTGCCCCGAACAATTGTTCTCTGCAGCAAAGCTTGTGATATGTTTCTTTATCTTGTCACTACATTACTGGATGTAATTCAGTATAATTGTGGGTCCTGATCTGTGGCTATAGACTGATTTAGATGTTTGCAGTGTGGGACCTCAATAATGTCAGTGCATACTGTAAATTCCTTTAGGATAATTACCTTTACAGTTTGCCATCCATCCATTTTTTTCCACTTATTCAATTCAAGTTTACAGGAGCGCCTCAAGCCTAATGTAGATGTTACAGGTGGAGCGGCAGGGTACACTGTAGACAAGTTGCCAATCTATCACAGGGCTAACACATAGTGACAGACAAGCAGATCGCATACAGTCAGTGTTAAGAGTCACAAATTAATCTAGCCCCACGCATGTCCTTGAACTGTGGCATGTTGGAGTACACTGAAGGAACACATGGCAGAACATGCAAACACACAGAAAGGCCCTGGACTGGATTTAATCCCAGAACCTCCTTGCTTTGAGCCAACAGTGCCAACCACCTCAAGTCATTACAGTTTTAGTTCACCAAATTACTCAAATCTTCAAGCTTGTCCAGCTCAGCAGCCCAGACTGTTACCATCTTGATGTATTTGTAGGTCAGAGATTTGAAGCAAAACAGAAAACGAACAAATCAGTCGTCATCTTCTGAAACCTGACAGCGGCCTTCTTCACCACATGATGCATGTGTTATGTGTCCAACCAAATGATTGGTTTTGTGCCAGTCTACCACCACATTTTGCTTAAAATTATTACGATTTATATGCAAAATGTGAACCAGCATATAGGGACACAGGTGCTTGAATAATATATAAAATTAATGTCTGACTGATTGTTTTGTCCAGGTGCAGTTGTTGATGAGTCCAGTGGAAAGGTCCTTGTTGTCCAAGACAGAAATAAGGTATCTGTTTGACTTTATTATTTAAATGCGCTATACACCTTATATCTACACATCTTATATCCTCCTAAAAGCTGATCTGTCCAATATCAGTCACACAAATGAACCACTGATGGATCAGTCATGCTGCTGTTAAAATGTGGATGATTAGTATTTGTTTATTTAGTAACTTGGGCCTCTGTTGACTCAAACCTTGGCTGGAAATCCATTCACACTTAACATAGCTCAACACAAAATTAGCTGACCTCAAGCAAACATGATGTTTACATGAGTTGAATGCACTCAAACAGTTCTGTGTGCGTCTGTAAGCTCTCACAGAGCCCTGCTGTAGTGCTCATGGTGTTTTGAAGTTAACTTACAACAGGCCTCTTTTGAATCCTCTTCGACACAGCTTTGTTTGCATTTTCGGTCAGCCCAAACAAGATTGCTGGCAATTTTGAAAAGTGATTGTGTAATGTTGATGTCATTTGGGAACTGTTACTCTCATAAGATGTCCTTTATAAGATGTTAAGACCTTTTCAAATAAGCAGCCTAAACTAGTGGAAAATCTGATGTCAGGTAGTTTTGATCTTGAGCATACTATGTAACCATCATGGTCAGTTAAAAAGAAACCAAAATGAAATGCAGGACAGCAACAGCCAACTTCCTGAACTTAAGGTTTCAAACCAAAGTCTGACATTATGGTGGCTGTGTACATCTTTTATTACAGTATGTGGTATTTTCCTTGTAATTAATAGAGACAGGTTCATACATTAAGATTGTCAAATATAAGGTCCTGGGCCCAAAAGCGGCCCAGCAAAGACTCCTATTCAGGCCACTGGATGGCATTGGAAAAAGTCGATGGCATACATTTTTGCCAATTTAGAGTTTTCTGGTAGCATCTTATTACAGCTCAGT
Source organism: Maylandia zebra (assembly GCF_041146795.1). Taxonomy (NCBI): domain Eukaryota; kingdom Metazoa; phylum Chordata; class Actinopteri; order Cichliformes; family Cichlidae; genus Maylandia; species Maylandia zebra. The sequence continues at coordinate 18,120,262 of NC_135168.1, read as the reverse complement.
GGTAACAGTAGGGTAACAAGGCAGAAACGAGAATGTATATAGAGAGTTTAAACTGTAATAATCTCATCGTAAAAATGTAATATTGACTGATGTTTAGGCATATTTGGATAGTATTACTATATTATAATGCTTGAATTAATCCTACATTAGGTTCCGAGCATTCTAATTTGTTTAAAAGCAATACTGTAAATATTATATGTAATGTCTGGATTATTAAATGGAAACATCTGTAGTAGTTTCTCTGTAATGAGCAGAAAACGGCTGCAAAATGCAAAGCCGCCTGTTTCTATTTGATAACATATCATATTATATGTTAGACAGATAAAAAGTGCTATCAGTTTTCCTCCTGATGAAGTCCTCTGTGAAGTAATTAAGTAATACAGAAACAATTAGGTGACATTAGAGTTTCTGTTTTTTCACTACTATCTACTATATATTTTGACATTTTCAGCAGCTTTGCAGATAATGTCAGTATTACCTGTGCTGGCATGCCACAAAACCAGCACATGAGCATGTTTGTTCCACAAACATTAACTGCAACACATGTACCATTGTTCACTGTCAAAGCAAAGTGGCAAAAGGCTGGACCTCTACATGCAAAAAACATCTCTCAAATGTCTGCTAGAAATAAAAGAAGTGATCAGTGCCAAACCCAACAGAAACTATTGCAGTCCTGATCCAAGAGGTTTGACCTATGTATGCAAGATCCAGATTTATTAACCCAGTTATTATACTGAGGTATAGGTACAAATATTATATTTAAAACATTTCTTTTAAGTTAAGAAACAGATCTTAACATATCCATATGTTGCATTATAAATGACAGATTTTGCTTACATCTAACATGTGCACCAGTCTACAGTCATGGGAGCATGTAATGTATTTTGTCCCAAAGCAGAGACGAGCAGTTAGTGGCCTGGAAGTGTAGAGAGTCTTCTATCTCCTCTTCCCCTGCTCCTCCTCCTTCTTTCCTCCTCCCTATCGAGCTGTTTACTGGAAACGAGCTTTATAACAGTCTGGCCCTTTGGCAGTAGAAAGTTCCTTACAGGCCGAGTCTGTTCAGAGCATGCTAAGGGTTATGAACTTCCTGAAAAGAAACCAAACTTTATCACTCTTGCAGGACAACTTACATATTCCCAGTGGGCTCAAGGTAATTATATCCATCAGGGAGCTGAATGAGGTAATGGTAAGAGTGTTTAACCATCATGCAATGACATTTACGCAGCATTTCTCGGTAGATTTAGTGTGAACAGATTGCGTACGGTCAGCATTCTTACAGCACTTCTTTGGAATGATTTTACATTCCGCTGCGTGTCCTTCTGTGGGGAAGAGAGAGACGCTCGACTTTTTAAGAACCTCAACAATTATTGTTACACAAAGTCTCTTTATTTCTTTCTACCAGCACACTTTAGAAACCGTTCCAAAAATATAGCATTTGGTTTACAATACATGAAAATAAATGCCGTAGTGCATTTGTGTTCCTCACAAAGAGAGGATCTGCAAGGGAAAAAAAGCACAGCACATTCTTTAAGTAACTACAAAAATATATATACACAGACATCATAATTTAACCAGCAGCATACTGTCATTAAATATCAAAGGTAAGTGGTGAAACAGTTGTGGAAGACATACTTCACCACAGCAAATGTAAAAGTCTCCAGAGTGAGGAAATAAATCTAAAACATAACATGAAAGGATGCTCAGACTGGAGCATTTCTCATCTCATTATTACAGCTTGATCCATGGTCATTTTCTAACAGAGGAAACAAAATGTGGCATTATTAAGTGACTTTAGACTAAGACTGAAATAGACCTTGTTGCAGTGTACATGTTGATAATTATCTAAGATACATTTACAGCAGTGCCATATATCACAATTGAAGTTAAATTTGAACTTTGCTCTGGAATTTCAGACAAAGAATGCTTGGAAGTTTCCCGGTGGTTTGTCTGATCCAGGAGAAAATATTGGTGAGTGTCACGCTCAACAGAGCAAAAGAACTAATACAGTACATGTAGCTAAATTCTTTGGAGTGTAACATTATACTTAAAGATGATACATATACATTCATTTGAACTATACAAAATAAGGCACATGATATATATGCAAATTCTTCAAATTCACCTTTTCTTTTAAAAAGCAGCTTTAAAATTATGTACATGACCCAACCCGAAAAGCAGCATCAAATGTTCAAAAATATATGTGTATTTTCCTTTTTCCCTTCTTAACGCCATCTGCAAGGTAATACTGACAGTGGAATTGGATCATCGTTCCTAGATCAAAGTCTTTTAAATGCCTCCATGTATAAATGTTAAATAAATCTTTCTCAGGTACGACTGCTGTTCGTGAAGTGTTTGAGGAAACTGGTGTTCGCTCCGAGTTCAGATCTCTGCTAAGTATCCGGCAGCAGCACAACCACCCCGGTGCCTTCGGCATGTCTGACATGTACATCATCTGCCGGCTGAGCCCGCTAACCTACGAGATCAACTTCTGCACTCAGGAGTGTCTACGCTGCGAGTGGCTGGACATCAGCGAGCTGGCCAAAACCAGCGAGACCACGCCCATCACCTCTCGCTTAGCCAGTCTTCTGCTTCATGGCCTGGAGCACGGCTTTGATAAGATTGACCTCAACATGGAGGAGCTTCCTGCTGTTTACTCTGGGAGGTTTTACCAGTTATATTACAGACAGCTTCCCATACTGAAATTATAGGAGCTCCACAGATCACCTCATTGTAGCCAGATATGGTGAAGCACGGTTGTCACCATTAGTCAAATATTAAAAATGTATTTATAGCTGGACTGTTACTTTTGAAGAATTACAGTGTAACCGGTTGGATTAAAAACACACTGCAAATTTTAGGATGCTTTTTGCATCTGCATTGCTGCAGTTTTAAATGTTTTATTTAACACGTCTTGGTGGCCATGTTCAAAACCCAAAGTTGGCGGTCTTGTAATATGTATTAATCAATGATAAAAAATGACATCACTGTCAGAGATAAGTGGTGACCTTAGCTAATTTTATCTTGGTTCCAGTTTCATTTCAGAAATGGGAGGGGGTATATGGAGGAAAAAACTGCCAACTTTGTAAGTCAAAAATGAATTCTTTACCACCCAAACAACTGCCAGCAATGAATATAGGTTTTCCTCTCCATGTTGGTCATTTACATCAGCGGTCTCCAACCCCCGAGTCGTAGGGTACCGGGCCGCGAGAGTTCAGGCTCGGGTGTGAAATTTATGGTTTTCAGGGGTTTTATCGGTTTTTATAGTTTTTTTTTATTTTTATTGTTTTTAGCGTTAACTCTGTTTCTCTGGGTCTTTTACCATGTGTTATGAATACATTTTTTTTGGTACCGGTACTGGTTTTATTTTGTTGTATTTATCCGCGACGCCTTAAAGGCCGGTCTGTGAAAATATTGTCAGACATAAACCGGTCCGTGGCGCAAAAAAGGTTGGGGACCGCTGATTTTAAATGACTTTTTCACAGTCAGTAATATGGTGATGACAAGGCAAAGCAATGTCTTTAAAATGTTGTGCTGGGATTTAAAGGTTGTGTTTCTTGCCGAACAAGCACAATCAACAGCCAATAATACAACAATTCACCAAGTCAACACTTATCTATTTAACAGTCCAAGTCCTACGTGTTCAAAAGGAGAAGAAATGCTTGGGTTTTGCTTTTAGTGTTTCTTCTTCTTTTAATTCAAATTTTATATTTTTCAGACTTCTATAATACAGTTAGATTATTGTCGGATTTAAACGTGTTTTCTTATTTATGAAAACACTCAAATATGCAGTATATTACCAACACCCTGCACTTAAACCCAGACTCCAACTTAGACTTTCATTAGGTTAAGGTTAAGCAGATAGCTGTTTTGAATCCTTATGGAGAGAGAGTTATGTTAATTTTTTTTTTTTAAAAACCCACTGTGTTGTACTGCTGTTTAACTGAGATGCACTAGGCAGCTGGCTCCAGTTGGTTGGTCTACAGTAAAATTCTGGTTAATAATAATAGTAATAATAATATTATAATATAATAAAAGGTATGACTATATGGTGCTAATTTTAAAGTGAAGCTGAATAATTGCAGACATGTTTATGATAAAATAATAACTGTTAGGATCTAACAGTAAAGCTTCACAGCTATTTTGGGCAATGCTGATGGCTTGCTTCATTGCCGTCACATCTTTCCATTCAGACATCAGTATCTCTCACTCTGAGCCCAGATTAGCATTTAGCAGACATTGGGAGAAAGAGAATTGCCTTTTGACCCGGTCCAGTTTTGCTTCCAGACTTGTACTGGCCAGTCCGCTTCAGCGCCACGTACATGTTTGGGTACTTCCTGGAGCGGTAGGTGTTGTAGTTGTTGCTCTCGAGCCGCTCTAAGAAGTAGCACTCATCTGTTGCTCTTCTCTGTAGAGAAAGACACAGAAGAATAATGCAAATAAAATATAACTGTTATGCTGTCTGCAGTGGATTTAACTGTGCCGCTTAGGTATAATTTCAGGGGCTGCAGATTAGAAAGCTACTGGGACACAGTGCCACCTAGTAAACTTAGATCAACTCACGAGCTAAGAACCTAAGAAGACTGTGACACTAGTTTGTAATATAGTTTAAGATACTCTGTTTGCTGAGTAGCCTTATCAGTATCCTCTGCTTAAACAGGATTTCTGTATAAAAATCAATCTAAGGGGCATCTTGTTACTTACAGTGGCATTTCATCACATCCTTTATTTTGTATATACATACATATATATAGGAATTTTGAGTGAAAATGTTTACTTTAATATAATTGATTTAATGAAATATGATTGTTTAATATATTCTGTAATTAAGTTTCCACCTAAAATAACTTTGTAACTAAATGCAACCTTTATTTTGACTGTTGTTTATTTACTCTGTGATTTGTGGTAATAAACCCACTTATTTAATAAAGACAGTCATACCTTTCCATGAATATAAGGACAATGTGTGCCGTAGTTGAACCTCACTAAAAATAAACAAGTCATGATGTCAGTCAAAGAGAAACTTGAAATTAACAGGACTCTTATAGGAATCTTATTGGAGAATGCTAAAGATGACAATCTTTAAAGTAAATGGTATGATTCTTGTGTTGCCACGTTGTTGTCCATCTATTTTTACCCAAGATTCTTTCTTAGATTTGTCCTTTGTAGAAAACGTCTGGCCAAAATCATGCTGGGCATTGACTCCCTATGCTCGGTCCAACTAAACCCTTTTGTTTAGTTTCTGTTTTTATTTGACTGTGACTGTGCTGCTATTAGTCAGAAGACATTTTCTGGAACAACAACTCAGTCTACCTGGTTTAATTCACTGTGCAAAACTCCCAATAATAAAATGACTTTGGTCCTAAAAATGTGTTCGTGGAAATGTTTGTAGATCAAAGAATATTAAAACAAGGCACATTCGTAGCTGACAAAAGTGACACCTGTGTGGTCGTTCAGAGATGCTCTTCTGCATACCTTTGTTATAACAAGTGGTTATTTGAATCGTTGTTGCTTTCCCATCAGCTGAGAGCTGTCTGGCCATCTTCCTGTGATCTCTGGCATCAACGAGGCATTTTTGAAGCAGCAAACTGCTGCTACTGGATATTTTGTCACCTTTTTAAACCCTCAATGTGGTAAATATTCAGACCAGCCTGTCTGGCACAAACAATAACGCAGCCTTCAAAGTCACTTAAATTACCTTTCTATTCCAATCTGATGGTCAGTTTGAACTTCAGCAGGTCATCTAACCATGTCTATGTGCCTAAATGCACTGATTTGCTGCTGGATGATTAGTTATACGCATTAATGAGCAGTGGAACAGATGCACCTACTGAATTAACCAGTCAGGGCATATATCTATTAATGTATATATTTGTGCAATAGGCAGTATTTGTTGATCATATGATTCAAAACAAATCTATCAAGATCCCCTCTCTTTCTAGATGACCCAACTCCAAAGCTAGATTTGGCACTTTCCAGACAAAGTGTTACATCAGCGTCAGTGAATTCTAATTTGCTTGACAACGACTGCTTTCACAATCTCTTGGAAGCAAACGGTAGTGCAGAGACCATCACGTGGGTCTTTTATTGAGCAGAGCGATGCCTTGGGTGGCATTCTGCTGCTGTAGCTTCTCATTAGGAGGAGATGCCTTTTGCAAATGACATGGATTTTATACGAGCCTTCACAACCACCAAACCACATCAGTCACCAACAGTTCACACTTCCACAATAAACAGCAACAACTGTGGCAACAGACCAGCATTGGCATGAAACTGGAGTGGTTTACTCACAGCAACGCTGAAACTATAATAGCTTAGTAACAGGGAAAAGTGCAGTTAGGAATCATTCCAAGACTAAATACAAGTAATGCAAGGCAGCATATCTTTAATTAGATTAAATTATCATTATTTATTTATTTATTTTAATATGCATCAACAGTCAACAAAATAAAATCACTGGTTCTCATTTGTTCTAAAAAAAAACTTCTGCAATTTTTTGTTGCTTTTATTATGTATTTCCAATATTATTATTATTATTATTATTATTATTATTATTATTATTAATAATAATAATAATAATAATAATAATAATAATAATAATGTCTTTTTTTATTAAAAAATAAGTACTGTTCAATTTTCAGTCTTTCAGACCCAAAATGCTTAATAATTTAAGTATTTTTAATAAAAGCCTGCAGTTATAATAATTCCCAATTATTAATAATAATTATTAACTACTCACATGCAGGTATCCACACTGCTGGATAAATACTCAGTATATTAGTGCATCACTAAAACTATTTGTATGGGTTTTTTTTGTTTTTTTGTTACAAAAAAGGAAACTTTCATATATTGTTTTGGAAGATTTGGCAGAGATGACTTATTTAAATGTGTGCAGTTTATGTCTTTTGCTTATTGATTGCATTGATTGATGCATCTTGTCAGTTGTGCGTAACTGTGGTCTGTCATTGTCCCGGCTTTGTGACCCAGTAGTTTGTGCTTGCCTTGAATTGTTGTTTAATATTATGTCTTTTCTCCTTATATTTCTGAGTTCTCTGTCCCTTAATTTTGTTTAATTTAGTTCCATTTCATGTTTAGTCTGTCTTAGTCTTCCCTCTGTGTTCCACGTCCTCTAGTATCTAGTTTCTTGTGTTAGTTATTTGTGTCTCCCTGGGAAGTCTGTTTTGCCTCCATGTTCATTTGCCTGTTTTCCCAGTCGTGTGTCTATCTGGTTCCTGTGTTCTCTGCTATCTCGCCCTCGTTCTGTGTCTTCCTTGTCTGGTCTCTGTCTGTTTTATTTTGATAGTCATTGTGTCACGTGCCTTATGTTCAGCTTTGCTTCCTCTCTCTCATTATGTCTAGTTTGTTCCAGCTGCGTTTCCACCTGTCATCCATCCTCTCATTATCTTGTGTATTATCATCCCCTCCTTGTGTGTACGCGTCCTGTTTACTTAGTCATGTAAGTTCTAAAGTTCAGTTTAGACGAGTTTTCTGTTGTTTGTGTTTAGTTTCCCGAACTCCAGCAATAAAGCTGTGTGAGTTCTGAATTTATCTCTGAGTCTGCAATTTGGGTCCGCTAACTGCCAGCCACACACACACACACACACACACACACACACACACACACACACACACACGACAGTGGTCTACTATTATAATTTGAATGTTCTGATGAGTCCAGTGCGAGAGGCTATAAACTTAATTATTTTTAGAATGGGAGGATTTCTTGTCACAGTACTGGAAAATATTTGGTTTCCAAAACACTGCAACCTTAATGCTTCTTGTCACAGAGCTGTGAGTTTAATCAAGTCTGTTTCATACAGATTAGCAAGATCCTTTATGGAACAGAAACAGCACAAGCTTTGTTGATGGAAAGACCGATCCAAGTCACTCACCGCTCCAAACAGTCGTCCGTCTCTGTTCATTGCCAGATATCGGTTTGCACAAATCCCTTTGATGACCACTTCTCCCACTGAGGTTGCCTGGAGTTGAAGCTTTACTGAAGATGAATTAGCAGAGACAGAGAGCAAGTTGTTGTTTAATGATGGGACGTTTAATCAAAGTGTAAAAGTGACTGCTGACTTTAAAAAAAATGAATTTCTTCATTAAATCACAGCAAGTGTAACAGTGAGCTGTTAGAGAAACAGCTGCAGGTGCATTTCAACATTTGAACTGCAACGAGCAAAAAGACAAGAGGCATAAAACAGAGGAACGAAAATGCTGTTAAATTAACAAACAATTAAGAAAAAGGAAACCTTGATTAAAGGTTTCCTTTTTCTCATAAACAAGCCCACACACCATTTGAACCATGTGACAAGGTTATGTTTAAAGTCAAGGAGCTTTAAGTTGCAAGATTTTCCTGACAAAATATCTGACTCTTATACTAGTAGACATTTTAACTTTCTTACTTTCCTTTCCTTAAGGGAGCTTATGTGCCAAAACAGGGACATGCCACTGGGAAAATCACTGCTGAGAGAACTAAGAGTCAGGCAAGTATGCCAAATACCTGGCATGCTCTCATATTTGGGTTTTGTTTCTTTGCCTCTGGACCATACAGGTAAGCGGTACAAAATCAAACCACCACAAAATCAAACAATTCCTGTGACATAACTTATGAATCCTGTAAAAACAGACAGTTACTTTAAAACAATGCATAAAGTCATATTTTGTATGCCAGTTTTCTCTATCAAATACTAAAGTTTTGGGCCAGTGAAGTCTCTGTCTTACTTAAAAGCGCAAGCCTTAAACTCAAATGTAGTTTTTTTTAAACTCATAACATTTTTTACCTGATAAATTCAGTAATATGTATATATTCTTTTCCCCATTTTTTATTTGCATTTTAAATGAAGACAATGAGTCTAATTATGCTGCGTTTAACATCTTTCAAGCATTACATCCAAACATCAGGTCCTGCTTCCTCAGTTGCTGGCAAATGATTTGTTGCTGTGGTTTCCTCTGTATTCATGGCACTGACTGATGCATGTGCCATGAATGAATGAAACATTATTATTAGCACAAATAGTTAAGTTTAATTACCAAAAAACACAGAATGGCATTACATAGTACCTGCAGGCTGTAAGATTGCTTATTCATGATCTTAAATGATTTATTTTTTTATTTCCCTTTTTAAAAAAGAGACATTGTTTTTCTTCATCCAATATATGCTCAGCAATCAAAAAGAATCCAGGGGCCCCTTGAGGTGAATAGGGGATCTCTTTAGAATGAGTCCCCATTAAGGGTAGACACACATCTGTCTATCATTAAGCTAGCTGTTTGGGTGATTCATGTTACAGATCAAAGAGGCAAAAAAAAAAAATAGCAATTGGTCTGAATGTACTGTGGTGTGTTCGATGTTCCTTGGATAGATTATGTGCTGAAATTTTTGTGAATGGCGGGAACCTGATCCCCGCTTCTGTAAAGTGTGCTCTGGGGTCTCCTGTTGTGTCCAGTTTGTATCAGAATTGACCCCAAGGTTCTTGGATCAAAAGTCTCTTACACAAAACACAAATGGATGGAGAAGAGTCCCATCTACATTAGCATGGAAATTCTACTCGAGGACCCTAGGATATATTAGGCAACATTTTTCATAACATTTCCTATTCTTACTGGCAGGTTTGTCTGTAGAAGCTGGCAACTCTATCCGACCCTTAACAAAAGGGCCATTGAGGAAGCACAGCTCAAGTCATAATAACTCTTAAGAACTATTTTGGTAAAAAGCTAAACGATTAATACTAATGGCCGTTGTATGACGAAGTGTGAATATATTCCTTCCTTAAACTTTCTCATGTCGTCTACAAGATGAATCTCTCCGGATATTTCATAAACACTTATAATGAAGTATAATTAAACGCAATTGAATTACCGGTATCCTATAAATAGCCTCTCACTCCTTGAACTGGCATCAGGCATTTGTTTGAAATGTCACACTGTACCTTGTGCAATACACTTCCAAGCATCCAAGCATGTGTTTTCCAAGGAAAAATCCAAATTTCATGTTCCTCTCCTCCCCTCCTATTTACAAAAGCTTAGGGCACATTTAATCAGTGACAGTGACGCACTGAGGAATGCTACAGTTGTCCATTAACGTAATCACGTTAATGTTTACCCTTTCTTAAAAAAGGGGGCGCTCAGAATAAATATTAATTCAATGTCGGCACAGATGACTGGTCTGAGGGTAAGATAATTTTTTAACAGGTTTTTATAATAACTTCATCAGCCTCAAAGACGCAGGAACTCTCAGATTTGCTGTCTTTTGTGACGTAAAATATACAGTTAACAGTGTGACTCAGCATGGTGATCTTCATTTGGAGCACTAAAAACATTAAGCATGTTCCATCAGAAGTCCCACTGATGAATAAAAACTGAGGCGTGACTCTTTAGTACTGAGGTTATTATACTTTCCAGAAGGTGACCTACACACATTTGGTTCTTAGTGTTCGCAAGTGGAGAATAATCATAATTCAAATGGAAAATTCACATAATCCCCCTATTATTTATCCACGATATTTAATTTTTTGCTTTGCTCTTTCTTCTCTGTTGCATGTTAAAAACAGAAAATCAAGAAGTGCTGTGTACTGTGTAAAGTGAAAAGAAGGAGACTGGAAGAACTTACTGTGGGGGTCGTTTTTCTCTCGTATTCCATCCACTCCTCCATCAGATTTTATCCTCAAGAAGAAGCCACCATTTTTACAGTACAGCCTTTTAGGGTCCTTGAAGTTCCCAGGAGGAAAACCGCTGCTGCCGCCGTCTTCAGGTGTAGCGGGAAGTGTTGTGATTCCTCCCGTGGCCATCAGGGTTAGGGACGTCGTCTCCTTCTTGAGAAGTGCAGCAGTTCACCGTGGCCTCTCACCTCCTGCTAACTGCTGCCTGTATCCTCTTACCCTCCTCCACACAAACTGATTCTGCTTAACCTCAGAGGTCAGCTTGCTTGAAAGGCCCCCCTCTCAGGGCAGCAAGTGCCCTTTGAGTCCTGAGAATTTGAAGCAGTAACACTTCTACGGACTCCTATGCAAGATCGAAATCTACAATTTGTAGACGCTTGTCTGCCGTTTGTAGAGCTGGCAGCTGCTTTGCCAGTGTACTTTGAGCACACTGGTAGGGGGGATGCATGCAGGTCGCTTCTTTCTTCTACTCTTCTTGCAATGGAGTGTTTAGAGCAGGGCAGCTGGCTTAGATCTGTGTGGAAGGCTTTCCCCTTTGGGCCTCAGTTCGCATGCGCCCTAGGAGCACCAGCACACACACACACATGCTCACGCCCACTAATGCTCACTGATTTAACCAACCCAGCAGAAGTCGGGAAAGGAGAGGAGGGCAAAGAAGGGGGACGTGCAATTTGGACTCTGAGACCCTTCGGAGAGCCAAGAACCACAGCAACCATGTGAACAGAACCAGTGTTTTCATTCATCCAGTCTGTTCAAGAGCAGGAAAAGAGGGACATAATAAGAAAGCCAACAGAGGCATCTTGGTAGTGATTCAGTAAGTGCTATTCATAAGTGAAAAAAATAACAATGTAAAGTAGAAATGCCAGTAGATGAAAAAGAAACCGTCACGAGCCAGTTATTTTAATTGCTATTCTCAATTTTCTTCAAACCAGCTGCCTGGATGATGAGTGATGAAAGTTATTTATCCAGGAGGAGGTCATGCATTTGTCAAAATAGGCACTTACTGTTCTGGGCTTCTGGGCAAACGTTACCACATCTGAAGCTTGTGTGGGACCAGTAGAAAGTCAGCTGTGCTCCTGGTTGACATCATGCTAACAAAAAGTTTTTGTTCGACAGTATCGGCTAAATGCACATATTATATACACATGCAGTGAAAAAAATATCTACCAAATATTATTAGTGATACACATTTATACCTGTATAGTACTGTACAGATAAAGTAATGACATAACAGTTATAACATTGACCTCACCTTACCTCAAGTATAAGCTCAGTCTTCAGGCTTTACACTTTTACATTTCTACATACACAGCACAGCCAGGGGACTAGTAAGGATGTAAATTGACTAGTACTTATATAATGCCTTATCTATACCTGTGTGTTTTCTAACATTCACACACACACAGATGCAAGTCGGGTTTTATCATCTTGCCCTTGGATGCTTTGGCATCAGGGATCCATATCAGGGATCCACCAACCTTCTACCTTAACTATTGCTGCCCATATAGGAATTTTCAAATCAGCATTTGTCACAATCCTGAATACTTATTTAAATATCTTTTCACTGGGAAAAGGTAAATATATGAGAGGTACAATGATGACATATGGATACACTGATCAGTCATAAAATAAAAACCAGCCAGATATCACGTTGGCACAAAACAGCTCCCATCCATCATAGCAAGGACACAGTACCACTGCGGTGTCTTGTAGTATCTGGCATATAATCCATGGTTTGGCACAGGACACTGGCTACAGTTCTTTCAGGATTGTGGGTTATGGCATGGGGCCTCCATGAATCAGGCTTTTCCAGTTTATTCTATGGAAGCTTTATTAGATGGGATCTGCAGCGCCTATAGGCAGGATTAGCATGTTGGGCTATTTTTTTATGTTTCAAACTGCTCTTGAACAATTTTGTGGTGTGGCAGAGTTCAGTATCCTACTATATCCTGCTGGGAGGCTGCTGCTGTCAGGGGGTGTCATTGCCACTGAGGGTGAGGGAAGCTCTGATATATGATATGAGAATATGATATATGCCAGAGAATATCCACATGAATGCTCAGAGCGAAGGTTTGTAGCAAGATGATCAACATTCAGCTTCAGTTCATTTACTTCAGTGGCATAAAGAATTGCTCATTTGGCACGCTTGTTGCGAGGCTGTAATCAGCAGCTTACAATAGGATGGCCGAACTCCTCACCCTATCTCTAAGAGAAATGCCAGCCACTCTTCTGAGAAAACTTGTGACACACTTTTTAAAAAAATGTTCAACTATATTTAAAAAATGCCTCAGCTGGCCTTTCTCCTCATAATTTTATATTTAAAGTTTTTTCATTTCCTACTTGTCATTGCCCAGAATAAATACTCCATCTATCTGAATCATCTCTCAGAGAGCCCTTTAAGTTTTACGTTATATAAATTTGTTAAGTGATTCGTGCAGACAGAAAGGAGGTGGACTCACCCTGAACTCTCGGATGTGTCACCAGTTTTGGCGTTCCAACCTTCCTCCCCAGTGTTGTGTGTGTTACGTTATGTCATGCCCTCCCCTCTCAATGCTGCAACAACACTGAATGATGTCTGAGTCAAGACTATTCCGTCTCCACTGTAAAACCTTTGTAACACTTTTATTTCACTGAACTATTTTTAGGGTGTAATGAGCTTTGCTCTCTGTGACCTCAGAGGAAATGGAAGACCACGCAAGTCATTGAAACCGTCACCTCTAAAACACAACATGCAAAAAAGGGAAATTTTTCAAGACACCAACCAAATTGAACAGTGCATTGGGAGCAGTTCTTGAATTTTCCAAGTCGTAATCATTTTTACTTATCTTAATATAGGTATTGTATAAATAGCCTATTACAAATTTCTATATATGTATAAGTACTCTAAAAGCTGCCCAAACTGCAGACTTTCAAAATATTTATGTGACCTTTAGGTGATTATGTAGGATGGAAAGTGTTAATGAAAGATTTCCAGGATTCGAATAACTGACATCACCTCTGAAAATGTATTTTAAAGCACAGACACTAGTAAGACAACCCAAAACATTTACTCTGTCTGGAGGTGTTCCTTCTGCATCAACCATGCCAGTTATGACACAGAAAGTCATAAAAGAGCCGCACCTGGCACAGAAGCAGTGTCAGCATTCAATGTGAGCAGTACTAGCCAAACTGGAGACACTTAATGAAGCTTAGGCAAATATCATTAAGCAAGTGTTCGAAGACAAAGAAGCACAACAAAATTCAGCCCTCGAGCAGGAAATCTAATTGTGGGTTTGGATATGTAGCAGTATTTTTCCCGGCCTGAAATGTGTGCGAAGTCAACATGTGTTCAAGGATATGTATAACCTAGCTCAGGTTAGTCATGATTGTTTTATTATAAAATAAAAGTAATGTTTAAGGGAATTTCCAGGGAGAATAGAGAATCATAATGACAGAGGACACAAGGCCAAGTTAATTAAAAATAAGAAAAACTACATTTCTTGGTTATTCAACATAACTTTATTATTTATTATTTTTTTAATATAAGTTTTAGAAAGAATTCTGAAGACATTCAGAAAGAGGATGTCTCCCCCTTGTGGCAGAAAATGGGTAATAACATTTTTCAAAAGCCCTTCACTGTATTATTTACAGCATATTTTACAAATCACTTTGTTTAGGAAGAAAAAAACAGTTTGTCTTGTAGAGTGAAATCTTTTGCCTGAATATTCTACATGAACATCACAACAGCAAGAGACTGTTCTCGGCAATCTCAGTTTTTTGGTCTACGCCTGTGATAATCTCTGCATCCGTCTGTAAAACCAAGAAAACAAGATCTAAGGCTTTCCTCCATGCTTCCTGTTTCACGCTCAGATTATCATAGATTTCCACTGCTCGTGCTTCATTGGGTTTTGGTGCTGTGAAGACTTCATTATCCTGATTTTCACTGTTTAAGAAAAGTTGTGGGGACTTTGCAGCATTGCCTAGATAGTCCTGCAGTTGTTGGCACACCTCAGTCCTAGCTTTGACTTTTGAAATTCTTCCAGTGTTAACCATTACAGTGGATATGTAATCTATTAAACCATCTGCCATGAGGTCCAACACTACACGCCTGTAGTGGTTGGTTCCTCTCTCACCGTTCTTTTCTCTGTGACACATGACATGATACTCCACTCGCTTTTGTAGGTGATGAATGCAAAGCATTTCTGTCCCACACGCCCCTGGTAGAAGAGCTCTGTCTTTTAGTGCATAGTGTAAGCGATAAGCACAGGCCCAAAACTGGTCCTCCAGGGCCTGAAGCTTTCCATGTATAGAGCTTGTAAGGATTACTGTAACTAGCCCGCTGTTGCTGCCAGTTGAGATATTTACAGCCAGGGAGTACTTCTCGTGGCTACTGAGGTCTTTCCATATTGCAACCTTTGCCCCAGTGCCAACATTTTGCTTGCTCAGTTGCGCAGCAAAGGTTACCGGAACAACTCCAGACAAGCTGGCAAATGTCTTCAAAACAGAAGCCTTCACATTTTCCACTACAAGTATACGATGCCTAAAACAGTGCTGAATCACTTTTTCACAAGCGTGCCCATGGATTAGTATCAGGTTCACTTCCAGGTTCAACAGATGTGTCACAGTCCGTTCCACCCATTCGTCCTCTTTGCTTGAACTCGAAAAATCTATATGATCCCTCACACGGTGCATACCTGTCGGCCTGTTAAAGCCAAGATGGCGGTAAGAATGTGATAAATCTCCATTTATGAGAACAACCTTCAGTTGTTGTTCTTTTAAGTGATGAGCGACTGTAGCCTGTTCAGCAGATAAAAGAACAACACAGCCAAATACAACGCACCCCTGATCCTCTGGTAAACCAGGGAGCATACAAGTCACCACTTTAGTAATGTCAAACATGGGATAGCTCACATCTTCTTCATTAGTTTTTGACTGCATCTGAATAACTTCGACTACAAGTTTCATTGCATCATCACAACCATGAGTCAGTCCCTCAGCAATGTGTACAATGTCAGGAAGCTTAGGCTGAGGAGACTGTAGCAATACTTTGGAGAAATCTTCAGACTTCATCTCACAAAAATGTCTGCTGAGTTTTATTTTTCTCTGTTCACCGACGGTCAAAGTCTTGACGTCAAACTTTATTGTTCCCTGCATGCTGCACAATGCAGGCGATGAATATTTGATGGGTTTCTTGGACACTTTCACAGCACAACTCTCTAACGATGTCACGCCCAGACCATCAATTGAAACGGCACATTTCCTGCAAGCATCCAGACATACATCCATCCCTTCAGACATTGCTGAGATTATGTTCCCTACTGAAATTCCTCTCTGAAGACAGTCCAGGGCAACACGGCTCCAGGCCCCCGCTAGGAACAGCAGGCATCCCGACCCTGTATGGTAGACCTTCTGGTGGGCTTGAATAGTCTCATAAACAAGCTGACCCACTGCACAGGTCAGCTCCATGGTCTCAATAATGCGAAAACACGAGCACACAAGAGCAGACTCCCCACTCTTGTCATCTTGGATAAACTTGTACTTTATACAAGGGCCCAAAGAGGAATGTGAGATTCCTGCCAGCGCCAACAGTTTCTGCAGTCCAATATGTTGTCGATGGTTTATGATTGTACTTCCCAACATCATTCGAGGACTGTGAACTGTAAAAGAAAATTTTTAAGTTTGGTCATTTCTAAACAAAAAAAAAGTCCTCACAAACATTTGCTTTAGTTCGGAAACATGATTTGTGTTTTTAAAGTAATAAGTCACAAGGCACAGTAACTAAGTATAGGCCCTCAGATTTCCTTTTCTATCCATCCATTCTCTTCTGCTTAACCTTATTTGAGTCACAAGAGGGCAAGAGCTGATCCCAGCTACCATAGGGTGAGAGGTGAGGTACACCCTGAAGAGGTCACCAATCTGACACAGAGCACACCTCCTGGAAATTCAAATTTATTATAAAGTATGGTACTGTAATCCTCAAATGATAAAAGATTTGTAAGAAACTAAAAGGACGCGGGGGAGGGGGGATTGCGGGAATAGCTTTTTTTAATGGCCCTATTTGTTTTTATGCTGTTTCTTTTTTTTTTATGATAGACCATCTTCTACTGCTTCTTTTGCCTGCTCCCTTCAGGGGTCGCCATAGCACATAACCTGGCTCCATCTCTACCTATCCCTACCTCTGTCACACCAACCCACTGCATCTCCTCCTTCACTACATCCATGAACCTATATGTTGTCTTCCTCTTTTCCTGCCTGACCTAATCTATCAACCTGTTCATCACCACTGTGAACAAGAATGGGCTCAGAGCAGATCCCTGATGTAATCCCACCCCCACCCATCTGTCACTCCTACTTCAAACTTCATCACTATCCTCATAAATGTCCTACACCAGCCTCAGATACTTCTCTAACACTACTCACTCCCTCATGCAGTACCACAATTCCTCTCATGGCAGCCTATTGTATGCTTTCTCTGGAGCTACAAAGACAGCCTGAAACTGTTTTGACCTTCTCCACATGTCTCCATCAACATGTTCAAGGTGAACATCACATCTGTAATTCTCTTTCTCGGCTTGGAGCCGTACTATTGCTTACTGATTGTAAACTCTCTGGTTAACCTAGCCGGAACAACTGTTTTCCTTAGTTTAATGGCATGACGTCTCAACTTTACAGATATTGTAGAAAGTTCTAATCTAGTTAATTAAGGGTTTCAATCATTTTTATGCAGAGAAGCCTTAACCTAAGTCATCACTGTCAACTGAGCTGTTTTCACTGTCAGTGTGGGCTTTTTTTTTTTTTAAACAAAAAACAAAACAAAAACAAAACTCGTTTTACTCTGATAACAGCAATTAAAATAGCAGCTTGGCAAGTTTGATATTTTGTTTTTTTCCTTTTTTGTCCAGGGAAACCAAACGGTTCATAGGCCTTTCACCCCCTCATCACGTGTCTTTTAAGATTTAAGCAGTTAACAGCCAAGCACTACGAAATGGAAAATCGTATTTGCAGACAGATGGCAATCAGCATATTGACATTTGACAGATATAATGGGTGCAACCCACATATTTTTTAGAGGTAAAACATTGCTACTCATGAAAAACTGACGGGTATTAATTATTCCTCCAACACTAGCAGCGAGTTTTGTCAATGCCTGCACTTCACTCAGCATCTTACAAGTCAGCTTACAAGCTAAGCTAACAAACCAGAGACAAGTTTACTTCAAAACTGCCCGTGTCTGTACCTTAATCCAAGAGCAGAAACCCCCCCCCCCCCCCCCCCCGCCAGAAATGACTCTGCAAAATGACGCTGTAATACAAACTTTTTACTATCCTCAATGAGTATACTTTTACCTTATTTCAATAGTGTACGAGGCATTTATATTACGCCTGGTCCAGCTCAACCGATTAAACACTGCGCATGCGTTTTGTTTCCTAGTTGCTGGGCGACAACAAACTGTCCGTATGATTGGCTGAAACTGTTTTAACCCGCCTACTATTTTTTGTGATTGGTTAATCAGGTTTCGTCAGCGTGCTTTCATCATTTGTATTGGCTCTCTCGGATGTCTGTTCACAGAAAAACTACACAGTCGTTGCTACCTGATTTGTTGACATCAGACCATCAAACAAAACAGAGGTTTCCCCGTCGGGATCATTTATTCAAATGGTGTGCATTTATTTAATTATGTAAAGTAGCTTTATAAACGAATGTTTAATGAACATTTTAAGAAGCTGTGAGATTTGCCATAAAAAGCCGTTAGTTTTAACTTGATTCTCTTCGGTCTCCCGGAACAGCATTTAAGCTAGTTAGCACAATAATGACCTAAAATAAGATATGTACCGCGAGTCTCGTTGCTGTTAACTTAGTAACTTAATAGGTAGCTTTTGTGATGTATTAATATTGTATTTCATAGGCTTCAAGTTACCGGAAACCAACTTCCTCGGCTAGCCAAAGGAAAAAGACGGATTTAAAACACGACCTGACTGAGGAGCAAAAGCAAGAAATTAAAGAGGCTTTCGATCTCTTTGACACAGATGGAACTGGAACAATAGACGTGAAGGAGCTCAAGGTTGGCTTTCTAGTTAAATGTGTAGTGATAAAAGTTAAGTAAGGAAAACATACCGCGGTCACAACACCGCAGCAGCTTCAGTTTTCTTTACTGTTATCTGTGTCACAGGTTGCCATGAGAGCTCTGGGGTTTGAACCAAAGAAAGAAGAGATCAAGAAAATGATTGCAGACATTGATAAAGAGGGTTCTGGAACGATTGACTTTGGTGACTTTCTCAGTATTATGACACTGAAAATGGTGAGTGTTTTACCAAAAGGAACAAGAAAACTTCTCTGCAGTTAAGTTGGAAGTTTTACTGTCTGAAAATAGCACTGTCCTTAAAACTGTTGGGGCTAAATCAAGCATTTGTGTGTTGTTTCGACAGCTGTTGTTTTGGAGCAATTCTGAACATTGCAAGAATTTGCTAGATATAGTATCTCTCTCTCTCTCCCCCTCCCTGTCTCACACACAGACACATTTGTAAGGCTAGTGTATTTATGGGTTGACCCATGAAAAACTTGCCAAATCATCTCTGCCAGTGCTTGTTCTGCTTTTGACTCTTGTTGGACCTTCTGGTACCTCAGATGTTGACAATCAGGTGCCTGATTGGCATCTGATTAGCATGGGTCCTGCTACAGTGAGCAAATACATCATGGCACCGTACATGCAAAGTCACCAACACCTTTATGGCTTTCCTGTGTCCTAAACAAATAGCACAGTAACAGTAGATCATAGAAAAAGGTTTTCTTCAGACTGAAAAAACTATAGATAACATTTAGTGTGGCCACCTGTTCTTTACATTACAAAACATATTTCCATTCAAGAGTTATAAAATATACTGCATGCACACTCTTTATGTCTGTGCTTTGTAAAATGTGCTTCACTTCATTTCCTACACACATTCTGCAAATTATGTTCATATTGGACTGCATTTGGAGCAAAATTTAAAAAAGAACATTTTGCATGTTTTTAATTTGTAATATATATATATGTGTATTCATTTTTGATGAGAACAGAGTGAAAAAGACACAAAAGAAGAAATACTGAAGGCTTTCCGACTCTTTGATGATGACTGCACGGGAAAAATCTCATTCAAAAATCTCAAGAGAGTTGCCAAGGAGCTGGGTGAAAACCTCACAGATGCAGAGCTGCAGGTATAGAGATTCTTCATTACTTTGGAGTACTTACAGTTTTGCCCCTACCTGCCCCTGTGTGAAGAAGTAATCCCCCCTCCCCTTTTTAAATCATGAATTGATGACTCATCCAGAAGGTCACAAAGAACCGAGAACAACATCTAAAGAAAGTTCCAAGAGTGAGTTCTAACCAAAAAGAACATAAAGGTTATTCTCACAATTGCCAAAAATGTCTTGTTGATCTCCAAGACCTTGACGACACAAAAAGTTGAACTTTTTGGGAAGGCTTGAATCTCGCTACATCTACAATAAAACAAACAGCATTTTATAAAAAGTACATCGTAGCAACATCTGGGCCTGCTTTGGTCAACTTGACTTAATTGACGGAACTTTGAGTTCTGCTCTCTACCTGAAAATCCTAAAGGAGAATGCCTGACCATCAGTTCATTCCAGGAACGTATGCACACTCAAGTTATTCAGCAGGACAATGATCTGAAACACACCAGCAAGTTCACCTCTGATTGGCTTAAAAAACAACAACAAAGAAAACACAAGTCACGACTGATTAAGGTGCTTTGGCATGACCTTAAACAGGCTGTTCATATGGCTGAATTAAAACAGTTTTGCAAAGAACGGTAGGACAGACTTCCTCCACAGTGATGTGAAAGGCTGATTGTCTAGTTATTTCGAATGCTTGATTGCAATTTCTACTGCCAAGGGTGGTAGGACCAGTTAATTTACATAGCTTTTTTCCCTTAATTAAATTAAAAACATATAATCATTTAAAAATTGCATTTTGTATTATCAGGTTATTGAAAATGATTCCTGAGGTAATGATGTTCAAAAAGTTGGGTTTTGAGAAAAAAAAAACCCATCTTGAACAAAAACAAGATTTTGAATTTAGATTGTGATATTTGTAGTGGGTGTAAACTGATTTAATTTTTAACAGAGCGTTTTTCAGTTCTGAAAAATACAATATGGTTTTCTCCTTTACATAAAAACTGATAAGGGCTCAGTAATGCTGGGAAAAATGAAATGAATTAATAAGAACAAAGCTTTTCGTACTGCTTTGCTGCTCAGTACTTTGAGAGCCTGCAAGTCACTCTGCAGTAACTATTCATAGTGTAAAGATTAACATTTTTATATGTAAATGAACCGGTGCATCGCTTTTCTACTCTACTTTATATGCCTCATTCAAACACACACTCATACAAGCTCTTTTTTCCTACACACAAGTCCTTTCTGTCTAACATTCACATACAGTCGTACTCCAATGAGCACATCAGAGAGCAACTTGTTGTTCATTATCTTGCACAAGGATACTTTGGCCTTCAGACTAAACCACCAACCTTCCAGTTAGTGGATGACCTGCTGCACCTCCTGAGCTACAGCCACCCCAGCTGGCTTTGTTAAATATACTAAAGTACAAAAAAGTTGCTCATTCTGAAGGGGTCAGGTGGGATCCTTTTGCTGGTTTGACTGATTTTAAATTTGCTACCTCATATTTAAAATATTGTAGTACCTCTACTACAGTAAATTGTATAAGTGGTACAAACCGTAAAGTAATACCACATGTCCAGAAGCCAAGAATTTTTTATTTAAAGAACAATACATACTTAGAGGAACCACTATAAATACATTTCTATATAAGTACCAAACGTATTGTCTCTCTTCTCATATCTCCCAGTTCCTCTAATGTTGGTATGTTCTTACATGTCACAGTAAAATAGTAGTAACTGTATTATTTTAGGTGGGGTTTTCCTGGGTAACCTTTGCAGTCAAATGCCATGCATGAAACACAAAGTTACCTGAAGTCAGTGTGAGAATTGTTCCAGTTTGATGCTCTCACTTCCTTCCCTTTGCTACATCACATTTATTATCCTTTCAGGAAATGATTGACGAGGCAGACCGAGATGGGGACGGTGAGGTCAACGAGCAGGAGTTCCTGCGGATAATGAAGAAGACCAATCTTTATTAAACCTCAGTGTCTTAGAACCTTTGTATTGTAACTTTTTTTGGAACATTAGTTTTGTTTGTATGGAAATATTTTAATATGTTGTATCTTTGCACACGCTTTTATAAAATTGCAAAACCAATAAATCTATTTCATCAGAGATGATTTGTCTGTTACATTGTCATTATGAAAGCCTTTATTTAAACATAAGACTCATTGAGTTGTCTTTTTCTACAAAAACATAGAGTTATACAAAAAGATGAATTATACAAATCATGTGCAAGTGTGATTTAGGATACACCTAGTACAGGTTAAAGAATCAGAATATTGTGAAAAAGGTTGTTTTGTTTTTTTGTGGAAATTGTGTTCTAAAAGATGAACATAATTTTATTATGTGTAGGTGAAATACACTTAGCAGTTAACTGGGACTTCTTTACATTGAGTTCCTGCATCAGTGCAGTGAGGCATGGAGGCAACCAATCCAAGCTGCTTTGATAAAGCAGCTCTCATTTTTGGATCAGGCATTTATCTATCCAAATGGAATGGATAACACAGGTTTACTGGCCAATCAGATACAATACTAACATGGTCAGCAACCATTTGCTAGTAATTGTGGCCTTGTGGGCAGGTCCTACTACAAAAGGAAGTCTGTGTTCCCTTAAAGCTAATTGGGAAATGGAAGCATCTTTAAAATCTCCTGGAAGATTTAAGACCTGGTAAATGGTAAAATGGTAAATGGCCTGTATTTGTATAGCGCTTTACTTAGTCTCTAAGGACCCCAAAGCGCTTTACACGTTCAGTAATCCACCCATTCACACACACATTCACATACTGGTGATGGCGAGCTACATTGTAGCCACAGCCACCCTGCGCACTGACAGAGGCGAGGCTGCCGGACACTGGCGCCACCGGGCCCTCTGACCACCACCAATAGGCAATGACAATGTGGTTTCTGTCCCTCTCCAGTCATTTTGACACTCTGGCTTCCAAATGCAAAAATTGACGTGAAAAGGGGACTTTGGACCACTGAGCAACAGCCCAGTTCTCTCTCTCCTCAGCACAAGTATTACAGTTCTGCTGCTGGTTCAGGAGTGGCTGTGATATCAGGACTGCAGCCCCTTTGCTCAAAATATTTGTGCATCGTGCTTGTTGATGTACTGACACCAGCTTCAGTCCGCTCCTTGCGAAGCGCTTCCAAGTTTTTTAATCAGCGTTTAATAACAGTCCTGCAAAGACTGCAGGCATTCTTGTTGTTTGTGCACTTTTTATTACCACACTTTTCCATTCCAGCCAACTTTCCATTAATGTGTTTCAACAGCACTCTGCAAACTGCAATGGCATTTTCTTGCTTACCGTCTTTGTGGAAGGTGATGATGACAACTGGACAAATGCCAAATTAGCAATCTTCCACATATTTTTGCATGTACTGAATTTGATTTGTAGAAATTTACTCAACCGTTTTTTTGAGCAACATGTCATGTCTGTCAATATTACAACAGAAAAATAGTCTAGAGTCTAAAATATGTAAAGATTTTTTAACTTCCATAAATATCTGATGGAAAATATTGAGTTTTTTCGCAGTTTTCTAATTTTTTGAGATGCATGTACAATGCATCTCCTGGTTATAGTTATGTTTTCAGACTCAAGGCTGCTAATCTGCAGAAATAGAAGAGCGATGGTTTTGAAAATCTCACTGAAGGTGATTTCGATACAGTGCAGTAATAAGCTGCAGTGCATCCTGCAAAGCACAACATGCCAATAATGTTTCAGACAGTGAAAGTCATATGACTAAGTTGATGTTGACTAACCTGAATTATTTTACTGTAGACAGAAATGACAAGCGTGAACTTGAGATGAGTAACTCAGTAAAAGTCACTCTCACTTCTTGCTTCGAGTTACAGAATAAAGTTAATTTGTAGAAAACATGCAGCAGAGTGATGTCCTGCCTACAGATTTGATCATCTTATAGGAAAGATTCTCCCCCTGATTAATTGTCATATACGGCGGAAGTCTGGTTTTGGCCAAAACACCGAACCTTGTTAAAATAAACAGGATACTGTAGTGACGTATTTTTCCGAACCATCAGACGGCTGTGTATTATTTTGAGGATGCTTGCCAGTGATTGTGAAAGTTGTGATAACCTGTTCTAGACGGCGAAGGAACATCGGGGTGGAAAATATGAAAAGGTTTCTCCCAAGATGAGATATCCATTTTTTGAAAAATATTCCACGCAATAAGAGTTTTCAATGCACAAAAAGCGAAAACACATACGAAGAACTTTTGAGAGCTACATTCTGAAGATTTAAACAGTTATTAACATTAACCTCCTAGGACCTGGCGTCCACATATGTGGACATCACATATATGGACCAAAATACTCAATTTTGCCCTACATAGCCTGATATCCACTTACGAGGACATTATACTGCTACTGTTCTATCAAAATTTTAAACGAGTATCCTCATACGTGGCTCTCATTCTTCTTAAAAACAAAAATAAGGTAAAAAAAAAAAAATCTGGTAATTCTTTGTTTTTACATTCATCAGGCCCCAATATGCCCAAATGTCAAAGAGAAATTAAAAATGCATACTGTGGAAGCGTTCGGGTCTTAGGAGGTTAAGATGCATGTTAAAAAAGAACTTCTATTGAGATACATTTACAAGCAAGTCCGATGTTTAACAGAGATATTTTTATATTTGTTTTGGAGCAGCTTAAAATGCCAGAATATGGGATTTTTTTATGGATTTCTTTCATTTTGTTTAGGTCTTGATGTGAAACTTGGAATTGATACAGATGAGCCAAATCAAAAGGCCAGTATTTCAAAGGCTCATTATATGTAACCCTCTCTGACTCAAATCCATCCACCTTCTTGGAGTTCAAAGCACACCACACACCAGGTGAGAGCTGAAAACAGTACCAGAACTCGCTTTGTGTTTACACAAACAGTTACTGCATGTATGGCCCAAATAAATTACATCCACAGTAGAAGACTGCTCTTTGGTTCCATGATTAGTGGACTGGCATTCACATGTTTTCTAGTCTTAATGACGATTTAAAGCAATTGAAAGTAAAAACAGCACTTAACCATACATTTATACAGCGCTTCATCTGCCTAACACCTACACATGATTTAGGGTCACCAGTTACCCTAGCACGCATGATATTGGACTTGGGGATAAAATCTGTGCATTCACAAACTCCAGACAGAAAGGCCCAAGACAACAAGGAGATTGAGACCAGGAATCCTTAAAGGCTACAGAGTACCTTCCTCTTTATACAATGCAATAACATTAAGAGTTTAGAAAGCTTTACAAAGGCAGAATTTACAATGGCTGTCAAGTCAATTCAGTTTTAATTTTAAAGTGTCAAATCACAAGAACAGTGATTTGATTTCAAAGAGCTTTCAATTGTAAGGCAAAGACCCTACAATAATATAGAGAAACTCCACCAATCACATGACTCCCAAGGAAAAACTCCCTTTTAACAGGAAGAAGCCTCGGGCAGAACCAGGCTCAGGGAGGGGCGGCCATGACCAGTTGGGGTGAGAGAAGGAAGAGATGACAAAAGACTTGAAATTAAATCTATCTGTTTAGTTGTGGAGTAACTTGCTATGAAATCTGTGCAAATGAAGACTTGACCACCTGAAAAACAACATGAGCTGTCTTTACTCCAGCAGACAACCTCTATTCTCCCTCCTTGAAGAATATAATAATTTGAAAGCTGTTTTTCAGGAAAAGAAAGGAAAAACGGATATCCAAAAGGATAACGTGGCCTCAAACACCCTCGTCTTGCTTTGTTTGCTCAACAGTTTTATTAGGAAACTACAAGTGAACACCAAACGTCATTCTGGGGGCACGTCTCGTCACCTGGTAGCCATTTTCATACGTGTCCAGGCACAAGTATCGACATTTAGGCTGCTGTTTTGAAGCATTCTCTAAATGTATATGGGAGGTGGGGTGTCTACTTTTATAACACCGTATACTGCTCTCCGCCAGCATAAAAGGTTTTTGTGTCATATTTAGAGTTGAGTTTAAAGGTTATTTTAAATTTCTTCCAGCAGTTAGACTCATCACTTTAATAACGGCATAAAAGAAAGAGGGTACTTTACCTGCAGGGAGCAACCTAGTTTGGAAGTGTAGGTGTTCAGACAGTGGATGTTTGATTTTAGAACAAAACTTTCCAATTGGAGTTTGATGTTTTGCAACAGTGTCAGTTTCAAGGCCTTAATATCTTCACGGCCCCTCAGCTGAGTGTTATTCCCCTACTGTTGTGGTTAAACAGTATTCACAGCTCATGGCCTGTTCTGTACTCCCACTGCTCCGCTTGTTGTTTTTCTCTTCCCTTCAAATGATCAATTTCCAAAACAGCTAAACCTTTTAAGTCTGGTCGTTGCTGGTAAAAGTCAATCGCATTAACTCTTAAAGGTCAAGAATGTGTCACCATTATGTAGGAAAGCTGTCTCGCAAGCCCCCTTTGAGTAAGATAAACTCAAGACAAAGTAATAACTGTCATTGTGCTTAGAAGAACTGACGGGTGACTGCAGCAGTGGTATGTTGGCTTTTTAAAGCTTCAGCTATTTATCTAAAGATATGTTTAGTTTTTGCAATATTAGACATTCTATTATTTACAATCTACTGCTATGGTGATGTGGTATTAGTTATAAAATTACCCTTAAAAAGAGCAATGTCAGTTTTCAGTTTATCAGTATTTTGTACAGTGGAGACACATTGTAGTTCTTGTATTATTTAAGGTACTATTTAGTCCTATTTGTATTTAGTCAAGTACAGTTAAGAAGAAAACTTGCATAGAAATCAATGTAAAGGCTATGATGACCTTCAAGATGTTGCAACAGAGAAAACCTATAGTTCAGATCTTAAGATTGCACACCTGACTCCCACACATGCCCTGCATTTTAATGCTCGGGGTTTGTGTGGAGATGCGTTGCCACCCCTTAACCACTTACCT